>NC_138189.1:87353745-87953745 GCF_964194105.1 Spermophilus citellus | reverse complement strand
GATTGGGGTACTGATCACTTCCTGAAAGTGTCATAGAGATTGGGTGAAAAAATATGTGCTGAGATTTGAGGAAACTTGTAGTTTTTTGGAAGCTTGGCAACCCCTTTCCATGAAAGTGTTTTGCGCCAGTCTCTGCTTAGGGCTACATCAATAGGAAACAAACCATAGAGATAGAACTTGGAACTACTTACTTGTGTCAATTTTCAAAGAGCTAGCACAAACCGTGTTTGATTTAGAGTTCCAACAACATGTATCCATATAGGAGAAAACAGAGTGAAACCTAAAAATTAAAACTTTTACTGCCAACGAACGGTTTAAACTAGAAGAACAAAATTTGGTGAGCCAAGTGGGATTGGGGTACTGATCATTACCTGAAAGTGTCATCAAGATTGGGTGAAAAAATGTGTGCTGAGATATCAGGAAACCCATAGTTTTTTGGAAGCTTGGCAACCCCTTTCCATGAAAGTGATTTGCGCCAGTCTTTGCTTAGGGCTACATCAATTGGAAACAAACCATAGAGATAGATCTTGGAACTACTTTCTTGTGTCAAGTTTCAAAGGGCTAGCACAAACCGTGTTTGATTTAGAGTTCCAACTACATGTATCCATATAGGAGAAAACAGAGAGAAACCTAAAAATTAAAACTGTTACTGCCAACGAACGGTTTTACCTAGAAGAACGAAATTTGGTGAGCCAAGAGGGATTGGGGTACTGATCATTACCTGAAAGTGTCATAAAGATTGGGTGAAAAAATGTGTGCTGAGATTTCAGGAAACTCGTAGTATTTTGGAAGCTTGGCAACCCCTTTTCATGAAAGGGATTTGTGCCAGTCTCTGCTTAGGGCTACATCAATAGGAAACAAACCATAGAGATAGAACTTGGAACTACTTTCTTGTGTCAAGTTTCAAAGAGCTAGCACAAACCATGTTTGATTTAGAGTTCCAACTACATGTATCAATATAGGAGAAAACACAGTGAAACCTAAAAATTTAAACTGTTACTGCCAACGAACGGTTTAACCTAGAAGAACGAAATTTGGTAAGCCAAGTGGGAGTGGGGTACTGATCATTACCTGAAAGTGTCATCAAGATTGGGTGAAAAAATGTAGGCTGAGATTTCAGGAAACTCGTAGTTTTTTGGAAGCTTGGCAACCCCTTTCCATGAAAGGGATTTATCCAATCTCTGCTTAGGGCTACATCAATAGGAAACAAACCATGGAGATAGAACTTGGAACTATTTTCCTGTGTCAAGATTCAAAGACTTAGCACAAACCGTCTTTGATTTAGACTTCCAAATACATAAATCCATAGGAGAAAACAGAGTGAAACCTAAAAATTAAAACTGTTACTGCCAACGAATGGTTTAACCTAGAAGAACGAAATTTGGTGAGCCAAGTGGGATTGTGGTACTGATCATTACCTGAAAGTGTTAACAAGATTGGGTGAAAAAAATTGTGTGCTGAGATTTCAGGAAACTCATATTTTTTTGGAAGCTTGGCAACCCCTTTCCATGAAAGTGATTTGCGCCAGTCTCTGCTTAGGGTTACAACAATAGGAAACAAACCATAGAGATAGAACTTGGAACTACTTTATTGTGTCAAGTTTAAAAGAGCTAGCACAAATCGTGTTTGATTTAGAGTTCCAACTACATTTATCCATATAGGAGAAAACAGAGTGAAACCTAAAAATTAAAATTGTTACTGCCAACGAACGGTTTAACCTAGAAGAATGGAATTTGGTGGGCCAAGTGGGAATGGGGTAATGATCATTACCTGAAAGTGTCTTCAAGATTGGGTCAAAAAATCTGTGCTGAGATTTCAGGAAACTCGTAGTTTTTTGGAAGCTTGGGAACCCCTTTCCATGAAAGTGATTTGCGCCAGTCTCTGCTTAGGGCTACATCAATAAGAAACAAAAAATAGAGATAGAACTTGGAACTACTTTACTGTGTCTAGTTTCAAAGAGCTAGCACAAACCATCTTCTATTTAGACTTCCAACAACATGTATCCATATAGGAGAAAACAGAGTGAAACCTAAAAATTAAAACTGTTACTGCCAACGAACGGTTTAACCTAGAAGAACGAAATATGGTGAGCCAAGTGGGATTGGGGTACTGATCATTACCTGAAAGTGTCATCAAGATTGGGTGAAACAATTTGTGCTGAGATTTCAGGAAACTCGTAGTTTTTTGGAAGCTTGGCAAACCCTTTCCATGAAAGTGATTTGCGCCAGTCTCTGCTTAGGGTTACATCAATAGGAAACAAACCATAGATATAGAACTTGGAACTACTTTATTGTGTCAAGTTTCAAAGAGGTAGCACAAACCGTGTTTGATTTAGAGTTCCAACTACATGTATCCATATAGGAGGAAAGAGGGTGAAACCTAAAAATTAAAACTGTTACTGCCAACGAACTGTTTAACCTAGAAGAACGAAATTTGGTGAGCCAAGTGGGATTGGGGTACTGATCATGACCTCAAAATGTCATCAAGATTGGGTGAAAAAATGTGTGCTGAGGTTTCAGGAAACTCGTAGTTTTTTGGAAGCTTGGCAACCCCTTTCCATGAAAGTGATTTCCGCCAGTCTCTGCTTAGGGCTACATCAATTGGAAACAAACCATAGAGATAGAACTTGGAACTACTTTCCTGTGTCAAGTTTCAAAGAGCTAGCAGAAACCGTCTTTGATTTAGACTTCCAACTACATGTATCCATATAGGAGAAAACAGAGTGAAACCTAAAAATTAAAACTGTTACTGCCATCGAACGGTTTAACCTAGAAGAACGAAATTTGGTAAGCCAAGTGGGAGTGGGGTACTGATCATTACCTGAAAGTGTCATCCAGATTGGGTGAAAAATGTGTGCTGAGATTTCAGGTTACTCGTAGTTTTTTGGAAGCTTGGCAACCCCTTTCAATGAACGTGATTTGCGCCAGTCTCTGCTTAGGGCTACATCAATAGGAAACAAACCATAGAGATAGAACTTGGAACTACTTTATTGTGTCAAGTTTCAAAGGGCTAGCACAAACCGTCTTTGATTTAGAGTTCCAACTACATGTATCCATATAGGAGAAAACAGAGAGAAACCTAAAAATTAAAACTGTTACTGCCAACGAACGGTTTAACCTAGAAGAACGAAATTTGGTGAGCCAAGTGGGATTGGCGTTCTGATCATTACCTGAAAGTGTCATCAAGATTGGGTGAAAAAATGTGTGCTGAGATTTCAGGAAAATTGTAGTTTTTTGGAAGCTTGGCAACCCCTTTCCATGAAAGTGATTTGCGCCAGTCTCTGCTTAGGGCTACATCAATTGGAAACAAACCATAGAGATAGAACTTGGAACTATTTTCTTGTGTCAAGTTTCAAAGGGCTAGCACAAACCGTCTTTGATTTAGAGTTCCAACTACATGTATCCATATAGGAGAAAACAGAGAGAAACCTAAAAATTAAAACTGTTACTGCCAACGAACGGTTTTACATAGAAAAATGAAATTTGGTGAGCCAAGTGGGATTGGGTACTGATCATTACCTGAAAGTGTCATCAAGATTGGGTGAAAAAATATGTGCTGAGATTTCAGGAAACTCGTAGTTTCTTGGAAGATTGCCAACCCCTTTCCATTTAAGTGATTTGTGCCAGTCTCTGCTTAGGGCTACATCAATTGGAAACAAACCATAGAGATAGAACTTGGAAGTACTTTCCTGTGTCAAGTTTCAAAGAGGTAGCAGAAACCGTCTTTGATTTAGACTTCCAACTACATGTATCCATATAGGAGAAAACAGAGTGAAACCTAAACATTAAAACTGTTACTGCCAACGAACGGTTTAACCTAGTAGAACGAAATTTGGTAAGCCAAGTGGGATTGGGGTACTGATCATTACCTGAAAGTGTCATCAAGATTGGGTGAAAAAATGTGTGCTGAGATTTCAGGATACTCGTAGTTTTTTGGAAGCTTGGCAACCCCTTTCAATGAAAGTGATTTGCGCCAGTCTCTGCTTAGGGCTACATCAATAGGAAACAAACCATAGAGATAGAACTTGGAACTACTTTCTTGTGTCAAGTTTCAAAGAGCTAGCACAAACCGTGTTTGATTTAGAGTTCCAACTACATGTATCCATATAGGAGAAAACAGGGTGAAACCTAAAAATTAAAATTGTTACTGCGAACGAACGGTTTAACCTAGAAGAACGAAATTTGGTGAGCCAAGTGGGAATGGGGTCCAGATCATTACCGGAAAGTGCCATCAAGTTAGGGTGAAAAAATGTGTGCTGAGATTTCAGGAAACTCGTAGCTTTTTGGAAGCTTGCCAACCCCTTTCCATAAAAGTGATTTGCGCCAGTCTCTGCTTAGGGCTACATCAATAGGAAACAAACCATAGAGATAGAACTTGGAACTACTTTCTTGTGTCAAGTTTCAAAGATTTAGCACAAACCGTCTTTGATTTAGACTTCCAAATACATGTATCCATATAGGGGAAAACAGAGTGAAACCTAAAAATTAAAACTGTTACTGCCAACGAACGGTTTAACCTAGAAGAACGAAATTTGGTGAGCCAAGTGTGATTGGGGTACTCATCATTACCGGAAAGTGTCATCAAGATTGGGTGAAAAAATGTGTGCTGAGATTTCAGGAAACTCGTAGTTTTTTGGAAGCGTGGCAACCCCTTTCCATGAAAGTGATTTGCGCCAGTCTCTTCTTAGAACTACATCAATAGGAATCAAACCGTAGAGATAGAACTTGGAACTACTTTATTGTGTCAGGTTTCAAAGAGCTAGCACCAATCGTGTTTGATTTAGAGTTCCAACTACATGTATCCATATAGGAGAAAACAGAGTGAAACCTAAAAATTAAAACTGTTACTGCCAACGAATGGTTTAACCTAGAAGAACGAAATTTGGTGAGCCAAGTGGGATTGTGGTACTGATCATTACCTGAAAGTGCCATCAAGATTGGGTGAAAAAATGTGTGCTGAGATTTCAGGAAACTCGTAGTTTTTTGAAAGCTTGGCAACCACTTTCCATGAAAGTGATTTGCGACAGTCTCTGCTTAGGGCTACATCAATAGGAAACAGACCATAGAGGTAGAACTTGGAACTACTTTATTGTGACAAGTTTCAAAGAGCTAGCACAAACCGTGTTTGATTTAGAGTTCCAACTACATGTATCCATATAGGAGAAAACAGAGTAAAACCTTATATTTAAAACTGTTACTGCCAAAGAACGGTTTAAACTAGAGGAAATAAATTTGGTGAGCCAAGTGGGATTGTGGTACTGATCATTACCTGAAAGTGCCATCAAGATTGGGTGAAAAAATGTGTGCTGAGATTTCAGGAAACTCGTAGTTTTTTGGAAGCTTGGCAACCCCTTTCCATGAAAGTGATTTGTGCCAGTCTCCGCTTAGGTCTGCATCAATAGGAAACAAACCATAGAGATAGAACTTGGAACTACTTTATTGTGTCAGTTTCATAGACCTAGCACAAACCGTCTTTGATTTACAGTTCCAACTACATGTATCCATATAGGAGAAAACAGAGTGAAACCTAAAAATTAAAACTTTTAGTGCCAACGAAGTGTTTAACCTAGAAGAATGAAATTTGGTGAGCCAAGTGGGATTGGGGTACTGATCATTACCTGAAAGGATCATCAAGATTGGCTGAAAAAATGTGTGCTGTGATTTCAGGAAACTCGTAGTTTTTTGGAAGCTTGGCAACCCCTTTTCCATGAAAGTGATTTGAGCCAGACTCTGCCTAGGGATACATCAATAGGAAACAAACCATAGAGATAGAACTTGGAACTAATTTATTGTGTCAAGTTTCAAAGAGCTAGCACAAAGCGTCTTTGATTTAGAGTTCCACCTACATGTATCCATATCAAAGAAAACAGAGTGAAACCTAAAAATTAAAATTGTTACTGCCAACGAACGGTTTAACCTAGAAGAATGGAATTTGGTGGGCCAAGTGGGAATGGGGTATTGATCATTACCTGAAAGTGTCTTCAAGATTGGGTCAAAAAATCTGTGCTGAGATTTCAGGAAACTCGTAGTTTTTTGGAAGCTTGGCAACCCCTTTCCATGAAAGTGATTTGCGCCAGTCTCTGCTTAGGGCTACATCAATAAGAAACAAAAAATAGAGATAGAACTTGGAACTACTTTACTGTGTCTAGTTTCAAAGAGCTAGCACAAACCCTCTTCTATTTAGACTTCCAACAACATGTATCCATATAGGAGAAAACAGAGTGAAACCTAAAAATTAAAACTGTTACTGCCAACGAACGGTTTAACCTAGAAGAACGAAATTTGTTGAGCCAAGTGGGATTGTTGTACTGATCATTACCTGAAAGTGTCATGAAGATTGGGTGAAAAAATGTGTTCTGATATTTCAGGAAACTCGTAGTATTTTGGAAGCTTGGCAACCCCTTTCCATGAAAGCGATTTGTGCCAGTCTCTGCTTAGGGCTACATCAATAGGAAACAAACCATAGAGATAGAACTTGGAACTATTTTCTTGTGTCAAGTTTCAAAGAGCTAGCACAAACCGTGTTTGATTTAGAGTTCCAACTACATGTATCAATATAGGAGAAAACAGAGTGAAACCTAAAAATTGAAACTGTTACTGCCAACGAACGGTTTAACCTAGAAGAACGAAATTTGGTGAGCCAAGTGGGAGTGGGGTACTGATCATTACCTGAAAGTGTCATCAAGATTGGGTGAAAAAATGTATGCTGAGATTTCAGAAAACTCGTAGTTTTTTGGAAGCTTGGCAACCCCTTTCCATTTAAGTGATTTGCGCCAGTCTCTGCTTAGGGCTACAACAATAGGAAACAAACCATAGAGATAGAACTTGGAACTACTTTATTGTGTCAAGTTTCAAAGAGCTAGCACAAATCGTGTTTGATTTAGAGTTCCAACTACATTTATCCATATAGGAGAAAACAGAGTGAAACCTAAAAATTAAAATTGTTAATGCCAACGAACCGTTTAACCTAGAATAACGAAATTTGGTGAGCCAAGTGGGATTGTTGTACTGATCATTACCTGAAAGTGTCATCAATATTGGGTGAAAAAATGTGTGCTGAGATTTCAGGAAACTCGTAGTTTTTTGGAAGCGTGGCAACCCCTTTCCATGAAAGTGATTTGCGCCAGTCTCTGCTTAGGGCTACATCAATAGGAATAAAACTGTAGAGATAGAACTTGGAACTACTTTATTGTGTCAAGTTTCAAAGAGCTAGCACCAATCGTGTTTGATTTAGAGTTCCAACTACATGTATCCATATAGGAGAAAACAGAGTGAAACCTAATAATTAAAACTGTTACTGCCAACGAACGGTTTAACCTAGAAGAACGAAATTTGGTGAGCCAAGTGGGATTGGGGTACTCATCATGACCTGAAAGTGTCATCAAGATTGGGTGAAAAAATGAGTGCTGATGTTTCAGGAAACTCGTAGTTTGTTGGAAGCTTGGCAATCCCTTTCATGAAAGTGATTTGCGCCAGTCTATGCTTAGTGTTACATCAATAGGAAACAAACCATAGAGATAGAACTTGGAACTACTTTATTGTGTCAAGTTTCAAAGAGCTAGCACAAACCGTGGTTCATTTAGAGTTGCAACTACATGTATCCATATCGGAGAAAAGAAGTGAAACCTAAAAATTAAAACTGTTACTGCCATGAACTGTTTAACCTAGAAGAACGAAATTTGGTGAGCCAAGTGGGATTGGGGTACTGATCATTACCTGAAAGTGTCATCAAGATTGGGTGAAAAAATGTGTGCTGAGATTTCAGGAAACTCGTAGTTTTTTGAAAGCTTGGCAACCACTTTCCATGAAAGTGATTTGCGACAGTCTCTGCTTAGGGCTACAACAATAGGAAACAGACCATAGAGGTAGAACTTGGAACTACTTTATTGTGACAAGTTTCAAAGAGCTAGCACAAACCTTGTTTGATTTAGAGTTCCAACTACATGTATCCATATAGGAGAAAACAGAGTGAAACCTAAAAATTAAAACTGTTACTGCCAACGAAGTGTTTAACCTAGAAGAATGAAATTTGGTGAGCCAAGTGGGATTGGGGTACTGATCATTACCTGAAAGTATCATCAAGATTGGCTGAAAAAATGTGTGCTGTGATTTCAGGAAACTCGTAGTTTTTGGAAGCTCGGCAACCCTTTTCCAAGAAAGTGATTAGAGCCAGACTCTGCCTAGGGCTACATCAATAGGAAACAAACCATAGAGATAGAACTTGGAACTAATTTATTGTGTCAAGTTTCAAAGAGCTAGCACAAAGCGTCTTTGATTTAGAGTTCCAACTACATGTATCCATATCAAAGAAAACAGAGTGAAACCTAAAAATTAAAATTGTTACTGCCAACGAACGTTTTAACCTAGAAGAATGGAATTTGGTGGGCCAAGTGGGAATGGGGTAATGATCATTACCTGAAAGTGTCTTCAAGATTGGGTCAAAAAATCTGTGCTGAGATTTCAGGAAACTCGTAGTTTTTTGGAAGCTTGGCAACCCCTTTCCATGAAAGTGATTTGCGCCAGTCTCTGCTTAGGGCTACTTCAATAAGAAACAAAAAATAGAGATAGAACTTGGAACTACTTTACTGTGTCTAGTTTCAAAGAGCTAGCACAAACCCTCTTCTATTTAGACTTCCAACAACATGTATCCATATAGGAGAAAACAGAGTGAAACCTAAAAAATAAAACTGTTACTGCCAACGAACGGTTTAACCTAGAAGAACGAAATTTGTTGACCCAAGTGGGATTGTTGTACTGATCATTACCTGAAAGTGTCATGAAGATTGGGTGAAAAAATGTGTTCTGAGATTTCAGGAAACTCGTAGTATTTTGGAAGCTTGGCAACCCCTTTCCATGAAAGCGATTTGTGCCAGTCTCTGCTTAGGGCTACATAAATAGGAAACAAACCATAGAGATAGAACTTGGAACTATTTTCTTGTGTCAAGTTTCAAAGAGCTAGCACAAACCGTGTTTGATTTAGAGTTCCAACTACATGTATCAATATAGGAGAAAACAGAGTGAAACCTAAAAATTGAAACTGTTACTGCCAACGAACGGTTTAACCTAGAAGAACGGAATTTGGTGAGCCAAGTGGGAGTGACGTACTGATCATTACCTGAAAGTGTCATCAAGATTGGGTGAAAAAATGTATGCTGAGATTTCAGAAAACTCGTAGTTTTTTGGAAGCTTGGCAACCCCTTTCCATGAAAGGGATTTGTGCCAATCTCTGCTTAGGGCTACATCAATAGGAAACAAACCATAGAGATAGAACTTGGAACTATTTTCCTGTGTCAAGATTCAAAGACTTAACACAAACCGTCTTTGATTTAGACTTCCAAATACATGTATCCATATAGGAGAAAACAGAGTGAAACCTAAAAATTTAAACTGTTACTGCCAACGAATGGTTTAACCTAGAAGAACGAAATTTGGTGAGCCAAGTGGGATTGGGGTACTGATCATTACCTGAAAGTGTTACCAAGATTGGATGAAAAAAATTGTGTGCTGAGATTTCAGGAAACTCATATTTTTTTGGAAGCTTGGCAACCCCTTTCCATGAAAGTGATTTGCGCCAGTCTCTGCTTAGGGCTACAACAATAGGAAACAAACCATAGAGATAGAACTTGGAACTACTTTATTGTGTCAAGTTTCAAAGAGCTAGCACAAATCGTGTTTGATTTAGAGTTCCAACTGCATTTATCCATATAGGAGAAAACAGAATGAAACCTAAAAATTAAAATTGTTACTGCCAACGAACCGTTTAACCTAGAATAACGAAATTTGGTGAGCCAAGTGGGATTGTTGTACTGATCATTACCTGAAAGTGTCATCAATATTGGGTGAAAAAATGTGTGCTGAGATTTCAGGAAACTCGTAGTTTTTTGGAAGCGTGGCAACCCCTTTCCATGAAAGTGATTTGCGCCAGTCTCTGCTTAGGGCTACATCAATAGGAATCAAACTGTAGAGATAGAACTTGGAACTACTTTATTGTGTCAAGTTTCAAAGAGCTAGCACCAATCGTGTTTGATTTAGAGTTCCAACTACATGTATCCATATAGGAGAAAACAGAGTGAAACCTAATAATTAAAACTGTTACTGCCAACGAACGGTTTAACCTAGAAGAACGAAATTTGGTGAGCCAAGTGGGATTGGGGTCCTCATCATGACCTGAAAGTGTCATCAAGATTGGGTGAAAAAATGTGTGCTGATGTTTCAGGAAACTCGTAGTTTGTTGGAAGCTTGGCAATCCCTTTCATGAAAGTGATTTGCGCCAGTCTATGCTTAGTGTTACATCAATAGGAAACAAACCATAGAGATAGAACTTGGAACTACTTTATTGTGTCAAGTTTCAAAGAGCTAGCACAAACCGTGGTTCATTTAGAGTTGCAACTACATGTATCCATATCGAAGAAAAGAGAGTGAAACCTAAAAATTAAAACTGTTACTGCCATGAACTGTTTAACCTAGAAGAACGAAATTTGGTGAGCCAAGTGGGATTGGGGTACTGATCATTACCTGAAAGTGTCATCAAGATTGGGTGAAAAAATGTGTGCTGAGATTTCAGGAAACTCGTAGTTTTTTGAAAGATTTGCAACCACTTTCCATGAAAGTGATTTGCGACAGTCTCTGCTTAGGGCTACATCAATAGGAAACAGACCATAGAGGTAGAACTTGGAACTACTTTATTGTGTCAGTTTCAAAGACCTAGCACAAACCGTCTTTGATTTAGAGTTCCAACTACATGTATCCATATAGGAGAAAACAGAGTGAAACCTAAAAATTAAAACTGTTACTGCCAACGAAGTGTTTAACCTAGAAGAATGAAATTTGGTGAGCCAAGTGGGATTGGGGTACTGATCATTACCTGAAAGTATCATCAAGATTGGCTGAAAAAATGTGTGCTGTGATTTCAGGAAACTCGTAGTTTTTTGGAAGCTTGGCAACCCTTTTCCAAGAAAGTGATTAGAGCCAGACTCTGCCTAGGGCTACATCAATAGGAAACAAACCATAGAGATAGAACTTGGAACTAATTTATTGTGTCAAGTTTCAAAGAGCTAGCACAAAGCGTCTTTGATTTAGAGTTCCAACTACATGTATCCATATCAAAGAAAACAGAGTGAAACCTAAAAATTAAAATTGTTACTGCCAACGAACGGTTTAACCTAGAAGAATGGAATTTGGTGGGCCAAGTGGGAATGGGGTAATGATCATTACCTGAAAGTGTCTTCAAGATTGGGTCAAAAAATCTGTGCTGAGATTTCAGGAAACTCGTAGTTTTTTGGAAGCTTGGCCACCCCTGTCCATGAAAGTGATTTGCGCCAGTCTCTGCTTAGGGCTACATCAATAAGAAACAAAAAATAGAGATAGAACTTGGAACTACTTTACTGTGTCTAGTTTCAAAGAGCTAGCACAAACCCTCTTCTATTTAGACTTCCAACAACATGTATCCATAAAGGAGAAAACAGAGTGAAACCTAAAAATTAAAACTGTTACTGCCAACGAACGTTTTAACCTAGAAGAACGAAATATGGTGAGCCAAGTGGGATTGTGGTACTGATCATTACCTGAAAGTGTCATCAAGATTGGGTGAAACAATGTGTGCTGAGATTTCAGGAAACTCGTAGTTTTTTGGAAGCTTGGCAACAACTTTCCATGAAAGTGATTTGCGCCAGTCTCTGCTTAGGGCTACATCAATAGGAAACAAACCATAGAGATAGAACTTGGAACTACATTCTTGTGTCAAGTTTCAAAGAGCTAGCACAAACCGTGTTTGATTTAGAGTTCCAACTACGTGTATCTATATAGGAGGAAAGAGGGTGAAACCTAAAAATTAAAACTGTTACTGCCAACGAACTGTTTAACCTAGAAGAACGAAATTTGTTGAGCCAAGTGGGATTGGGGTACTGATCATCACCTGAAAGTGTCATCAAGATTGGGTGAAAAAATGTGTGCTGAGATTTCAGGAAACTTGTAGTTTTTTGGAAGCTTGGCAACCCCTTTCCATGAAAGTGATTTGCGCCAGTCTCTGCTTAGGGCTACATCAATAGGAAACAAACCATAGAGATAGAACTTGGAACTACTTTATTGTGTCAAGTTTCAAAGAGCTAGCACAAACCATGTTTGATTTAGATTTCCAACTACATGTATCCATATAGGAGAAAACAGAGTGAAACCTAAAAATTAAAACTGTTACTGCCAACGAACGGTTTAACCTAGAAGAACGAAATTTGGTGAGCCTAGTGGGATTGGGGTACTGATCATGACCTCAAAGTGTCATCAATATTGGGTGAAAAAATGTGTGCTGAGGTTTCAGGAAACTCGTAGTTTTTTGGAAGCTTGGCAACCCCTTTCCATGAAAGTGATTTGCGCCAGTCTCTGCTAAGGGTTACATCAATAGGAAAAAAATCATAGAGATAGAACTTGGAACTACTTTATTGTGACAAGTTTCAAAGATCTAGCACAAACCGTGGTTGATTTAGAGTTGCAACTACATGTATCCATATAGGACAAAACAGAGTGAAACCTAAAAATTAAAACTGTTACTGCCAACGAACGGTTTAACCTAGAAGAACGAAATTTGGTGAGGAAAGTGGGATTGGGGTACTGATCATTACCGGAATTTGTCATCAATATTGGGTGAAAAAATGTGTGATGAGATTTCAGGAAACTCGTAGTTTCTTGAAAGCTTGGCAACCCCTTTCCATTTAAGTGATTTGCGCCAGTCTCTGCTTAGGGCTACATCAATTGGAAACAAACCATAGAGATAGAACTTGGTACTACTTTCCTGTGTCAAGTTTCAAAGAGCTAGCAGAAACCGTCTTTGATTTAGACTTCCAACTACATGTATCCATATAGGAGAAAATAGAGTGAAACCTAAAAATTAAAACTGTTACTGTCAACGAACGGTTTAACCTAGTAGAACGAAATTTGGTAAGCCAAGTGGGATTGGGGTACTGATCATTACCAGAAAGTGTCATCAAGATTGGGTGAAAAAATGTGTGCTGAGATTTCAGGATACTCGTAGTTTTTTGGAAGCTTGGCAACCCCTTTCCATGAAAGTGATTTGCGCCAGTTTCTGCTTAGGGCTACATCAATAGGAAACAAACCATAGAGATAGAACTTGGAACTACTTTATTGTGTCAAGTTTCAAAGAGCTAGCACAATCCGTGTTTGATTTAGAGTTCCAAAGTCATGTATGCATATCGGAGAAAGCAGAGTGAAACCTAAAAATTTAAACTGTTACTGTGAACGAACGGTTTAACCTAGAAGAACGAAATTTGGTGAGCCAAGTGGGATTGGGGTACAGATCATTACTGGATAGTGTCATCAAGATAGGGTGAAAAATTGTGTGCTGATATTTCAGGAAACTCGTAGTTTTTGGGAAGCTTGGCAACCCCTTTCCATAAAAGGGATTTGCGCCAGTCTCTGCTTAGGGCTACATCAATAGGAAACAAACCATAGAGATAGAACTTGGAACTACTTTCTTGTGTCAAGTTTCAAAGAGCTAGCACAAACCGTGTTTGATTTTGAGTTCCAACTACATGTATCCATATAGGAGAAAATAGAGTGAAACCTAAAAATTAAAACTGTTACTGCCAACGAACGGTTTAAACTAGAAGAACGAAATTTGGTGAGCCACGTGGGATTGGGGTACTGATCATTACCTGAAAGTGTCATCAAGATTGGGTGAAAAATTTTGTGCTGAGATATCAGGAAACTCATAGTTTTTTGGAAGATTGGCAACCCCTTTTCATGAAAGTGATTTGCTCCAGTCTCTGCTTAGGGCTACATCAATTGAAAACAAACCATAGAGATACATCTTGGAACTACTTTCTTGTGTCAAGTTTCAAAGGGCTAGCACAAACCGTCTTTGATTTAGAGTTCCAACTACATGTATCCATAGAGGAGAAAAGAGAGAGAAACCTAAAAATTAAAACTGTTACTGCCAACGAACGGTTTTACCTAGAAGAACGAAATTTGGTGAGCCAAGAGGGATTGGGGTACTGATCATTACCTGAAAGTGTCATCAAGATTGGGTGAAAAAATGTGTGCTGAGATTTCAGGAAACTCGTAGTTTTTTGGAAGCGTGGCAACCCCTTTCCATGAAAGTGATTTGCGCCAGTCTCTGCTTAGGTCTACATCAATAGGAATGAAACCGTAGAGATAGAACTTGGAACTACTTTATTGTGTCAAGTTTCAAAGAGCTAGCACCAATCGTGTTTGATTTAGAGTTCCAACTACATATATCCATATAGGAGAAAACAGGGTGAAACCTAAAAATTAAAACTGTTCCTGCCAACGAACGGTTTAACCTAGAAGAACGAAATTTGTTGAGCCAAGTGGGATTGTTGTACTGATCATTACCTGAAAGTGTCATCAAGATAGGGTGAAAAAATGTGTGCTGAGAGTTCAGGAAACTCGTAGCTTTTTGGAAGCTTGCCAACCCCTTTCCATTTAAGTGATTTGTGCCAGTCTCTGCTTAGGGCTACATCAATTGGAAACAAACCATAGAGATAGAACTTGGAACTACTTTCCTGTGTCAAGTTTCAAAGAGCTAGCAGAAACCGTCTTTGATTTAGACTTCCAACTACATGTATCCATATAGGGGAAAACAGAGTGAAACCTAAAAATTAAAACTGTTACTGCCAACGAACGGTTTAACCTAGTAGAACGAAATTTGGTAAGCCAAGTGGGATTGGGGTACTGATCATTACCTGAAAGTGTCATCAAGATTGGGTGAAAAAATATGTGCTGAGATTTCAGGATACTTGTAGTTTTTTGGAAGCTTGGCAACCCCTTTCCATGAAAGTGTTTTGCGCCAGTCTCTGCTTAGGGCTACATCAATAGGAAACAAACCATAGAGATAGAACTTGGAACTACTTTCCTGTGTCAAGTTTCAAAGAGCTAGCACAAACCGTGTTTGATGTAGACTTCCAACTACATGTATCCATATAGGAGAAAAGAGAGTGAAACCTAAAAATTAAAAGTGTTACTGCGAACGAACGGTTTAACCTAGAAGAACGAAATTTGGTGAGCCAAGTGTGATTGGGGTACTCATCATTACCGGAAAGTGTCATCAAGATTGGGTGAAAAAATGTGTGCTGAGATTTCAGGAAACTCGTAGTTTTTTGGAAGCGTGGCAACCCCTTTCCATGAAAGTGATTTGCGCCAGTCTCTGCTTAGGGCTACATCAATAGGAATCAAACCATAGAGATAGAACTTGGAACTACTTTATTGTGTCAAGTTTCAAAGAGCTAGCACCAATCGTTTTTGATTTAGAGTTCCAACTACATGTATCCATATAGGAGAAAACAGAGTGAAACCTAAAAATTAAAACTGTTACTGCCAACGAATGGTTTAACCTAGAAGAACGAAATTTGGTGAGCCAAGTGGGATTGTGGTACTGATCATTACCTGAAAGTGTTACCAAGATTGGGTGAAAAAAATTGTGTGCTGAGATGTCAGGAAACTCATATTTTTTTGGAAGCTTGGCAACCCCTTTCCATGAAAGTGATTTGCGCCAGTCTCTGCTTAGGGCTACAACAATAGGAAACAAATCATAGAGATAGAACTTGGAACTACTTTATTGTGTCAAGTTTCAAAGAGCTAGCACAAATCGTGTTTCATTTAGAGTTCCAACTACATTTATCCATATAGGAGAAAACAGAGTGAAACCTAAAAATTAAAATTGTTGCTGCCAACGGACCGTTTAACCTAGAATAACGAAATTTGGTGAGCCAAGTGGGATTGTTGTACTAATCATTACCTGAAAGTGTCATCAAAATTGGTTGAAAAAAATGTATGCTGAGATTTCAGAAAACTCGTAGTTTTTTGGAAGCTTGGCAACCCCTTTCCATGAAAGGGATTTGTGCCAATCTCTGCTTAGGGCTACATCAATAGGAAACAAACCATAGAGATAGAACTTGGAACTATTTTCCTGTGTCAAGATTCAAAGACTTAGCACAAACCGTCTTTGATTTAGCCTTCCAAATACATGTATCCATATAGGAGAAAACAGAGTGAAACCTAAAAATTAAAACTGTTACTGCCAACGAATGGTTTAACCTAGAAGAACGAAATTTATTGAGCCAAGTGAGATTGTGGTACTGATCATTACCTGAAAGTGTTACCAAGATTGGGTGAAAAAAATTGTGTGCTGAGATTTCAGGAAACTCATATTTTTTTGGAAGATTGGCAACCCCTTTCTATGAAAGTGATTTGCGCCAGTCTCTGCTTAGGGCTACAACAATAGGAAACAAACCATAGAGATAGAACTTGGAACTACTTTCTTGTGTCAAGTTTCAAAGAGCTAGCACAAACCGTGTTTGATTTAGAGTTCCAACTACATGTATCAATATAGGAGAAAACAGAGTGAAACCTAAACATTTAAACTGTTACTGCCAACGAACGGTTTAACCTAGAAGAACAAAATTTGGTGAGCCAAGTGGGATTGGGGTACTGATCATGGCCTCAAAGTGTCATCAATATTGGGTGAAAAAATGTGTGCTGAGATTTCAGGAAACTCGTAGTTTTTTGGAAGCTTGCCAACCCCTTTCCATAAAAGTGATTTGCGCCAGTCTCTGCTTAGGGCTACATCAATTGGAAACAAACCATAGAGATAGAACTTGGAACTACTTTCTTGTGTCAAGTTTCAAAGAGCTAGCACAAACCGTGTTTGATTTAGAGTTCCAACTACATGTACCAATATAGGAGAAAACAGAGTGAAACCTAAAAATTAAAACTGTTACTGCCAACGAACGGTTTTACCTAGAAAAATGAAATTTGGTGAGCCAAGTGGGATTGGGGTACTGATCATATCCTGAAAGTGTCATCAAGATTGGGTGAAAAAATGTGTGCTGAGATTTCAGGAAACTCGTAGTTTCTTGGAAGCTTGCCAACCCCTTTCCATTTAAGTGATTTGCGCCAGTCTCTGCTTAGGGCTACATCAATTGGAAACAAACCATAGAGATAGTACTTGGAACTACTTTCCTGTGTCAAGTTTCAAAGAGCTAGCAGAAACCGTCTTCGATTTAGACTTCCAACTACATGTATCCATATAAGAGAAAACAGAATGAAACCTAAAAATTAAAACTGTTACTGCCAACGAACGGTTTAACCTAATAGAACGAAATTTGGTAAGCCAAGTGGGATTGGGGTACTGATCATTACCTGAAAGTGTCATCAAGATTGGGTGAAAAAATGTGTGCTGAGATTTCAGGAAACTCGTAGTTTCTTGGAAGCTTGCCAACCCCTTTCCATTTAAGTGATTTGCGCCAGTCTCTGCTTAGGGCTACATCAATTGGAAACAAACCATAGAGATAGAACTTGGAACTACTTTCCTGTGTCAAGTTTCAAAGAGCTAGCAGAAACCGTCTTCGATTTAGACTTCCAACTACATGTATCCATATAGGAGAAAACAGAGTGAAACCTAAAAATTAAAACTGTTACTGCCAAAGAACGGTTTAACCTAGTAGAACGAAATTTGATAAGCCAAGTGGGATTGGGGTACTGATCATTACCTGAAAGTGTCATCAATATTGGGTGAATAAATGTGTGCTGTTTTTTTCAGGATACTCGTAGTATTTTGGAAGCTTGGCTACCACTTTCCATGAAAGTGTTTTGCGTGAGTCTCTACTTAGGGCTACATCTATAGGAAACAAACAATAGAGATAGAACTTGGAACTTCTTTATTGTGTCAAGTTTCAAAGAGCTAGCACAAACCGTGTTTGATTTAGAGTTCAAACTACATGTATCCATACAGGAGAAAACAGAGTGAAACCTAAAAATTAAAACTGTTACTGCCAACAAACTGTTTAACCTAGAAGAACGAATTTCGGTGAGCCAAGTGGGAATGGGGTACTGATCATTTCCTGAAAGTGTCATCAAGATTGGGTGAAAAAATGTGTGCTGAGATTTCAGGAAACTCGTAGTATTTTGGAAGCTTGGCAACCCCTTTCCATGAAAGCGATTTGTGCCAGTCTCTGCTTAGGGCTACATCAATAGGAAACAAACCATAGAGATAGAACTTGGAACTACTTTCCTGTGTCAAGTTTCAAAGAGCTAGCACAAACCGTGTTTGACTTTGAGTTCCAACTACATGTATCAATATAGGAGAAAACAGAGTGAAACATAAAATTTAAACTGTTACTGCCAACGAACGGTTTAACCTAGAAGAACGAAATTTGGTGATCCAAGTGGGATTGGGGTACTGATCATGACCTCAAAGTGTCATCAATATTGGGTGAAAAAATGTGTGCTGAGATTTCAGTAAACTCGTAGTTTCTTGGAAGCTTGCCAACCCCTTTCCATTTAAGTGATTTGCGCCAGTCTCTGCTTAGGGCTACATCAATTGGAAACAAACCATAGAGATAGAACTTGGAACTACTTTCCTGTGTCATGTTTCAAAGAGCTAGCAGAAACCGTCTTTGATTTAGACTTCCAACTACATGTATCCATATAGGAGAAAACAGAGTGAAACCTAAAAATTAAAAGTGTTACTGCGAACGAACGGTTTAACCTAGAACAACGAAATTTGGTGAGCCAAGTGGGATTGGGGTACTGATCATTACCTGAAAGTGTCATCAAGATAGGGTGAAAAAATGTGTGCTGAGATTTAGGAAACTCGTAGTTTTTTGGAAGCTTGCCAACCCCTTTCAATAAAAGTGATTTGCTCCAGTCTCTGCTTAGGGCTACATCAATAGGAAACAAACCATAGAGATAGAACTTGGATCTACTTTCTTGTGTCAAGTTTCAAAGAGTTAGCACAGACCGTCTTTGATTTAGACTTCCAAATACATGTATCCATATAGGAGAAAACAGAGTGAAACCTAAAATTTAAAACTGTTACTGCCAACGAACGGTTTAACCTAGAAGAACGAAATTTGGTGAGCCAAGTGTGATTGGGGTACTCATCATTACCGGAAAGTGTCATCAAGATTGGGTGAAAAAATGTGTGCTGAGATTTCAGGAAACTCGTAGTTTTTTGGAAGCTTGGCTACCACTTTCCATGAAAGTGTTTTGCGTGAGTCTTTACTTAGGGCTACATCAATAGGAAACAAACAATAGAGATAGAACTTGGAACTTCTTTATTGTGTCAAGTTTCAAAGAGCTAGCACAAACCGTGTTTGATTTAGAGTTCCAACTACATGTATCCATACAGGAGACAACAGAGTGAAACCTAAAAATTAAAACTGTTACTGCCAACAAACGGTTTAACATAGAAGAACGAAATTTGGTGAGCCAAGTGGGATTGGGGTACTGATCATTTCCTGAAAGTGTCATCAAGATTGGGTGAAAAAATGTGTGCTGAGATTTCAGGAAACTTCTTGTTTCTTGGAAGCTTGCCAACCCCTTTCCATTTAAGTGATTTGCGCCAGTCTCTGCTTAGGGCTACATCAATTGGAAACAAACCATAGAGATAGAACTTGGAACTACATTCCTGTGTCAAGTTTCAAAGAGCTAGCAGAAACCATCTTCGATTTAGACTTCCAACTACATGTATCCATATAGGAGAAAACATGTACCAATATAGGAGAAAACAGAGTGAAACCTAAAAATTAAAACTGTTACTGCCAACGAACGGTTTAACCTAGAAGAATGAAATTTGGTGGGCCAAGAGGGAATGGGGTAATGATCATTACCTGAAAGTGTCATCAAGATTGGGTGAAAAAATGTGTGCTGAGATTTCAGGATACTCGTAGTTTTTTGGAAGCTTGGCAACCCCTTTCAATGAAAGTGATTTGCGCCAGTCTCTGCTTAGGGCTACATCAATAGGAAACAAACCATAGAGATAGAACTTGGAACTACTTTCTTGTGTCAAGTTTCAAAGAGCTAGCACAAACCGTGTTTGATTTAGAGTTCCAACTACATGTATCCATATAGGAGAAAACAGGGTGAAACCTAAAAATTAAAATTGTTACTGCGAACGAACGGTTTAACCTAGAAGAACGAAATTTGGTGAGCCAAGTGGGAATGGGGTCCAGATCATTACCGGAAAGTGCCATCAAGTTAGGGTGAAAAAATGTGTGCTGAGATTTCAGGAAACTCGTAGCTTTTTGGAAGCTTGCCAACCCCTTTCCATAAAAGTGATTTGCGCCAGTCTCTGCTTAGGGCTACATCAATAGGAAACAAACCATAGAGATAGAACTTGGAACTACTTTCTTGTGTCAAGTTTCAAAGATTTAGCACAAACCGTCTTTGATTTAGACTTCCAAATACATGTATCCATATAGGGGAAAACAGAGTGAAACCTAAAAATTAAAACTGTTACTGCCAACGAACGGTTTAACCTAGAAGAACGAAATTTGGTGAGCCAAGTGTGATTGGGGTACTCATCATTACCGGAAAGTGTCATCAAGATTGGGTGAAAAAATGTGTGCTGAGATTTCAGGAAACTCGTAGTTTTTTGGAAGCGTGGCAACCCCTTTCCATGAAAGTGATTTGCGCCAGTCTCTTCTTAGAACTACATCAATAGGAATCAAACCGTAGAGATAGAACTTGGAACTACTTTATTGTGTCAGGTTTCAAAGAGCTAGCACCAATCGTGTTTGATTTAGAGTTCCAACTACATGTATCCATATAGGAGAAAACAGAGTGAAACCTAAAAATTAAAACTGTTACTGCCAACGAATGGTTTAACCTAGAAGAACGAAATTTGGTGAGCCAAGTGGGATTGTGGTACTGATCATTACCTGAAAGTGCCATCAAGATTGGGTGAAAAAATGTGTGCTGAGATTTCAGGAAACTCGTAGTTTTTTGAAAGCTTGGCAACCACTTTCCATGAAAGTGATTTGCGACAGTCTCTGCTTAGGGCTACATCAATAGGAAACAGACCATAGAGGTAGAACTTGGAACTACTTTATTGTGACAAGTTTCAAAGAGCTAGCACAAACCGTGTTTGATTTAGAGTTCCAACTACATGTATCCATATAGGAGAAAACAGAGTAAAACCTTATATTTAAAACTGTTACTGCCAAAGAACGGTTTAAACTAGAGGAAATAAATTTGGTGAGCCAAGTGGGATTGTGGTACTGATCATTACCTGAAAGTGCCATCAAGATTGGGTGAAAAAATGTGTGCTGAGATTTCAGGAAACTCGTAGTTTTTTGGAAGCTTGGCAACCCCTTTCCATGAAAGTGATTTGTGCCAGTCTCCGCTTAGGTCTGCATCAATAGGAAACAAACCATAGAGATAGAACTTGGAACTACTTTATTGTGTCAGTTTCATAGACCTAGCACAAACCGTCTTTGATTTACAGTTCCAACTACATGTATCCATATAGGAGAAAACAGAGTGAAACCTAAAAATTAAAACTTTTAGTGCCAACGAAGTGTTTAACCTAGAAGAATGAAATTTGGTGAGCCAAGTGGGATTGGGGTACTGATCATTACCTGAAAGGATCATCAAGATTGGCTGAAAAAATGTGTGCTGTGATTTCAGGAAACTCGTAGTTTTTTGGAAGCTTGGCAACCCCTTTTCCATGAAAGTGATTTGAGCCAGACTCTGCCTAGGGATACATCAATAGGAAACAAACCATAGAGATAGAACTTGGAACTAATTTATTGTGTCAAGTTTCAAAGAGCTAGCACAAAGCGTCTTTGATTTAGAGTTCCACCTACATGTATCCATATCAAAGAAAACAGAGTGAAACCTAAAAATTAAAATTGTTACTGCCAACGAACGGTTTAACCTAGAAGAATGGAATTTGGTGGGCCAAGTGGGAATGGGGTATTGATCATTACCTGAAAGTGTCTTCAAGATTGGGTCAAAAAATCTGTGCTGAGATTTCAGGAAACTCGTAGTTTTTTGGAAGCTTGGCAACCCCTTTCCATGAAAGTGATTTGCGCCAGTCTCTGCTTAGGGCTACATCAATAAGAAACAAAAAATAGAGATAGAACTTGGAACTACTTTACTGTGTCTAGTTTCAAAGAGCTAGCACAAACCCTCTTCTATTTAGACTTCCAACAACATGTATCCATATAGGAGAAAACAGAGTGAAACCTAAAAATTAAAACTGTTACTGCCAACGAACGGTTTAACCTAGAAGAACGAAATTTGTTGAGCCAAGTGGGATTGTTGTACTGATCATTACCTGAAAGTGTCATGAAGATTGGGTGAAAAAATGTGTTCTGATATTTCAGGAAACTCGTAGTATTTTGGAAGCTTGGCAACCCCTTTCCATGAAAGCGATTTGTGCCAGTCTCTGCTTAGGGCTACATCAATAGGAAACAAACCATAGAGATAGAACTTGGAACTATTTTCTTGTGTCAAGTTTCAAAGAGCTAGCACAAACCGTGTTTGATTTAGAGTTCCAACTACATGTATCAATATAGGAGAAAACAGAGTGAAACCTAAAAATTGAAACTGTTACTGCCAACGAACGGTTTAACCTAGAAGAACGAAATTTGGTGAGCCAAGTGGGAGTGGGGTACTGATCATTACCTGAAAGTGTCATCAAGATTGGGTGAAAAAATGTATGCTGAGATTTCAGAAAACTCGTAGTTTTTTGGAAGCTTGGCAACCCCTTTCCATTTAAGTGATTTGCGCCAGTCTCTGCTTAGGGCTACAACAATAGGAAACAAACCATAGAGATAGAACTTGGAACTACTTTATTGTGTCAAGTTTCAAAGAGCTAGCACAAATCGTGTTTGATTTAGAGTTCCAACTACATTTATCCATATAGGAGAAAACAGAGTGAAACCTAAAAATTAAAATTGTTAATGCCAACGAACCGTTTAACCTAGAATAACGAAATTTGGTGAGCCAAGTGGGATTGTTGTACTGATCATTACCTGAAAGTGTCATCAATATTGGGTGAAAAAATGTGTGCTGAGATTTCAGGAAACTCGTAGTTTTTTGGAAGCGTGGCAACCCCTTTCCATGAAAGTGATTTGCGCCAGTCTCTGCTTAGGGCTACATCAATAGGAATAAAACTGTAGAGATAGAACTTGGAACTACTTTATTGTGTCAAGTTTCAAAGAGCTAGCACCAATCGTGTTTGATTTAGAGTTCCAACTACATGTATCCATATAGGAGAAAACAGAGTGAAACCTAATAATTAAAACTGTTACTGCCAACGAACGGTTTAACCTAGAAGAACGAAATTTGGTGAGCCAAGTGGGATTGGGGTACTCATCATGACCTGAAAGTGTCATCAAGATTGGGTGAAAAAATGAGTGCTGATGTTTCAGGAAACTCGTAGTTTGTTGGAAGCTTGGCAATCCCTTTCATGAAAGTGATTTGCGCCAGTCTATGCTTAGTGTTACATCAATAGGAAACAAACCATAGAGATAGAACTTGGAACTACTTTATTGTGTCAAGTTTCAAAGAGCTAGCACAAACCGTGGTTCATTTAGAGTTGCAACTACATGTATCCATATCGGAGAAAAGAAGTGAAACCTAAAAATTAAAACTGTTACTGCCATGAACTGTTTAACCTAGAAGAACGAAATTTGGTGAGCCAAGTGGGATTGGGGTACTGATCATTACCTGAAAGTGTCATCAAGATTGGGTGAAAAAATGTGTGCTGAGATTTCAGGAAACTCGTAGTTTTTTGAAAGCTTGGCAACCACTTTCCATGAAAGTGATTTGCGACAGTCTCTGCTTAGGGCTACAACAATAGGAAACAGACCATAGAGGTAGAACTTGGAACTACTTTATTGTGACAAGTTTCAAAGAGCTAGCACAAACCTTGTTTGATTTAGAGTTCCAACTACATGTATCCATATAGGAGAAAACAGAGTGAAACCTAAAAATTAAAACTGTTACTGCCAACGAAGTGTTTAACCTAGAAGAATGAAATTTGGTGAGCCAAGTGGGATTGGGGTACTGATCATTACCTGAAAGTATCATCAAGATTGGCTGAAAAAATGTGTGCTGTGATTTCAGGAAACTCGTAGTTTTTGGAAGCTCGGCAACCCTTTTCCAAGAAAGTGATTAGAGCCAGACTCTGCCTAGGGCTACATCAATAGGAAACAAACCATAGAGATAGAACTTGGAACTAATTTATTGTGTCAAGTTTCAAAGAGCTAGCACAAAGCGTCTTTGATTTAGAGTTCCAACTACATGTATCCATATCAAAGAAAACAGAGTGAAACCTAAAAATTAAAATTGTTACTGCCAACGAACGTTTTAACCTAGAAGAATGGAATTTGGTGGGCCAAGTGGGAATGGGGTAATGATCATTACCTGAAAGTGTCTTCAAGATTGGGTCAAAAAATCTGTGCTGAGATTTCAGGAAACTCGTAGTTTTTTGGAAGCTTGGCAACCCCTTTCCATGAAAGTGATTTGCGCCAGTCTCTGCTTAGGGCTACTTCAATAAGAAACAAAAAATAGAGATAGAACTTGGAACTACTTTACTGTGTCTAGTTTCAAAGAGCTAGCACAAACCCTCTTCTATTTAGACTTCCAACAACATGTATCCATATAGGAGAAAACAGAGTGAAACCTAAAAATTAAAACTGTTACTGCCAACGAACGGTTTAACCTAGAAGAACGAAATTTGTTGACCCAAGTGGGATTGTTGTACTGATCATTACCTGAAAGTGTCATGAAGATTGGGTGAAAAAATGTGTTCTGAGATTTCAGGAAACTCGTAGTATTTTGGAAGCTTGGCAACCCCTTTCCATGAAAGCGATTTGTGCCAGTCTCTGCTTAGGGCTACATAAATAGGAAACAAACCATAGAGATAGAACTTGGAACTATTTTCTTGTGTCAAGTTTCAAAGAGCTAGCACAAACCGTGTTTGATTTAGAGTTCCAACTACATGTATCAATATAGGAGAAAACAGAGTGAAACCTAAAAATTGAAACTGTTACTGCCAACGAACGGTTTAACCTAGAAGAACGGAATTTGGTGAGCCAAGTGGGAGTGAGGTACTGATCATTACCTGAAAGTGTCATCAAGATTGGGTGAAAAAATGTATGCTGAGATTTCAGAAAACTCGTAGTTTTTTGGAAGCTTGGCAACCCCTTTCCATGAAAGGGATTTGTGCCAATCTCTGCTTAGGGCTACATCAATAGGAAACAAACCATAGAGATAGAACTTGGAACTATTTTCCTGTGTCAAGATTCAAAGACTTAACACAAACCGTCTTTGATTTAGACTTCCAAATACATGTATCCATATAGGAGAAAACAGAGTGAAACCTAAAAATTTAAACTGTTACTGCCAACGAATGGTTTAACCTAGAAGAACGAAATTTGGTGAGCCAAGTGGGATTGGGGTACTGATCATTACCTGAAAGTGTTACCAAGATTGGATGAAAAAAATTGTGTGCTGAGATTTCAGGAAACTCATATTTTTTTGGAAGCTTGGCAACCCCTTTCCATGAAAGTGATTTGCGCCAGTCTCTGCTTAGGGCTACAACAATAGGAAACAAACCATAGAGATAGAACTTGGAACTACTTTATTGTGTCAAGTTTCAAAGAGCTAGCACAAATCGTGTTTGATTTAGAGTTCCAACTGCATTTATCCATATAGGAGAAAACAGAATGAAACCTAAAAATTAAAATTGTTACTGCCAACGAACCGTTTAACCTAGAATAACGAAATTTGGTGAGCCAAGTGGGATTGTTGTACTGATCATTACCTGAAAGTGTCATCAATATTGGGTGAAAAAATGTGTGCTGAGATTTCAGGAAACTCGTAGTTTTTTGGAAGCGTGGCAACCCCTTTCCATGAAAGTGATTTGCGCCAGTCTCTGCTTAGGGCTACATCAATAGGAATCAAACTGTAGAGATAGAACTTGGAACTACTTTATTGTGTCAAGTTTCAAAGAGCTAGCACCAATCGTGTTTGATTTAGAGTTCCAACTACATGTATCCATATAGGAGAAAACAGAGTGAAACCTAATAATTAAAACTGTTACTGCCAACGAACGGTTTAACCTAGAAGAACGAAATTTGGTGAGCCAAGTGGGATTGGGGTCCTCATCATGACCTGAAAGTGTCATCAAGATTGGGTGAAAAAATGTGTGCTGATGTTTCAGGAAACTCGTAGTTTGTTGGAAGCTTGGCAATCCCTTTCATGAAAGTGATTTGCGCCAGTCTATGCTTAGTGTTACATCAATAGGAAACAAACCATAGAGATAGAACTTGGAACTACTTTATTGTGTCAAGTTTCAAAGAGCTAGCACAAACCGTGGTTCATTTAGAGTTGCAACTACATGTATCCATATCGAAGAAAAGAGAGTGAAACCTAAAAATTAAAACTGTTACTGCCATGAACTGTTTAACCTAGAAGAACGAAATTTGGTGAGCCAAGTGGGATTGGGGTACTGATCATTACCTGAAAGTGTCATCAAGATTGGGTGAAAAAATGTGTGCTGAGATTTCAGGAAACTCGTAGTTTTTTGAAAGATTTGCAACCACTTTCCATGAAAGTGATTTGCGACAGTCTCTGCTTAGGGCTACATCAATAGGAAACAGACCATAGAGGTAGAACTTGGAACTACTTTATTGTGTCAGTTTCAAAGACCTAGCACAAACCGTCTTTGATTTAGAGTTCCAACTACATGTATCCATATAGGAGAAAACAGAGTGAAACCTAAAAATTAAAACTGTTACTGCCAACGAAGTGTTTAACCTAGAAGAATGAAATTTGGTGAGCCAAGTGGGATTGGGGTACTGATCATTACCTGAAAGTATCATCAAGATTGGCTGAAAAAATGTGTGCTGTGATTTCAGGAAACTCGTAGTTTTTTGGAAGCTTGGCAACCCTTTTCCAAGAAAGTGATTAGAGCCAGACTCTGCCTAGGGCTACATCAATAGGAAACAAACCATAGAGATAGAACTTGGAACTAATTTATTGTGTCAAGTTTCAAAGAGCTAGCACAAAGCGTCTTTGATTTAGAGTTCCAACTACATGTATCCATATCAAAGAAAACAGAGTGAAACCTAAAAATTAAAATTGTTACTGCCAACGAACGGTTTAACCTAGAAGAATGGAATTTGGTGGGCCAAGTGGGAATGGGGTAATGATCATTACCTGAAAGTGTCTTCAAGATTGGGTCAAAAAATCTGTGCTGAGATTTCAGGAAACTCGTAGTTTTTTGGAAGCTTGGCCACCCCTGTCCATGAAAGTGATTTGCGCCAGTCTCTGCTTAGGGCTACATCAATAAGAAACAAAAAATAGAGATAGAACTTGGAACTACTTTACTGTGTCTAGTTTCAAAGAGCTAGCACAAACCCTCTTCTATTTAGACTTCCAACAACATGTATCCATAAAGGAGAAAACAGAGTGAAACCTAAAAATTAAAACTGTTACTGCCAACGAACGTTTTAACCTAGAAGAACGAAATATGGTGAGCCAAGTGGGATTGTGGTACTGATCATTACCTGAAAGTGTCATCAAGATTGGGTGAAACAATGTGTGCTGAGATTTCAGGAAACTCGTAGTTTTTTGGAAGCTTGGCAACAACTTTCCATGAAAGTGATTTGCGCCAGTCTCTGCTTAGGGCTACATCAATAGGAAACAAACCATAGAGATAGAACTTGGAACTACATTCTTGTGTCAAGTTTCAAAGAGCTAGCACAAACCGTGTTTGATTTAGAGTTCCAACTACGTGTATCTATATAGGAGGAAAGAGGGTGAAACCTAAAAATTAAAACTGTTACTGCCAACGAACTGTTTAACCTAGAAGAACGAAATTTGTTGAGCCAAGTGGGATTGGGGTACTGATCATCACCTGAAAGTGTCATCAAGATTGGGTGAAAAAATGTGTGCTGAGATTTCAGGAAACTTGTAGTTTTTTGGAAGCTTGGCAACCCCTTTCCATGAAAGTGATTTGCGCCAGTCTCTGCTTAGGGCTACATCAATAGGAAACAAACCATAGAGATAGAACTTGGAACTACTTTATTGTGTCAAGTTTCAAAGAGCTAGCACAAACCATGTTTGATTTAGATTTCCAACTACATGTATCCATATAGGAGAAAACAGAGTGAAACCTAAAAATTAAAACTGTTACTGCCAACGAACGGTTTAACCTAGAAGAACGAAATTTGGTGAGCCTAGTGGGATTGGGGTACTGATCATGACCTCAAAGTGTCATCAATATTGGGTGAAAAAATGTGTGCTGAGGTTTCAGGAAACTCGTAGTTTTTTGGAAGCTTGGCAACCCCTTTCCATGAAAGTGATTTGCGCCAGTCTCTGCTAAGGGTTACATCAATAGGAAAAAAATCATAGAGATAGAACTTGGAACTACTTTATTGTGACAAGTTTCAAAGATCTAGCACAAACCGTGGTTGATTTAGAGTTGCAACTACATGTATCCATATAGGACAAAACAGAGTGAAACCTAAAAATTAAAACTGTTACTGCCAACGAACGGTTTAACCTAGAAGAACGAAATTTGGTGAGGAAAGTGGGATTGGGGTACTGATCATTACCGGAATTTGTCATCAATATTGGGTGAAAAAATGTGTGATGAGATTTCAGGAAACTCGTAGTTTCTTGAAAGCTTGGCAACCCCTTTCCATTTAAGTGATTTGCGCCAGTCTCTGCTTAGGGCTACATCAATTGGAAACAAACCATAGAGATAGAACTTGGTACTACTTTCCTGTGTCAAGTTTCAAAGAGCTAGCAGAAACCGTCTTTGATTTAGACTTCCAACTACATGTATCCATATAGGAGAAAATAGAGTGAAACCTAAAAATTAAAACTGTTACTGTCAACGAACGGTTTAACCTAGTAGAACGAAATTTGGTAAGCCAAGTGGGATTGGGGTACTGATCATTACCAGAAAGTGTCATCAAGATTGGGTGAAAAAATGTGTGCTGAGATTTCAGGATACTCGTAGTTTTTTGGAAGCTTGGCAACCCCTTTCCATGAAAGTGATTTGCGCCAGTTTCTGCTTAGGGCTACATCAATAGGAAACAAACCATAGAGATAGAACTTGGAACTACTTTATTGTGTCAAGTTTCAAAGAGCTAGCACAATCCGTGTTTGATTTAGAGTTCCAAAGTCATGTATGCATATCGGAGAAAGCAGAGTGAAACCTAAAAATTTAAACTGTTACTGTGAACGAACGGTTTAACCTAGAAGAACGAAATTTGGTGAGCCAAGTGGGATTGGGGTACAGATCATTACTGGATAGTGTCATCAAGATAGGGTGAAAAATTGTGTGCTGATATTTCAGGAAACTCGTAGTTTTTGGGAAGCTTGGCAACCCCTTTCCATAAAAGGGATTTGCGCCAGTCTCTGCTTAGGGCTACATCAATAGGAAACAAACCATAGAGATAGAACTTGGAACTACTTTCTTGTGTCAAGTTTCAAAGAGCTAGCACAAACCGTGTTTGATTTTGAGTTCCAACTACATGTATCCATATAGGAGAAAATAGAGTGAAACCTAAAAATTAAAACTGTTACTGCCAACGAACGGTTTAAACTAGAAGAACGAAATTTGGTGAGCCACGTGGGATTGGGGTACTGATCATTACCTGAAAGTGTCATCAAGATTGGGTGAAAAATTTTGTGCTGAGATATCAGGAAACTCATAGTTTTTTGGAAGATTGGCAACCCCTTTTCATGAAAGTGATTTGCTCCAGTCTCTGCTTAGGGCTACATCAATTGAAAACAAACCATAGAGATACATCTTGGAACTACTTTCTTGTGTCAAGTTTCAAAGGGCTAGCACAAACCGTCTTTGATTTAGAGTTCCAACTACATGTATCCATAGAGGAGAAAAGAGAGAGAAACCTAAAAATTAAAACTGTTACTGCCAACGAACGGTTTTACCTAGAAGAACGAAATTTGGTGAGCCAAGAGGGATTGGGGTACTGATCATTACCTGAAAGTGTCATCAAGATTGGGTGAAAAAATGTGTGCTGAGATTTCAGGAAACTCGTAGTTTTTTGGAAGCGTGGCAACCCCTTTCCATGAAAGTGATTTGCGCCAGTCTCTGCTTAGGTCTACATCAATAGGAATGAAACCGTAGAGATAGAACTTGGAACTACTTTATTGTGTCAAGTTTCAAAGAGCTAGCACCAATCGTGTTTGATTTAGAGTTCCAACTACATATATCCATATAGGAGAAAACAGGGTGAAACCTAAAAATTAAAACTGTTCCTGCCAACGAACGGTTTAACCTAGAAGAACGAAATTTGTTGAGCCAAGTGGGATTGTTGTACTGATCATTACCTGAAAGTGTCATCAAGATAGGGTGAAAAAATGTGTGCTGAGAGTTCAGGAAACTCGTAGCTTTTTGGAAGCTTGCCAACCCCTTTCCATTTAAGTGATTTGTGCCAGTCTCTGCTTAGGGCTACATCAATTGGAAACAAACCATAGAGATAGAACTTGGAACTACTTTCCTGTGTCAAGTTTCAAAGAGCTAGCAGAAACCGTCTTTGATTTAGACTTCCAACTACATGTATCCATATAGGGGAAAACAGAGTGAAACCTAAAAATTAAAACTGTTACTGCCAACGAACGGTTTAACCTAGTAGAACGAAATTTGGTAAGCCAAGTGGGATTGGGGTACTGATCATTACCTGAAAGTGTCATCAAGATTGGGTGAAAAAATATGTGCTGAGATTTCAGGATACTTGTAGTTTTTTGGAAGCTTGGCAACCCCTTTCCATGAAAGTGTTTTGCGCCAGTCTCTGCTTAGGGCTACATCAATAGGAAACAAACCATAGAGATAGAACTTGGAACTACTTTCCTGTGTCAAGTTTCAAAGAGCTAGCACAAACCGTGTTTGATGTAGACTTCCAACTACATGTATCCATATAGGAGAAAAGAGAGTGAAACCTAAAAATTAAAAGTGTTACTGCGAACGAACGGTTTAACCTAGAAGAACGAAATTTGGTGAGCCAAGTGTGATTGGGGTACTCATCATTACCGGAAAGTGTCATCAAGATTGGGTGAAAAAATGTGTGCTGAGATTTCAGGAAACTCGTAGTTTTTTGGAAGCGTGGCAACCCCTTTCCATGAAAGTGATTTGCGCCAGTCTCTGCTTAGGGCTACATCAATAGGAATCAAACCATAGAGATAGAACTTGGAACTACTTTATTGTGTCAAGTTTCAAAGAGCTAGCACCAATCGTTTTTGATTTAGAGTTCCAACTACATGTATCCATATAGGAGAAAACAGAGTGAAACCTAAAAATTAAAACTGTTACTGCCAACGAATGGTTTAACCTAGAAGAACGAAATTTGGTGAGCCAAGTGGGATTGTGGTACTGATCATTACCTGAAAGTGTTACCAAGATTGGGTGAAAAAAATTGTGTGCTGAGATGTCAGGAAACTCATATTTTTTTGGAAGCTTGGCAACCCCTTTCCATGAAAGTGATTTGCGCCAGTCTCTGCTTAGGGCTACAACAATAGGAAACAAATCATAGAGATAGAACTTGGAACTACTTTATTGTGTCAAGTTTCAAAGAGCTAGCACAAATCGTGTTTCATTTAGAGTTCCAACTACATTTATCCATATAGGAGAAAACAGAGTGAAACCTAAAAATTAAAATTGTTGCTGCCAACGGACCGTTTAACCTAGAATAACGAAATTTGGTGAGCCAAGTGGGATTGTTGTACTAATCATTACCTGAAAGTGTCATCAAAATTGGTTGAAAAAAATGTATGCTGAGATTTCAGAAAACTCGTAGTTTTTTGGAAGCTTGGCAACCCCTTTCCATGAAAGGGATTTGTGCCAATCTCTGCTTAGGGCTACATCAATAGGAAACAAACCATAGAGATAGAACTTGGAACTATTTTCCTGTGTCAAGATTCAAAGACTTAGCACAAACCGTCTTTGATTTAGCCTTCCAAATACATGTATCCATATAGGAGAAAACAGAGTGAAACCTAAAAATTAAAACTGTTACTGCCAACGAATGGTTTAACCTAGAAGAACGAAATTTATTGAGCCAAGTGAGATTGTGGTACTGATCATTACCTGAAAGTGTTACCAAGATTGGGTGAAAAAAATTGTGTGCTGAGATTTCAGGAAACTCATATTTTTTTGGAAGATTGGCAACCCCTTTCTATGAAAGTGATTTGCGCCAGTCTCTGCTTAGGGCTACAACAATAGGAAACAAACCATAGAGATAGAACTTGGAACTACTTTCTTGTGTCAAGTTTCAAAGAGCTAGCACAAACCGTGTTTGATTTAGAGTTCCAACTACATGTATCAATATAGGAGAAAACAGAGTGAAACCTAAACATTTAAACTGTTACTGCCAACGAACGGTTTAACCTAGAAGAACAAAATTTGGTGAGCCAAGTGGGATTGGGGTACTGATCATGGCCTCAAAGTGTCATCAATATTGGGTGAAAAAATGTGTGCTGAGATTTCAGGAAACTCGTAGTTTTTTGGAAGCTTGCCAACCCCTTTCCATAAAAGTGATTTGCGCCAGTCTCTGCTTAGGGCTACATCAATTGGAAACAAACCATAGAGATAGAACTTGGAACTACTTTCTTGTGTCAAGTTTCAAAGAGCTAGCACAAACCGTGTTTGATTTAGAGTTCCAACTACATGTACCAATATAGGAGAAAACAGAGTGAAACCTAAAAATTAAAACTGTTACTGCCAACGAACGGTTTTACCTAGAAAAATGAAATTTGGTGAGCCAAGTGGGATTGGGGTACTGATCATATCCTGAAAGTGTCATCAAGATTGGGTGAAAAAATGTGTGCTGAGATTTCAGGAAACTCGTAGTTTCTTGGAAGCTTGCCAACCCCTTTCCATTTAAGTGATTTGCGCCAGTCTCTGCTTAGGGCTACATCAATTGGAAACAAACCATAGAGATAGTACTTGGAACTACTTTCCTGTGTCAAGTTTCAAAGAGCTAGCAGAAACCGTCTTCGATTTAGACTTCCAACTACATGTATCCATATAAGAGAAAACAGAATGAAACCTAAAAATTAAAACTGTTACTGCCAACGAACGGTTTAACCTAATAGAACGAAATTTGGTAAGCCAAGTGGGATTGGGGTACTGATCATTACCTGAAAGTGTCATCAAGATTGGGTGAAAAAATGTGTGCTGAGATTTCAGGAAACTCGTAGTTTCTTGGAAGCTTGCCAACCCCTTTCCATTTAAGTGATTTGCGCCAGTCTCTGCTTAGGGCTACATCAATTGGAAACAAACCATAGAGATAGAACTTGGAACTACTTTCCTGTGTCAAGTTTCAAAGAGCTAGCAGAAACCGTCTTCGATTTAGACTTCCAACTACATGTATCCATATAGGAGAAAACAGAGTGAAACCTAAAAATTAAAACTGTTACTGCCAAAGAACGGTTTAACCTAGTAGAACGAAATTTGGTAAGCCAAGTGGGATTGGGGTACTGATCATTACCTGAAAGTGTCATCAATATTGGGTGAATAAATGTGTGCTGTTTTTTTCAGGATACTCGTAGTATTTTGGAAGCTTGGCTACCACTTTCCATGAAAGTGTTTTGCGTGAGTCTCTACTTAGGGCTACATCTATAGGAAACAAACAATAGAGATAGAACTTGGAACTTCTTTATTGTGTCAAGTTTCAAAGAGCTAGCACAAACCGTGTTTGATTTAGAGTTCAAACTACATGTATCCATACAGGAGAAAACAGAGTGAAACCTAAAAATTAAAACTGTTACTGCCAACAAACTGTTTAACCTAGAAGAACGAATTTCGGTGAGCCAAGTGGGAATGGGGTACTGATCATTTCCTGAAAGTGTCATCAAGATTGGGTGAAAAAATGTGTGCTGAGATTTCAGGAAACTCGTAGTATTTTGGAAGCTTGGCAACCCCTTTCCATGAAAGCGATTTGTGCCAGTCTCTGCTTAGGGCTACATCAATAGGAAACAAACCATAGAGATAGAACTTGGAACTACTTTCCTGTGTCAAGTTTCAAAGAGCTAGCACAAACCGTGTTTGACTTTGAGTTCCAACTACATGTATCAATATAGGAGAAAACAGAGTGAAACATAAAATTTAAACTGTTACTGCCAACGAACGGTTTAACCTAGAAGAACGAAATTTGGTGATCCAAGTGGGATTGGGGTACTGATCATGACCTCAAAGTGTCATCAATATTGGGTGAAAAAATGTGTGCTGAGATTTCAGTAAACTCGTAGTTTCTTGGAAGCTTGCCAACCCCTTTCCATTTAAGTGATTTGCGCCAGTCTCTGCTTAGGGCTACATCAATTGGAAACAAACCATAGAGATAGAACTTGGAACTACTTTCCTGTGTCATGTTTCAAAGAGCTAGCAGAAACCGTCTTTGATTTAGACTTCCAACTACATGTATCCATATAGGAGAAAACAGAGTGAAACCTAAAAATTAAAAGTGTTACTGCGAACGAACGGTTTAACCTAGAACAACGAAATTTGGTGAGCCAAGTGGGATTGGGGTACTGATCATTACCTGAAAGTGTCATCAAGATAGGGTGAAAAAATGTGTGCTGAGATTTAGGAAACTCGTAGTTTTTTGGAAGCTTGCCAACCCCTTTCAATAAAAGTGATTTGCTCCAGTCTCTGCTTAGGGCTACATCAATAGGAAACAAACCATAGAGATAGAACTTGGATCTACTTTCTTGTGTCAAGTTTCAAAGAGTTAGCACAGACCGTCTTTGATTTAGACTTCCAAATACATGTATCCATATAGGAGAAAACAGAGTGAAACCTAAAATTTAAAACTGTTACTGCCAACGAACGGTTTAACCTAGAAGAACGAAATTTGGTGAGCCAAGTGTGATTGGGGTACTCATCATTACCGGAAAGTGTCATCAAGATTGGGTGAAAAAATGTGTGCTGAGATTTCAGGAAACTCGTAGTTTTTTGGAAGCTTGGCTACCACTTTCCATGAAAGTGTTTTGCGTGAGTCTTTACTTAGGGCTACATCAATAGGAAACAAACAATAGAGATAGAACTTGGAACTTCTTTATTGTGTCAAGTTTCAAAGAGCTAGCACAAACCGTGTTTGATTTAGAGTTCCAACTACATGTATCCATACAGGAGACAACAGAGTGAAACCTAAAAATTAAAACTGTTACTGCCAACAAACGGTTTAACATAGAAGAACGAAATTTGGTGAGCCAAGTGGGATTGGGGTACTGATCATTTCCTGAAAGTGTCATCAAGATTGGGTGAAAAAATGTGTGCTGAGATTTCAGGAAACTTCTTGTTTCTTGGAAGCTTGCCAACCCCTTTCCATTTAAGTGATTTGCGCCAGTCTCTGCTTAGGGCTACATCAATTGGAAACAAACCATAGAGATAGAACTTGGAACTACATTCCTGTGTCAAGTTTCAAAGAGCTAGCAGAAACCATCTTCGATTTAGACTTCCAACTACATGTATCCATATAGGAGAAAACATGTACCAATATAGGAGAAAACAGAGTGAAACCTAAAAATTAAAACTGTTACTGCCAACGAACGGTTTAACCTAGAAGAATGAAATTTGGTGGGCCAAGAGGGAATGGGGTAATGATCATTACCTGAAAGTGTCATCAAGATTGGGTCAAAAAATCTGTGCTGAGATTTCAGGAAACTCGTAGTTTTTTGGAAGCTTGGCAACCCCTTTCCATGAAAGTGATTTGGCCAGTCTCTGCTTAGGGCTACATCAACAGGAAACAAACCATAGAGATAGAACTTGGAACTACGTTATTGTGTCAAGTTTCAAAGAGCTAGCACAAAGCATGTTTGATTTAGAGTTCCAACTACATGTATCCCTATAGGAGAAAACAGAGTGAAACCTAAAAATTAAAACTGTTACTGCCAACGAACGGTTTAACCTAGAAGAACGAAATTTGGTGAGCCAAGTGGGATTGGGGTACTGATCATTTCCTGAAAGTGTCATCAAGATTGGGTGAAAAAATGTTTGCTGAGATTTCAGGAAACTCGTAGTTTTTTGAAATCTTGCAACCCCTTTCCATGAAAGTGATTGACGCCAGTCTCTGCTTAGGGCTACATCAATTGGAAATAAACCATAGAGATAGAACTTGGAACTACTTTATTTTGTCAAGTTTCAAAGAGATAGCACAAACCGTCTTTGATTTAGAGTTCCAAATACATTAATCCATATAGGAGAAAACAGAGTGAAACCTAAAAATTAATACTGTTAATGCCAACGAATGGTTTAACCTAGAAGAACGAAATTTGGTGAGCCAAGTGGGATTGGGTTACTGATCATTTCCTGAAAGTGTCATCAAGATTCGGTGAAAAAATGTGTGCTGAGATTTCAGGAAACTCGTAGTTTTTTGGAAGCTTGGCTACCACTTTCCATGAAAGTGATTTGCGCCAGTCTCTGCTTCGGGCTACATCAATAGGAAACAAACCATAGGGATAGAACTTGGAACTACTTTATTGTGTCAAGTTCCAAAGAGCTAGCACAAACCGTGGTTCATTTAGAGTTGCAACTACATGTATCCATATAGGAGAAAAGAGAGTGAAACCTAAAAATTAAAACTGTTACTGCCATGAACGGTTTAACCTAGAAGAAGGAAATTTGGTGAGCCAAGTGGGATTGGGGTACTTATAATTACCTGAATGTGTCATCAAGATTGGGTGAAAAAATGTGTGCTGAGATTTCAGGAAACTTGTATTTTTTGAAAGCTTGGCAACCACTTTCCATGAAAGTGATTTGCGACAGTCTCTGCTTAGGGCTACATCAATAGGAAACGGACCATAGAGGTAGAACATGGAACTACTTTATTGTGACAAGTTTCAAAGAGCTACCACAAACCGTGTTTGATTTAGAGTTCCAACTACATGTATCCATATAGGAGAAAACACAGTGAAACCTAATATTTAAAACTGTTACTGCCAAAGAACGGTTTAAACTAGAAGAACGAAATTTGGTGAGCCAAGTGGGATTGGGGTGCTGATCATTACCTGAAAGTGTCATCAAGATTGGGTGAAAATATGTGTGCTGAGATTTCAGGAAACTCGTAATTTTTTGGAAGCTTGGCAACCCCTTTCCATGAAAGTGATTTGCGCCAGTCTCTGCTTAGGACTACATCAATAGGAAACAAACCATAGAGATAGAACTTGGAACTACTTTATTGTGTCAAGTTTCAAAGAGCTAGCACAAACCGTCTTTGATTTAGAGTTCCAACTACATGTATCCATATAGGAGAAAACAGAGTGAAACCTAAAAATTAAGACTGTACTGCCAACGAAAGGTTTAACCTAGAAGAACGAAATTTGGTGAGCCAAGTGGGATTGGCGTACTGATCATTACCTGAAAGTGTCATCAAGATTGGGTGAAAATATGTGTGCTGAGATTTCAAGAAACTCGTAGTTTTTTGGAACCTTGGCAACCCCTTTCCATAAAAGTGATTTGCGGCAGTCTCTGCTTAGGGCTACATCAATAGGAAACAAACCATAGAGATAGAACTTGGAACTACTTTATTGTGTTAAGTTTCAAAGAGATAGCACAAACCGTCTTTGATTTAGACTTCCAAATACATGTATCCATATAGGAGAAAACAGAGTGAAACCTAAAAATTATAACTGTTACTGCCAACGAACGGTTTAACCTAGAAGAACGAAATTTGGTGAGCCAAGTGTGATTGGGGTACTCATCATTACCTGAAAGTGTCATCAAGATTGGGTGAAAAAGTGTGTGCTGAGATTTCAGGAAACTCGTAGTTTTTTGGAAGCTTGGCTACCACTTTCCATGAAAGTGTTTTGCGCGAGTGTCTACTTAGGGCTACATCAATAGGAAACAAACAATAGAGATAGAACTTGGAACTACTTTATTGTGTCAAGTTTCAAGGAGCTAGCACAAACCGTGTTTGATTTAGAGTTCCAGCTACATGTATCCATACAGGAGAAAACATAGTGAAACCTAAAAATTAAAACTGTTACTGCGAACGAACGGTTTAACCTAGAAGAACGAAATTTGGTAAGCCAAGTGGGATTGGGGTACTGATCATTTCCTGAAAGTGTCATCAAGATTGGGTGAAAAAATGTGTGCTGAGATTTCAGGAACCTCGTAGTTTTTTGGAAGCTTGGCAACCCCTTTCCATGGAAGTGATTTGCGCCAGTCTCTGCATAGGGCTACATCAATAGGAAACAAACCATAGAGATAGAACTTGGAACTACTTTCTTGTGTCAAGTTTCAAAGAGCTAGCACAAACCGTGTTTGGTTTAGAGTTCCAACTACATGTATCCATATAGGAGGAAACAGAGTGAAACCTAAAAATTAAAACTGTTACTGCCAAGGAACGGTTTTACCTAGAAGAATTAAATCTGGTGAGCCAATTGGGATTGGGGTACTGATCACTTCCTGAAAGTGTCATCAAGATTGGGTGAAAAAATATGTGCTGAGATTTGAGGAAACTCATAGTTTTATGGAAGCTTGGCAACCCCTTTCCATGAATGTGTTTTGTGCCAGTCTCTGCTTAGGGCTACATCAATAGGAAGCAAACCGTAGAGATAGAACTTGGAACTACTTACTTGTGTCAAGTTTCAAAGAGCTAGCAAAAACCGTGTTTGATTTAGAGTTCCAACTACATGTATCCATATAGGAGAAAACAGAGTGAAACCTAAAAATTAAAACTGTTACTGCCAACGAACGGTTTAACCTAGAAGAACGAAATTTGGTGAGCCAAGTGGGATTGGGGTACTGATCATTACCTGAAAGTGTCATCAAGTTTGGGTGAAAAAATGTTTGCTGAGATTTCAGGAAACTCGTAGTTTTTTGAAAGCTTGCAACCCCTTTCCATGAAAGTGATTCACGCCAGTCTCTGCTTAGGGCTACATCAATTGGAAATAAACCATAGAGATAGAACTTGGAACTACTTTATTTTGTCAAGTTTCAAAGAGATAGCACAAACCGTCTTTGATTTAGAGTTCCAAATACATTAATCCATATAGGAGAAAACAGAGTGAAACCTAAAAATTAATACTGTTAATGCCAACGAATGGTTTAACCTAGAAGAACGAAATTTGGTGAGCCAAGTGGGATTGGGTTACTGATCATTTCCTGAAAGTGTCATCAAGATTGGGTGAAAAAATGTGTGCTGAGATTTCAGGAAACTCGTAGTTTTTTAGAAGATTGGCAACCCCTTTCCATGAAAGTGATTTGCGTCAGTCTCTGCTTAGGGCTACATCAATAGGAAACAAACCATAGTGATAGAACTTGGAACTACTTTATTCTGACAAGTTTCAAAGAGCTAGCACAAACCGTGTTTGATTTAGAGTTCCAAAAACATGTATCCATATAGGAGAAAACAGAGTGAAACCTAAAATTTAAAACTGTTACTGCCAAAGAACGGTTCAACCTAGAAGATAGAAATTTGGTGAGCCAAGTGGTATTGGGGTACTTATCATGACCGGAAAGTGTCATCAAGATTGGGTGAAAAAATATGTGCTGAGATTTCAGGAAACTCGTAGTTTTTTGGAAGCTTGGCAACCCCTTTTCCATGAAAGTGATTTGCGCCACTCTCTCCTTAGGGCTACATCAATAGGAAACAAACCATACAGATAGAACTTGGAACTACTTTATTTTGTCAAGTTTCAAAGAGCTAGCACAAACCGTCTTTGATTTAGAGTTCCAACTACATGTATCCATATAGGAGAAAACAGAGTGAAACCTAAAAATTAAGACTGTACTGCCAACGAAATGTTTAACCTAGAAGAATGAAATTTGGTGAGCCAAGTGGGATTGGCGTACTGATCATTACGTGAAAGTGTCATCAAGATTGGGTGAAAAAATGTGTGCTGAGATTTCAGGAAACTCGTAGTTTTTTTGAAAGCTTGGCAACCCCTTTCAATGAACGTGATTTGCACCAATCTCTGCTTAGGGCTACATCAATAGGAAACAAACCATAGAGATAGAATTTGGAACTACTTTATTGTGTCAAGTTTCAAAGAGATACAACAAACCATGTGTGATTTAGACTTCCAACTACATGTATCCATATAGGAGAAATCAGAGTGAAACCTAAAAATTAAAACTGTTACTGCCAACGAACGGTTTAACCTAGAAGATCGAAATTTGGTGAGCCAAGTGGGATTGGGGTACTGATCATTTCCTGAAAGTGTCATCAAGAATTGGTGATAAAATGTGTGCTGAGATTTAAGGAAACTCGTAGTTTTTTGGAAGCTTGGCAACCCCTTTCCATGACAGTGATTTGCGCCAGTCTCTGCTTAGGGCTACATCAATAGGAAACAAACCATAGAGATAGAACTTGGAACTACTTTATTGTGTCAAGTTTCAAAGAGCTAGCACAACCGTGTTTGATTTAGAGTTCCAACTACATGTATCCATATAGGAGAAAAGAGAGTGAAACCCAAAAATTAAAACTGTTACTGCCAACGAACGGTTTAACCTAGAAGAACGAAATTTGGTGAGCCACTTGGGATTGGGGTACTGATCTTTTCCTGTAAGTGTCATCAAGATTGGGTGAAAAAATGTGTGCTGAGATTTCAGGAAACTCGTAGTTTTTTGGAAGCTTGGCAACCCCTTTTAATGGAAGTTATTTGCGCCAGTCTCTAATTTGGGCTACATCAATAGGAAACAAACCATAGAGATAGAACTTGGAACTACTTTCTTGTGTCAAGTTTCAAAGAGCTAGCACAATCCGTGTTTGATTTAGCGTTCCAACTACATGTATATATATAGAAGAAAACAGAGTGAAACCTAAAAATTAAAACTGTTACTGCCAACGAACGGTTTAACCTAGAAGAACGAAATTTGGTGAGCCAAGTGGGATTGGGGTACTGATCATGACCTTAAAGTGTCATCAAGATTGGGTGAAAAAATGTGTGCTGAGATTTCAGGAAACTTGTAGTTTTTTGGAACCTTGGCAACCCCTTTCTTTAAAGTGATTTGCGCCAGTCTCTGCTTAGGGCTACATCAATAGGAAACAAACCATAGAGATAGAACTTGGAACTACTTTATTGTGTCAAGTTTCAAAGAGCTAGAACAAACCGTGTTTGATTTAGAGTTCCAAATACATGTACCCTTATAGGAGAAAACAGAGTGAAACCTAAAAATTAAAACTGTTACTGCCATGAACAGTTTAACCTAGAAGAACGAAATTTGGTGAGACAAGTGGGATTGGGGTACTGATCATTACCTGCAAGTGTCATCAAGATTGGGAGAAAAAATGTGTGCTGAGATTTCAGGAAACTCGTAGTTTTTTGGAAGCTTGGCAACCCCTTTCCATGAAAGTGATTTGCGCCAGTCTCTGCTTAGGGCTACATCAATAGGAAACAAACCATATAGATAGAACTTGGAATTACTTTATGGTGTCATGTTTCAAAGAGCTAGCAAAAACCGTCTTTGATTTAGAGTTCCAACTACATGTATCCATATTTGAGAAAACAGAGTGTAACCTAAAAATTAAAACTGTTACTGACAAGGAACGGTTTAACATAGAACAAAGAAATTTGGTGAGCCAAGTTTTATTTGGGTACTGATCATTAACAGAGTGTGTCATCAAGATTGGGTGAAAAAATGTGTGCTGAGATTTCAGGAAACTCGTAGTTTTTTGGAAGCCTGGCAACCCCTTTCCATGAAAGTTTTTTGCGCCAGTCTCTGCTTAGGGCTACATCAATAGGAAACAAACCGTAGAGAAAGAACTTGGAACTACTGTATTGTGTCAAGTTTCAAAGAGCTAGCAAAAACCGTCTTTGATTTAGAGTTCCAACAACATGTATCCATATAGGAGAAAACAGAGTGAAACCTAAAAATTAAAACTGTTACTGCCAACGAACGGTTTAACCTAGAAAAACGAAATTTGGTGAGCCAAGTGGGATTGGGGTACTGATCATTACCTGAAAGTGTCATCAAGATTGGGTGAAAAAATGTGTGCTGAGATTTCAGGAAACTGGTAGTTTTTTGGAAGCTTGGCAACCCCTTTCCATGAAAGTGATTTGCGCCAGTCTCTGCTTAGGACTAAATCAATATGAAACAAACCACAGAGATAGAACTTGGAACTACTTTATTGTGTCAAGTTTCAAAGAGCTAGCACAAACCTTGTTTGATTTAAAGTTCCAACTACATGTATCCATATAGGAGAAAACAGAGTGAAACCTAAAAATTAAAACTGTTACTGCCAACGAACAGTTTAATCTAGAAGAACGAAACTTGGTGAGCCAAGTGGGATTGGGGTACTGATCATTTCCTGAAAGTGTCAAGATTGGGTGAAAAAATATGTGCTGAGATTTCAGGAAATTTGTAGTTTTTTGGAAGCTTGGCAACCCCTTTCCATGAAAGTGATTTGCACCAGTCTCAGCTTAGGGCTACATCAATAGGAAACAAACCATAGAGATAGAACTTGGAACTACTTTATGGTGTCATGTTTCAAAGAGCTTGCAAAAACCGTCTTTGATTTAGAGTTCCAACTACATGTATCCTTATTGGAGAAAACAGAGTGAAACTTAAATATTAAAACTGTTACTGCCAATGAACGGTTTAACATTAGAGAACGAAATTTGGTGAGCAAATTGGGATTAGGGTACTGATCATTACCTGAAAGTGTCATCAAGATTGGGTGAAAAAATGTGTGCTGAGATTTCAGGAAACTCGTAGTTTTTTGGAAGCTTGGCAACACATTTCTATGAAAGTGATTTGCGCCAGTCTCTGCTTAGGGCTACATCAATAGGAAACAAACCAGAGAGATAGAACTTGGAACTACTTTATTGTGTCAAGTTTCAAAGAGCTAGCACAAACCGTGTTTGATTTAGAGTTCCAACTACATGTATCTGTAGGAGAAAACACAGTTAAACCTAAAAATTAAAACTGTTATTGCTAACGAATGGTTTAACCTAGAAGAACGAAATTTGGTGAGCCAAGTGGAATTGGGGTAATGATCATTACCTGAATGTGTCATCAAGATTGGGTGAAACAAAGTGTGCTGAGATTTCAAGAAACTCGTAGTTTTTTGGAAGCTTGGCAACCCCTTTCCATGAAAGTGATTTGCGCCAGTGTCTGCTTAGGTCTACATCAATAGGAAACAAACCATAGAGATAGAACTAGGAACTACTGTATTGTGTCCAGTTTCAAAGAGCTAGCACAAACCGTGTTTGATTTAGAGTTCCAACTACATGTATCCATATAGGAGGAAACAGGGTGAAACCTAAAAATTAAAACTGTTACTGCCAACGAACTATTTAACCTAGAAGAACGAAATTTGGTGAGCCAAGTGGGATTGGGGTACTGATCATCACCTGAAAGTGTCATCAAGATTGGGTGAAAAAATGTGTGCTGAGATTTCAGGAAACTCGTAGTTTTTTGGAAGCTTGGCAACCCCTTTCCATGAAAGTGATTTGCGCCAGTCTCTGCTTAGGGCTACATCAATAGGAAACAAACCATAGAGATAGAACTTGGAACTACATTATTGTGTCAAGTTTCAAAGAGCTAGCACAAACCGTCTTTGATTTAGAGTTTTAACTACATGTATCCATATAGGAGAAAACAGAGTGAAACCTAAAAATTAAGACTGTACTGCCTACGAAAGGTTTAACCTAGAAGAACGAAATTTCTTGAGCCAAGTGGGATTGGCGTACTGATCATTACCTGAAAGTGTCATCAAGATTGGGTGAAAATATGTGTGCTGAGATTTCAGGAAACTCGTAGTTTTTTGGAACCTTGGCAACCCCTTTCCATGAAAGTGATTTGCGCCAGTCTCTGCATAGGGCTACATCAATAGCAAACAAAACATAGAGATAGAACTTGGAACTACTTTATTGTGTCAAGTTTCAAAGAGCTAGCACAAAGCGTCTTTGATTTAGAGTTCCAACTACATGTATCCATATAGGAGAAAAGAGAGTGAAAACTAAAAATTAAAACTGTTACTGCCAATGAACGGTTTAACCTAGAAGAACGAAAGTTGGTTAGCCAAGTCGGATTTGCGTACTGATCATTACGTGAAAGTGTCATCAAGATTGGGTGAAAAAATGTGTGGTGAGATTTCAGGAAACTCGTAGTTTTTTTGAAAGCTTGGCAACCCCTTTCCATGAACGTGATTTGCGCCAGTCTCTGCTTAGGGCTACATCAATAGGAAACAAACCATAGAGATAGAACTTGGAACTACTTTCTTGTGTCAAGTTTCAAAGAGATAGCACAAACCATGTTTGATTTAGAGTTCCAACTACATGTATCCATATAGGAGAAAACAGAGTGAAACCTAAAAATTAAAACTTTTACTGCCAACGAATGGTTTAACCTAGAAGATCGAAATTTGGTGAGCCAAGTGGGATTGGGGTACTGATCATTTCCTGAAAGTGTCATCAAGATTTGGAGAAAAAATGTGTGCTAAGATTTAAGGAAACTCGTAGTTTTTTGGAAGCTTGACAACCCCTTTCCATGAAAGTGATTTGCGCCAGTCTCTGCTTAGGGTTACATCAATAGGAAACAAACCATTGAGATAGAACTTGGAACTACTTTATTGTGACAAGTTTCAAAGAGCTAGCACAAACCGTGGTTGATTTAGAGTTGCAACTACATGTATCCATATAGGACAAAACAGAGTGAAACCTAAAAATTAAAACTGTTACTGCCAACGAACGGTTTAAACTAGAAGAACGAAATTTGTTGAGGGAAGTGGGATTGGGGTACTGATCATTACCGGAATTTGTCATCAAGTTTGGGTGAAAAAATGTGTGCTGAGATTTCAGGAAACTCGTAGTTTTTTGGAAGATTGGCAACCCCTTTCCATGAAAGTGATTTGCGACAGTCTCTGCTTAGGGCTACATCAATAGGAAACAAACCATAGTGATAGAACTTGGAACTACTTTATTCTGACAAGTTTCAAAGAGCTAGCACAAACCGTGTTTGATTTAGTGTTCCAAAAACATGTATCCATATAGGAGAAAAAAGAGTGAAACCTAAAAATTAAAACTGTTACTGCCAAAGAACGGTTCAACCTAGAAGATAGAAATTTGGTGAGCCAAGTGGTATTGGGGTACTTATCATGACCGGAAAGTGTCATCAAGATTGGGTGAAAAAATATGTGCTGAGATATCAGGAAACTCGTAGTTTTTTGGAAGCTTGGCAAATCCTTTTCCATGAAAGTGATTTGCGCCACTCTCTCCTTAGGGCTACATCAATAGGAAACAAAACATACAGATAGAACTTGGAACTACTTTATTGTGTCAAGTTTCAAAGAGCTAGCTCAAACCGTCTTTGATTTAGAGTTCCAACTACATGTATCCATATAGGAGAAAACAGAGTGAAACCTAAAAATTAAGACTGTACTGCCAACGAAATGTTTAACCTAGAAGAATGAAATTTGGTGAGCCAAGTGGGATTGGCGTACTGATCATTACGTGAAAGTGTCATCAAGATTGGGTGAAAAAATGTGTGCTGAGATTTCAGGAAACTCGTAGTTTTTTTGAAAGCTTGGCAACCCCTTTCAATGAACGTGATTTGCGCCAGTCTCTGCTTAGGGCTACATCAATAGGAAACAAACCATAGAGATAGAACTTGGAACTACTTTATTGTGTCAAGTTTCAAAGAGATAGCACAAACCATGTGTGATTTAGACTTCCAACTATATGTATCCATATAGGAGAAAACAGAGTGAAACCTAAAAATTAAAACTGTTACTGCCAACGAACGGTTTAACCTAGAAGATTGAAATTTGGTGAGCCAAGTGGGATTGGGGTACTGATCATTTCCTGAAAGTGTCATCAAGAATTGGTGATAAAATGTGTGCTGAGATTTAAGGAAACTCGTAGTTTTTTGGAAGCTTGGCAACCCCTTTCCATGAAAGTGATTTGCGCCAGTCTCTGCTTAGGGCTACATCAATAGGAAACAAACCATAGAGATAGAACTTGGAACTACTTTATTGTGTCAAGTTTCAAAGAGCTAGCACAACCGTGTTTGATTTAGAGTTCCAACTACATGTATCCATATAGGAGAAAAGAGAGTGAAACCCAAAAATTAAAACTGTTACTGCCAACGAACGGTTTAACCTAGAAGAACGAAATTTGGTGAGCCACGTGGGATTGGGGTACTGATCTTTTCCTGTAAGTGTCATCAAGATTGGGTGAAAAAATGTGTGCTGAGATTTCAGGAAACTCGTAGTTTTTTGGAAGCTTGGCAACCCCTTTTAATGGAAGTTATTTGCGCCAGTCTCTAATTTGGGCTACATCAATAGGAAACAAACCATAGCGATAGAACTTGGAACTACTTTCTTGTGTCAAGTTTCAAAGAGCTAGCACAATCCGTGTTTGATTTAGCGTTCCAACTACATGTATATATATAGGAGAAAACAGAGTGAAACCTAAAAATTAAAACTGTTACTGCCAACGAACGGTATAACCTAGAAGAACGAAATTTGGTGAGCCAAGTGGGATTGGGGTACTGATCATTACCTGAAAGTGTCATCAAGATTGGGTGAAAAAATGTGTGCTGAGATTTCAGGAAACTTGTAGTTTTTTGGAAACTTGGCAACCCCTTTCTTTAAAGTGATTTGCGCCAGTCTCTGCTTAGGGCTATATCAATAGGAAACAAACCATAGAGATAGAACTTGGAACTACTTTCTTGTGTCAAGTTTCAAAGAGCTAGAACAAACCGTGTTTGATTTAGAGTTCCAACTACATGTACCCTTATAGGAGAAAACAGAGTGAAACCTAAAAATTAAAACTGTTACTGCCACCGAACAGTTTAACCTAGAAGAACGAAATTTGGTGAGACAAGTGGGATTGGGGTACTGATCATTACCTGCAAGTGTCGTCAAGATTGGGAGAAAAAATGTGTGCTGAGATTTCAGGAAACTCGTAGTTTTTTGGAAGCTTGGCAACCCCTTTCCATGAAAGTGATTTGCGCCAGTCTCTGCTTAGGGCTACATCAATAGGAAACAAACCATATAGATAGAACTTGGAATTACTTTATGGTGTCATGTTTCAAAGAGCTAGCAAAAACCGTCTTTGATTTAGAGTTCCATCTACATGTATCCATATTTGAGAAAACAGAGTGTAACCTAAAAATTAAAACTGTTACTGCCAAGGAACGGTTTAACATAGAACAAAGAAATTTGGTGAGCCAAGTTTTATTTGGGTACTGATCATTAACTGAGTGTGTCATCAAGATTGGGTGAAAAAATGTGTGCTGAGATTTCAGGAAACTCGTAGTTTTTTGGAAGCCTGGCAACCCCTTTCCATGAAAGTTTTTTGCGCCAGTCTCTGCTTAGGGCTACATCAATAGGAAACAAACCGTAGAGAAAGAACTTGGAACTACTGTATTGTGTCAAGTTTCAAAGAGCTAGCAAAAACCGTCTTTGATTTAGAGTTCCAACTACATGTATCCATATAGGAGAAAACAGAGTGAAACCTAAAAATTAAAACTGTTACTGCCAATGAACGGTTTAACCTAGAAGAACGAAATTTTGTGAGCCAGGTGGGATGTGGTACTGATCATTACCTGAAAGTGTCATCAAGATTGGGTGAAAAAATGTGTGCTGAGATTTCAAGAAACTTGTAGTTTTTTGGAAGCTTGGCAACCCCTTTCTTTAAAGTGATTTGCGCCAGTCTCTGCTTAGGGCTACATCAATAAGAAACAAACCATAGAGATAGAACTTGGAACTACGTCATGGTGTCATGTTTCAAAGAGCTAGCAAAAACCGTCTTTGATTTAGAGTTCCAACTACATGTATCCTTATTGGAGAAAACAGAGTGAAACTTAAAAATTAAAACTGTTACTGCCAATGAACGGTTTAACCTAGAAGAATGAAATTTGGTGAGCCAAGTGGGATTGGGGTACTGATCATTACCTGAAAGTGTCATCAAGATTGGGTGAAAAAATGTGTGCTGAGATTTCAGGAAACTTGTAGTTTTTTGGAAGCTTGGCAACCCCTTTCTTTAAAGTGATTTGCGCCAGTCTCTGCTTAGTGCTACATCAATAGGAAACAAACCATAGAGATAGAACTTGGAACTACTTTATTGTGTCATGTTTCAAAGAGCTAGCACAAACCGTGTTTGATTTAGAGTTCCAACTACATGTACCCATATAGGAGAAAACAGAGTGAAACCTAAAAATTAAAACTGTTACTGCCAACGAAGAGTTTACCCTAGAAGAACGAAATTTGATGAGACAAGTGGGATTGGGGTACTGATCATTACCTGAAAGTGTCATCAAGATTGGGTGAAAAAATGTGTGCTGAGATTTCAGGAAACTGGTAGTTTTTTGGAAGCTTGGCAACCCATTTCCATGAAAGTGATTTGTGCCAGTCTCTACTTAGGGCTACATCAATAGGAAACAAAACATAGAGATAGATCATGGAACTACTTTATGGTTTCATGTTTCAAAGAGCTAGCACAAACCGTCTTTGATTTAGAGTTCCAACTACATGTATCCATATAGGAGAAAACAGAGTGAAACCTAAAAATTAAAAATGTTACTCAACGAACGGTTTAACCTAGAAGAACGAAATTTGGTGAGCCAAGTGGGATTGGGGTACTGATCATTACATGAAAGTGTCATAAGATTGGGTGAAAAAATGTGTGCTGAGATTTCAGGAAACTCGTAGTTTTTTGGAAGCCTGGCAACCCCTTTCCATGAAAGTGATTTGCGCCAGTCTCTGCTTACGGCTACATCAATAGGAAACAAACCATAGAGATAGAACTTGGAACTACTTTATCGTGTCAAGTTTCAAAGAGCTAGCACAAACCGTGTGTGATTTAGAGTTCCAACTACATGTATCCGTATAGGAGAAAACAGAGTTAAACCTAAAAATTAAAACTGTTACTGCCAACGAACGGTTTAACCTAGAAGAACGTAATTTGGTGAGCCAAGTGGTATTGGGGTACTGATCATTACCTGAAAGTGTCATCAAGATAGGGTGAAAAAATGTGTGCTGAGATTTCAGGAAACTGGTAGTTTTTTGGAAGCTTGGCAACCCCTTTCCATGAAAGTGATTTGCGCCAGTCTCTGCTTAGGGCTACATCAATAGGAAACAAACCATAGAGATAGAAATTGGAACTACTTTATGGTGTCATGTTTCAAAGAGCTAGCAAAAACCATCTTTGATTTAGAGTTCCAACTACATGTATCCATATTGGAGAAAACAGAGTGAAACCTAAAAATTAAAACTGTTACTGCCAACGAACTGTTTAACCTAGAAGAACGAAATTTGTTGAACCAAGTGGGATTGGGGTACTGATCATTACCTGAAAGTGTCATCAAGATTGGGTGAAAAAATGTGTGCTGAGATTTCAGGAAACTCGTTTTTTTTTGTAAGATTTGCAACCCCTTTTCATGAAAGTGATTTGCGCCAGTCTCTGCTTAGGGCTACATCAATAGGAAACAAAACATAGAGATAGAACTTGGAACTATTTTATTGTGTCAAGTTTCAAAGAGCTAGCACAAACCGTGTTGATTTAGAGTTCTATCTACATGTATCGGTATAGCAGAAAAGAGAGTCAAACCTAAAATTTAAAACTGTTACTGCCAACGAATGGTTTAACCTAGAAGAACGAAATTTGGTGAGCCAAGTGGGATTGGGGTACTGATCATTACCTGAAAGTGTCATCAAGATTGGGTGAAAAAATGTGTGCTGAGATTTCAGGAAACTGGTAGTTTTTTGGAAGCTTGGCAACCCCTTTCCATGAAAGTGATTTGCACCAGTCTCTGCTTAGGGCTACATCAATAGGAAACAAACCATAGAGATAGATCATGGAACTACTTTATGGTGTCATGTTTCAAAGAGCTATCAAAAACCGTGTTTGATTTAGAGTTCCAACTACTTGTATCCATATTGGAGAATACAGAGTGAAACCTAAAAATTAAAACTGTTACTGCCAACGAACGGTTTAACCTAGAAGAACGAAATATGGTAAGCCAAGTGGGATTGGGGTACTAATCATCACCTGAAAGTGTCATCAAGATTGGGTGAAAAAATGTGTGTTGATATTTCAGGAAACTCGTAGTTTTTTGGAAGCTTGGCAACCCCTTTCTGTGAAAGTGATTTGCGCCTCGTCTCTGCTTAGGGCTACATCAATAGGAAACAAACCATAGAGATAGAACTTGGAACTACTTTATTGTGTCAAGTTTCAAAGAGACAGCACAAACCATGTGTGATTTAGACTTCCAACTACATGTATCCATATAGGAGAAAACAGAGTGAAACCTAAAAATTAAAACTGTTACTGCCAACGAACGGTTTAACCTAGAAGATTGAAATTTGGTGAGCCAAGTGGGATTGGGGTACTGATCATTTCCTGAAAGTGTCATCAAGAATTGGTGATAAAATGTGTGCTGAGATTTAAGGAAACTCGTAGTTTTTTGGAAGCTTGGCAACCCCTTTCCATGAAAGTGATTTGCGCCAGTCTCTGCTTAGGGCTACATCAATAGGAAACAAACCATAGAGATAGAACTTGGAACTACTTTATTGTGTCAAGTTTCAAAGAGCTAGCACAACCGTGTTTGATTTAGAGTTCCAACTACATGTATCCATATAGGAGAAAAGAGAGTGAAACCCAAAAATTAAAACTGTTACTGCCAACGAACGGTTTAACCTAGAAGAACGAAATTTGGTGAGCCACGTGGGATTGGGGTACTCATCTTTTCCTGTAAGTGTCATCAAGATTGGGTGAAAAAATGTGTGCTGAGATTTCAGGAAACTCGTAGTTTTTTGGAAGCTTGGCAACCCCTTTCAATGGAAGTTATTTGCGCCAGTCTCTAATTTGGACTACATCAATAGGAAACAAACCATAGCGATAGAACTTGGAACTACTTTCTTGTGTCAAGTTTCAAAGAGCTAGCACAATCCGTGTTTGATTTAGCGTTCCAACTACATGTATATATATAGGAGAAAACAGAGTGAAACCTAAAAATTAAAACTGTTACTGCCAACGAACGGTTTAACCTAGAAGAACGAAATTTGGTGAGCCAAGTGGGATTGGTGTACTGATCATTACCTGAAAGTGTCATCAAGATTGGGTGAAAAAATGTGTGCTGAGATTTCAGGAAACTTGTAGTTTTTTGGAAACTTGGCAACCCCTTTCTTTAAAGTGATTTGCGCCAGTCTCTGCTTAGGGCTACATCAATAGGAAACAAACCATAGAGATAGAACTTGGAACTACTTTATTGTGTCAAGTTTCAAAGAGCTAGAACAAACCGTGTTTGATTTAGAGTTCCAACTACATGTACCATTATAGGAGAAAACAGAGTGAAACCTAAAAATTAAAACTGTTACTGCCACCGAACAGTTTAACCTAGAAGAACGAAATTTGGTGAGACAAGTGGGATTGGGGTACTGATCATTACCTGCAAGTGTCATCAAGATTGGGAGAAAAAATGTGTGCTGAGATTTCAGGAAACTCGTAGTTTTTTGGAAGCTTGGCAACCCCTTTCCATGAAAGGGATTTGCGCCAGTCTCTGCTTAGGGCTACATCAATAGGAAACAAACCATATAGATAGAACTTGGAATTACTTTATGGTGTCATGTTTCAAAGAGCTAGCAAAAACCGTCTTTGATTTAGAGTTCCAACTACATGTATCCATATTTGAGAAAACAGAGTGTAACCTAAAAATTAAAACTGTTACTGCCAAGGAACGGTTTAACATAGAACAAAGAAATTTGGTGAGCCAAGTTTTATGTGGGTACTGATCATTAACTGAGTGTGTCATCAAGATTGGGTGAAAAAATGTGTGCTGAGATTTCAGGAAACTCGTAGTTTTTTGGAAGCCTGGCAACCCCTTTCAATGAAAGTTTTTTGCGCCAGTCTCTGCTTAGGGCTACATCAATAGGAAACAAACCGTAGAGAAAGAACTTGGAACTACTGTATTGTGTCAAGTTTCAAAGAGCTAGCAAAAACCGTCTTTGATTTAGAGTTCCAACTACATGTATCCATATAGGAGAAAACAGAGTGAAACCTAAAAATTAAAACTGTTACTGCCAATGAACGGTTTAACCTAGAAGAACGAAATTTTGTGAGCCAGGTGGGATGTGGTACTGATCATTACCTGAAATTGTCATCAAGATTGGGTGAAAAAATGTGTGCTGAGATTTCAAGAAACTTGTAGTTTTTTGGAAGCTTGGCAACCCCTTTCTTTAAAGTGATTTGCGCCAGTCTCTGCTTAGGGCTACATCAATAAGAAACAAACCATAGAGATAGAACTTGGAACTACTTCATGGTGTCATGTTTCAAAGAGCTAGCAAAAACCGTCTTTGATTTAGAGTTCCAACTACATGTATCCTTATTGGAGAAAACAGAGTGTAACCTAAAAATTAAAACTGTTACTGCCAAGGAACGGTTTAACATAGAACAAAGAAATTTGGTGAGCCAAGTTTTATTTGGGTACTGATCATTAACTGAGTGTGTCATCAAGATTGGGTGAAAAAATGTGTGCTGAGATTTCAGGAAACTCGTAGTTTTTTGGAAGCTTGGCAACCCCTTTCCATGAAAGTGATTTGCGCCAGTCTTTCTTAGGGCTACATCAATAGGAAACAAACCATAGAGATAGAACTTGGAACGACTTTATCGTGTCAAGTTTCAAAGAGCTAGCACAAACCGTGTTTGATTTAGAGTTCCAACTACATGTATCCGTATAGGAGAAAACAGAGTTAAACCTAAAAATTAAAACTGTTACTGCCAACGAACGGTTTAACCTAGAAGAACGTAATTTGGTGAGCCAAGTGGTATTGGGGTACTGATCATTACCTGAAAGTGTCATCAAGATTGGGTGAAAAAATGTGTGTTGAGATTTCAGGAAACTGGTAGTTTTTTGGAAGCTTGGCAACCCCTTTCCATGAAAGTGATTTGCACCAGTCTCTGCTTAGGGCTACATCAATAGGAAACAAACCATAGAGATAGAAATTGGAACTACTTTATGGTGTCATGTTTCAAAGAGCTAGCAAAAACCGTCTTTGATTTAGAGTTCCAACTACATGTATCCATATTGGAGAAAACAGAGTGAAACCTAAAAATTAAAACTCTTACTGCCAACGAACTGTTTAACCTAGAAGAACGAAATTTGTTGAGCCAAGTGGGATTGGGGTACTGATCATTACCTGAAAGTGTCATCAAGATTGGGTGAAAAAATGTGTGCTGAGATTTCAGGAAACTCGTTTTTTTTTGTAAGGTTTGCAACCCCTTTTCATGAAAGTGATTTGCGCCAGTCTCTGCTTAGGGCTACATCAATAGGAAACAAAACATAGAGATAGAACTTGGAACTATTTTATTGTGTCAAGTTTCAAAGACCTAGCACAAACCGTGTTGATTTAGAGTTCTATCTACATGTATCGGTATAGCAGAAAAGAGAGTCAAACCTAAAATTTAAAACTGTTACTGCCAACGAACGGTTTAACCTAGAAGAACGAAATTTGGTGAGCCAAGTGGGATTGGGGTACTGATCATTACCTGAAAGTGTCATCAAGATTGGGTGAAAAAATGTGTGCTGAGATTTCAGGAAACTGGTAGTTTTTTGGAAGCTTGGCAACCCCTTTCCATGAAAGTGATTTGCACCAGTCTCTGCTTAGGGCTACATCAATAGGAAACAAACCATAGAGATAGATCATGGAACTACTTTATGGTGTCATGTTTCAAAGAGCTATCAAAAACCGTGTTTGATTTAGAGTTCCAACTACTTGTATCCATATTGGAGAATACAGAGTGAAACCTAAAAATTAAAACTGTTACTGCCAACGAACGGTTTAACCTAGAAGAACGAAATTTGGTGAGCCAAGTGGGATTGGGGTACTGATCATTACCTGAAAGTGTCATCAAGTTGGGTGAAAAAATGTGTGCTGAGATTTCAGGAAACTTGTAGTTTTTTGGAAGCTTGGCAACCACTTTCTTTGAAAGTGATTTGCGCCAGTCTCTGCTTAGGGCTACATCAATAGGAAACAAACCATAGAGATAGAACTTGGAACTACTTTATTGTGTCAAGTTTCAAAGAGGTAGCACAAACCGTGTTTGATTTAGAGTTCCAACTACATGTAACCATATAGGTCAAAAGAGAGTGAAACCTAAAAATTAAAACTGTTACTGCCCACGAACTGTTTAACCTAGAAGAACGAAATTTGGTGAGCCAACTGGGATTGGGGTACGGATCATTACCTGCACGTGTCATCAAGTTTGGTTGAAAAAATGTGTGCTGATATTTCAGGAAACTCGTATTTTTTGGAAGTTGCCAACCCCTTTCCATGAAAGTGATTTGCGGAAGTCTCTGCTTAGGGCTACATCAATAGGAAACAATCCATAGAGATAGAACTTGGAACTATTTTATAGTGTCACGTTTCAAAGACCTAGCACACACCGTGTTTGATTTAGAGTTCCATCTACATGTATCCATATTGGAGAAAACAGAGTGAAACCTAAAAATTAAAACTGTTACTGCCAACGAACGGTTTAACCTAGAAGAACAAAATTTGGTGAGCCAATTGGGATTGGGGTACTGATCATTACCTGAAAGTGTCATCAAGATTGGGTGAAAAAATGTGTGCTGAGATTTCAGGAAACTCGTAGTTTTTTGGAAGCTTGGCAACCCCTTTCTATGAAAGTGATTTGCGCCAGTCTCTGCTTAGGGCTACATCAATAGGAAACAAACCATAGAGATAGAACTTGGAACTATTTTATTGTGTCAAGTTTCATAGAGCTAGCACAACCCGTGTTGATTTAGAGTTCCATCTACATGTATCCGTATAGCAGAAAAGAGAGTCAAACCAAAAATTTAAAACTGTTACTGCCAACGAACGGTTTAACCTAGAAGAACGAAATTTGGTGAGCCAAGTGGGATTTGGGTACTAATCATTACCTGAAAGTGTCATCAAGATTGGGTGAAAAAATGTGTGCTGAGATTTCAGGAAACTGGTAGGTTTTTGGAAGCTTGGCAACCCGTTTCAATGAAAGTGATATGCGTCAGTCTCTGCTTAGGGCTACATCAATAGGAAACAAACCATAGAGATAGATCATGGAACTACTTTATGGTGTCATGTTTCAAAGAGCTATCAAAAACCGTGTTTGATTTAGAGTTCCAACTACTTGTATCCATATTGGAGAAAACAAAGTGAAACCTAAATTTAAAACTGTTACTGCCAACGAACGGGTTAACCTAGAAGAACGAAATTTGGTGAGCCACGTGGGATTGGGGTACTGATCATTACCTGAAAGTGTCATCAAGATTGGGTGAAAAAATGTGTGTTGAGATTGCAGGAAACTCGTAGTTTTTTGGAAGCTTGGCAACCCCTTTCTGTAAAAGTGATTTGCGCGTCATCTCTGCTTAGGGCTACATCAATAGGAAACAAACCATAGAGATAGAACTTGGAACTACTTTATTGTGTCAAGTTCCAAAGAGCTAGCACAAACCGTGTTTGATTTAGAGTTCCAACTACATGTATCCATATAGGAGAAAACAGAGTGAAACCTAAAAATTAAAACTCTTACTGCCAAGGAACAGTTTAACCTAGAAGAACGAAATTTGGTGAGACAAGTGGGATTGGGGTAGTGATCATTACATGAAAGTGTCATCAAGATTGGGTGAAAAAATGTGTACTGAGATTTCAGGAAACTCGTAGTTTTTTGGAAGCTTGGCAACCCCTTTCCATGAAAGTGATTTGAGCCAGTCTCAGCTTAGGGCTACATCAACAGGAAACAAACCATAGATATAGAACTTGGAACTACTTTATGGTGTCATGTTTCAAAGAGCTAGAAGAAACCGTCTTTGATTTAGAATTCCAACTACATGTATCCTTATTGGAGAAAACAGAGTGAAACTTAAAAATTAAAACTGTTACTGCCAACGAACGGTTTACCCTAGAAGAACGAAATTTGATGAGACAAGTGGGATTGGGGTACTGATCATTACCTGAAAGTGTCATCAAGGTGGGTGAAAAAATGTGTGCTGAGATTTCAGGAAACTTGTAGTTTTTTGGAAACTTGGCAACCCCTTTCTTTGAAAGTGATTTGCGCCAGTCTCTGCTTAGGGCTACATCAATAGGAAACAAACCATAGAGATAGAACTTGGAACTACTTTATTGTGTCAAGTTTCAAAGAGGTACCACAAACCGTGTTTGATTTAGAGTTCCAACTACATGTACCCATATAGGTCAAAAGAGAGTGAAACCTAAAAATTAAAACTGTTACTGCCAACGAACTGTTTAACCTAGAAGAACGAAATTTGTTGAGCCATGTGGGATTGGGAAACTGATCATTACCTGAAAATGTCATCAAGATTGGGTGAAAAAATGTGTGCTGAGATTTCAGGAAACTTGTAGATTTTTTGAAGCTTGGCAACCCCTTTCCATGAAAGTGATTTGTGCCACTCTCTGCTTAGGACTACATCAATAGGAAACAAACCATAGAGATAGAACTTGGAACTACATTATTGTGTCAAGTATCAGAGAGGTAGCACAAACCATGTTTGATTTAGAGTTGCAACTACATATATCCATATAGAAGAAAACAGAATGAAACCTAAAAATTAAAACTGTTACTGCCAACGAACGGTTTAACCTAGAAGAACGAAATTTGGTGAGCCAAGTGGGATTGGGGTACTGATCATTACCGGAAAGTGTCATCAAGATTGGGTGAAAAAATGTGTGCTGAGATTTCAGGAAACTTGTAGTTTTTTGGAAGCTCGGCAATCCCTTTCCATGAAAGTGATTTGTGCCAGTCTCTGCTTAGGGCTACAGCAATAGGAAACAATCCATAGAGATAGAACTTGGAACTATTTATTGTGTCAAGTATCAAAGAGCTAGCACAAACCGTTTTTGCTTTAGAGTTTCAACTACATGTATCCATATAGGAGAAAACAGAGTGAAACCTAATAATTTAAACTGTTACTGCCAACGAACGGTTTAACCTAATAGAACGAAATTTGGTAAGCCAAGTGGGATTGGGGTACTGATCATTACCTGAAAGTGTCATCAAGATTGGGTGAAAAAATGTGTGCTGAGATTTCAGGAAACTCGTAGTTTTTTGGAAGCTTGGCAACCCCTTTCCATGAAAGTGATTAGTGCCAGTGTCTGCTTAGGGCTACATCAATAGGAAACAATCCATAGAGAAAGAACTTGGAACTATTTTATTGTGTCATGTTTCAAAGAGCTAGCACAAACCGTGTTTGATTTAGAGTTCCAACTGCATGTATCCATATAGGAGAAAACAGAATGAAACCTAAAAGTTTAAACTGTTACTGTCAACGAACCGTTTAACCTAGAAGAACGAAATTTGGTGAGCCAAGTGGGATTGGGGTACTGATCATTACCTGAAAGTGTCATCAAGATTGGGAGAAAAAATGTGTGCTGAGATTTCAGGAAACTCGTAGATTTTTTGAAGCTTGGCAACCCCTTTCAAAGAAAGTGATTTGCGCCAGTCTCTGCTTAGGGCCACATCATTAGGAAACAAAAAATAGAGATAGAACTTGGAACTACTTATTGTGTCAAGTTTCAAAGAGCTAGCACAAACCATCTTTGATTTATAGTTCCAACTACATGTATCCATATAGGAGAAAAGAGAGTGAAACCTAAATATTTAAACTGTTACTGCCAACGAACGGTTTAACCTAGAAGAACGAAATTTGTTGAGCCAAGTGGGATTGGGGACTGATCCTTACCTGAAAGTGTCGTCAAGATTGGGTGAAAAAAATGTGTGCTGGGATTTCAGGAAACACGTAGTTTTGGAAGCTTGGCAACCCCTTTCCATGAAAGTGATTTCTGCCAGTCTCTGCTTAGGGCCAGAGCAAGAGGATAAAATCCATAGAGATAGAACTTGGAACTATTTTATTGTGTCATGTTTCAAAGAGCTAGCACAAACCGTGTTTGATTTAGAGTTCCAACTGCATGTATCCATATAGGAGAAAACAGTGTGAAACGTAAAAATTAAAACGGTTAATGCCAACGAACGGTTTAACCTAGAAGAACGAAATTTGGTGACCAAGTGTGATTGGGGTACTGATCATTACCTGAAAGTGTCATCAAGATTGGGTGAAAAAATGTGTACTGAGATTTCAGGAAACTCGCAGTATCTAGGTAGCTTGGCAACCCCTTTCCATGAAAGGGATTTGCGCCAGTCTCTGCTTAGGGCTACATCAATAGGAAAAAAAACATAGAGATAGAACTTAAAACTACTTTATTGTGTCAAGTTTCAAAGAGCTAGCACAAACCGTCTTTGATTTAGATTTACAAATTCATGTATCCATATAGGAGAAAAGAGAGTGAAACCTAAAAATAAAAACTGTTACTGCCAACGAAAGGTTTAACCTAGAAGAACGAAATTTGGTGAGCCAAGTGGGACTGGGGTACTGATCATTACCTGCAAGTGTCATCAAGATTGGGTGAAAAAATATGTGCTGAGATTTCAGGAAACTCGTAGTTTTTTTGAAGCTTGGCAACCCGTTTCCATGAAAGTGATTTGCGCCAGTCTCTGCTTAGGGCTACATCAATAGGAACCAAACCATAGAGATACAACTTGGAACTACTGTATTGTGTCAAGTTTCAAAGTGCTAGCACAAACCGTCTTTGATTTAGAGCTCCAACTACATGGATCCATATAAGAGAAAACAGAGTGAAACCTAAAAATTGAAACTGTTACTGCCAACGAACGGTTTAACCACGAAGAACGAAATTTGGTGAGCCAAGAGGGATTGGGGTACTGATCATTAAATGAAAGTGTCATCAGAAATGTGTGAAAAACATGTGTGCTGAGATTTCAGGAATCTCGTAGTTTTTTGGAAGCTTGGCAACCCCTTTCCATGAAAGTGATTTGTGCCAGTCTCTGCTTAGGGCTACATCAATCGGAAACAAACCATAGAGATAGAACTTGGAACTACTTTATTGTGTCAAGTTTCAAAGAGCTAGCACAAACCGTGTTTGATTTAGAGTTCCAACTACATGTATCCATATAGGAGAATACAGAGTGAAACCTAAAAATTAAAACTGTTACTGCCAACGAACGGTTTAACCTAGAAGAACAAAATTTGGTAACCAAGTATGATTGGTGTACTGATCATTACCTGAAAGTGTCATCAAGATTGGGTGAAAAAATGTGTGCTGAGATATCAGGAAACTAGTAGTTTTTTGGAAGCTTGGCAACCACTTTCCATGAAAGTGATTTCCTCCAGTCTCTGCTTAGGGCTACATCAATAGGAAACAAACCATAGAGATAGAACTTGGAACTGTTTTATTGTGTCAAGTTTCAAAGAGCTAGCACAAACCGTCTTTGATTTAGAGTTCCAACTACAGGTATCCATATAGGAGAAAATAGAGTGAAACCTAAAAATTAAAACTGTTACTGCCAATGAAGGTTTAACCTAGAAGAACGAAATTTGGTGACCAAGCAGGATTGGGGTACTGATCATTACCTGAAAGTGTCATCAAGATTGGGTGAAAAAATGTGTGCTGAGATTTCAGGAATCTCATAGTTTTTTGGAAGCTTGGCAACCCCTTTCCATGAAAGTGATTTGCGCCAGTCTCTGCTTAGGGCTACATCAATAGGAAACAAACTATAGAGATAGAACTTGGAACTACTTTATTGTGTCATGTTTCAAAGGGCTAGCACAAACCGTCTTTGATTTAGAGATTTAAATACATGTATCCATATAGGAGAAAACAGAGTGAAACCTAAAAATTAAAACTCTTACTGCCAACGAACGGTTTAACCTACAAGAAGGAAATTTGGTGAGCCAAGTGGGATTGGGGTACTGATCATTACCTGAAAGTGTCATCAAGTTTGGGTGAAAAAATGGGTGCTGAGATTTCAGGAAACTCGTAGTTTTTTGGAAGCTTGGCAACCCCTTTCCATGAAAGTGATTTGCGCCAGTCTCTGCTTAGGGCTAAATCAATAGGAAACAAACCATAGAGATAGAACTTGGAACTACTGTATTGTGTCAAGTTTTAAAGAGCTAGCACAAACCGTCTTTGATTTAGAGTTCCAACTACATGTATCCATATAGGAGAAAACAGAGTGAAACCTAAAAATTAAAACTGTTACTGCCAACGAACGGTTTAACCTAGAAGAACGAAATTTGGTGAGCCAAGTGGGATTGGGGTACTGATCATTACCGGAAAGTGTCATCAAGATTGGGTAAAAAAGTGTGTGCTGAGATTTCAGGAAACTCGTAGTTTTTTGGAAGCTTGGCAACCCCTTTCAATGAAAGTGATTTGTGCCAGTCTCTGCTTTGGGCTACATCAATAGGAAACAAAACATAGATATAGAACTTGGAACTACTTTCTTGTGTCACGTTTCAAAGAGCTAGAAATAACCGTGTTTGATTTAGAGTTCAAACTACATGTATCCATATAGGAGAAAACAGAGTGAAACCTAAAAATTAAAAGTGTTACTGCCAATGAACCGTTTAACCTAGAAGAACGAAATTTGGTGAGGAAAGTGGGATTGGGGTACTGATCATTACCTGAAAGTGTCATCAAGTTTGGGTGAAAAAATGGGTGCTGAGATTTCAGGAATCTCTTAGTTTTTTTGGAAGCGTGGCAACCCCTTTCCATTAAAGTGATTTGGCCTGTCTCTGCTTAGGGCTATATCAATAGGATACAAACCATAGAGATAGATCTTGTAACTACTTTATTGTCAAGTTTCAAAGAGCTAGCACAAACCGTGTTTGATTTAGAGTTCCAACTACATGTATCCATATAGGAGAAAACTGAGTGAAACCTAAAAATTAAAACTGTTACTGCCAACGAACGGTTTAACCTCGAAGAACGAAATTTGGTGAGCCAAGTGGGATTTGGGTACTGACCATGACCTGAAAGTGTCATCAAGATGGGTGAAAAAATGTGTGCTGAGATTTCAGGAAACTCGTAGTTTTTTGGAAGCTTGGCAACCCCTTTCAATGAAAGTGATTTGCGCCAGTCTCTGCTTAGGGCTACATCAATACGAAACAAACCATAGAGATAGAACTTGGAACTACATTCTTGTGTCAAGTTTCAAAGAGCTAGCACAAACCGTGTTTGATTTAGAGTTCCAACTACATGTATCCATATCGGAGAAAACAGAATGAAACCTAAAAATTAAAACTGTTACTGCCAACGAACGGTTTAACCTAGAAGAACAAAATTTGGTGAGCCAAGTGGGATTGGGGTACTGATCATGGCCTCAAAGTGTCATCAATATTGGGTGAAAAAATGTGTGCTGAGATTTCAGGAAACTCGTAGTTTTTTGGAAGCTTGCCAACCCCTTTCCATAAAAGTGATTTGCGCCAGTCTCTGCTTAGGGCTACATCAATTGGAAACAAACCATAGAGATAGAACTTGGAACTACTTTCTTGTGTCAAGTTTCAAAGAGCTAGCACAAACCGTGTTTGATTTAGAGTTCCAACTACATGTACCAATATAGGAGAAAACAGAGTGAAACCTAAAAATTAAAACTGTTACTGCCAACGAACGGTTTTACCTAGAAAAATGAAATTTGGTGAGCCAAGTGGGATTGGGGTACTGATCATATCCTGAAAGTGTCATCAAGATTGGGTGAAAAAATGTGTGCTGAGATTTCAGGAAACTCGTAGTTTCTTGGAAGCTTGCCAACCCCTTTCCATTTAAGTGATTTGCGCCAGTCTCTGCTTAGGGCTACATCAATTGGAAACGAACCATAGAGATAGTACTTGGAACTACTTTTCTGTGTCAAGTTTCAAAGAGCTAGCAGAAACCGTCTTCGATTTAGACTTCCAACTACATGTATCCATATAAGAGAAAACAGAATGAAACCTAAAAATTAAAACTGTTACTGCCAACGAACGGTTTAACCTAATAGAACGAAATTTGGTAAGCCAAGTGGGATTGGGGTACTGATCATTACCTGAAAGTGTCATCAAGATTGGGTGAAAAAATGTGTGCTGAGATTTCAGGAAACTCGTAGTTTCTTGGAAGCTTGCCAACCCCTTTCCATTTAAGTGATTTGCGCCAGTCTCTGCTTAGGGCTACATCAATTGGAAACAAACCATAGAGATAGAACTTGGAACTACTTTCCTGTGTCAAGTTTCAAAGAGCTACCAGAAACCGTCTTCGATTTAGACTTCCAACTACATGTATCCATATAGGAGAAAACAGAGTGAAACCTAAAAATTAAAACTGTTACTGCCAAAGAACGGTTTAACCTAGTAGAACGAAATTTGGTAAGCCAAGTGGGATTGGGGTACTGATCATTACCTGAAAGTGTCATCAATATTGGGTGAATAAATGTGTGCTGTTTTTTTCAGGATACTCGTAGTATTTTGGAAGCTTGGCTACCACTTTCCATGAAAGTGTTTTGCGTGAGTCTCTACATAGGGCTACATCTATAGGAAACAAACAATAGAGATAGAACTTGGAACTTCTTTATTGTGTCAAGTTTCAAAGAGCTAGCACAAACCGTGTTTGATTTAGAGTTCAAACTACATGTATCCATACAGGAGAAAACAGAGTGAAACCTAAAAATTAAAACTGTTACTGCCAACAAACTGTTTAACCTAGAAGAACGAATTTCGGTGAGCCAAGTGGGAATGGGGTACTGATCATTTCCTGAAAGTGTCATCAAGATTGGGTGAAAAAATGTGTGCTGAGATTTCAGGAAACTCGTAGTATTTTGGAAGCTTGGCAACCCCTTTCCATGAAAGCGATTTGTGCCAGTCTCTGCTTAGGGCTACATCAATAGGAAACAAACCATAGAGATAGAACTTGGAACTACTTTCCTGTGTCAAGTTTCAAAGAGCTAGCACAAACCGTGTTTGACTTTGAGTTCCAACTACATGTATCAATATAGGAGAAAACAGAGTGAAACATAAAATTTAAACTGTTACTGCCAACGAACGGTTTAACCTAGAAGAACGAAATTTGGTGATCCAAGTGGGATTGGGGTACTGATCATGACCTCAAAGTGTCATCAATATTGGGTGAAAAAATGTGTGCTGAGATTTCAGTAAACTCGTAGTTTCTTGGAAGCTTGCCAACCCCTTTCCATTTAAGTGATTTGCGCCAGTCTCTGCTTAGGGCTACATCAATTGGAAACAAACCATAGAGATAGAACTTGGAACTACTTTCCTGTGTCATGTTTCAAAGAGCTAGCAGAAACCGTCTTTGATTTAGACTTCCAACTACATGTATCCATATAGGAGAAAACAGAGTGAAACCTAAAAATTAAAAGTGTTACTGCGAACGAACGGTTTAACCTAGAACAACGAAATTTGGTGAGCCAAGTGGGATTGGGGTACTGATCATTACCTGAAAGTGTCATCAAGATAGGGTGAAAAAATGTGTGCTGAGATTTAGGAAACTCGTAGTTTTTTGGAAGCTTGCCAACCCCTTTCAATAAAAGTGATTTGCTCCAGTCTCTGCTTAGGGCTACATCAATAGGAAACAAACCATAGAGATAGAACTTGGATCTACTTTCTTGTGTCAAGTTTCAAAGAGTTAGCACAGACCGTCTTTGATTTAGACTTCCAAATACATGTATCCATATAGGAGAAAACAGAGTGAAACCTAAAAATTAAAACTGTTACTGCCAACGAACGGTTTAACCTAGAAGAACGAAATTTGGTGAGCCAAGTGTGATTGGGGTACTCATCATTACCGGAAAGTGTCATCAAGATTGGGTGAAAAAATGTGTGCTGAGATTTCAGGAAACTCGTAGTTTTTTGGAAGCTTGGCTACCACTTTCCATGAAAGTGTTTTGCGTGAGTCTTTACTTAGGGCTACATCAATAGGAAACAAACAATAGAGATAGAACTTGGAACTTCTTTATTGTGTCAAGTTTCAAAGAGCTAGCACAAACCGTGTTTGATTTAGAGTTCCAACTACATGTATCCATACAGGAGACAACAGAGTGAAACCTAAAAATTAAAACTGTTACTGCCAACAAACGGTTTAACATAGAAGAACGAAATTTGGTGAGCCAAGTGGGATTGGGGTACTGATCATTTCCTGAAAGTGTCATCAAGATTGGGTGAAAAAATGTGTGCTGAGATTTCAGGAAACTTCTTGTTTCTTGGAAGCTTGCCAACCCCTTTCCATTTAAGTGATTTGCGCCAGTCTCTGCTTAGGGCTACATCAATTGGAAACAAACCATAGAGATAGAACTTGGAACTACATTCCTGTGTCAAGTTTCAAAGAGCTAGCAGAAACCTACTTCGATTTAGACTTCCAACTACATGTATCCATATAGGAGAAAACATGTACCAATATAGGAGAAAACAGAGTGAAACCTAAAAATTAAAACTGTTACTGCCAACGAACGGTTTAACCTAGAAGAATGAAATTTGGTGGGCCAAGAGGGAATGGGGTACTGATCATTACCTGAAAGTGTCATCAAGATTGGGTCAAAAAATCTGTGCTGAGATTTCAGGAAACTCGTAGTTTTTTGGAAGCTTGGCAACCCCTTTCCATGAAAGTGATTTGGCCAGTCTCTGCTTAGGGCTACATCAACAGGAAACAAACCATAGAGATAGAACTTGGAACTACGTTATTGTGTCAAGTTTCAAAGAGCTAGCACAAAGCATGTTTGATTTAGAGTTCCAACTACATGTATCCCTATAGGAGAAAACAGAGTGAAACCTAAAAATTAAAACTGTTACTGCCAACGAACGGTTTAACCTAGAAGAACGAAATTTGGTGAGCCAAGTGGGATTGGGGTACTGATCATTTCCTGAAAGTGTCATCAAGATTGGGTGAAAAAATGTGTGCTGAGATTTCAGGAAACTTCTTGTTTCTTGGAAGCTTGCCAACCCCTTTCCATTTAAGTGATTTGCGCCAGTCTCTGCTTAGGGCTACATCAATTGGAAACAAACCATAGAGATAGAACTTGGAACTACATTCCTGTGTCAAGTTTCAAAGAGCTAGCAGAAACCATCTTCGATTTAGACTTCCAACTACATGTATCCATATAGGAGAAAACATGTACCAATATAGGAGAAAACAGAGTGAAACCTAAAAATTAAAACTGTTACTGCCAACGAACGGTTTAACCTAGAAGAATGAAATTTGGTGGGCCAAGAGGGAATGGGGTACTGATCATTACCTGAAAGTGTCATCAAGATTGGGTCAAAAAATCTGTGCTGAGATTTCAGGAAACTCGTAGTTTTTTGGAAGCTTGGCAACCCCTTTCCATGAAAGTGATTTGGCCAGTCTCTGCTTAGGGCTACATCAACAGGAAACAAACCATAGAGATAGAACTTGGAACTACGTTATTGTGTCAAGTTTCAAAGAGCTAGCACAAAGCATGTTTGATTTAGAGTTCCAACTACATGTATCCCTATAGGAGAAAACAGAGTGAAACCTAAAAATTAAAACTGTTACTGCCAACGAACGGTTTAACCTAGAAGAACGAAATTTGGTGAGCCAAGTGGGATTGGGGTACTGATCATTTCCTGAAAGTGTCATCAAGATTGGGTGAAAAAATGTTTGCTGAGATTTCAGGAAACTCGTAGTTTTTTGAAATCTTGCAACCCCTTTCCATGAAAGTGATTGACGCCAGTCTCTGCTTAGGGCTACATCAATTGGAAATAAACCATAGAGATAGAACTTGGAACTACTTTATTTTGTCAAGTTTCAAAGAGATAGCACAAACCGTCTTTGATTTAGAGTTCCAAATACATTAATCCATATAGGAGAAATCAGAGTGAAACCTAAAAATTAATACTGTTAATGCCAACGAATGGTTTAACCTAGAAGAACGAAATTTGGTGAGCCAAGTGGGATTGGGTTACTGATCATTTCCTGAAAGTGTCATCAAGATTCGGTGAAAAAATGTGTGCTGAGATTTCAGGAAACTCGTAGTTTTTTGGAAGCTTGGCTACCACTTTCCATGAAAGTGATTTGCGCCAGTCTCTGCTTCGGGCTACATCAATAGGAAACAAACCATAGGGATAGAACTTGGAACTACTTTATTGTGTCAAGTTCCAAAGAGCTAGCACAAACCGTGGTTCATTTAGAGTTGCAACTACATGTATCCATATAGGAGAAAAGAGAGTGAAACCTAAAAATTAAAACTGTTACTGCCATGAACGGTTTAACCTAGAAGAAGGAAATTTGGTGAGCCAAGTGGGATTGGGGTACTGATAATTACCTGAATGTGTCATCAAGATTGGGTGAAAAAATGTGTGCTGAGATTTCAGGAAACTCGTATTTTTTGAAAGCTTGGCAACCACTTTCCATGAAAGTGATTTGCGACAGTCTCTGCTTAGGGCTACATCAATAGGAAACGGACCATAGAGGTAGAACATGGAACTACTTTATTGTGACAAGTTTCAAAGAGCTACCACAAACCGTGTTTGATTTAGAGTTCCAACTACATGTATCCATATAGGAGAAAACACAGTGAAACCTAATATTTAAAACTGTTACTGCCAAAGAACGGTTTAAACTAGAAGAACGAAATTTGGTGAGCCAAGTGGGATTGGGGTGCTGATCATTACCTGAAAGTGTCATCAAGATTGGGTGAAAATATGTGTGCTGAGATTTCAGGAAACTCGTAATTTTTTGGAAGCTTGGCAACCCCTTTCCATGAAAGTGATTTGCGCCAGTCTCTGCTTAGGACTACATCAATAGGAAACAAACCATAGAGATAGAACTTGGAACTACTTTATTGTGTCAAGTTTCAAAGAGCTAGCACAAACCGTCTTTGATTTAGAGTTCCAACTACATGTATCCATATAGGAGAAAACAGAGTGAAACCTAAAAATTAAGACTGTACTGCCAACGAAAGGTTTAACCTAGAAGAACGAAATTTGGTGAGCCAAGTGGGATAGGCGTACTGATCATTACCTGAAAGTGTCATCAAGATTGGGTGAAAATATGTGTGCTGAGATTTCAAGAAACTCGTAGTTTTTTGGAACCTTGGCAACCCCTTTCCATAAAAGTGATTTGCGGCAGTCTCTGCTTAGGGCTACATCAATAGGAAACAAACCATAGAGATAGAACTTGGAACTACTTTATTGTGTTAAGTTTCAAAGAGATAGCACAAACCGTCTTTGATTTAGACTTCCAAATACATGTATCCATATAGGAGAAAACAGAGTGAAACCTAAAAATTATAACTGTTACTGCCAACGAACGGTTTAACCTAGAAGAACGAAATTTGGTGAGCCAAGTGTGATTGGGGTACTCATCATTACCTGAAAGTGTCATCAAGATTGGGTGAAAAAGTGTGTGCTGAGATTTCAGGAAACTCGTAGTTTTTTGGAAGCTTGGCTACCACTTTCCATGAAAGTGTTTCGCGCGAGTGTCTACTTAGGGCTACATCAATAGGAAACAAACAATAGAGATAGAACTTGGAACTACTTTATTGTGTCAAGTTTCAAGGAGCTAGCACAAACCGTGTTTGATTTAGAGTTCCAGCTACATGTATCCATACAGGAGAAAACAGAGTGAAACCTAAAAATTAAAACTGTTACTGCGAACGAACGGTTTAACCTAGAAGAACGAAATTTGGTGAGCCAAGTGGGATTGGGGTACTGATCATTTCCTGAAAGTGTCATCAAGATTGGGTGAAAAAATGTGTGCTGAGATTTTAGGAACCTCGTAGTTTTTTGGAAGCTTGGCAACCCCTTTCCATGGAAGTGATTTGCGCCAGTCTCTGCATAGGGCTACATCAATAGGAAACAAACCATAGAGATAGAACTTGGAACTACTTTCTTGTGTCAAGTTTCAAAGAGCTAGCACAAACCGTGTTTGGTTTAGAGTTCCAACTACATGTATCCATATAGGAGGAAACAGAGTGAAACCTAAAAATTAAAACTGTTACTGCCAAGGAACGGTTTTACCTAGAAGAATTAAATCTGGTGAGCCAAGTGGGATTGGGGTACTGATCACTTCCTGAAAGTGTCATCAAGATTGGGTGAAAAAATATGTGCTGAGATTTGAGGAAACTCATAGTTTTATGGAAGCTTGGCAACCCCTTTCCATGAAAGTGTTTTGCGCCAGTCTCTGCTTAGGGCTACATCAATAGGAAGCAAACCGTAGAGATAGAACTTGGAACTACTTACTTGTGTCAAGTTTCAAAGAGCTAGCAAAAACCGTGTTTGATTTAGAGTTCCAACTACATGTATCCATATAGGAGAAAACAGAGTGAAACCTAAAAATTAAAACTGTTACTGCCAACGAACGGTTTAACCTAGAAGAACGAAATTTGGTGAGCCAAGTGGGATTGGGGTACTGATCATTACCTGAAAGTGTCATCAAGTTTGGGTGAAAAAATGTTTGCTGAGATTTCAGGAAACTCGTAGTTTTTTGAAAGCTTGCAACCCCTTTCCATGAAAGTGATTCACGCCAGTCTCTGCTTAGGGCTACATCAATTGGAAATAAACCATAGAGATAGAACTTGGAACTACTTTATTTTGTCAAGTTTCAAAGAGATAGCACAAACCGTCTTTGATTTAGAGTTCCAAATACATTAATCCATATAGGAGAAAACAGAGTGAAACCTAAAAATTAATACTGTTAATGCCAACGAATGGTTTAATCTAGAAGAACGAAATTTGGTGAGCCAAGTGGGATTGGGTTACTGATCATTTCCTGAAAGTGTCATCAAGATTGGGTGAAAAAATGTGTGCTGAGATTTCAGGAAACTCGTAGTTTTTTAGAAGATTGGCAACCCCTTTCCATGAAAGTGATTTGTGTCAGTCTCTGCTTAGGGCTACATCAATAGGAAACAAACCATAGTGATAGAACTTGGAACTACTTTATTCTGACAAGTTTCAAAGAGCTAGCACAAACCGTGTTTGATTTAGAGTTCCAAAAACATGTATCCATATAGGAGAAAACAGAGTGAAACCTAAAATTTAAAACTGTTACTGCCAAAGAACGGTTCAACCTAGAAGATAGAAATTTGGTGAGCCAAGTGGTATTGGGGTACTTATCATGACCGGAAAGTGTCATCAAGATTGGGTGAAAAAATATGTGCTGAGATTTCAGGAAACTCGTAGTTTTTTGGAAGCTTGGCAACCCCTTTTCCATGAAAGTGATTTGCGCCACTCTCTCCTTAGGGCTACATCAATAGGAAACAAACCATACAGATAGAACTTGGAACTACTTTATTTTGTCAAGTTTCAAAGAGCTAGCACAAACCGTCTTTGATTTAGAGTTCCAACTACATGTATCCATATAGGAGAAAACAGAGTGAAACCTAAAAATTAAGACTGTACTGCCAACGAAATGTTTAACCTAGAAGAATGAAATTTGGTGAGCCAAGTGGGATTGGCGTACTGATCATTACGTGAAAGTGTCATCAAGATTGGGTGAAAAAATGTGTGCTGAGATTTCAGGAAACTCGTAGTTTTTTTGAAAGCTTGGCAACCCCTTTCAATGAACGTGATTTGCACCAATCTCTGCTTAGGGCTACATCAATAGGAAACAAACCATAGAGATAGAATTTGGAACTACTTTATTGTGTCAAGTTTCAAAGAGATACAACAAACCATGTGTGATTTAGACTTCCAACTACATGTATCCATATAGGAGAAATCAGAGTGAAACCTAAAAATTAAAACTGTTACTGCCAACGAACGGTTTAACCTAGAAGATCGAAATTTGGTGAGCCAAGTGGGATTGGGGTACTGATCATTTCCTGAAAGTGTCATCAAGAATTGGTGATAAAATGTGTGCTGAGATTTAAGGAAACTCGTAGTTTTTTGGAAGCTTGGCAACCCCTTTCCATGACAGTGATTTGCGCCAGTCTCTGCTTAGGGCTACATCAATAGGAAACAAACCATAGAGATAGAACTTGGAACTACTTTATTGTGTCAAGTTTCAAAGAGCTAGCACAACCGTGTTTGATTTAGAGTTCCAACTACATGTATCCATATAGGAGAAAAGAGAGTGAAACCCAAAAATTAAAACTGTTACTGCCAACGAACGGTTTAACCTAGAAGAACGAAATTTGGTGAGCCACTTGGGATTGGGGTACTGATCTTTTCCTGTAAGTGTCATCAAGATTGGGTGAAAAAATGTGTGCTGAGATTTCAGGAAACTCGTAGTTTTTTGGAAGCTTGGCAACCCCTTTTAATGGAAGTTATTTGCGCCAGTCTCTAATTTGGGCTACATCAATAGGAAACAAACCATAGAGATAGAACTTGGAACTACTTTCTTGTGTCAAGTTTCAAAGAGCTAGCACAATCCGTGTTTGATTTAGCGTTCCAACTACATGTATATATATAGAAGAAAACAGAGTGAAACCTAAAAATTAAAACTGTTACTGCCAACGAACGGTTTAACCTAGAAGAACGAAATTTGGTGAGCCAAGTGGGATTGGGGTACTGATCATGACCTTAAAGTGTCATCAAGATTGGGTGAAAAAATGTGTGCTGAGATTTCAGGAAACTTGTAGTTTTTTGGAACCTTGGCAACCCCTTTCTTTAAAGTGATTTGCGCCAGTCTCTGCTTAGGGCTACATCAATAGGAAACAAACCATAGAGATAGAACTTGGAACTACTTTATTGTGTCAAGTTTCAAAGAGCTAGAACAAACCGTGTTTGATTTAGAGTTCCAAATACATGTACCCTTATAGGAGAAAACAGAGTGAAACCTAAAAATTAAAACTGTTACTGCCATGAACAGTTTAACCTAGAAGAACGAAATTTGGTGAGACAAGTGGGATTGGGGTACTGATCATTACCTGCAAGTGTCATCAAGATTGGGAGAAAAAATGTGTGCTGAGATTTCAGGAAACTCGTAGTTTTTTGGAAGCTTGGCAACCCCTTTCCATGAAAGTGATTTGCGCCAGTCTCTGCTTAGGGCTACATCAATAGGAAACAAACCATATAGATAGAACTTGGAATTACTTTATGGTGTCATGTTTCAAAGAGCTAGCAAAAACCGTCTTTGATTTAGAGTTCCAACTACATGTATCCATATTTGAGAAAACAGAGTGTAACCTAAAAATTAAAACTGTTACTGACAAGGAACGGTTTAACATAGAACAAAGAAATTTGGTGAGCCAAGTTTTATTTGGGTACTGATCATTAACAGAGTGTGTCATCAAGATTGGGTGAAAAAATGTGTGCTGAGATTTCAGGAAACTCGTAGTTTTTTGGAAGCCTGGCAACCCCTTTCCATGAAAGTTTTTTGCGCCAGTCTCTGCTTAGGGCTACATCAATAGGAAACAAACCGTAGAGAAAGAACTTGGAACTACTGTATTGTGTCAAGTTTCAAAGAGCTAGCAAAAACCGTCTTTGATTTAGAGTTCCAACTACATGTATCCATATAGGAGAAAACAGAGTGAAACCTAAAAATTAAAACTGTTACTGCCAACGAACGGTTTAACCTAGAAAAACGAAATTTGGTGAGCCAAGTGGGATTGGGGTACTGATCATTACCTGAAAGTGTCATCAAGATTGGGTGAAAAAATGTGTGCTGAGATTTCAGGAAACTGGTAGTTTTTTGGAAGCTTGGCAACCCCTTTCCATGAAAGTGATTTGCGCCAGTCTCTGCTTAGGACTAAATCAATATGAAACAAACCACAGAGATAGAACTTGGAACTACTTTATTGTGTCAAGTTTCAAAGAGCTAGCACAAACCTTGTTTGATTTAAAGTTCCAACTACATGTATCCATATAGGAGAAAACAGAGTGAAACCTAAAAATTAAAACTGTTACTGCCAACGAACAGTTTAATCTAGAAGAACGAAACTTGGTGAGCCAAGTGGGATTGGGGTACTGATCATTTCCTGAAAGTGTCAAGATTGGGTGAAAAAATATGTGCTGAGATTTCAGGAAATTTGTAGTTTTTTGGAAGCTTGGCAACCCCTTTCCATGAAAGTGATTTGCACCAGTCTCAGCTTAGGGCTACATCAATAGGAAACAAACCATAGAGATAGAACTTGGAACTACTTTATGGTGTCATGTTTCAAAGAGCTTGCAAAAACCGTCTTTGATTTAGAGTTCCAACTACATGTATCCTTATTGGAGAAAACAGAGTGAAACTTAAATATTAAAACTGTTACTGCCAATGAACGGTTTAACATTAGAGAACGAAATTTGGTGAGCAAATTGGGATTAGGGTACTGATCATTACCTGAAAGTGTCATCAAGATTGGGTGAAAAAATGTGTGCTGAGATTTCAGGAAACTCGTAGTTTTTTGGAAGCTTGGCAACACATTTCTATGAAAGTGATTTGCGCCAGTCTCTGCTTAGGGCTACATCAATAGGAAACAAACCAGAGAGATAGAACTTGGAACTACTTTATTGTGTCAAGTTTCAAAGAGCTAGCACAAACCGTGTTTGATTTAGAGTTCCAACTACATGTATCTGTAGGAGAAAACACAGTTAAACCTAAAAATTAAAACTGTTACTGCTAACGAATGGTTTAACCTAGAAGAACGAAATTTGGTGAGCCAAGTGGAATTGGGGTAATGATCATTACCTGAATGTGTCATCAAGATTGGGTGAAACAAAGTGTGCTGAGATTTCAAGAAACTCGTAGTTTTTTGGAAGCTTGGCAACCCCTTTCCATGAAAGTGATTTGCGCCAGTGTCTGCTTAGGTCTACATCAATAGGAAACAAACCATAGAGATAGAACTAGGAACTACTGTATTGTGTCCAGTTTCAAAGAGCTAACACAAACCGTGTTTGATTTAGAGTTCCAACTACATGTATCCATATAGGAGGAAACAGGGTGAAACCTAAAAATTAAAACTGTTACTGCCAACGAACTATTTAACCTAGAAGAACGAAATTTGGTGAGCCAAGTGGGATTGGGGTACTGATCATCACCTGAAAGTGTCATCAAGATTGGGTGAAAAAATGTGTGCTGAGATTTCAGGAAACTCGTAGTTTTTTGGAAGCTTGGCAACCCCTTTCCATGAAAGTGATTTGCGCCAGTCTCTGCTTAGGGCTACATCAATAGGAAACAAACCATAGAGATAGAACTTGGAACTACATTATTGTGTCAAGTTTCAAAGAGCTAGCACAAACCGTCTTTGATTTAGAGTTTTAACTACATGTATCCATATAGGAGAAAACAGAGTGAAACCTAAAAATTAAGACTGTACTGCCTACGAAAGGTTTAACCTAGAAGAACGAAATTTCTTGAGCCAAGTGGGATTGGCGTACTGATCATTACCTGAAAGTGTCATCAAGATTGGGTGAAAATATGTGTGCTGAGATTTCAGGAAACTCGTAGTTTTTTGGAACCTTGGCAACCCCTTTTCATGAAAGTGATTTGCGCCAGTCTCTGCATAGGGCTACATCAATAGCAAACAAAACATAGAGATAGAACTTGGAACTACTTTATTGTGTCAAGTTTCAAAGAGCTAGCACAAAGCGTCTTTGATTTAGAGTTCCAACTACATGTATCCATATAGGAGAAAACAGAGTGAAAACTAAAAATTAAAACTGTTACTGCCAATGAACGGTTTAACCTAGAAGAACGAAAGTTGGTTAGCCAAGTCGGATTTGCGTACTGATCATTACGTGAAAGTGTCATCAAGATTGGGTGAAAAAATGTGTGGTGAGATTTCAGGAAACTCGTAGTTTTTTTGAAAGCTTGGCAACCCCTTTCCATGAACGTGATTTGCGCCAGTCTCTGCTTAGGGCTACATCAATAGGAAACAAACCATAGAGATAGAACTTGGAACTACTTTCTTGTGTCAAGTTTCAAAGAGATAGCACAAACCATGTTTGATTTAGAGTTCCAACTACATGTATCCATATAGGAGAAAACAGAGTGAAACCTAAAAATTAAAACTTTTACTGCCAACGAATGGTTTAACTTAGAAGATCGAAATTTGGTGAGCCAAGTGGGATTGGGGTACTGATCATTTCCTGAAAGTGTCATCAAGATTTGGAGAAAAAATGTGTGCTAAGATTTAAGGAAACTCGTAGTTTTTTGGAAGCTTGACAACCCCTTTCCATGAAAGTGATTTGCGCCAGTCTCTGCTTAGGGTTACATCAATAGGAAACAAACCATTGAGATAGAACTTGGAACTACTTTATTGTGACAAGTTTCAAAGAGCTAGCACAAACCGTGGTTGATTTAGAGTTGCAACTACATGTATCCATATAGGACAAAACAGAGTGAAACCTAAAAATTAAAACTGTTACTGCCAACGAACGGTTTAAACTAGAAGAACGAAATTTGTTGAGGGAAGTGGGATTGGGGTACTGATCATTACCGGAATTTGTCATCAAGTTTGGGTGAAAAAATGTGTGCTGAGATTTCAGGAAACTCGTAGTTTTTTGGAAGATTGGCAACCCCTTTCCATGAAAGTGATTTGCGTCAGTCTCTGCTTAGGGCTACATCAATAGGAAACAAACCATAGTGATAGAACTTGGAACTACTTTATTCTGACAAGTTTCAAAGAGCTAGCACAAACCGTGTTTGATTTAGAGTTCCAAAAACATGTATCCATATAGGAGAAAACAGAGTGAAACCTAAAAATTAAAACTGTTACTGCCAAAGAACGGTTCAACCTAGAAGATAGAAATTTGGTGAGCCAAGTGGTATTGGGGTACTTATCATGACCGGAAAGTGTCATCAAGATTGGGTGAAAAAATATGTGCTGAGATTTCAGGAAACTCGTAGTTTTTTGGAAGCTTGGCAAATCCTTTTCCATGAAAGTGATTTGCGCCACTCTCTCCTTAGGGCTACATCAATAGGAAACAAAACATACAGATAGAACTTGGAACTACTTTATTGTGTCAAGTTTCAAAGAGCTAGCTCAAACCGTCTTTGATTTAGAGTTCCAACTACATGTATCCATATAGGAGAAAACAGAGTGAAACCTAAAAATTAAGACTGTACTGCCAACGAAATGTTTAACCTAGAAGAATGAAATTTGGTGAGCCAAGTGGGATTGGCGTACTGATCATTACGTGAAAGTGTCATCAAGATTGGGTGAAAAAATGTGTGCTGAGATTTCAGGAAACTCGTAGTTTTTTTGAAAGCTTGGCAACCCCTTTCAATGAACGTGATTTGCGCCAGTCTCTGCTTAGGGCTACATCAATAGGAAACAAACCATAGAGATAGAACTTGGAACTACTTTATTGTGTCAAGTTTTAAAGAGATAGCACAAACCATGTGTGATTTAGACTTCCAACTACATGTATCCATATAGGAGAAAACAGAGTGAAACCTAAAAATTAAAACTGTTACTGCCAACGAAAGGTTTAACCTAGAAGAACGAAATTTGGTGAGCCAAGTGGGATTGGGGTACTGATCATTACCTGAAAGTGTCATCAAGATTGGGTGAAAAAATGTGTGCTGAGATTTCAGGAAACTTGTAGTTTTTTGGAAACTTGGCAACCCCTTTCTTTAAAGTGATTTGCGCCAGTCTCTGCTTAGGGCTACATCAATAGGAAACAAACCATAGAGATAGAACTTGGAACTACTTTCTTGTGTCAAGTTTCAAAGAGCTAGAACAAACCGTGTTTGATTTAGAGTTCCAACTACATGTACCCTTATAGGAGAAAACAGAGTGAAACCTAAAAATTAAAACTGTTACTGCCACCGAACAGTTTAACCTAGAAGAACGAAATTTGGTGAGACAAGTGGGATTGGGGTACTGATCATTACCTGCAAGTGTCGTCAAGATTGGGAGAAAAAATGTGTGCTGAGATTTCAGGAAACTCGTAGTTTTTTGGAAGCTTGGCAACCCCTTTCCATGAAAGTGATTTGCGCCAGTCTCTGCTTAGGGCTACATCAATAGGAAACAAACCATATAGATAGAACTTGGAATTACTTTATGGTGTCATGTTTCAAAGAGCTAGCAAAAACCGTCTTTGATTTAGAGTTCCATCTACATGTATCCATATTTGAGAAAACAGAGTGTAACCTAAAAATTAAAACTGTTACTGCCAAGGAACGGTTTAACATAGAACAAAGAAATTTGGTGAGCCAAGTTTTATTTGGGTACTGATCATTAACTGAGTGTGTCATCAAGATTGGGTGAAAAAATGTGTGCTGAGATTTCAGGAAACTCGTAGTTTTTTGGAAGCCTGGCAACCCCTTTCCATGAAAGTTTTTTGCGCCAGTCTCTGCTTAGGGCTACATCAATAGGAAACAAACCGTAGAGAAAGAACTTGGAACTACTGTATTGTGTCAAGTTTCAAAGAGCTAGCAAAAACCGTCTTTGATTTAGAGTTCCAACTACATGTATCCATATAGGAGAAAACAGAGTGAAACCTAAAAATTAAAACTGTTACTGCCAATGAACGGTTTAACATAGAAGAACGAAATTTTGTGAGCCAGGTGGGATGTGGTACTGATCATTACCTGAAAGTGTCATCAAGATTGGGTGAAAAAATGTGTGCTGAGATTTCAAGAAACTTGTAGTTTTTTGGAAGCTTGGCAACCCCTTTCTTTAAAGTGATTTGCGCCAGTCTCTGCTTAGGGCTACATCAATAAGAAAGAAACCATAGAGATAGAACTTGGAACTACGTCATGGTGTCATGTTTCAAAGAGCTAGCAAAAACCGTCTTTGATTTAGAGTTCCAACTACATGTATCCTTATTGGAGAAAACAGAGTGAAACTTAAAAATTAAAACTGTTACTGCCAATGAACGGTTTAACCTAGAAGAATGAAATTTGGTGAGCCAAGTGGGATTGGGGTACTGATCATTACCTGAAAGTGTCATCAAGATTGGGTGAAAAAATGTGTGCTGAGATTTCAGGAAACTTGTAGTTTTTTGGAAGCTTGGCAACCCCTTTCTTTAAAGTGATTTGCGCCAGTCTCTGCTTAGGGCTACATCAATAGGAAACAAACCATAGAGATAGAACTTGGAACTACTTTATTGTGTCATGTTTCAAAGAGCTAGCACAAACCGTGTTTGATTTAGAGTTCCAACTACATGTACCCATATAGGAGAAAACAGAGTGAAACCTAAAAATTAAAACTGTTACTGCCAACGAAGAGTTTACCCTAGAAGAACGAAATTTGATGAGACAAGTGGGATTGGGGTACTGATCATTACCTGAAAGTGTCATCAAGATTGGGTGAAAAAATGTGTGCTGAGATTTCAGGAAACTGGTAGTTTTTTGGAAGCTTGGCAACCCATTTCCATGAAAGTGATTTGTGCCAGTCTCTACTTAGGGCTACATCAATAGGAAACAAAACATAGAGATAGATCATGGAACTACTTTATGGTTTCATGTTTCAAAGAGCTAGCACAAACCGTCTTTGATTTAGAGTTCCAACTACATGTATCCATATTGGAGAAAACAGAGTGAAACCTAAAAATTAAAAATGTTACTCAACGAACGGTTTAACCTAGAAGAACGAAATTTGGTGAGCCAAGTGGGATTGGGGTACTGATCATTACATGAAAGTGTCATAAGATTGGGTGAAAAAATGTGTGCTGAGATTTCAGGAAACTCGTAGTTTTTTGGAAGCCTGGCAACCCCTTTCCATGAAAGTGATTTGCGCCAGTCTCTGCTTACGGCTACATCAATAGGAAACAAACCATAGAGATAGAACTTGGAACTACTTTATCGTGTCAAGTTTCAAAGAGCTAGCACAAACCGTGTTTGATTTAGAGTTCCAACTACATGTATCCGTATAGGAGAAAACAGAGTTAAACCTAAAAATTAAAACTGTTACTGCCAACGAACGGTTTAACCTAGAAGAACGTAATTTGGTGAGCCAAGTGGTATTGGGGTACTGATCATTACCTGAAAGTGTCATCAAGATAGGGTGAAAAAATGTGTGCTGAGATTTCAGGAAACTGGTAGTTTTTTGGAAGCTTGGCAACCCCTTTCCATGAAAGTGATTTGCGCCAGTCTCTGCTTAGGGCTACATCAATAGGAAACAAACCATAGAGATAGAAATTGGAACTACTTTATGGTGTCATGTTTCAAAGAGCTAGCAAAAACCGTCTTTGATTTAGAGTTCCAACTACATGTATCCATATTGGAGAAAACAGAGTGAAACCTAAAAATTAAAACTGTTACTGCCAACGAACTGTTTAACCTAGAAGAACGAAATTTGTTGAGCCAAGTGGGATTGGGGTACTGATCATTACCTGAAAGTGTCATCAAGATTGGGTGAAAAAATGTGTGCTGAGATTTCAGGAAACTCGTTTTTTTTTGTAAGATTTGCAACCCCTTTTCATGAAAGTGATTTGCGCCAGTCTCTGCTTAGGGCTACATCAATAGGAAACAAAACATAGAGATAGAACTTGGAACTATTTTATTGTGTCAAGTTTCAAAGAGCTAGCACAAACCGTGTTGATTTAGAGTTCTATCTACATGTATCGGTATAGCAGAAAAGAGAGTCAAACCTAAAATTTAAAACTGTTACTGCCAACGAATGGTTTAACCTAGAAGAACGAAATTTGGTGAGCCAAGTGGGATTGGGGTACTGATCATTACCTGAAAGTGTCATCAAGATTGGGTGAAAAAATGTGTGCTGAGATTTCAGGAAACTGGTAGTTTTTTGGAAGCTTGGCAACCCCTTTCCATGAAAGTGATTTGCACCAGTCTCTGCTTAGGGCTACATCAATAGGAAACAAACCATAGAGATAGATCATGGAACTACTTTATGGTGTCATGTTTCAAAGAGCTTTCAAAAACCGTGTTTGATTTAGAGTTCCAACTACTTGTATCCATATTGGAGAATACAGAGTGAAACCTAAAAATTAAAACTGTTACTGCCAACGAACGGTTTAACCTAGAAGAACGAAATATGGTGAGCCAAGTGGGATTGGGGTACTAATCATCACCTGAAAGTGTCATCAAGATTGGGTGAAAAAATGTGTGTTGATATTTCAGGAAACTCGTAGTTTTTTGGAAGCTTGGCAACCCCTTTCTGTGAAAGTGATTTGCGCCTCGTCTCTGCTTAGGGCTACATCAGTAGGAAACAAACCATAGAGATAGAACTTGGAACTACTTTATTGTGTCAAGTTTCAAAGAGATAGCACAAACCATGTGTGATTTAGACTTCCAACTACATGTATCCATATAGGAGAAAACAGAGTGAAACCTAAAAATTAAAACTGTTACTGCCAACGAACGGTTTAACCTAGAAGATTGAAATTTGGTGAGCCAAGTGGGATTGGGGTACTGATCATTTCCTGAAAGTGTCATCAAGAATTGGTGATAAAATGTGTGCTGAGATTTAAGGAAACTCGTAGTTTTTTGGAAGCTTGGCAACCCCTTTCCATGAAAGTGATTTGCGCCAGTCTCTGCTTAGGGCTACATCAATAGGAAACAAACCATAGAGATAGAACTTGGAACTACTTTATTGTGTCAAGTTTCAAAGAGCTAGCACAACCGTGTTTGATTTAGAGTTCCAACTACATGTATCCATATAGGAGAAAAGAGAGTGAAACCCAAAAATTAAAACTGTTACTGCCAACGAACGGTTTAACCTAGAAGAACGAAATTTGGTGAGCCACGTGGGATTGGGGTACTCATCTTTTCCTGTAAGTGTCATCAAGATTGGGTGAAAAAATGTGTGCTGAGATTTCAGGAAACTCGTAGTTTTTTGGAAGCTTGGCAACCCCTTTTAATGGAAGTTATTTGCGCCAGTCTCTAATTTGGACTACATCAATAGGAAACAAACCATAGCGATAGAACTTGGAACTACTTTCTTGTGTCAAGTTTCAAAGAGCTAGCACAATCCGTGTTTGATTTAGCGTTCCAACTACATGTATATATATAGGAGAAAACAGAGTGAAACCTAAAAATTAAAACTGTTACTGCCAACGAACGGTTTAACCTAGAAGAACGAAATTTGGTGAGCCAAGTGGGATTGGTGTACTGATCATTACCTGAAAGTGTCATCAAGATTGGGTGAAAAAATGTGTGCTGAGATTTCAGGAAACTTGTAGTTTTTTGGAAACTTGGCAACCCCTTTCTTTAAAGTGATTTGCGCCAGTCTCTGCTTAGGGCTACATCAATAGGAAACAAACCATAGAGATAGAACTTGGAACTACTTTATTGTGTCAAGTTTCAAAGAGCTAGAACAAACCGTGTTTGATTTAGAGTTCCAACTACATGTACCATTATAGGAGAAAACAGAGTGAAACCTAAAAATTAAAACTGTTACTGCCACCGAACAGTTTAACCTAGAAGAACGAAATTTGGTGAGACAAGTGGGATTGGGGTACTGATCATTACCTGCAAGTGTCATCAAGATTGGGAGAAAAAATGTGTGCTGAGATTTCAGGAAACTCGTAGTTTTTTGGAAGCTTGGCAACCCCTTTCCATGAAAGGGATTTGCGCCAGTCTCTGCTTAGGGCTACATCAATAGGAAACAAACCATATAGATAGAACTTGGAATTACTTTATGGTGTCATGTTTCAAAGAGCTAGCAAAAACCGTCTTTGATTTAGAGTTCCAACTACATGTATCCATATTTGAGAAAACAGAGTGTAACCTAAAAATTAAAACTGTTACTGCTAAGGAACGGTTTAACATAGAACAAAGAAATTTGGTGAGCCAAGTTTTATTTGGGTACTGATCATTAACTGAGTGTGTCATCAAGATTGGGTGAAAAAATGTGTGCTGAGATTTCAGGAAACTCGTAGTTTTTTGGAAGCCTGGCAACCCCTTTCAATGAAAGTTTTTTGCGCCAGTCTCTGCTTAGGGCTACATCAATAGGAAACAAACCGTAGAGAAAGAACTTGGAACTACTGTATTGTGTCAAGTTTCAAAGAGCTAGCAAAAACCGTCTTTGATTTAGAGTTCCAACTACATGTATCCATATAGGAGAAAACAGAGTGAAACCTAAAAATTAAAACTGTTACTGCCAATGAACGGTTTAACCTAGAAGAACGAAATTTTGTGAGCCAGGTGGGATGTGGTACTGATCATTACCTGAAATTGTCATCAAGATTGGGTGAAAAAATGTGTGCTGAGATTTCAAGAAACTTGTAGTTTTTTGGAAGCTTGGCAACCCCTTTCTTTAAAGTGATTTGCGCCAGTCTCTGCTTAGGGCTACATCAATAAGAAACAAACCATAGAGATAGAACTTGGAACTACTTCATGGTGTCATGTTTCAAAGAGCTAGCAAAAACCGTCTTTGATTTAGAGTTCCAACTACATGTATCCTTATTGGAGAAAACAGAGTGAAACTTAAAAATTAAAACTGTTACTGCCAATGAACGGTTTAACTTAGAAGAATGAAATTTGGTGAGCCAAGTGGGATTGGGGTACTGATCATTACCTGAAAGTGTCATCAAGATTGGGTGAAAAAATGTGTGCTGAGATTTCAGGAAACTTGTTGTTTTTTGGAAGCTTGGCAACCCCTTTCTTTAAAGTGATTTGCGCCAGTCTCTGCTTAGGGCTACATCAATAGGAAACAAACCATAGAGATAGAACTTGGAACTACTTTATTGTGTCATGTTTCAAAGAGCTAGCACAAACCGTGTTTGATTTAGAGTTCCAAATACATGTACCCATATAGGAGAAAACAGAGTGAAACCTAAAAATTAAAACTGTTACTGCCAACGAAGAGTTTACCCTAGAAGAACGAAATTTGATGAAACAAGTGGGATTTGGGTACTAATCATTACCTGAAAGTGTCATCAAGATTGGGTGAAAAAATGTGTGCTGAGATTTCAGGAAACTGGTAGTTTTTTGGAAGCTTGGCAACCCATTTCCATGAAAGTGATTTGTGCCAGTCTCTACTTAGGGCTACATCAATAGGAAACAAAACATAGAGATAGATCATGGAACTACTTTATGGTTTCATGTTTCAAAGAGCTAGCACAAACCGTCTTTGATTTAGAGTTCCAACTACATGTATCCATATAGGAGAAAACAGAGTGAAACCTAAAAATTAAAAATGTTACTCAACGAACGGTTTAACCTAGAAGAACGAAATTTGGTGAGCCAAGTGGGATTGGGGTACTGATCATTACATGAAAGTGTCATAAGATTGGGTGAAAAAATGTGTGCTGAGATTTCAGGAAACTCGTAGTTTTTTGGAAGCTTGGCAACCCCTTTCCATGAAAGTGATTTGCGCCAGTCTCTCTTAGGGCTACATCAATAGGAAACAAACCATAGAGATAGAACTTGGAACGTCTTTATCGTGTCAAGTTTCAAAGAGCTAGCACAAACCGTGTTTGATTTAGAGTTCCAACTACATGTATCCGTATAGGAGAAAACAGAGTTAAACCTAAAAATTAAAACTGTTACTGCCAACGAACGGTTTAACCTAGAAGAACGTAATTTGGTGAGCCAAGTGGTATTGGGGTACTGATCATTACCTGAAAGTGTCATCAAGATTGGGTGAAAAAATGTGTGTTGAGATTTCAGGAAACTGGTAGTTTTTTGGAAGCTTGGCAACCCCTTTCCATGAAAGTGATTTGCGCCAGTCTCTGCTTAGGGCTACATCAATAGGAAACAAACCATAGAGATAGAAATTGGAACTACTTTATGGTGTCATGTTTCAAAGAGCTAGCAAAAACCGTCTTTGATTTAGAGTTCCAACTACATGTATCCATATTGGAGAAAACAGAGTGAAACCTAAAAATTAAAACTGTTACTGCCAACGAACTGTTTAACCTAGAAGAACGAAATTTGTTGAGCCAAGTGGGATTGGGGTACTGATCATTACCTGAAAGTGTCATCAAGATTGGGTGAAAAAATGTGTGCTGAGATTTCAGGAAACTCGTTTTTTTTTGTAAGGTTTGCAACCCCTTTTCATGAAAGTGATTTGCGCCAGTCTCTGCTTAGGGCTACATCAATAGGAAACAAAACATAGAGATAGAACTTGGAACTATTTTATTGTGTCAAGTTTCAAAGAGCTAGCACAAACCGTGTTGATTTAGAGTTCTATCTACATGTATCGGTATAGCAGAAAAGAGAGTCAAACCTAAAATTTAAAACTGTTACTGCCAACGAACGGTTTAACCTAGAAGAACGAAATTTGGTGAGCCAAGTGGGATTGGGGTACTGATCATTACCTGAAAGTGTCATCAAGATTGGGTGAAAAAATGTGTGCTGAGATTTCAGGAAACTGGTAGTTTTTTGGAAGCTTGGCAACCCCTTTCCATGAAAGTGATTTGCACCAGTCTCTGCTTAGGGCTACATCAATAGGAAACAAACCATAGAGATAGATCATGGAACTACTTTATGGTGTCATGTTTCAAAGAGCTATCAAAAACCGTGTTTGATTTAGAGTTCCAACTACTTGTATCCATATTGGAGAATACAGAGTGAAACCTAAAAATTAAAACTGTTACTGCCAACGAACGGTTTAACCTAGAAGAACGAAATTTGGTGAGCCAAGTGGGATTGGGGTACTGATCATTACCTGAAAGTGTCATCAAGTTGGGTGAAAAAATGTGTGCTGAGATTTCAGGAAACTTGTAGTTTTTTGGAAGCTTGGCAACCACTTTCTTTGAAAGTGATTTGCGCCAGTCTCTGCTTAGGGCTACATCAATAGGAAACAAACCATAGAGATAGAACTTGGAACTACTTTATTGTGTCAAGTTTCAAAGAGGTAGCACAAACCGTGTTTGATTTAGAGTTCCAACTACATGTAACCATATAGGTCAAAAGAGAGTGAAACCTAAAAATTAAAACTGTTACTGCCCACGAACTGTTTAACCTAGAAGAACGAAATTTGGTGAGCCAACTGGGATTGGGGTACGGATCATTACCTGCACGTGTCATCAAGTTTGGTTGAAAAAATGTGTGCTGATATTTCAGGAAACTCGTATTTTTTGGAAGTTGCCAACCCCTTTCCATGAAAGTGATTTGCGGAAGTCTCTGCTTAGGGCTACATCAATAGGAAACAATCCATAGAGATAGAACTTGGAACTATTTTATAGTGTCACGTTTCAAAGACCTAGCACAAACCGTGTTTGATTTAGAGTTCCATCTACATGTATCCATATTGGAGAAAACAGAGTGAAACCTAAAAATTAAAACTGTTACTGCCAACGAACGGTTTAACCTAGAAGAACAAAATTTGGTGAGCCAAGTGGGATTGGGGTACTGATCATTACCTGAAAGTGTCATCAAGATTGGGTGAAAAAATGTGTGCTGAGATTTCAGGAAACTCGTAGTTTTTTGGAAGCTTGGCAACCCCTTTCTATGAAAGTGATTTGCGCCAGTCTCTGCTTAGGGCTACATCAATAGGAAACAAACCATAGAGATAGAACTTGGAACTATTTTATTGTGTCAAGTTTCATAGAGCTAGCACAACCCGTGTTGATTTAGAGTTCCATCTACATGTATCCGTATAGCAGAAAAGAGAGTCAAACCAAAAATTTAAAACTGTTACTGCCAACGAACGGTTTAACCTAGAAGAACGAAATTTGGTGAGCCAAGTGGGATTTGGGTACTAATCATTACCTGAAAGTGTCATCAAGATTGGGTGAAAAAATGTGTGCTGAGATTTCAGGAAACTGGTAGTTTTTTGGAAGCTTGGCAACCCCTTTCCATGAAAGTGATTTGTGCCAGTCTCAGCTTAGGGCTACATCAACAGGAAACAAACCATAGATATAGAACTTGGAACTACTTTATGGTGTCATGTTTCAAAGAGCTAGAAGAAACCGTCTTTGATTTAGAGTTCCAACTACATGTATCCTTATTGGAGAAAACAGAGTGAAACTTAAAAATTAAAACTGTTACTGCCAACGAACGGTTTACCCTAGAAGAACGAAATTTGATGAGACAAGTGGGATTGGGGTACTGATCATTACCTGAAAGTGTCATCAAGGTGGGTGAAAAAATGTGTGCTGAGATTTCAGGAAACTTGTAGTTTTTTGGAAACTTGGCAACCCCTTTCTTTGAAAGTGATTTGCGCCAGTCTCTGCTTAGGGCTACATCAATAGGAAACAAACCATAGAGATAGAACTTGGAACTACTTTATTGTGTCAAGTTTCAAAGAGCTACCACAAACCGTGTTTGATTTAGAGTTCCAACTACATGTACCCATATAGGTCAAAAGAGAGTGAAACCTAAAAATTAAAACTGTTACTGCCAACGAACTGTTTAACCTAGAAGAACGAAATTTGTTGAGCCATGTGGGATTGGGAAACTGATCATTACCTGAAAATGTCATCAAGATTGGGTGAAAAAATGTGTGCTGAGATTTCAGGAAACTTGTAGATTTTTTGAAGCTTGGCAACCCCTTTCCATGAAAGTGATTTGTGCCACTCTCTGCTTAGGACTACATCAATAGGAAACAAACCATAGAGATAGAACTTGGAACTACATTATTGTGTCACGTATCAAAGAGGTAGCACAAACCATGTTTGATTTAGAGTTGCAACTACATATATCCATATAGAAGAAAACAGAATGAAACCTAAAAATTAAAACTGTTACTGCCAACGAACGGTTTAACCTAGAAGAACGAAATTTGGTGAGCCAAGTGGGATTGGGGTACTGATCATTACCGGAAAGTGTCATCAAGATTGGGTGAAAAAATGTGTGCTGAGATTTCAGGAAACTTGTAGTTTTTTGGAAGCTCGGCAATCCCTTTCCATGAAAGTGATTTGTGCCAGTCTCTGCTTAGGGCTACAGCAATAGGAAACAATCCATAGAGATAGAACTTGGAACTATTTATTGTGTCAAGTATCAAAGAGCTAGCACAAACCGTGTTTGATTTAGAGTTCCAACTACATGTATTCATATAGGATAAAACAGAGTGAAACCTAAAAATTAAAACTGTTACTGCCAACGAACGGTTTAACCTAGAAGAACGAAATTTGGTGAGCCAAGTGGGATTTGGGTACTGATCATTACCTGAAAGTGTCATCAAGATTGGGTGAAAAAATGTGTGCTGAGATTTCAGGAAACTGGTAGTTTTTTGGAAGCTTGGCAACCCCTTTCCATGAAAGTGATTTGCACCAGTCTCTGCTTAGGGCTACATCAATAGGAAACAAACCATAGAGATAGATCATGGAACTACTTTATGGTGTCATGTTTCAAAGAGCTATCAAAAACCGTGTTTGATTTAGAGTTCCAACTACTTGTATCCATATTGGAGAAAACAAAGTGAAACCTAAATTTAAAACTGTTACTGCCAACGAACGGTTTAACCTAGAAGAACGAAATTTGGTGAGCCACGTGGGATTGGGGTACTGATCATTACCTGAAAGTGTCATCAAGATTGGGTGAAAAAATGTGTGTTGAGATTGCAGGAAACTCGTAGTTTTTTGGAAGCTTGGCAACCCCTTTCTGTAAAAGTGATTTGCGCGTCATCTCTGCTTAGGGCTACATCAATAGGAAACAAACCATAGAGATAGAACTTGGAACTACTTTATTGTGTCAAGTTCCAAAGAGCTAGCACAAACTGTGTTTGATTTAGAGTTCCAACTACATGTATCCATATAGGAGAAAACAGAGTGAAACCTAAAAATTAAAACTCTTACTGCCAAGGAACAGTTTAACCTAGAAGAACGAAATTTGGTGAGACAAGTGGGATTGGGGTAGTGATCATTACATGAAAGTGTCATCAAGATTGGGTGAAAAAATGTGTACTGAGATTTCAGGAAACTCGTAGTTTTTTGGAAGCTTGGCAACCCCTTTCCATGAAAGTGATTTGAGCCAGTCTCAGCTTAGGGCTACATCAACAGGAAACAAACCATAGATATAGAACTTGGAACTACTTTATGGTGTCATGTTTCAAAGAGCTAGAAGAAACCGTCTTTGATTTAGAGTTCCAACTACATGTATCCTTATTGGAGAAAACAGAGTGAAACTTAAAAATTAAAACTGTTACTGCCAACGAACGGTTTACCCTAGAAGAACGAAATTTGATGAGACAAGTGGGATTGGGGTACTGATCATTACCTGAAAGTGTCATCAAGGTGGGTGAAAAAATGTGTGCTGAGATTTCAGGAAACTTGTAGTTTTTTGGAAACTTGGCAACCCCTTTCTTTGAAAGTGATTTGCGCCAGTCTCTGCTTAGGGCTACATCAATAGGAAACAAACCATAGAGATAGAACTTGGAACTACTTTATTGTGTCAAGTTTCAAAGAGCTACCACAAACCGTGTTTGATTTAGAGTTCCAACTACATGTACCCATATAGGTCAAAAGAGAGTGAAACCTAAAAATTAAAACTGTTACTGCCAACGAACTGTTTAACCTAGAAGAACGAAATTTGTTGAGCCATGTGGGATTGGGAAACTGATCATTACCTGAAAATGTCATCAAGATTGGGTGAAAAAATGTGTGCTGAGATTTCAGGAAACTTGTAGATTTTTTGAAGCTTGGCAACCCCTTTCCATGAAAGTGATTTGTGCCACTCTCTGCTTAGGACTTCATCAATAGGAAACAAACCATAGAGATAGAACTTGGAACTACATTATTGTGTCAAGTATCAAAGAGGTAGCACAAACCATGTTTGATTTAGAGTTGCAACTACATATATCCATATAGAAGAAAACAGAATGAAACCTAAAAATTAAAACTGTTACTGCCAACGAACGGTTTAACCTAGAAGAACGAAATTTGGTGAGCCAAGTGGGATTGGGGTACTGATCATTACCGGAAAGTGTCATCAAGATTGGGTGAAAAAATGTGTGCTGAGATTTCAGGAAACTTGTAGTTTTTTGGAAGCTCGGCAATCCCTTTCCATGAAAGTGATTTGTGCCAGTCTCTGCTTAGGGCTACAGCAATAGGAAACAATCCATAGAGATAGAACTTGGAACTATTTATTGTGTCAAGTATCAAAGAGCTAGCACAAACCGTTTTTGCTTTAGAGTTTCAACTACATGTATCCATATAGGAGAAAACAGAGTGAAACCTAATAATTTAAACTGTTACTGCCAACGAACCGTTTAACCTAGAAGAACGAAATTTGGTGAGCCAAGTGGGATTGGGGTACTGATCATTACTTGAATGTGTCATCAAGATTGGGTGAAAATGTGTGTTGAGATTGCAGGAAACTCGTAGTTTTTTGGAAGCTTGGCAACCCCTTTCTGTAAAAGTGATTTGCGCGTCATCTCTGCTTAGGGCTACATCAATAGGAAACAAACCATAGAGATAGAACTTGGAACTACTTTATTGTGTCAAGTTCCAAAGAGCTAGCACAATCCGTGTTTGATTTAGAGTTCCAACTACATGTATCCATATAGGAGAAAACAGAGTGAAACCTAAAAATTAAAACTCTTACTGCCAAGGAACAGTTTAACCTAGAAGAACGAAATTTGGTGAGACAAGTGGGATTGGGGTAGTGATCATTACATGAAAGTGTCATCACGATTGGGTGAAAAAATGTGTACTGAGATTTCAGGAAACTCGTAGTTTTTTGGAAGCTTGGCAACCCCTTTTCATGAAAGTGATTTGAGCCAGTCTCAGCTTAGGGCTACATCAACAGGAAACAAACCATAGATATAGAACTTGGAACTACTTTATGGTGTCATGTTTCAAAGAGCTAGAAGAAACCGTCTTTGATTTAGAGTTCCAACTACATGTATCCTTATTGGAGAAAACAGAGTGAAACTTAAAAATTAAAACTGTTACTGCCAACGAACGGTTTACCCTAGAAGAACGAAATTTGATGAGACAAGTGGGATTGGGGTACTGATCATTACCTGAAAGTGTCATCAAGGTGGGTGAAAAAATGTGTGCTGAGATTTCAGGAAACTTGTAGTTTTTTGGAAACTTGGCAACCCCTTTCTTTGAAAGTGATTTGCGCCAGTCTCTGCTTAGGGCTACATCAATAGGAAACAAACCATAGAGATAGAACTTGGAACTACTTTATTGTGTCAAGTTTCAAAGAGCTACCACAAACCGTGTTTGATTTAGAGTTCCAACTACATGTACCCATATAGGTCAAAAGAGAGTGAAACCTAAAAATTAAAACTGTTACTGCCAACGAACTGTTTAACCTAGAAGAACGAAATTTGTTGAGCCATGTGGGATTGGGAAACTGATCATTACCTGAAAATGTCATCAAGATTGGGTGAAAAAATGTGTGCTGAGATTTCAGGAAACTTGTAGATTTTTTGAAGCTTGGCAACCCCTTTCCATGAAAGTGATTTGTGCCACTCTCTGCTTAGGACTACATCAATAGGAAACAAACCATAGAGATAGAACTTGGAACTACATTATTGTGTCACGTATCAAAGAGGTAGCACAAACCATGTTTGATTTAGAGTTGCAACTACATATATCCATATAGAAGAAAACAGAATGAAACCTAAAAATTAAAACTGTTACTGCCAACGAACGGTTTAACCTAGAAGAACGAAATTTGGTGAGCCAAGTGGGATTGGGGTACTGATCATTACCGGAAAGTGTCATCAAGATTGGGTGAAAAAATGTGTGCTGAGATTTCAGGAAACTTGTAGTTTTTTGGAAGCTCGGCAATCCCTTTCCATGAAAGTGATTTGTGCCAGTCTCTGCTTAGGGCTACAGCAATAGGAAACAATCCATAGAGATAGAACTTGGAACTATTTATTGTGTCAAGTATCAAAGAGCTAGCACAAACCGTTTTTGCTTTAGAGTTTCAACTACATGTATCCATATAGGAGAAAACAGAGTGAAACCTAATAATTTAAACTGTTACTGCCAACGAACGGTTTAACCTAGAAGAACGAAATTTGGTGACCATGTGGGATTGGGGTACTGATCATTACCTGAAAGTGTCATCAAGATTGGGTGAAACAATGTGTGCTGAGATTTCAGGAAACTCGTAGTTTTTTGGAAGCTTGGCAACCCCTTTCCATGTAAGTGATTAGTGCCAGTGTCTGCTTAGGGCTACATCAATAGGAAACAATCCATAGAGAAAGAACTTGGAACTATTTTATTGTGTCATGTTTCAAAGAGCTAGCACAAACCGTGTTTGATTTAGAGTTCCAACTGCATGTATCCATATAGGAGAAAACAGAATGAAACCTAAAAATTTAAACTGTTACTGTCAACGAACCGTTTAACCTAGAAGAACGAAATTTGGTGAGCCAAGTGGGATTGGGGTACTGATCATTACCTGAAAGTGTCATCAAGATTGGGAGAAAAAATGTGTGCTGAGATTTCAGGAAACTCGTAGATTTTTTGAAGCTTGGCAACCCCTTTCAAAGAAAGTGATTTGCGCCAGTCTCTGCTTAGGGCCACATCATTAGGAAACAAAAAATAGAGATAGAACTTGGAACTACTTATTGTGTCAAGTTTCAAAGAGCTAGCACAAACCATCTTTGATTTATAGTTCCAACTACATGTATCCATATAGGAGAAAAGAGAGTGAAACCTAAATATTTAAACTGTTACTGCCAACGAACGGTTTAACCTAGAAGAACGAAATTTGTTGAGCCAAGTGGGATTGGGGACTGATCATTACCTGAAAGTGTCGTCAAGATTGGGTGAAAAAAATGTGTGCTGAGATTTCAGGAAACACGTAGTTTTGGAAGCTTGGCAACCCCTTTCCATGAAAGTGATTTCTGCCAGTCTCTGCTTAGGGCCAGAGCAAGAGGAAAAAATCCATAGAGATAGAACTTGGACCTATTTTATTGTGTCATGTTTCAAAGAGCTAGCACAAACCGTGTTTGATTTAGAGTTCCAACTGCATGTATCCATATAGGAGAAAACAGTGTGAAACGTAAAAATTAAAACGGTTAATGCCAACGAACGGTTTAACCTAGAAGAACGAAATTTGGTGACCATGTGGGATTGGGGTACTGATCATTACCTGAAAGTGTCATCAAGATTGGGTGAAACAATGTGTGCTGAGATTTCAGGAAACTCGTAGTTTTTTGGAAGCTTGGCAACCCCTTTCCATGAAAGTGATTAGTGCCAGTGTCTGCTTAGGGCTACATCAATAGGAAACAATCCATAGAGAAAGAACTTGGAACTATTTTATTGTGTCATGTTTCAAAGAGCTAGCACAAACCGTGTTTGATTTAGAGTTCCAACTGCATGTATCCATATAGGAGAAAACAGAATGAAACCTAAAAATTTAAACTGTTACTGTCAACGAACCGTTTAACCTAGAAGAACGAAATTTGGTGAGCCAAGTGGGATTGGGGTACTGATCATTACCTGAAAGTGTCATCAAGATTGGGAGAAAAAATGTGTGCTGAGATTTCAGGAAACTCGTAGATTTTTTGAAGCTTGGCAACCCCTTTCAAAGAAAGTGATTTGCGCCAGTCTCTGCTTAGGGCCACATCATTAGGAAACAAAAAATAGAGATAGAACTTGGAACTACTTATTGTGTCAAGTTTCAAAGAGCTAGCACAAACCATCTTTGATTTATAGTTCCAACTACATGTATCCATATAGGAGAAAAGAGAGTGAAACCTAAATATTTAAACTGTTACTGCCAACGAACGGTTTAACCTAGAAGAACGAAATTTGTTGAGCCAAGTGGGATTGGGGACTGATCATTACCTGAAAGTGTCGTCAAGATTGGGTGAAAAAAATGTGTGCTGGGATTTCAGGAAACACGTAGTTTTGGAAGCTTGGCAACCCCTTTCCATGAAAGTGATTTCTGCCAGTCTCTGCTTAGGGCCAGAGCAAGAGGAAAAAATCCATAGAGATAGAACTTGGAACTATTTTATTGTGTCATGTTTCAAAGAGCTAGCACAAACCGTGTTTGATTTAGAGTTCCAACTGCATGTATCCATATAGGAGAAAACAGTGTGAAACGTAAAAATTAAAACGGTTAATGCCAACGAACGGTTTAACCTAGAAGAACGAAATTTGGTGACCAAGTGTGATTGGGGTACTGATCATTACCTGAAAGTGTCATCAAGATTGGGTGAAAAAATGTGTACTGAGATTTCAGGAAACTCGCAGTATCTAGGTAGCTTGGCAACCCCTTTCCATGAAAGGGATTTGCGCCAGTCTCTGCTTAGGGCTACATCAATAGGAAAAAAAACATAGAGATAGAACTTAAAACTACTTTATTGTGTCAAGTTTCAAAGAGCTAGCACAAACCGTCTTTGATTTAGATTTACAAATTCATGTATCCATATAGGAGAAAAGAGAGTGAAACCTAAAAATAAAAACTGTTACTGCCAACGAAAGGTTTAACCTAGAAGAACGAAATTTGGTGAGCCAAGTGGGACTGGGGTACTGATCATTACCTGCAAGTGTCATCAAGATTGGGTGAAAAAATATGTGCTGAGATTTCAGGAAACTCGTAGTTTTTTTGAAGCTTGGCAACCCGTTTCCATGAAAGTGATTTGCGCCAGTCTCTGCTTAGGGCTACATCAATAGGAACCAAACCATAGAGATACAACTTGGAACTACTGTATTGTGTCAAGTTTCAAAGTGCTAGCACAAACCGTCTTTGATTTAGAGCTCCAACTACATGGATCCATATAAGAGAAAACAGAGTGAAACCTAAAAATTGAAACTGTTACTGCCAACGAACGGTTTAACCACGAAGAACGAAATTTGGTGAGCCAAGAGGGATTGGAGTACTGATCATTAAATGAAAGTGTCATCAGAAATGTGTGAAAAACATGTGTGCTGAGATTTCAGGAATCTCGTAGTTTTTTGGAAGCTTGGCAACCCCTTTCCATGAAAGTGATTTGTGCCAGTCTCTGCTTAGGGCTACATCAATCGGAAACAAACCATAGAGATAGAACTTGGAACTACTTTATTGTGTCAAGTTTCAAAGAGCTAGCACAAACCGTGTTTGATTTAGAGTTCCAACTACATGTATCCATATAGGAGAAAACAGAGTGAAACCTAAAAATTAAAACTGTTACTGCCAACGAACGGTTTAACCTAGAAGAACAAAATTTGGTAACCAAGTATGATTGGTGTACTGATCATTACCTGAAAGTGTCATCAAGATTGGGTGAAAAAATGTGTGCTGAGATATCAGGAAACTAGTAGTTTTTTGGAAGCTTGGCAACCACTTTCCATGAAAGTGATTTCCTCCAGTCTCTGCTTAGGGCTACATCAATAGGAAACAAACCATAGAGATAGAACTTGGAACTGTTTTATTGTGTCAAGTTTCAAAGAGCTAGCACAAACCGTCTTTGATTTAGAGTTCCAACTACAGGTATCCATATAGGAGAAAATAGAGTGAAACCGAAAATTAAAACTGTTACTGCCAATGAAGGTTTAACCTAGAAGAACGAAATTTGGTGACCAAGCAGGATTGGGGTACTGATCATTACCTGAAAGTGTCATCAAGATTGGGTGAAAAAATGTGTGCTGAGATTTCAGGAATCTCATAGTTTTTTGGAAGCTTGGCAACCCCTTTCCATGAAAGTGATTTGCGCCAGTCTCTGCTTAGGGCTACATCAATAGGAAACAAACTATAGAGATAGAACTTGGAACTACTTTATTGTGTCATGTTTCAAAGGGCTAGCACAAACCGTCTTTGATTTAGAGATTTAAATACATGTATCCATATAGGAGAAAACAGAGTGAAACCTAAAAATTAAAACTCTTACTGCCAACGAACGGTTTAACCTACAAGAAGGAAATTTGGTGAGCCAAGTGGGATTGGGGTACTGATCATTACCTGAAAGTGTCATCAAGTTTGGGTGAAAAAATGGGTGCTGAGATTTCAGGAAACTCGTAGTTTTTTGGAAGCTTGGCAACCCCTTTCCATGAAAGTGATTTGCGCCAGTCTCTGCTTAGGGCTAAATCAATAGGAAACAAACCATAGAGATAGAACTTGGAACTACTGTATTGTGTCAAGTTTTAAAGAGCTAGCACAAACCGTCTTTGATTTAGAGTTCCAACTACATGTATCCATATAGGAGAAAACAGAGTGAAACCTAAAAATTAAAACTGTTACTGCCAACGAACGGTTTAACCTAGAAGAACGAAATTTGGTGAGCCAAGTGGGATTGGGGTACTGATCATTACCGGAAAGTGTCATCAAGATTGGGTAAAAAAATGTGTGCTGAGATTTCAGGAAACTCGTAGTTTTTTGGAAGCTTGGCAACCCCTTTCAATGATAGTGATTTGTGCCAGTCTCTGCTTTGGGCTACATCAATAGGAAACAAACCATAGATATAGAACTTGGAACTACTTTCTTGTGTCACGTTTCAAAGAGCTAGAAATAACCGTGTTTGATTTAGAGTTCAAACTACATGTATCCATATAGGAGAAAACAGAGTGAAACCTAAAAATTAAAAGTGTTACTGCCAATGAACCGTTTAACCTAGAAGAACGAAATTTGGTGAGGAAAGTGGGATTGGGGTACTGATCATTACCTGAAAGTGTCATCAAGTTTGGGTGAAAAAATGGGTGCTGAGATTTCAGGAATCTCTTAGTTTTTTTGGAAGCGTGGCAACCCCTTTCCATTAAAGTGATTTGGCCTGTCTCTGCTTAGGGCTATATCAATAGGATACAAACCATAGAGATAGATCTTGTAACTACTTTATTGTCAAGTTTCAAAGAGCTAGCACAAACCGTGTTTGATTTAGAGTTCCAACTACATGTATCCATATAGGAGAAAACTGAGTGAAACCTAAAAATTAAAACTGTTACTGCCAACGAACGGTTTAACCTCGAAGAACGAAATTTGGTGAGCCAAGTGGGATTTGGGTACTGACCATGACCTGAAAGTGTCATCAAGATGGGTGAAAAAATGTGTGCTGAGATTTCAGGAAACTCGTAGTTTTTTGGAAGCTTGGCAACCCCTTTCAATGAAAGTGATTTGCGCCAGTCTCTGCTTAGGGCTACATCAATACGAAACAAACCATAGAGATAGAACTTGGAACTACATTCTTGTGTCAAGTTTCAAAGAGCTAGCACAAACCGTGTTTGATTTAGAGTTCCAACTACATGTATCCATATCGGAGAAAACAGAATGAAACCTAAAAATTAAAACTGTTACTGCCAACGAACGGTTTAACCTAGAAGAACAAAATTTGGTGAGCCAAGTGGGATTGGGGTACTGATCATGGCCTCAAAGTGTCATCAATATTGGGTGAAAAAATGTGTGCTGAGATTTCAGGAAACTCGTAGTTTTTTGGAAGCTTGCCAACCCCTTTCCATAAAAGTGATTTGCGCCAGTCTCTGCTTAGGGCTACATCAATTGGAAACAAACCATAGAGATAGAACTTGGAACTACTTTCTTGTGTCAAGTTTCAAAGAGCTAGCACAAACCGTGTTTGATTTAGAGTTCCAACTACATGTACCAATATAGGAGAAAACAGAGTGAAACCTAAAAATTAAAACTGTTACTGCCAACGAACGGTTTAACCTAGAAGAACAAAATTTGGTGAGCCAAGTGGGATTGGGGTACTGATCATTACCGGAAAGTGTCATCAAGATTGGGTAAAAAAATGTGTGCTGAGATTTCAGGAAACTCGTAGTTTTTTGGAAGCTTGGCAACCCCTTTCCATGAAAGTGATTTGCGCCAGTCTCTGCTTAGGGCTACATCAAAAGGAAACAAACCATAGAGATAGAACTTGGAACTACTTTATTTTGTCAAGTTTCAAACAGTTAGCACAAACCGTGTTTGATTTAGTCTTCCAAATACATGAATCCCTATAGGAGAAAACAGAGTGAAACCTAAAAATTAAAACTGTTGATGCCAACGAACGGTTTAACCGAGAAGAACGAAATTTGATGAGCCAAGTGGGATTGGGGTACTGATCATTACCTGGAAGTGTCATCAAGATTGGGTGAAAAAATGTGTGCTGAGATTTCAGGAAACTCGTAGTTTTTTGGATGCTTGGCAACCCCTTTCCATGAAAGTGATTTGCGCCACTCTCTGCTTAGGGCTACATCAATAGGAAACAAACCATAGAGATAGAAATTAGAACTACTTTATTGTGTCAAGTGTCAAAGAGCTAGCACAAACCGTGTTTGATTTAGAGTTCCAACTACAAGTATCCATATAGGAGAAAAGAGAGTGAAACCTAAAAATTTAAACTGTTGATGCCAACGAACGGTTTAACCTAGAAGAATGAAATTTGGTGAGCCAATCGGGATTGGGGTGCTGATCATTACCTGAAAGTGTCATCAAGATTGGGTGAAAAAATGTTTGCTGAGATATCAGGAAACTCGTAGTTTTTTGGAAGCTTGGCAACCCCTTTCCATGAATGTGATTTGTGCCAGTCTCTACTTAGGGCTACATCAATATTAAACAAACCATGGAAAGAAAACTTGGAACTACTTTATTGTGTCAAGTTTCAAAGAGATAGCACAAACCGTGTTTGATTTAGACTTCCAAATACATGTATCCCTATAGGAGAAAACAGAGTGAAACCTAAAAATTAAAACTTTTACTGCCAACGAATGGTTTAATCTAGAAGAAAGAAATTTGGTGAAAAAGAGGATTGGGGTACTGATCATTACCTGAAAGTGTCGTCAAGATTGGGTGAAAAAATGTGTGCTGAGATATCAGGAAACTAGTAGTTTTTTGGAAGCTTGGCAACCCCTTTCCATGAAAGTGATTTGCGCCAGTCTCTGCTTAGGGCTACATCAATAGGAAACAAACCATAGAAATAGAACTTGGAACTACTTTCTTGTGTCAAGTTTCAAAGAGCTAGCACAAACCGTGTTTGATTTAGAGTTCCAACTACATGTATCCATATAGGAGAAAACAGAGTGAAAACTCAAAATTAGAACTGTTACTGCCAACGAACGGTTTAAACTAGAAGAACGAAATTTGGTGAGCCAAGTGGGATTTGGGTACTGATCATGACCTGAAAGTGTCATCAAGATTGGGTGAAAAAATGTGTGCTGAGATTTCAGGAAACTCGTAGTTTTTTGGAAGCTTGGCAACCCCTTTCCATGAAAGTGATTTGCGCCAGTCTCTGCTTAGGGATACATCAATAGGAAACAAACCATACAGATAGAACTTGGAACTACTTAATTGTGTCAAGTTTCAAAGAGCTAGCACACACCGTCTTTGATTTAGACTTCCAACTACATGTATCCATACAGGAGAAAACAGAGTGAAACCTAAAAATTTAAGCTGTTACTGCCAACGAACTGTTTAACCTAGAAGAACAAAATTTGGTGAGCCAAGTGGGATTGGGGTACTGATCATCACCTGAAAGTGTCATCATGATTGGGTGGAAATATGGGTGCTGAGATTTCAGGAAACTCGTAGTTTTTTGGAAGCTTGGCAACCCCTTTCCATGAAATTGATTTGCGCCAGTCTCTGCTTAGGGCTAGATCAATAGGAAACAAACCATAGAGATAGAACTTGGAACTACTTTATTGTGTCAAGTTTCAAAGAGCTAGCACAAACCGTGTTTGATTCAGAGTTCCAACTACATGTATCCATATAGGAGAAAACAGAGTGAAAACTAAAAATTAAAACTGTTGATGCCAACGAACGGTTTAACCTAGAAGAACGAAATTTGGTGAACCAAGCGGGATTGGGGTACTGTTCTTTAAATGAAAGTGTCATCAAGATTGGGTGAAAAAATGTGTGCTGAGATTTCAGGAAACTCGTAGTTTTTTGGAAGCTTGGCAAACCCTTTCAATGAATGTGATTTGTGCCTGTCTCTGCTTAGGGCTACATCAATAGGAAACAAACCATAGAAATAGAACATGGACTACTTTATTGTGTAAAGATTCAAAGAGCTAGCACAGACCGTGTTTGATTTAGAGTTCCAACTACATGTATCCATATAGGAGAAAACAGACTGAAACCTAAAAATTAAAACTTTACTGCCAACGAACGGTATAACCTAGAAGAATGAAATTTGGTGAGCCAAGTGGGATTGGGGTACTGATCATTACCTGCAAGTGTCATCAATATTGGGTGAAAAAATGTGTACTGAGATTTCAGGAAACTCGTAGGTTTTTGGAAGTTTGGCAACCCCTTTTCATGAATGTGATTTGTGCCAGTATCTGCTTAGGTCTACATGAATAGGAAACAAACCATAGAGATAGAACTTGGAACTACATTATTGGGTCAAGTTTCAAAGAGCTAGCACAAACCGTCTTTGATTTAGAGTTCCAACTGCATGTATCCATATAGGAGAAAACAGAGTGAAACGTAAAAATTAAAAGTGTTACTGCCAACGAACGGTTTAACCTAGAAGAACGAAATTTGGTGACCAAGTGGGATTGGGGTACTGATCATTACCTGAAAGTGTCATAAAGTTTGGGTGAAAAAATGGGTGCTGAGATTTCAGGAATCTCTTAGTTTTTTTGGAAGCGTGGCAACCACTTTCCATTAAAGTGATTTGCGCCAGTCTCTGCTTAGGGTACATCAATAGGAAACAAACCATAGAGATAGAACTTGGAACTACTTTATTGTGTCAAGTTTCAAAGAGCTAGCACAAACCGTCTTTGATTTAGAGTTCCAACTACATGTATCCATATAGGAGTAAACAGAGTGAAACCTAAAATTAAAACTTTTACTGCCAATGAACAGTTTAACCTCGAAGAACGAAATTTGGTTAGCCAAGTGGGATTGGGGTACTGATCTTTACTGTAAAGTATCATCAAGATTGGGTGAAAAAATGTGTGCTGAGATTTTAGGAAACTCGTAGTTTTTTGGAAGCTTGGCAACACCTTTCATGAAAGTGATTTGCGCCAGTCTCTGCTTAGGGCTACATCAATAGGAAACAATCCATAGAGATACAACTTGGAACTACTTTATTGTCAAGTTTCAAAGAGCTAGCACAAACCGTGTTTGATTTAGAGTTCCAACTACATGTATCCATATAGGAGAAAACAGAGTGAAACCTAAAAATTAAAACTGTTACTGCCAACGAACTGTTTAACCTAGAAGAACGAAATTTGGTGAGCCAAGTGGGATTGGGGTACTGATCATTACAAGAAAGTGTCATCAAGATGGGTGAAAAAATGTGTGCTGAGATTTCAGGAAATTCGTAGTTTTTTGGAAGCTTGGCAACCCCTTTCAATGAAAGTGATTTGTGCCAGTCTCTGCTTAGGGCTACATCAATAGGAAACAAACAATAGAGATAGAACTTGGAACTACTTTCTTGTGTCAAGTTTCAAAGAGCTAGCACAAACCGTGTTTGATTTAGAGTTCCAACTACATGTATCCATATAGGAGAAAGCAGAGTGAAACCTAAAAATTAAAACTGTTACTGCCAACGAACGGTTTAACCTAGAAGAATGAAATTTGGTGATCCAAGTGGGATTGGGGTACTGATCATTACCTGAAAGCGTCATCAAGATAGGGTGAGAAAATGTGTGCTGAGATTTCAGGAAAATCGTAGTTTTTTGGAAGCTTGGCAACCCCTTTCCATGAAAGTGATTTGCGCCAGTCTCTGCTTAGGGCTACATCAATAGGAAACAAACCATAGAGATAGAACTTGGAACTACTTTCTTGTGTCAAGTTTCAAAGAGCTAGCACAAACCGTGTTTGATTAAGAGTTCAAACTACATGTATCCATATAGGAGAAAGCAGAGTGAAACCTAAAAATTAAAAATGTTACTGCCAACGAACGGTTTAACCTAGAAGAACAAAATTTGGTGAGCCAAGTGGGATTTGGGTACTGATCATGACCTGAAAGTGTCATCAAGATTGGGTGAAAAAATATGTGCTGAGATTTCAGGAAACTCGTAGTTTTTTGGAAGCTTGGCAACCCCTTTCCATGAAAGTGATTTGCGCCAGTCTCTGCTTAGGGTACATCAATAGGAAACAAACCATAGAGATAGAACTTGGAACTACTTTATTGTGTCAAGTTTCAAAGAGCTAGCACAAACCGTCTTTGATTTAGACTTCCAAATACATGTATCCATATAGGAGAAAACAGAGTGAAACCTAAAAATTTAAACTGTTACTGCCAACGAAAGGTTTAAACTAGAAGAACGAAATTTGGTGAGCCAAGTGGGATTGGGGTACTGATCATTACCGGAAAGTGTCATCAAGATTGGGTGAAAAAATGTGTGATGAGATTTCAGGAAACTCGTAGTTTTTTGGAAGCTTGGCAACCCCTTTCCATGTAAGTGATTTGTGCCAGTCTCTGCTTAGGGCTACATCAATAGGAAACAAACCATAGAGATAGAACTTTGAACTACTTTATTGTGTCAAGTTTCAAAGAGCTAGCACAAACCGTCTTTGATTTAGACTTCCAAATACATGTATCCATATAGGAGAAAACAGAGTGAAACCTAAAAATTTAAACTGTTACTGCCAACGAAAGGTTTAAACTAGAAGAACGAAATTTGGTGAGCCAAGTGGGATTGGGGTACTGATCATTTTCTGAAAGTGTCATCAAGATTGGGTGCAAAAATGTGTGCTGAGATTTCAGGAAACTCGTAGTTTTTTGGAAGCTTGGCAACCCCTTTCCATGAAAGTGATTTGTGCCAGTCTCTGCTTAGGGCTACATCAGTAGGAAACAAACCATAGAGATAGAACTTGGAACTACTTTATTGTGTCAAGTTTCAAAGAGCTACCACACACCGTCTTTTATTTAGACTTCCAACTACATGTATAAATATAGGAGCAAACAGAGAGAAACATAAAAATTAAAACTGTTACTGCCAATTAACGGTTTAAACTAGAAGAACGAAATTTGGTGAACCAAGTGGGATTGGGGTACTGATCATCACCTGAAAGTGTCATCAAGATTGGGTGAAAAAATGTGTGCTGAGATTTCAGGAAACTCGTAGTTTTTTCTAAGCTTGGCAACACCTTTCCATGAAAGTGATTTGCGCCAATCTCTGCTTGGGGCTACATCAATAGGAAACAAACAATAGAGATAGAACATGGAACTACATTATTGTGTCAAGTTTCAAAGAGCTAGCACAAACCGTGTTTGATTTAGAGTTCCAACTACATGTATACATATCAGAGAAAACTGAGTGAAACCTAAAAATTAAAACTGTTACTGCAAATTAACGGTTTAACCTAGAAGAACGAAATTTGGTGAACCAAGTGGGATTGGGGTACTGATCATCACCTGAAAGTGTCATCAAGATTGGATGAAAAAATGTGTGCTGAGATTTCAGGAAACTCGTAGTTTTTTGTAAGCTTGGCAACCCCTTTCCATGAAAGTGATTTTCGCCAGTCTCTGCTTCGGGCTACATCAATAGGAAACAAACCATAGAGATAGAACTTGGAACTACTTTATTATGTCAAGTTTCAAAGAGCTAGCACAATCCGTCTTTTATTTAGAGTTCCAACTACATGTATCCATATAGGAGAAAACAGAGTGAAACCTAAAAATTTAAACTGTTACTGCCAACGAATGGTTTAAACTAGAAGAACAAAATTTGGTGAGCCAAGTGGAATTGGGGTACTGATCATTACCAGAAAGTGTCATCAAGATTGGGTGAAAAAATGTGTGCTGAGATTTCAGGAAACTCGTAATTTTTTGGAAGCTTGGCAACACCTTTCCATGAAAGTGATTTGCGCCAGTCTCTGCTTAGTGCTACATCAATAGGAAACAAACCATAGAGATAGAACTTGGAACTACTTTGTTGTATCAAGTTTCAAAGAGCTAGCAGAAACCGTCTTTGATTTAGAGTTCCAACTACATGTATGCATATAGGAGAAAACAGAGTGAAACCTAAAAATTAAAACTGTTAGTGACAACGAACGGTTTAATCTAGAAGAACGAAATTTGGTGAGCCAAGTGGGATTGGGGTACTGATCATGACCGGAAAGTGTCATCAAGATTGGGTGAAAAAATGTGTGCTGAGATTTCAAGAAACTCGTAGTTTTTTGGAAGCTTGGCAACCCCTTTCCATGAAAGTGATTTGCGCCAGTCTCTGCTTAGGGCTACATCAATAGGAAACAAACCATAGTGATAGAACATGGAACTACTTTATTGTGTCAAGTTTCAAAGAGCTAGCACAAACCGTCTTTGATTTGGATTTCCAACTATTTGTATCCATATAGGAGAAAACAGAGTGAAACCTAAAAATTAAAACTGTTACTGCCAACTAACGGTTTAACCTACAAGAACGAAATTTGGTGAGCCAAGTGGGATTGGGATACTGATCATTACCGGAAAGTGTCATCAAGATTGGGTGAAAAAATGTGTTATGAGATTTCAGGAAACTCATAGTTTTTTGGAAGCTTGGCAACCCCTTTCCATGAAAGTGATTTGCGCCAGTCTCTGCTTAGGGTACATCAATAGGAAACAAACCATAGAGATAGTACTTGGAACTACTTTCTTGTGTCAAGTTTCAAAGAGCTAACACAAACCGTGTTTGATTTAGAGTTCAAACTACATGTATCCATATAGAAGAAAACAGAGTGAAACATAAAAATTAAAATTGTTACTGCCAACGAACGGATTAACCTAGAAGAACGAATTTTGGTGAGCCAAGTGGGATTTGGGTACTGATCATGACCTGAAAGTGTCATCAAGATTGGGTGAAAAAATGTGTGCTGAGATTTCAGGAAACTCGTAGTTTTTTGGAAGCTTGGCAACCCCTTTCCATGAAAGTGATTTGCGCCAGTCTCTGCTTAGGGCTACATCAATAGGAAACAAACCATAGAGATAGAACTTGGAACAACTTTCTTGTGTCAAGTATCAAAGAGCTAGCACAAACCGTGTTTGATTTAGAGTTCCAACTACATGTATCCATTTAGGAGAAAACAGAGGGAAACCTAAAAATTAAAACTGTTACTGCCAACGAACAGTTTAACCTAGAAGAACGAAATTTGGTGAGCCAAGAGGGATTTGGGTACTGATCATGACCTGAAAGTGTCATCAAGATTGGGTGAAAGAATGTGTGCTGAGATTTCAGGAAACTCATAGTTTTTTGGAAGCTTGACAACCCCTTACCATGAAAATGATTTACGCCAGTCTCTGCTTATGGCTACATCAATAGGAAAGAAACCATAGAGATAGAACTTGGAACTACTTTATTGTGTCAAGTTTCAAAGAGCTAGCACAAACCATGTTTGATTTAGAGTTCCAAATATGTATCCATATAGGAGAAAACAGAGTGAAACCTAAAAATTAAAACTGCTACTGCCAACGAACGGTTTAACCTAGAAGAACGAAATTTGGTGAGCCAAGTGGGATTGGGGTACTGATCATTACCTGAAAGTGTCATCAAGATTGAGTAAAAAAAAGTGTGCTGAGATTTCAGGAAACTCGTAGTTTTTTGGAAGCTTGGCAACCCCTTTCCACGAAAGTGATTTGCGCCAGTCTCAGCTTAGGGCTACATCAATAGGAAACAAACCATAGAGATAGAACTTGGAACTACTTTATTTTGTCAACTTTCAAAGAGCTAGCAGAAACCGTCCTTGATTTAGAGTTACAACTACATGTATCCATATAGGAGAAAACAGAGTGATACCTAAAAATTAAAACTGCTACTGCCAACGAACGGTTTAACCTAGAAGAACGAAATTTAGTGAGCCAAGTGGGATTGGGGTACTGATCATTACCTGAAAGTGTCATCAAGATTGGGTGAAAAAATGTGTGCTGAGATTTCAGGAAACTCCTAGTTTTTTGGAAGCTTGGCAACCCCTTAGCATGAAAGTGATTAGTGCCAGTCTCTGCTTAGGGCTACTCCAATAGGAAACAAACCATAGAGATAGAACTTGGAACTACTTTATTTTGTCAACTTTCAAAGAGCTAGCAGAAACCGTCCTTGATTTAGAGTTACAACTACATGTATCCATATAGGAGAAAACAGAGTGATACCTAAAAATTAAAACTGCTACTGCCAACGAACGGTTTAACCTAGAAGAACGAAATTTAGTGAGCCAAGTCGGATTGGGGTACTGATCATTACAGGAAAGTGTCATCAAGATTGGGTGTAAAAATGTGTGCTGAGATTTCAGTAAACTCGTAGTTTTTTGGAAGCTTGGCAACCCCTTTCCATGAAAGTGATTTGCGCCAGTCTCTGCTTAGGGCTACATCAATAGGAAACAAACTATAGAGATAGAACTTCGAACTACTTTATTGTGTCAAGTTTCAAAGAGCTAGCACACACCTTCTTTGATTTAGACTTCCAACTACATGTATCCATATACGAGAAAACCGAGTGAAACCTAAAAATTAAAACTCTTACTGACAACGAATGGTTTAACCTAGAAGAACGAAATTTGGTGAGCCAAGTGGGATTGGGGTACTGATCATTACCTGAAAGCGTCATCAAGAATGGGTGAAAAAATGTGTGCTGAGATTTCAGGAAACTCGTAGTTTTTTGGAAGCCTGGCAACCCCTTTCCATGAAAGTGATTTGTGCCAGTCTCTGCTTAGGGCTACATCAATAGGAAACAAACCATAGAGATAGAACTTGGAACTACATTCTTGTGTCAAGTTTCAAAGAGCTAGCACAAACCGTGTTTGATTTAGAGTTCCAACTACATGTATCCATATAGGAGAAAACAGAGTGAAACCTAAAAATTAAAACTGTTACTGCCAATGAACGGTTTAACATAGAAGAACGAAATTTGGTGAGCCAAGTAGGATAGGTGTACTGATCATCACCTGAAACTGTCATCAAGATTGGGTGAAAAAATGTGTGCTGAGATTTCAGGAAACTCGTAGTTTTTGGAAGCTTGGCAACCACTTTCCATGAAAGAGATTTGTGCCAGTCTCTGCTTAGGGCTACTCCAATAGGAAACAAACCATAGAGATAGAACTTGGAACTACTTTATTTTGTCAACTTTCAAAGAGCTAGCAGAAACCGTCCTTGATTTAGAGTTACAACTACATGTATCCATATAGGAGAAAACAGAGTGATACCTAAAAATTAAAACTGCTACTGCCAACGAACGGTTTAACCTAGAAGAACGAAATTTAGTGAGCCAAGTCGGATTGGGGTACTGATCATTACAGGAAAGTGTCATCAAGATTGGGTGTAAAAATGTGTGCTGAGATTTCAGTAAACTCGTAGTTTTTTGGAAGCTTGGCAACCCCTTTCCATGAAAGTGATTTGCGCCAGTCTCTGCTTAGGGCTACATCAATAGGAAACAAACCATAGAGATAGAACTTGGAACTACTTTATTGTGTCAAGTTTCAAAGAGCTAGCACACACCTTCTTTGATTTAGACTTCCAACTACATGTATCCATATACGAGAAAACCGAGTGAAACCTAAAAATTAAAACTCTTACTGACAACGAATGGTTTAACCTAGAAGAACGAAGTTTGGTGAGCCAAGTGGGATTGGGGTAGTGATCATTACCGAAATGTGTCATCAAGTTTGGGTGAAAAAATGTGTGCTGATATTTCAGGAAACTCGTAGTTTTTTGGAAGCTTGCCAAACCCTTTCCATGAATGTTATTTGCGCCAGTCTCTGCTTAGGGCTACATCAATAGGAAACAAACCATAGAGATAGAACTTGGAACTACGTTCTTGTGTCAAGTTTCAAAGAGCTACCAGAAACCATCTTTGATTTAGAGTTCCAACTACATGTATCCATTTAGGAGAAAACAGAGTGAAACCTAAAAATTAAAACTGTTACTGCCAACGAACGGTTTAACCTAGAAGAATGAAATTTGGTTAGCCAAGTGGGATTGGGGAACTGATCATTACCGGAAAATGTCATCAAGATTGGTTGAAAAAATATGTTATGAGATTTCAGGAAACTCGTAGTTTTTTGGAAGCTTGGCAACCCCTTTCCATGAAAGTGATTTGCGCCAGTCTCTGCTTAGGGCTACATCAATAGGAAACAAACCATAGAGATAGTACTTGGAACTACTTTCTTGTGTCAGGTTTCAAAGAGCTAGCACAAACCGTGTTTGATTTAGAGTTCAAAATACATGTATCCATATAGAAGAAAACAGAGTGAAACCTAAAAATTTAAACTGTTACTGCCAACGAACGGATTAACCTAGAAGAACGAATTTTGGTGAGTCAAGTGGGATTGGGGTACTGATCATTACCTGAAAGTGTCATCAAGATTGGGTGAAAAAATGTGTGCTGAGATTTCAGGAAACTCCTAGTTTTTTGGAAGCTTGGCAACCCCTTAGCATGAAAGTGATTTGTGCCAGTCTCTGCTTAGGGCTACTCCAATAGGAAACAAACCATAGAGATAGAACTTGGAACTACTTTATTTTGTCAACTTTCAAAGAGCTAGCAGAAACCGTCCTTGATTTAGAGTTACAACTACATGTATCCATATAGGAGAAAACAGAGTGATACCTAAAAATTAAAACTGCTACTGCCAACGAACGGTTTAACCTAGAAGAACGAAATTTAGTGAGCCAAGTCGGATTGGGGTACTGATCATTACAGGAAAGTGTCATCAAGATTGGGGGTAAAAATGTGTGCTGAGATTTCAGTAAACTCGTAGTTTTTTGGAAGCTTGGCAACCCCTTTCCATGAAAGTGATTTGCGCCAGTCTCTGCTTAGGGCTACATCAATAGGAAACAAACCATAGAGATAGAACTTGGAACTACTTTATTGTGTCAAGTTTCAAAGAGCTAGCACACACCTTCTTTGATTTAGACTTCCAACTACATGTATCCATATACGAGAAAACCGAGTGAAACCTAAAAATTAAAACTCTTACTGACAACGAATGGTTTAACCTAGAAGAACGAAATTTGGTGAGCCAAGTGGGATTGGGGTACTGATCATTACCTGAAAGCGTCATCAAGATTGGGTGAAAAAATGTGTGCTGAGATTTCAGGAAACTCGTAGTTTTTTGGAAGCCTGGCAACCCCTTTCCATGAAAGTGATTTGCGCCAGTCTCTGCTTAGGGCTACATCAATAGGAAACAAACCATAGAGATAGAACTTGGAACTACATTCTTGTGTCAAGTTTCAAAGAGCTAGCACAAACCGTGTTTGATTTAGAGTTCCAACTACATGTATCCATATAGGAGAAAACAGAGTGAAACCTAAAAATTAAAACTGTTACTGCCAATGAACGGTTTAACATAGAAGAACGAAATTTGGTGAGCCAAGTAGGATAGGTGTACTGATCATCACCTGAAACTGTCATCAAGATTGGGTGAAAAAATGTGTGCTGAGATTTCAGGAAACTCGTAGTTTTTTGGAAGCTTGGCAAACCCTTTCCATGAAAGTGATTTGTGCCAGTCTCTGATTAGGGCTACATCAATAGGAAAAAACCATAGAGATAGAACTTGGAACTATTTTCTTGTGTCAAGTTTCAAAGAGCTAGCCCAAACCGTGTTTGATTTAGAGTTCCAACTACATGTATCCATATAGGAGAAAACAGAGTGAAACCTAAAAATTAAAACTGTTACTGCCAATGAACGGTTTAAACTAGAATAACGAAATTTGGTGAGCCCAGTGGGAATGGAGTACTGATCATCACCTGAAAGCGTCATCAAGTTGGGTGCATAAATGTGTGCTGAGATTTCAGGAAACTCGTAGTTTTTTGGAAGCTTGGCAACCCCTTTCCATGAAAGTGATTTGTGCCAGTCTCTGCTTAGGGCTACATCAATAGATAACAAACCATAGAGATAGAACTTGGAACTACTTTATTGTGTCATGTTTCAAAGAGCTAGCACAAACCGTGTTTGATTTAGAATTCCCACTACATTTATCCATATAGGAGGAAGCAGAGTGAAACCTAAAAGTTGAAACTATTACTGCCAACGAATGGTTTAACCTAGAAGAACGACATTTGGAGAGCCAAGTGGGATTGGGATACTGATCATGTCCTGAAAGTGTCATCAAGTTTGGGTGAAAAAACGTGTGCTGAGATTTCAGGAAACTCGTAGTTTTTTGGAAGCTTGGCAACCCATTTCCTTAAAAGTGATTTGCTCCGGTCTCTGCTTAGGACTAAATCAACAGGAAACAAACCATAGATCCATTGAGAGAGAAGTTTGAACTACTTTATTGTGTCAACTTTAAAAGAGCTAGCAAAAACCGTGTTTGATTTAGAGTTCCAACTACATGTATCCATATAGGAGAAAACAGAGTGAAACATAAAAATTTAAACTCTTACTGCCCACAAACTGTTTAACCTAGAAGAACGAAATTAGGTGAGCCAAGAGGGATTTGGTACTGATCATTACCTGAAAGTGTCATCAAGATTGGGTGACAAAAATGTATGCTGAGATTTCGGGAATTTCGTAGTTTTTTGGAAGCCTGGCAACCCCTTTCCATGAAAGTGATTTGGGCCAGTCTCTGCTTAGGGCTACATCAATAGGAAACAAACCATAGAGATAGAACTTGGAACTACTTTATTGTGTCAAGTTTAAAAGAGCTAGCACAAACCGTGTTTGATTTAGAGTTCCAATTACATGTATCCATATAGGAGAAAACAGAGTGAAACCTAAAATTTAAAACTGTTACTGCAAACGAACGTTTTAACCTAGAAGAACGAAATTGGTGAGCCAAGTGGGATTGGGGTACTGATCATTACCTGAAAGTGTCATCAAGTTTGGGTGAAAAAATCTGTGCTGAGATTTCAGGAATCTAGTAGTATTTTGGAAGCTTGGCAACCCGTTTCCATGAAAGTGATTTGCGCCAGTCTCTGCTTAGGGCTACATCAATAGGAAACAAATAGCACAAACCGTGTTTGATTTAGAGTTCCAACTATATGTATCCATTTAGGAGAAAACAGAGTGAAACCTAAAAATTAAAACTGTTACTGCCAATGAATGGTTTAACCTAGAAGAACGAAATTTGGTGAGCCAAGTGGGATTGGGTTACTGATCATTACCTGAAAGCGTAATCAAGATTGGGTGATAAAATGTGTGCTGAGATTTCAGGAAACTCGTAGTTTTTTGGAAGCTTGGCAACCCCTTTCCATGAAAGTGATTTGCGCCAGTCTCTGCTTAGTGCTACATCAATAGGAAACAAACCATAGAGATAGAACTTGGAACTACTTTCTTGTGTCAAGTTTCAAAGTGCTAGCCCAAACTGTGCTTGATTTAGAGTTCCAAATACATGTATCCATATAGGAGAAAATAGAGTGAAACCTAAAAATTAAAACTGTTACTGCCAACGAACGGTTTAACCTAGAAGAACGAAATTTGGTGAGCCAAGTGGGATTGGGGTACTGATAATTACCTGAAAGTGTCATCAAGATTGGGTGAAAAAATGTGTGCTGAGATTTCAGAAAACTCGTAGTTTTTTGGAAGCTTGTCAACCCCTTTACATGAACGTGATTTGCGCAAGTCTCTGCTTAGGGCTACATCAATAGATAACAAACCATAGAGATAGAACTTGGAACTACTTTCTTGTGTCAAGTTTCAAAGAGCTAGCACAAACCGTCTTTGATTTAGAGTTCCAACTACATGTATCCATATAGGAAAAAACAGAGTGAAACCTAAAAATTTAAACTGCTACTGTCAACGAACGGTTTTAACTAGAAGAACGAAATTTGGTGAGCCAATTGGGATTGGGGTACATATCATTACCTAAAAGTGTCATCAAGATTGGGTGAAAAAATGTATGCTGAGATTTCAGGATACTCGTAGTTTTTTGGAAGCTTGGCAACCCCTTTCCATGAAAGTTATTTGCGCCAGTCTCTGCTTAGGGCTACATCAATAGGAAACAACCATAGAGATAGAACTTGGAACTACTTTATTGTGTCAAGTTTCAAAGAGATTGCACAAACCGTGTTTGATTTAGAGTTCCAAATACATGTATCCATATAGGAGAAAACAGAGTGAAACCTAAAAATTAAACATTTACTGCCAACGAACTGTTTAACCTAAAAGAAAGAAATTTGGTGAGCCAAGTGGGATTGGGGTACTGCTCGTGACCTGAAAGTGTCATCAAGATTGGGTTAAAAAATGTGTGCTGAGATTTCAGGAAACTCGTAATTTTTTGGAAGCTTGGCAACCCTTTCCATGAAAGTGATTTGCGCCAGTCTCTGCTTAGGGCTACATGAATAGGAAACAAACCATAGAGATAGAACTTGGAACTACTGTATTGTGTCAAGTTTCAAATAGCTAGCACAAACCGTGTTTGATTTAGTGTTCCAAATACATGTATCCATATAGGAGAAAACAGAGTGAAACCTAAAAATTAAAACTGTTACTGCCAACGAACGGTTTAACCTAGAAGAACGAAATTTGGTGAGCCAAGTGGGATTGGGGTACTGATCATTACCTGAAAGTGTCATCAAGACTGGGTGAAAAAATATGTGCTGAGATTTCAGGCAACTCGTAGTTTTTTGGAAGCTTGGCAACCCCTTTCCATGAAAGTGATTTGCGCCAGTCTCTGCTTAGGGCTACATCAATAGGAAACAAACCATAGAGATAGAACTTGGAACTACTTTATTGTGTCAAGTTTCAAAGAGCTAGCACAAACCGTCTTTGATTTATTTTTTATTTTTTTTTTAAAGAGAGAGGGGAGAGAGAGAGAGAGAGAGAGAGAGAGAGAGAGAGAGAGAGAATTTTTAATATTTATTTTTAGTTCTCGGCGGACACAACATCTTTGTTGGTATGTGGTGCTGAGGATCGAACCCGGGCCGCACGCATGCGAGGCGAGCGCGCTACGGCTTGAGCCACATCTCCAGCCCCCGTCTTTGATTTAGATTTCCAACTATTGTATCCATATAGGAGAAAACAGAGTGAAACCTAAAAATTTAACATTTACTGCCAACGAACGGTTTAACATAGAAGAATGAAATTTGGTGAGCCTAGTAGGATTGGGGTACTGATCATTACCTGAAAGTGTCATCAAGATGGGTTGAAAAAAATGTGTGTTGAGATTTCAGGAAACTTGTCATTTTTTGGAAGCTTCGCAACACCTTTCCATGAAAGGGTTTTGTGCCAGTCTCTGCTTAGGGCTACATCAATAGGATAAAATCCATAGAGATAGAACTTGGAACTACTTTATTGTGTCAAGTTTCAAAGAGCTAGCACAAACCGTGTTTGATTTAGAGTTCCAACTACATGTATCCATATAGTGGAAAACTGAGTGAAACCTAAAAATTAAATCTGTTACTGCCAACGAACGGTTTAACCTAGAAGAACAAAATTTGGTGAGCCCAGTGGGATTGGAGTACTGATCATCACCTGAAAGCGTCATCAAGATTGGGTGCATAAATGTGTGCTGATATTTCAAGAAATTCGTAGTTTTTTGGAAGCTTCACAACCCCTTTCCATGAATATGATTTGCGCCAGTCTCTGCTTGGGGCTAAATCAATAGGAAACAAACCATAGATCTATTGGGATAGAACTTGGAACTACTTTATTGTGTCAACTTTCAGAGAGCTAGCACAAACCGTGTTTGATTTAGAGTTCCAACTGCATGTATCCATATAGGAGAAAACAGAGTGAAACCTAAAAATTTAAACTCTTACTGCCAACAAACGGTTTAACCTAGAAGAACGAAATTTGGTGAGCCAAGTGGGATTGCGGTACTGATCATTACCTGAAAGGGTCATCAAATTTGGGTGAAAAAATGTGTGCTGAGATTTCAGGAAACTCGTAGTTTTTTGGAAGCTTGGCAATCCCTTTCCATGAAAGTGATTTGCTCCAGTCTCTGCTTAGGGCTACATCAATAGGAAACAAAATATAGAGATAGAACTTTGAACTACTTTTTTGCATCATCTTTCAAAGAGTTAGCACAAACCGTGTTTGATTTAGAGTTCCAACTACATGTATCCATATAGGAGAAAACAAAGTGAAACATAAAAATTTAAACTCTTACTGCCAACAAACGGTTTAACCTAGAAGAACGAAATTTGTTGAGCCAAGAGGGATTGTGGTACGGATCATTACCTGAAAGTGTCATCAAGATTGGGTGACAAAAATGTATGCTGAGATTTCGGGAAATTCGTAGTTTTTTTGGAAGCTTGGCAATCCCTTTCCATGAAAGTGATTTGCGCCACTCACTGCTTAGTGCTACATCAATAGGAATCAAACAATAGAGATAGAACTTGGAACTACTTTATTGTGTCAAGTTTCAAAGAGCTAGCACAAACCGTCTTTGATTTAGAGTTCCAACTACATGTATCCATATAGGAGAAAACAGAGTGAAACCTAAAAATTAAAACTGTTACTGCCAACGAACTGTTTAACCTAGAAGAACGAAATTTGGTGAGCCATGTGGGATTGGGGTACTGATCATTACAGGAAATTGTAATCAAGATTGGGTGAAAAAATGTGTGGTGTGATTTCAGGAAACTTGTAGTTTTTTGGAAGCTTGTCAACCCCTTTCCATGAAAGGGATTTGTTCCAGTCTCTGCTTAGGGCTACATCAATAGGAAACAAACCATAAAGACAGAACCTGGAAGTACTTTATTGTGTCAAGTTTCAAAGAGCTAGCACAAACCGTCTTTGATTTAGAGTTCCAAATACATGTATCCATATAGGAGAAAACAGAGTTTAACCTAAAAATTAAAACTGTTACTGCCAACGAACGGTTTAACCTAGAAGAACAAAATTTGGTTAGCCAAGTCAGATTGGGGTACTGATCATTACCTGAAAGTGTCATCAAGATTGGGTGAAAAAATGTGTGCTGAGATTTCAAAAAATTCGTAGTTTTTGGAAGCTTGGCAACCCCTTTCCATGTAATTGATTTGCAACAGTCTCTGCTTAAGGCTACATCAATAGGAAACAAATAGCACAAAGCAATTTGATTTAGAGTTCCAACTACATGTATCCATATAGGAGAAAGCAGACTGAAACATAAAAATTAAAACTGTTACTGCCAACGAACGGTTTACCCTAGAAGAACGAACTTTGGTGAGCCAAGTAGGATAGGGGTAATGATCATCACCTGAAACTCTCATCAAGATTGGGTGAAAAAATGTGTGCTGAAATTTCAGGAAACTCGTAGTTTTTTGAAAGGTTGGCAACCCCTTTCCATGAAAGTGATTTGCGCCAGTCCCTGCTTAGGGCTACATGAATAGGAAACAAACCATAGAGATAGAACTTGGAACTACTGTATTGTGTCAAGTTTCAAAGAGGTAGAACAAACTGTGTTTTATTTAGAGTTCCAAATACATGTATCCATATAGGAGAAAACAGAGTGAAACCTAAAAATTTAAACTGTTCTTGCCAACGAACGGTTTAACCTAGAAGAACGAAATTTGGTTAGCCAAGTGGGATTGGAGTACTGATCATTACCTGAAAGTGTCATCATGACTGGGTGAAAAAATATGTGCTGAGATTTCAGGAAACTCGTAGTTTTTTGGTTGCTTGGCAACCCCTTTCCATGAAAGTTATTTGTACCGGTCTCTGCTTAGGGCTACATCAGTAGGAAACAAACCATAGAGATAGAAATTGGAACTACTTTATTGTATCAAGTTTCAAAGAGCTAGCACAAACCGTCTTTGATTTGGAGTTCCATGTACTTGTATCCATATAGGAGAAAACAGAGTGAAACCTAAAAATTTAAACTGTTACTGCCAACGAACGGTTTAACCTAGAAGAACGAAATTTGGTGAGCCCAGTGGGAATGGAGTACTGATCATCACCTGAAAGCTTCATCAAGATTGGGTGCATAAATGTGTGCTAAGATTCCAGGAAACTCGTAGTTTTTTGGAAGCTTGGCAACCCCTTTCCATGAATCTGATTTGTGCCAGTCTCTGCTTATGGCTACATCAATAGGAAACAAGCATAGAGATAGAACTTGGAACTAGTTTATTGTGTCAAGTTTCAAAGAGCTAGCACAAACCGTGTTTGATTTAGAGTTCCAACTACATGTATCCATATAGGAGAAAACAGAGTGAAACCTAAAAATTAAAACTGTTACTGCCAACGAACTGTTTAACCGAGAAGAACGAAATTTGGTGAGCCAAGTGGGATTGGGGTACTGATCATTACCGGAAAGTGTAATCAAGATTGGGTGAAAAAATGTGTGGTGAGATTTCAGGAAACTTGTAGTTTTTTGGAAGCTTGTCAACCCCTTTCCATGAAAGGGATTTGTGCCAGTCTCTGCTTAGGGCTACATCAATAGGAAACAAACCATAAAGACAGAACTTGGAACTACTTTATTGTGTCAAGTTTCAAAGAGCTAGCACAAACCGTGTTTGATTTAGAGTTCCAACTACATATATCCATATTGTGGAAAACAGAGTGAAACCTAAAATTAAAACTGTTACTGCCAACGAACTGTTTAACCTACAAGAACGAACATTGGTGAGCCCAGTGGGATTGGGGTACTGATCATCACCTGAAAGCGTCATCAAGATTGGGTGCAAAAATGTGTGCTGACATTTCAGGAAACTCGTAGTTTTTTGGAAGCTTGGCAACCCCTTTCCATGAATGTGATTTGCGCCAGTCTCTGCTTAGGGCTACATCAATAGGAAACAAATAGCACAAACCGTGTTTGGTTTAGAGTTCCAACTACATGTATCCATATAGGAGAAAACATAGTGAAACCTAAAAACTTAAAACTGTTACTGCCAACGAATGGTTTAACCTAGAAGAACAAAATTTGGGGAGCCAAGTGGGATTGGGGTACTGATCATTACCTGAAAGCGTCATGCAGATTGGTGAAAAAATGTGTGCTGAGATTTCAGAAAACCCGTAGTTTTTTGGAAGCTGGGCAACCCCTTTCCATGAACGTGATATGCGGTGGTCTCTGCTTAGGGCTACATCAATCGGAAACAAACCATAGAGATAGAACTTGGAACTACTGTATTGTGTCAAGTTTCAAATAGCTAGCACAAACCGTGTTTGATTTAGTGTTCCAAATACATGTATCCATATAGGAGAAAACAGAGTGAAACCTAAAAATTAAAACTGTTACTGCCAACGAACGGTTTAACCTAGAAGAACGAAATTTGGTGAGCCAAGTGGGATGGGTGTACTGATCATTACTGGAAAGTGTCATCAAGATTGGGTGAAAAAATGTGTGCTGAGATTTCTGGAAACTCGTAGTTTTTTGGAAGCTTGGCAACCCCTTTCCATGAAAGTGATTTGCGCAAGTCTCTGCTTAGGGCTACATCAATAGGAAACAAACCATAGAGATAGAACTTTGAAGTACTTTCTTGTGTCACGTTTCAAAGAGCTATCACACACCGTCTTTGATTTAGACTTCCAACTACATGTATCCATATAGGAGAAAACAGAGTGAAACCTAAAATTTAAAACTGTTACTGCCAACGAACGGTTTAACCAAGAAGAACGAAACATAGTGAGCCAAGTGGGATTGGGGTAATGATCATTACCGGAAAGTGTCATCAAGATTGGGTGAAAAAATGTGTGCTGAGATTTCAGGAAACCCGTAGTTTTTTGGAAGCTTGGCAACCCCTTTCCATGAAAGTGATTTGCGCCAGTCTCTGCTTAGGGCTACATCAATAGGAAACAAACCATAGAGATAGAACTTGGAACTACTTTATTGTGTCAAGTTTCAAAGAGCTAGCCCACACCGTCTTTGATTTAGACTTCCAAATACATGTAGCCATATAGGAGAAAACAGAGTGAAACCTAAAAATTAAAACTGTTACTGCCAACGAACGGTTTAACCTAGAAGACCGAAATTTGGTGAGCCACGTGGGATTGGGGTACTGATCAAACCTGAAAGTGTCATCAAGATTGAGTAAAAAAAAAGTGTGCTGAGATTTCAGGAAACTCGTAGTTTTTTGGAAGCTTGGCAACCCCTTTCCATGAAAGTGATTTGCGCCAGTCTCTGCTTAGGGGTACATCAATAGGAAACAAACCATAGACATAGAATTTGGAACTACTTTCTTGTGTCACGTTTCAAAGAGCTATCACACACCGTCTTTGATTTAGACTTCCAACTACATGTATCCATATTGGAGAAAACAGAGTGAAACCTAAAAATTAAAACTGTTACTGCCAACGAACGGTTTAACCAAGAAGAACGAAACATAGTGAGCCAAGTGGGATTGGGGTACTGATCATTACCGGAAAGTGTCATCAAGATTGGGTGAAAAAATGTGTGCTGAAATTTCAGGAAACTCGTAGTTTTTTGGAAGCTTGGCAACCCCTTTCCATGAAAGTGATTTGCGCCAGTCTCTGCTTAGGGCTACATCAATAGGAAACAAACCATAGAGATAGAACTTGGAACTACTATCTTGTGTCAAGTTTCAAAGAGCTAGCACACACCGTCTTTGATTTGGAGTTCCTACTACATGTATCCATATAGGAGAAAACAGAGTGAAACCTAAAAATTAAAACTGTTACTGACAACGAACGGTTTAACCTAGAAGAACGAAATTTGGTGAGCCAAGTGGGATTGGGGTACTGATCATTACCGGAAAGTGTCATCAAGATTGGATGAAAAAATGTGTGCTGATATTTCAGGAAACTCGTAGTTTATTGGAAGCTTGGCAACCCCTTTCCATGAAAGTGATTTGCGCCAGTCTCTGCTTAGGGCTACATCAATAGGAAACAAACCACAGAGATAGAACTTGGAACTACTTTCTTGTGTCAAGTTTCAAAGAGCTAGCAGAAACCGTCTTTGATTTAGAGTTCCAACTACATGTATCCATATAGGAGAAAACAGAGTGAAACCTAAAAATTAAAACTGTTACTGCCAATGAACGATTTAACCTAGAAGAACAAAATTTGGTGAGCCAAGTGGGATTTGGGTACTGATCCTGACGTGAAAGTGTCATCAAGATTGGGTGAAAAAATGTGTGCTGAGATTTCAGGAAACTCTTATTTTTTTTTTTAAGCTTGGCAACTCCTTTCCATGAAAGTGATTTGCGCCAGTCTCTGCTTAGGGCTACATCAATAGGAAACAAACCATAGAGATAGAACTTGGAACTACTTTATTGTGACAAGTTTCAAAGAGCTAGCACACACCGTCTTTGATTTAGACTTCCAACTACATGTATCCATATAGGAGAAAACAGAGTGAAACCTAAAAATTAAAACTGTTACTGCCAACGAACAGTTTAACCTAGAAGAATGAAATTTGGTGAGCCAAGTGGGATTGGGGTACTGATCATTACCTGAAAGTGTCATCAAGATTGAGTAAAAAAAAGTGTGCTGACATTTCAGGAAATTCGTAGTTTTTTGGAAGCTTGGCAACCCCTTTCCATGAAAGTGATTTGCGCCGGTCTCAGCTTAGGGCTACATAAATAGGAAACAAACCATAGAGATAGAACTTGGAACTACTTTATTGTATCAAGTTTCAGAGATCTAGCAGAAACCGTCTTTGATTTAGAGTTCCAACTACATGTATCCATATAGGAGAAAACAGAGTGAAACCTAAAAATTAAAACTGTTACTGCCAACGAACGGTTTAACCTAGAAGAACGAAATTTGGTGAGCCAAGTGGGATTGGGGTACTGATCATTACCGGAAAGTGTCATCTAGATTGGCAGAAAAAATGTGTGCTGATATTTCAGGAAACTCGTAGTTTTTGGGAAGCTTGGCAACCCCTTTCCATGAAAGTTATTTGTGCCAGTCTCTGCTTAGGGCTACATCAATAGGAAACAAACCATAGAGACAGAACTTGGAACTACTTTATTGTGTCAAGTTTCAAAGAGCTAGCACAAACCGTGTTTGATTTAGAGTTCCAACTACATGTATTAATATAGTGGAAAACAGAGTGAAACCTAAAAATTAAAACTGTTACTGCCAATGAACGGTTTAACCTAGAAGAACGAAATTTGGTGAGCCAAGTGGGATTTGGGTACTGATCCTGACGTGAAAGTGTCATCAAGATTGGATGAAAAAATGTGTGCTGAGATTTCAGGAAACTCGTAGTTTATTGGAAGTTTGGCAACCCCTTTCCATGAAAGTGATTTGCGCCAGTCTCTGCTTAGTGCTACATCAATAAGAAACAAACCATAGAGATAGAACTTGGAACTAGTTTCTTGTGTCAAGTTTCAAAGAGCTAGCACAAACCGTGTTTGATTTAGAGTTCCAAATACATATATCCATTTAGGAAAAAACAGAGTGAAACCTAAAAATTTAAACTCTTACTGCCAACGAACGGTTTAACCTAGAAGAAAGAAATTTGGTGAGTGAGGCAAGTGGGATTTGGGTACTGATCATGACCTGAAAGTGTCATCAAGATTGGGTGAAAAAACGTGTGCTGAGATTTCAGGAAACTCGTAGTTTTTTGGAAGCTTGGCAACCCCTTACCATGAAAGTGATTTGAGCCTGTTTCTGCTTAGGGCTATATCAATAGGATACAAAGTATAGAGATAGAACTTGGAACTACTTTATTGTCAAGTTTCAAAGAGCTAGCACAAACCGTGTTTGATTTAGAGTTCCAACTACATGTATCCATATAGGAGAAAACAGAGTGAAACCTAAAAATTAAAACTGTTACTGCCAACGAACGGTTTAACCTAGAAGAACGAAATTTGGTGAGCCAAGTGGGATTGGGGTACTGATCATTACAAGAAAGTGTCATCAAGATTGGGTGAAAAATGTGTGCTGAGATTTCTGGAATTTCGTAGTTTTTTGGAAGCTTGGCAACCCCTTTCCATGAAAGTGATTTGCGCCAGTCGCTGCTTAGGGTACATCAATAGGAAACAAAACATAGAGGTAGAACTAGGAACTACTTTCTTGTGTCAAGTTTCAAAGAGCTAGCACAAACCGTGTTTGATTTAGAGTTCCAACTACATATATCCATAAAGGAGAAAACAGAGTGAAACCTAAAAATTAAAAGTGTTACTTCCAACAAACGGTTTAATCTAGAAGAACGAAATTTGGTGAGCAAAGTGGGATTGGGGTACTGATCATCACGTGAAAATGTCATCAAGATTGAGTGAAAAAATGTGTGCTGAGATTTCAGAAACTCGTATTTTTTTGGCAGTTGGCCACCCCTTTCCATGAAAGTGATTTGCGCCAGTCTCTGCTTAGGGCTACATCAATTGGAAACAAACCATACAGACAGAACTTGGAACTATTTTCTTGTGTCAAGTTTCAAAAAGCTAGCACAAACCATGTTTGATTGAGAGTTCCAAATACATGTATCCATATAGGAGAAAACAGAGTGAAACCTAAAAATTAAAACTGTTACTGCCAACGAACGGTTTAACCTAGAAGAACGAAATTTGGTGAGCCACGTGGGATTGGGGTACTGATCATGACCTGAAAGTGTCATCAAGATTGGGTGAAAAAATGTGTGCTGAGATTTCAGGAAACTCATAGTTTTTTGGAAGCTTGGCATCCCCTTTCCATGAAAGTGATTTGCGCAAGTCTCTGCTTAGGGCTACATCAATAGGAAACAAACCATAGAGATAGAACTCAGAACTAGTTTATTGTGTCAACTTTCAAAGAGCTAGCACAAACCGTGTTTGATTTAGAGTTCCAAGTACATGTATCCATATAGGAAAAAACAGAGTGTAACCTAAAAATTAAGACTGTACTGCCAACGAACGGTTTAACCTAGAAGAACGAAATTTGGTGAGCCATGTGGGATTGGGGTACTGATCATTACCTGAAAGTGTCATCAAGATTGGGTGAAAATATATGTGCTGAGATTTCAGGAAACTCGTAGTTTTTTGGAACCTTGGCAACCACTTTCCTTGAAAGTGATTTGCGCCAGTCTCTGCGTAGGGCTACATCAATAGGAAACAAACCATAGAGGTAGAACTTGAAACTACTTTATTGTGTCAAGTTTCAAAGAGCTAGCACAAACCATGTTTGATTTAGAGTTCCAACTACAAGTATCCATATAGGAGAAAACAGAGTGAAACCTAAAAATTAAAACTGTTACTGCCAACGAACGGTTTAACCTAGAAGAACGAAATTTGGTGAGCCAAGTGGGATTGGGGTACTGATCATTACAAGAAAGTGTCATCAAGATTGGGTGAAAAATGTGTGCTGAGATTTCTGGAATTTCGTAGTTTTTTGGAAGCTTGGCAACCCCTTTCCATGAAGGTGATTTGCGCAAGTCTCTGCCTAGGGCTACATCAATAGGAAACAAAACATAGAGGTAGAACTTGGAACTACTTTCTTGTGTCAAGTTTCAAAGTGCTAGCACAAACCGTGTTTGATTTAGAGTTCCAACTACATATATCCATATAGGAGAAAACAGAGTGAAACCTAAAAATTAAAAGTGTTACTTCCAACAAATGGTTTAATCTAGAAGAACGAAATTTGGTGAGCCACGTGGGATTGGGGTACAGATCATGACCTGAAAGTGTCATCAAGATTGGGTGAAAAAATGTGTGCTGAGATTTCAGGAAACTCGTAGTTTTTGGGAAGCTTGGCAACCCCTTTCCATGAAAGTGATTTGTGCCAGTCTCTGCTTAGGGCTACATCAATAGGAAACAAACCATAGAGATAGAACTTGGAACTACTTTATTGTGTCAAGTTTCAAAGAGCTAGCACAAACCGTGTTTGATTTAGAGTTCCAACTACATGTATTAATATAGTGGAAAACAGAGTGAAACCTAAAAATTAAAACTGTTACTGCCAATGAACGGTTTAACCTAGAAGAACGAAATTTGGTGAGCCAAGTGGGATTTGGGTACTGATCCTGACGTGAAAGTGTCATCAAGATTGGATGAAAAAATGTGTGCTGAGATTTCAGGAAACTCGTAGTTTATTGGAAGTTTGGCAACCCCTTTCCATGAAAGTGATTTGCGCCAGTCTCTGCTTAGGGCTACATCAATAGGAAACAAACCATAGAGATAGAACGTGGAACTCGTTTCTTGTGTCAAGTTTCAAAGAGCTAGCACAAACCGTCTTTGATTTGGAGTTCCTACTACATGTATCCATATAGGAGAAAAGAGGGTGAAACCTAAAAATTAAAACTGTTACTGCCAACGAACGGTTTAAACTAGAAGAACAAAATTTGGTGAGCCGAGTGGGATTTGGGTACTGATCATGACCTGAAAGTGTCATCAAGATTGGGTGAAAAAATGTTGCTGAGATTTCAGGAAAATCGTAGTTTTTTGGAAGCTTGGCAACCCCTTACCATCAAAGTGATTTGTGCCAGTCTCTGCTTAGGGCTACATCAATAGGAAACAAACCATAGAGATAGAACTTGGAACTACTTTATTGTGTCAAGTTTCAAAGAGCTAGCACAAAACGTGTTGGATTTATAGTTCCAAGTATATGTATCCATATAGGAGAAAACAGAGTGAAACCTAAAAATTAAAACTGTTACTGCCAACGAACGGTTTAACCTAGAAGAACGAAATTTGGTGAGCCAAGTGGGATTGGGGTACTGATCATTACCTGCAAGTGTCATCAAGATTGGTTGAAAAAATGTGTGCTGAGATTTCAGGAAACTCGTAGTTTTTTGTAAGCTTGGCAACCCCTTACCATGAAAGGGATTTGCGCCAGTCTCTCCTTAGGGCTACATCAATAGGAAACAAACCATAGACATAGAACTTGGAACTACTTTATTGTGTCAAGTTTCAAAGAGCTAGCACAAACCATCTTTGATTTGGAGTTCCAACTACTTGTATCCATATAGGAGAAAACAGAGTGAAACCTAAAAATTTAAACTCTTACTGCCAACGAACGGTTTAACCTAGAAGAACGAAATTTGGTGAGCCAAGTGGGATGGGTGTACTGATCATTACTGGAAAGTGTCATCAAGATTGGGTGAAAAAATGTGTGCTGAGATTTCAGGAAACTCGTAGTTTTTTGGAAGCTTGGCAACCCCTTTCCATGAAAGTGATTTGCGCAAGTCTCTGCTTAGGGCTACATCAATAGGAAACAAACCATAGAGATAGAACTTTGAAGTACTTTCTTGTGTCACGTTTCAAAGAGCTATCACACACCGTCTTTGATTTAGACTTCCAACTACATGTATCCATATAGGAGAAAACAGAGTGAAACCTAAAAATTAAAACTGTTACTGCCAACGAACGGTTTAACCAAGAAGAACGAAACAAAGTGAGCCAAGTGGGATTGGGGTAATGATCATTACCGGAAAGTGTCATCAAGATTGGGTGAAAAAATGTGTGCTGAGATTTCAGGAAACCCGTAGTTTTTTGGAAGCTTGGCAAACCCTTTCCATGAAAGTGATTTGCGCCAGTCTCTGCTTAGGGCTACATCAATAGGAAACAAACCATAGAGATAGAACTTGGAACTACTTTATTGTGTCAAGTTTCAAAGAGCTAGCCCACACCGTCTTTGATTTAGACTTCCATATACATGTAGCCATATAGGAGAAAACAGAGTGAAACCTAAAAATTAAAACTGTTACTGCCAACGAACGGTTTAACCTAGAAGAAAGAAATTTGGTGAGCCACGTGGGATTGGGGTACTGATCAAACCTGAAAGTGTCATCAAGATTGAGTAAAAAAAAGTGTGCTGAGATTTCAGGAAACTCGTAGTTTTTTGGAAGCTTGGCAACCCCTTTCCATGAAAGTGATTTGCGCCAGTCTCTGCTTAGGGGTACATCAATAGGAAACAAACCATAGACATAGAATTTGGAACTACTTTCTTGTGTCACGTTTCAAAGAGCTATCACACACCGTCTTTGATTTAGACTTCCAACTACATGTATCCATATAGGAGAAAACAGAGTGAAACCTAAAAATTAAAACTGTTACTGCCAACGAACGGTTTAACCAAGAAGAACGAAACATAGTGAGCCAAGTGGGATTGGGGTACTGATCATTACCGGAAAGTGTCATCAAGATTGGGTGAAAAAATGTGTGCTGAAATTTCAGGAAACTCGTAGTTTTTTGGAAGCTTGGCAACCCCTTTCCATGAAAGTGATTTGCGCCAGTCTCTGCTTAGGGCTACATCAATAGGAAACAAACCATAGAGATAGAACTTGGAACTACTATCTTGTGTCAAGTTTCAAAGAGCTAGCACACACCGTCTTTGATTTAGACTTCCAGCTACATATATCCATTTAGGAGAAAACAGAGTGAAACCTAAAAATTAAAACTCTTACTGCCAACGAACGGGTTAACCTAGAAGAACGAAATTTGGTGAGCCAAGTGGGATTGGGGTACTGATCATTACCGGAAAGTGTCATCAAGATTGGGTGAAAAAATGTGTGCTGAGATTTCAGGAAACTCGTAGTTTTTTGGAAGCTTGGCAACCCCTTTCCATGAAAGTGATTTGCGCCAGTCTCTGCTTAGGGCTACATCAATAGGAAACAAACCATAGAGATAGAACTTGGAACTACTTTATTGTGTCAAGTTTCAAAGAGCTAGCACAAAACGTGTTGGATTTATAGTTCCAAGTATATGTATCCATATAGGAGAAAACAGAGTGAAACCTAAAAATTAAAACTGTTACTGCCAACGAACGGTTTAACCTAGAAGAACGAAATTTGGTGAGCCAAGTGGGATTGGGGTACTGATCATTACCGGAAAGTGTCATCAAGATTGGGTGAAAAAATGTGTGCTGAGATTTCAGGAAACTCGTAGTTTTTTGGAAGCTTGGCAACCCCTTTCCATGAAAGTGATTTGCGCCAGTCTCTGCTTAGGGCTACATCAATAGGAAACAAACCATAGAGATAGAACTTGGAACTACTTTATTGTTTAGTTTCAAAGAGCTAGCACACACAGTCTTTAATTTAGACTTCCAAATACATGTATCCATATAGGAGAAAACAGAGTGAAACCTAAAAATTAAAACTGTTACTGCCAACGAACGGTTTAACCTAGAAGAACGAAATTTGGTGAGCCAAGTGGGATTGGGGTACTGATCATTACCTGCAAGTGTCATCAAGATTGGGTGAAAAAATGTGTGCTGAGATTTCAGGAAACTCGTAGTTTTTTGTAAGCTTGGCAACCCCTTACCATGAAAGGGATTTGCGCCAGTCTCTCCTTAGGGCTACATCAATAGGAAACAAACCATAGACATAGAACTTGGAACTACTTTATTGTGTCAAGTTTCAAAGAGCTAGCACAAACCATCTTTGATTTGGAGTTCCAACTACTTGTATCCATATAGGAGAAAACAGAGTGAAACCTAAAAATTTAAACTCTTACTGCCAACGAACGGTTTAACCTAGAAGAACGAAATTTGGTGAGCCAAGTGGGATGGGTGTACTGATCATTACTGGAAAGTGTCATCAAGATTGGGTGAAAAAATGTGTGCTGAGATTTCAGGAAACTCGTAGTTTTTTGGAAGCTTGGCAACCCCTTTCCATGAAAGTGATTTGCGCAAGTCTCTGCTTAGGGCTACATCAATAGGAAACAAACCATAGAGATAGAACTTTGAAGTACTTTCTTGTGTCACGTTTCAAAGAGCTATCACACACCGTCTTTGATTTAGACTTCCAACTACATGTATCCATATAGGAGAAAACAGAGTGAAACCTAAAAATTAAAACTGTTACTGCCAACGAACGGTTTAACCAAGAAGAACGAAACAAAGTGAGCCAAGTGGGATTGGGGTAATGATCATTACCGGAAAGTGTCATCAAGATTGGGTGAAAAAATGTGTGCTGAGATTTCAGGAAACCCGTAGTTTTTTGGAAGCTTGGCAACCCCTTTCCATGAAAGTGATTTGCGCCAGTCTCTGCTTAGGGCTACATCAATAGGAAACAAACCATAGAGATAGAACTTGGAACTACTTTATTGTGTCAAGTTTCAAAGAGCTAGCCCACACCGTCTTTGATTTAGACTTCCATATACATGTAGCCATATAGGCTAAAACAGAGTGAAACCTAAAAATTAAAACTGTTACTGCCAACGAACGGTTTAACCTAGAAGAAAGAAATTTGGTGAGCCACGTGGGATTGGGGTACTGATCAAACCTGAAAGTGTCATCAAGATTGAGTAAAAAAAAGTGTGCTGAGATTTCAGGAAACTCGTAGTTTTTTGGAAGCTTGGCAACCCCTTTCCATGAAAGTGATTTGCGCCAGTCTCTGCTTAGGGGTACATCAATAGGAAACAAACCATAGACATAGAATTTGGAACTACTTTCTTGTGTCACGTTTCAAAGAGCTATCACACACCGTCTTTGATTTAGACTTCCAACTACATGTATCCATATAGGAGAAAACAGAGTGAAACCTAAAAATTAAAACTGTTACTGCCAACGAACGGTTTAACCAAGAAGAACGAAACATAGTGAGCCAAGTGGGATTGGGGTACTGATCATTACCGGAAAGTGTCATCAAGATTGGGTGAAAAAATGTGTGCTGAAATTTCAGGAAACTCGTAGTTTTTTGGAAGCTTGGCAACCCCTTTCCATGAAAGTGATTTGCGCCAGTCTCTGCTTAGGGCTACATCAATAGGAAACAAACCATAGAGATAGAACTTGGAACTACTATCTTGTGTCAAGTTTCAAAGAGCTAGCACACACCGTCTTTGATTTAGACTTCCAGCTACATATATCCATTTAGGAGAAAACAGAGTGAAACCTAAAAATTAAAACTCTTACTGCCAACGAACGGGTTAACCTAGAAGAACGAAATTTGGTGAGCCAAGTGGGATTTGGGTACTGATCATGACCTGAAAGTGTCATCAAGATTGGGTGAAAAAATGTGTGCTGAGATTTCAGGAAACTCGTAGTTTTTTGGAAGCTTGGCAACCCCTTACCATGAAAGTGATAAGCGCCAGTCTCTGCTTACGGCTACATCAATAGGAAACAAACCATAGAGATAGAATTTGGAACTACTTTATTGTGTCAAGTTTCAAATAGCTAGCACACACCGTCTTTGATATAGACTTCCAACTACATGTATCCATATAGGAGAAAACAGAGTGAAACCTAAAAATTAAAACTGTTACTGACAACGAACGTTTTAACCTAGAAGAACGAAATTTGGTGAGCCAAGTGGGATTGGGGTACTGATCTTTACCTCAAAGTGTCATCAAGATTGAGTAAAAAAAAGTGTGCTGAGATTTCAGGAAACTCGTAGTTTTTTGGAAGCTTGGCAACCCCTTTCCATGAAAGTGATTTGCGCCAGTCTCTGCTTAGGGCTACATCAATAGGAAACAAACCATAGAGATAGAACTTGGAACTACTTTATTGTGTCAAGTTTCAAAGAGCTAGCAGATTCCGTCTTTGATTTAGAGTTCCAACTACATGTATCCATATAGGAGAAAACAGATTGAAACCTAAAAATTAAAACTGTTACTGACAACGATCGGTTTAACCTAGAAGAATGAAATTTGGTGAGCCAAGTGGGATTGGGTTAAAGATCATCACCTGAAAGTGTCATCAAGATAGGGTGAAAAAATGTGTGCTGAAATTTCAGGAAACTCGTAGTATTTGGAAGCTTGGCAACCCCTTTCCATGAAAGTGATTTGTGCCAATCTCTGCTTAGGCCTACATCAATAGGAAACAACCATAGAGATAGAACTTGGAACTACTTTATTGTTTCAAGTTTCAAAGAGCTACCACAAACCGTGTTTGATTTAGAGTTCCAACTACATGTATCCATATAGGAGAAAACAGAGTGAAACCTAAAAATTAAAACTGTTACAGCCATCGAACGGTTTAACCTAGAAGAACGAAATTTGGTGAGCCAAGTGGGATTGGGGTACTGATCATTACCTGAAAGTGTCATCAAGATTGGGTGAAAAAATGTGTGCTGAGATTTCAGGAAACTCGTAGTTTTTTGGAAGCTTGGCAACCCCTTTCCATGAAAGTGATTTGCGCAAGTCTCTGCTTAGGGCTACATCAATAGGAAACAAACCATAGAGATAGAACTTTGAACTACTTTCTTGTGTCAAGTTTCAAAGAGCTATCACACACCGTCTTTGATTTAGACTTCCAAATACATATATCCATATAGGAGAAAACAGAGTGAAACCTAAAAATTAAAACTGTTACTGCCAACGAACGGTTTAACCAAGAAGAACGAAATTTGGTGAGCCAAGTGGGATTGGGGTAATGATGATGACCAGAAAGTGTTATCAAGATTGGGTGAAAAAATGTGTGCTGAGATTTCAGGAAACTCGTAGTTTTTTGGAAGCTTGGCAACCCCTTTCCATGAAAGTGATTTGCGCCAGTCTCTGCTTAGGGCTACATCAATAGGAAACAAACCATAGAGATAGAACCTGGAACTACTTTATTGTGTCAAGTTTCAAAGAGCTAGCCCACACCGTCTTTGATTTAGACTTCCAAATACATGTAGCCATATAGGAGAAAACAGAGTGAAACCTAAAAATTAAAACTCTTACTGCCAACGAACGGTTTAACCTAGAAGAACGAAATTTGGTGAGCCAAGTGGGATTTGGGTACTGATCATGACCTGAAAGTGTCATCAAGATTGGGTGAAAAAATGTGTGCTGAGATTTCAGGAAACTCGTAGTTTTTTGGAAGCTTGGCAACCCCTTACCATGAAAGTGATAAGCGCCAGTCTCTGCTTAGGGCTACATCAATAGGAAACAAATCATAGAGATAGAACTTGGAACTACTTTATTGTGTCAAGTTTCAAAGAGCTAGCACAAACCATCTTTGATTTGGAGTTCCTACCACATGTATCCATATAGGAGAAAACAGAGTGAAACCTAAAAATTAAAACTGTTACTGCCAACGAACGGTTTAACCTAGAAGAACGAAATTTGGTGAGCCAAGTGGGATTGGGGTACTGATCATTACCTGAAAGTGTCATCAAGATTGGGTGAAAAAATGGGTGCTGAGATTTCAGGAACTCGTAGTTTTTTGGAAGCTTGGCAACCCCTTTCCATGAAAGTGATTTGCACCAGTCTCTGCTTAGGGCTACATCAATAGGAAACAAATCATAGAGATAGAACTTAGAACTACTTTATTGTGTCAAGTTTCAAAGAGCTAGCACAAACCGTCTTTGATTTGGAGTTCCAACTACATGTATCCATATAGGAGAAAACAGAGTGAAACCTAAAAATTAAAACTGTTACTGCCAACGAACGGTTTAACCTAGAAGAATGAAATTTGGTGAGCCAAGTGGGATTGGGGTACTTATCATTACCAGAAAGTGTCATCAAGATTGGGTGAAAAAACGTGTGCTGAGATTTCAGGAAACTCGTAGTTTTTTGGAAGCTTGGCAACCCCTTTCCGTGAAAGTGATTTGCGCCAGTCTCTGCTTAGGGCTACATCAATTGATAAGAAACCATAGATATACAACTTGGAACTACTTTCTTGTGTAAAGTTTCAAAGAGCTAGCACAAACCGTGTTTGATTTAGAGTTCTAAATACATGTATCCATTTAGGAGAAAACAGAGTGAAACCTAAAAATTAAAACTGTTACTGCCAACGAACGGTTTAACCTAGAAGAACGAAATTTGGTGAGCCAAGTGGGATTGGGGTACTGATCATTACCTGAATCTGTCATCAAGATTGGGTGAAAAAATGGGTGCTGAGATTTCAGGAAACTCGTAGTTTTTTGGAAGCTTGGCAACCCCTTTCCATGAAAGTGATTTGCGCCAGTCTCTGCTTAGGGCTACATCAATAGGAAACAAACCATAGAGATAGAACTTGGAACTACATTCTTGTGTCAAGTTTCAAAGAGCTAGCACAAACCGTGTTTGATTTAGAGTTCAAATTACATGTACCCATATAGGAGAAAACAGAGTGAAACCTAAAAATTAAAACTGTTACTGCCAATGAACGGTTTAACCTAGAAGAACGAAATTTTGTGAGCCAAGTGGGATTGGGGTACTGATCATTACCAGAAAGTGTCAAAAAGATTGGGTGAAAAAATGTGTCCTGAGATATCAGGAAACTCGTAGTTTTTTGGAAGCTTGGAAACCCCTTTCCATGTAAGTGATTTGCGCCAGTCTCTGCTTAGGGGTACATCAATAGGAAACAAACCATAGAGATAGAACTTGGAACTACTTTATTGTGTCAAGTTTCAAAGAGCTAGCACACACCATCTTTGATTTAGACTTCCAAATACAAGTATCCATATAGGAGAAAGCAGAGTGAAACCTAAAAATTAAAACTGTTACTGCCAACGAAAGGTTTAACCTAGAAAAACAAAATTTGGTGAGCCAAGTGGGATTGGGGTACTGATCATTACCTGAAAGTGTCATCAAAATTGGGTGAAAAAATGTGTGCTGAGATTTCAGGAAACTCGTAGTTTTTTGGAAGCTTGGCAACCCCTTTCCATGAAAGTGATTTGCGCCAGTCTCTGCTTAGGGCTACATCAATAGGAAACAAACCATAGAGACAGATCTTGGAACTACTTTATTGTGTCAAGTTTCAAAGAGCTAGCACAAACCGTCTTTGATTTGGAGTTCCTACTACATGTATCCATATAGGAGAAAACAGAGTGAAACCTAAAAATTAAAACTGTTACTGCCAACGAACGGTTTAACCTAGAAGAATGAAATTTGGTGAGCCAAGTGGGATTGGGGTACTGATCATTATAGAAAAGTGTCATCAAGATTGGGTGAAAAAATGTGTGCTGAGATTTCAGGAAACTAGTAGTTTTTTGGAAGCTTGGCAACCCCTTTCCATGAAACTGATTTGCGCCAGTCTCTGCTTAGGGCTACATCAATAGGAAACAATCCATAGAGATAGAACTTCGATCTACTTTCTTGTGTCAAGTTTCAAAGAGCTAGCCCACACCGTATTTGATTTAGACTTCCAAATACATGTAGCCATATAGGAGAAAACAGAGTGAAACCTAAAAATTAAAACTGTTACTGCCAACGAACGGTTTAACCTAGAAGAACGAAATTTAGTGAGCCAAGTGGGATTGGGGTACTGATCATTACCGGAAAGTGTCATCAAGATTGGGTGAAAAAAATGTGTGCTGAGATTTCGGGAAACTCGTAGTTTTTTGGAAGCTTGGCAACCCTTTTCCATGAAAGTGATTTGCGCCAGTCTCTGCTTAGGGCTACATCAATAGGAAACAAACCATAGAGATAGAACCTGGAACTACTTTATTGTGTCAAGTTTCAAAGAGCTAGCCCACACCGTCTTTGATTTAGACTTCCAAATACATGTAGCCATATAGGAGAAAACAGAGTGAAACCTAAAAATTAAAACTCTTACTGCCAACGAACGGTTTAACCTAGAAGAACGAAATTTGGTGAGCCAAGTGGGATTTGGGTACTGATCATGACCTGAAAGTGTCATCAAGATTGGGTGAAAAAATGTGTGCTGAGATTTCAGGAAACTCGTAGTTTTTTGGAAGCTTGGCAACCCCTTACCATGAAAGTGATAAGCGCCAGTCTCTGCTTAGGGCTACATCAATAGGAAACAAATCATAGAGATAGAACTTGGAACTACTTTATTGTGTCAAGTTTCAAAGAGCTAGCACAAACCATCTTTGATTTGGAGTTCCTACCACATGTATCCATATAGGAGAAAACAGAGTGAAACCTAAAAATTAAAACTGTTACTGCCAACGAACGGTTTAACCTAGAAGAACGAAATTTGGTGAGCCAAGTGGGATCGGGGTACTGATCATTACCTGAAAGTGTCATCAAGATTGGGTGAAAAAATGGGTGCTGAGATTTCAGGAACTCGTAGTTTTTTGGAAGCTTGGCAACCCCTTTCCATGAAAGTGATTTGCACCAGTCTCTGCTTAGGGCTACATCAATAGGAAACAAATCATAGAGATAGAACTTAGAACTACTTTATTGTGTCAAGTTTCAAAGAGCTAGCACAAACCGTCTTTGATTTGGAGTTCCAACTACATGTATCCATATAGGAGAAAACAGAGTGAAACCTAAAAATTAAAACTGTTACTGCCAACGAACGGTTTAACCTAGAAGAATGAAATTTGGTGAGCCAAGTGGGATTGGGGTACTTATCATTACCAGAAAGTGTCATCAAGATTGGGTGAAAAAACGTGTGCTGAGATTTCAGGAAACTCGTAGTTTTTTGGAAGCTTGGCAACCCCTTTCCGTGAAAGTGATTTGCGCCAGTCTCTGCTTAGGGCTACATCAATTGATAAGAAACCATAGATATACAACTTGGAACTACTTTCTTGTGTAAAGTTTCAAAGAGCTAGCACAAACCGTGTTTGATTTAGAGTTCTAAATACATGTATCCATTTAGGAGAAAACAGAGTGAAACCTAAAAATTAAAACTGTTACTGCCAACGAACGGTTTAACCTAGAAGAACGAAATTTGGTGAGCCAAGTGGGATTGGGGTACTGATCATTACCTGAATCTGTCATCAAGATTGGGTGAAAAAATGGGTGCTGAGATTTCAGGAAACTCGTAGTTTTTTGGAAGCTTGGCAACCCCTTTCCATGAAAGTGATTTGCGCCAGTCTCTGCTTAGGGCTACATCAATAGGAAACAAACCATAGAGATAGAACTTGGAACTACATTCTTGTGTCAAGTTTCAAAGAGCTAGCACAAACCGTGTTTGATTTAGAGTTCAAATTACATGTACCCATATAGGAGAAAACAGAGTGAAACCTAAAAATTAAAACTGTTACTGCCAATGAACGGTTTAACCTAGAAGAACGAAATTTGGTGAGCCAAGTGGGATTGGGGTACTGATCATTACCAGAAAGTGTCAAAAAGATTGGGTGAAAAAATGTGTCCTGAGATATCAGGAAACTCGTAGTTTTTTGGAAGCTTGGAAACCCCTTTCCATGTAAGTGATTTGCGCCAGTCTCTGCTTAGGGGTACATCAATAGGAAACAAACCATAGAGATAGAACTTGGAACTACTTTATTGTGTCAAGTTTCAAAGAGCTAGCACACACCATCTTTGATTTAGACTTCCAAATACAAGTATCCATATAGGAGAAAGCAGAGTGAAACCTAAAAATTAAAACTGTTACTGCCAACGAAAGGTTTAACCTAGAAAAACAAAATTTGGTGAGCCAAGTGGGATTGGGGTACTGATCATTACCTGAAAGTGTCATCAAAATTGGGTGAAAAAATGTGTGCTGAGATTTCAGGAAACTCGTAGTTTTTTGGAAGCTTGGCAACCCCTTTCCATGAAAGTGATTTGCGCCAGTCTCTGCTTAGGGCTACATCAATAGGAAACAAACCATAGAGACAGATCTTGGAACTACTTTATTGTGTCAAGTTTCAAAGAGCTAGCACAAACCGTCTTTGATTTGGAGTTCCTACTACATGTATCCATATAGGAGAAAACAGAGTGAAACCTAAAAATTAAAACTGTTACTGCCAACGAACGGTTTAACCTAGAAGAATGAAATTTGGTGAGCCAAGTGGGATTGGGGTACTGATCATTATAGAAAAGTGTCATCAAGATTGGGTGAAAAAATGTGTGCTGAGATTTCAGGAAACTAGTAGTTTTTTGGAAGCTTGGCAACCCCTTTCCATGAAACTGATTTGCGCCAGTCTCTGCTTAGGGCTACATCAATAGGAAACAATCCATAGAGATAGAACTTCGATCTACTTTCTTGTGTCAAGTTTCAAAGAGCTAGCCCACACCGTATTTGATTTAGACTTCCAAATACATGTAGCCATATAGGAGAAAACAGAGTGAAACCTAAAAATTAAAACTGTTACTGCCAACGAACGGTTTAACCTAGAAGAACGAAATTTAGTGAGCCAAGTGGGATTGGGGTACTGATCATTACCGGAAAGTGTCATCAAGATTGGGTGAAAAAAATGTGTGCTGAGATTTCGGGAAACTCGTAGTTTTTTGGAAGCTTGGCAACCCTTTTCCATGAAAGTGATTTGCGCCAGTCTCTGCTTAGGGCTACATCAATAGGAAACAAACCATAGAGATAGAACTTGGAACTACTTTATTGTGTCAAGTTTCAAAGAGCTAGCACAAACCGTGTTTGATTTACAGTTCCAACTACATGTATCCATATAGGAGAAAACAGAGTGAAACCTAAAAATTAAAACTGTTGCAGCCAACGAACGGTTTAACCTAGAAGAACGAAATTTGGTGAGCCAAGTGGGATTGGGGTACTGATCATTACCTGAAAGTGTCATCAAGATTGGGTGAAAAAATGTGTGCTGAGATTTCAGGAAACTCGTAGTTTTATGGAAGCTTGGCAACCCCTTTCCATGAAAGTGATTTGTGCCAGTCTCTGCTTAGGGCTACATCAATTGGAAACAAACCATAGAGATAGAACTTGGAACTACTTTATTGTGTCAATTTTCAATGAGCTACCACAAACCGTCTTTGATTTGGTGTTCCTACTACATGTATCCATATAGGAGAAAAGAGAGTGAAACCTAAAAATTAAAACTCTTACTGCCAAAGAACGGTTTAAACTAGAAGAACAAAATTTGGTGAGCCGAGTGGGATTTGGGTACTGATCATGACCTGAAAGTGTCATCAAGATTGGGTGAAAAAATGTTGCTGAGATTTCAGGAAAATCGTAGTTTTTTGGAAGCTTGGCAACCCCTTACCATGAAAGTGATATGTGCCAGTCTCTGCTTAGGGCTACATCAATAGGAAACAAACCATAGAGATAGAACTTGGAACTACTTTATTGTGTCAAGTTTCAAAGAGCTAGCACAAAACGTGTTGGATTTATAGTTCCAAGTATATGTATCCATATAGGAGAAAACAGAGTGAAACCTAAAAATTAAAACTGTTACTGCCAACGAACGGTTTAAACTAGAAGAACGAAATTTGGTGAGCCAAGTGGGATTGGGGTACTGATCATTACCGGAAAGTGTCATCAAGATTGGGTGAAAAAATGTGTGCTGAGATTTCAGGAAACTCGTAGTTTTTTGGAAGCTTGGCAACCCCTTTCCATGAAAGTGATTTGCGCCAGTCTCTGCTTAGGGCTACATCAATAGGAAACAAACCATAGAGATAGAACTTGGAACTACTTTATTGTTTAGTTTCAAAGAGCTAGCACACACAGTCTTTAATTTAGACTTCCAAATACATGTATCCATATAGGAGAAAACAGAGTGAAACCTAAAAATTAAAACTGTTACTGCCAACGAACGGTTTAACCTAGAAGAACGAAATTTGGTGAGCCAAGTGGGATTGGGGTACTGATCATTACCTGCAAGTGTCATCAAGATTGGGTGAAAAAATGTGTGCTGAGATTTCAGGAAACTCGTAGTTTTTTGTAAGCTTGGCAACCCCTTACCATGAAAGGGATTTGCGCCAGTCTCTCCTTAGGGCTACATCAATAGGAAACAAACCATAGACACAGAACTTGGAACTACTTTATTGTGTCAAGTTTCAAAGAGCTAGCACAAACCATCTTTGATTTGGAGTTCCAACTACTTGTATCCATATAGGAGAAAACAGAGTGAAACCTAAAAATTTAAACTCTTACTGCCAACGAACGGTTTAACCTAGAAGAACGAAATTTGGTGAGCCAAGTGGGATGGGTGTACTGATCATTACTGGAAAGTGTCATCAAGATTGGGTGAAAAAATGTGTGCTGAGATTTCAGGAAACTCGTAGTTTTTTGGAAGCTTGGCAACCCCTTTCCATGAAAGTGATTTGCGCAAGTCTCTGCTTAGGGCTACATCAATAGGAAACAAACCATAGAGATAGAACTTTGAAGTACTTTCTTGTGTCACGTTTCAAAGAGCTATCACACACCGTCTTTGATTTAGACTTCCAACTACATGTATCCATATAGGAGAAAACAGAGTGAAACCTAAAAATTAAAACTGTTATTGCCAACGAACGGTTTAACCTAGAAGAACGAAATTTGGTGAGCCAAGTGGAATTGGGGTACTGATCATTACCTGAAAGTGTCATCAAGATTGGCTGAAAAAATGTGTGCTCTGATTTCAGGAAACTCGTAGTTTTTTGGAAGTTTGGCAACCCCTTTCCATGAAAGTGATTTGAGCCAGTCTCTGCTTAGGGCTTCATCAATAGGATACAAAGCATAGAGATAGAACTTGGAACTACTTTATTGTCAAGTTTCAAAGAGCTAGCACAAACCGTGTTTGATTTAGAGTTCCAACTACATGTATCCATATAGGAGAAAACAGAGTGAAACCTAAAAATTAAAACTGTTACTGCCAACGAACGGTTTAACCTAGAAGAACGAAATTTGGTGAGCCAAGTGGGATTGGGGTACTGATCATTACAAGAAAGTGTCATCAAGATTGGGTGAAAAATGTGTGCTGAGATTTCTGGAATTTCGTAGTTTTTTGGAAGCTTGGCAACCCCTTTCCATGAAAGTGATTTGCGCAAGTCTCTGCTTAGGGCTACATCAATAGGAAACAAAACATAGAGGTAGAACTTGGAACTACTTTCTTGTGTCAAGTTTCAAAGTGCTAGCACAAACCGTGTTTGATTTAGAGTTCCAACTACATATATCCATATAGGAGAAAACAGAGTGAAACCTAAAAATTAAAAGTGTTACTTCCAACAAATGGTTTAATCTAGAAGAACGAAATTTGGTGAGCCACGTGGGATTGGGGTACAGATCATGACCTGAAAGTGTCATCAAGATTGGGTGAAAAAATGTGTGCTGAGATTTCAGGAAACTCGTAGTTTTTGGGAAGCTTGGCAACCCCTTTCCATGAAAGTGATTTGTGCCAGTCTCTGCTTAGGGCTACATCAATAGGAAACAAACCATAGAGATAGAACTTGGAACTACTTTATTGTGTCAAGTTTCAAAGAGCTAGCACAAACCGTGTTTGATTTAGAGTTCCAACTACATGTATTAATATAGTGGAAAACAGAGTGAAACCTAAAAATTAAAACTGTTACTGCCAATGAACGGTTTAACCTAGAAGAACGAAATTTGGTGAGCCAAGTGGGATTGGGGTACTGATCATTAACTGAAAGTGTCATCAAGATTGGGTGAAAAAATGGGTGCTGAGATTTCAGGAACTCGTAGTTTTTTGGAAGCTTGGCAACCCCTTTCCATGAAAGTGATTTGCACCAGTCTCTGCTTAGGGCTACATCAATAGGAAACAAATCATAGAGATAGAACTTGGAACTACATTCTTGTGTCAAGTTTCAAAGAGCTAGCACAAACCGTGTTTGATTTAGAGTTCCAAATACATATATCCATTTAGGAAAAAACAGAGTGAAACCTAAAAATTTAAACTCTTACTGCCAACGAACGGTTTAACCTAGAAGAAAGAAATTTGGTGAGGCAAGTGGGATTTGGGTACTGATCATGACCTGAAAGTGTCATCAAGATTGGGTGAAAAAACGTGTGCTGAGATTTCAGGAAACTCGTAGTTTTTTGGAAGCTTGGCAACCCCTTACCATGAAAGTGATTTGAGCCTGTTTCTGCTTAGGGCTATATCAATAGGATACAAAGTATAGAGATAGAACTTGGAACTACTTTATTGTCAAGTTTCAAAGAGCTAGCACAAACCGTGTTTGATTTAGAGTTCCAACTACATGTATCCATATAGGAGAAAACAGAGTGAAACCTAAAAATTAAAACTGTTACTGCCAACGAACGGTTTAACCTAGAAGAACGAAATTTGGTGAGCCAAGTGGGATTGGGGTACTGATCATTACAAGAAAGTGTCATCAAGATTGGGTGAAAAATGTGTGCTGAGATTTCTGGAATTTCGTAGTTTTTTTGAAGCTTGGCAACCCCTTTCCATGAAAGTGATTTGCGCCAGTCTCTGCTTAGGGTACATCAATAGGAAACAAAACATTGAGGTAGAACTAGGAACTACTTTCTTGTGTCAAGTTTCAAAGAGCTAGCTCAAACCGTCTTTGATTTGGAGTTCCTACTACATGTATCCATATAGGAGAAAAGAGAGTGAAACCTAAAAATTAAAACTGTTACTGCCAACGAACGGTTTAAACTAGAAGAACAAAATTTGGTGAGCCGAGTGGGATTTGGGTACTGATCATGACCTGAAAGTGTCATCAAGATTGGGTGAAAAAATGTTGCTGAGATTTCAGGAAAATCGTAGTTTTTTGGAAGCTTGGCAACCCCTTACCATGAAAGTGATATGCGCCAGTCTCTGCTTAGGGCTACATCAATAGGAAACAAACCATAGAGATAGAACTTGGAACTACTTTATTGTGTCAAGTTTCAAAGAGCTAGCACAAAACGTGTTGGATTTATAGTTCCAAGTATATGTATCCATATAGGAGAAAACAGAGTGAAACCTAAAAATTAAAACTGTTACTGCCAATGAACGGTTTAACCTAGAAGAACGAAATTTGGTGAGCCAAGTGGGATTGGGGTACTGATCATTACCGGAAAGTGTCATCAAGATTGGGTGAAAAAATGTGTGCTGAGATTTCAGGAAACTCGTAGTTTTTTGGAAGCTTGGCAACCCCTTTCCATGAAAGTGATGTGCGCCAGTCTCTGCTTAGGGCTACATCAATAGGAAACAAACCATAGAGATAGAACTTGGAACTACTTTATTGTTTAGTTTCAAAGAGCTAGCACACACAGTCTTTAATTTAGACTTCCAAATACATGTATCCATATAGGAGAAAACAGAGTGAAACCTAAAAATTAAAACTGTTACTGCCAACGAACTGTTTAACCTAGAAGAACGAAATTTGGTGAGCCAAGTGGGATTGGTGTACTGATCATTACCTGCAAGTGTCATCAAGATTGGGTGAAAAAATGTGTGCTGAGATTTCAGGAAACTCGTAGTTTTTTGTAAGCTTGGCAACCCCTTACCATGAAAGGGATTTGCGCCAGTCTCTCCTTAGGGCTACATCAATAGGAAACAAACCATAGACATAGAACTTGGAACTACTTTATTGTGTCAAGTTTCAAAGAGCTAGCACAAACCATCTTTGATTTGGAGTTCCAACTACTTGTATCCATATAGGAGAAAACAGAGTGAAACCTAAAAATTTAAACTCTTACTGCCAACGAACGGTTTAACCTAGAAGAACGAAATTTGGTGAGCCAAGTGGGATGGATGTACTGATCATTACTGGAAAGTGTCATCAAGATTGGGTGAAAAAATGTGTGCTGAGATTTCAGGAAACTCGTAGTTTTTTGGAAGCTTGGCAACCCCTTTCCATGAAAGTGATTTGCGCAAGTCTCTGCTTAGGGCTACATCAATAGGAAACAAACCATAGAGATAGAACTTTGAAGTACTTTCTTGTGTCACGTTTCAAAGAGCTATCACACACCGTCTTTGATTTAGACTTCCAACTACATGTATCCATATAGGAGAAAACAGAGTGAAACCTAAAATTTAAAACTGTTACTGCCAACGAACGATTTAACCAAGAAGAACGAAACATAGTGAGCCAAGTGGGATTGGGGTAATGATCATTACCGGAAAGTGTCATCAAGATTGGGTGAAAAAATGTGTGCTGAGATTTCAGGAAACCCGTAGTTTTTTGGAAGCTTGGCAACCCCTTTCCATGAAAGTGATTTGCGCCAGTCTCTGCTTAGGGCTACATCAATAGGAAACAAACCATAGAGATAGAAGTTGGAACTACTTTATTGTGTCAAGTTTCAAAGAGCTAGCCCACACCGTCTTTGATTTAGACTTCCAAATACATGTAGCCATATAGGAGAAAACAGAGTGAAACCTAAAAATTGAAACTGTTACTGCCAACGAACGGTTTAACCTAGAAGACCGAAATTTGGTGAGCCACGTGGGATTGGGGTACTGATCAAACCTGAAAGTGTCATCAAGATTGAGTAAAAAAAAGTGTGCTGAGATTTCAGGAAACTCGTAGTTTTTTGGAAGCTTGGCAACCCCTTTCCATGAAAGTGATTTGCGCCAGTCTCTGCTTAGGGGTACATCAATAGGAAACAAACCATAGACATAGAATTTGGAACTACTTTCTTGTGTCACGTTTCAAAGAGCTATCACACACCGTCTTTGATTTAGACTTCCAACTACATGTATCCATATAGGAGAAAACAGAGTGAAACCTAAAAATTAAAACTGTTACTGCCAACGAACGGTTTAACCAAGAAGAACGAAACATAGTGAGCCAAGTGGGATTGGGGTACTGATCATTACCGGAAAGTGTCATCAAGATTGGGTGAAAAAATGTGTGCTGAAATTTCAGGAAACTCGTAGTTTTTTGGAAGCTTGGCAACCCCTTTCCATGAAAGTGATTTGCGCCAGTCTCTGCTTAGGGCTACATCAATAGGAAACAAACCATAGAGATAGAACTTGGAACTACTATCTTGTGTCAAGTTTCAAAGAGCTAGCACACACCGTCTTTGATTTAGACTTCCAGCTACATATATCCATTTAGGAGAAAACAGAGTGAAACCTAAAAATTAAAACTCTTACTGCCAACGAACGGGTTAACCTAGAAGAACGAAATTTGGTGAGCCAAGTGGGATTTGGGTACTGATCATGACCTGAAAGTGTCATCAAGATTGGGTGAAAAAATGTGTGCTGAGATTTCAGGAAACTCGTAGTTTTTTGGAAGCTTGGCAACCCCTTACCATGAAAGTGATAAGCGCCAGTCTCTGCTTACGGCTACATCAATAGGAAACAAACCATAGAGATAGAATTTGGAACTACTTTATTGTGTCAAGTTTCAAATAGCTAGCACACACCGTCTTTGATATAGACTTCCAACTACATGTATCCATATAGGAGAAAACAGAGTGAAACCTAAAAATTAAAACTGTTACTGACAACGAATGTTTTAACCTAGAAGAACGAAATTTGGTGAGCCAAATGGGAATGGGGTACTGATCATTACCTCAAAGTGTCATCAAGATTGAGTAAAAAAAAGTGTGCTGAGATTTCAGGAAACTCGTAGTTTTTTGGAAGCTTGGCAACCCCTTTCCATGAAAGTGATTTGCGCCAGTCTCTGCTTAGGGCTACATCAATAGGAAACAAACCATAGAGATAGAACTTGGAACTACTTTATTGTGTCAAGTTTCAAAGAGCTAGCAGATTCCGTCTTTGATTTAGAGTTCCAACTACATGTATCCATATAGGAGAAAACAGATTGAAACCTAAAAATTAAAACTGTTACTGACAACGATCGGTTTAACCTAGAAGAATGAAATTTGGTGAGCCAAGTGGGATTGGGTTAAAGATCATCACCTGAAAGTGTCATCAAGATAGGGTGAAAAAATGTGTGCTGAAATTTCAGGAAACTCGTAGTTTTTGGAAGCTTGGCAACCCCTTTCCATGAAAGTGATTTGTGCCAATCTCTGCTTAGGGCTACATCAATAGGAAACAACCATAGAGATAGAACTTGGAACTACTTTATTGTTTCAAGTTTCAAAGAGCTACCACAAACCGTGTTTGATTTAGAGTTCCAACTACATGTATCCATATAGGAGAAAACAGAGTGAAACCTAAAAATTAAAACTGTTACAGCCATCGAACGGTTTAACCTAGAAGAACGAAATTTGGTGAGCCAAGTGGGATTGGGGTACTGATCATTACCTGAAAGTGTCATCAAGATTGGGTGAAAAAATGTGTGCTGAGATTTCAGGAAACTCGTAGTTTTTTGGAAGCTTGGCAACCCCTTTCCATGAAAGTGATTTGCGCAAGTCTCTGCTTAGGGCTACATCAATAGGAAACAAATCATAGAGAAAGAACTTTGAACTACTTTCTTGTGTCAAGTTTCAAAGAGCTATCACACACCCTCTTTGATTTAGACTTCCAAATACATATATCCATATAGGAGAAAACAGAGTGAAACCTAAAAATTAAAACTGTTACTGCCAACGAACGGTTTAACCAAGAAGAACGAAATTTGGTGAGCCAAGTGGGATTGGGGTAATGATCATGACCAGAAAGTGTTATCAAGATTGGGTGAAAAAATGTGTGCTGAAATTTCAGGAAACTCGTAGTTTTTTGGAAGCTTGGCAACCCCTTTCTATGAAAGTGATTTGCGCCAGTCTCTGCTTAGGGCTACATCAATAGGAAACAAACCATAGAGATAGAACCTGGAACTACTTTATTGTGTCAAGTTTCAAAGAGCTAGCCCACACCGTCTTTGATTTAGACTTCCAAATACATGTAGCCATATAGGAGAAAACAGAGTGAAACCTAAAAATCTTAACTGTTACTGCCAACGAACGGTTTAACCTAGAAGAACGAAATTTGGTGAGCCAAGTGGGATTTGGGTACTGATCATGACCTGAAAGTGTCATCAAGATTGGGTGAAAAAATGTGTGCTGAGATTTCAGGAAACTCGTAGTTTTTTGGAAGCTTGGCAACCCCTTACCATGAAAGTGATAAGCGCCAGTCTCTGCTTACGGCTACATCAATAGGAAACAAACCAGAGAGATAGAATTTGGAACTACTTTATTGTGTCAAGTTTCAAATAGCTAGCACACACCGTCTTTGATATAGACTTCCAACTACATGTATCCATATAGGAGAAAACAGAGTGAAACCTAAAAATTAAAACTGTTACTGACAACTAACGTTTTAACCTAGAAGAACGAAATTTGGTGAGCCAAATGGGAATGGGGTACTGATCATTACCTCAAAGTGTCATCAAGATTGGGTGAAAAAATGTGTGCTGAGATTTCGGGAAACTCCAGTTTTTTGGAAGCTTGGCAACCCCTTTCCATGAAAGTGAATTGCGCCAGTCTCTGCTTAGGGCTACATCAATAGGAAACAAACCATAGAGATAGAACTTGGAACAACTTTCTTGTGTCAAGTTTCAAAGAGCTAGCACAAACCCTGTTTGATTTAGAGTTCCAAATACATATATCCATTTAGGAGAAAACAAAGTGAAACCTAAAAATTAAAACTGTTACTGCCAACGAACGGTTTAACCTAGAAGAACAAAATTTGGTGAGCCATGTGAATTTGGGGTTCAGATCATCACCTGAAAGTGTCATACAGATGGGGTGAAAAAATGTGTGCTGAGATTTCAGGAAACCTGTAGTTTTTGGAAGCTTGGCAACCCCTTTCCATGAAAGTGATTTGCGCCAGTCTCTGCTTACGACTACATCAATAGGAAACAAACCATAGAGATAGAACTTGGAACTACTTTATTGTGTCAAGTTTCAAAGAGCTAGCACAAACCGTCTTTGATTTGGAGTTCCTACTACATGTATCCATATAGGAGAAAACAGAGTGAAACCTAAAAATTAAAACTGTTACTGACAACGAACGGTTTAACCTAGAAGAACGAAATTTGGTGAGCCAAGTGGGATTGGGGTACTGATCATTACCGGAAAGTGTCATCAAGATTGGATGAAAAAATGTGTGCTGATATTTCAGGAAACACGTAGTTTATTGGAAGCTTGGCAACCCCTTTCCATGAAAGTGATTTGCGCCAGTCTCTGCTTAGGCCTACATCAATAGGAAACAAACCACAGAGATAGAACTTGGAACTACTTTCTTGTGTCAAGTTTCAAAGAGCTAGCAGAAACCGTCTTTGATTTAGAGTTCCAACTACATGTATCCATATAGGAGAAAACAGAGTGAAACCTAAAAATTAAAACTGTTACTGCCAATGAACGATTTAACCTAGAAGAACAAAATTTGGTCAGCCAAGTGGGATTTGGGTACTGATCCTGACGTGAAAGTGTCATCAAGATTGGGTGAAAAAATGTGTGCTGAGATTTCAGGAAACTCTTATTTTTTTTTTTTAAGCTTGGCAACTCCTTTCCATGAAAGTGATTTGCGCCAGTCTCTGCTTAGGGCTACATCAATAGGAAACAAACCATAGAGATAGAACTTGGAACTACTTTATTGTGACAAGTTTCAAAGAGCTAGCACACACCGTCTTTGATTTAGACTTCCAACTACATGTATCCATATAGGAGAAAACAGAGTGAAACCTAAAAATTAAAACTGTTACTGCCAACGAACAGTTTAACCTAGAAGAATGAAATTTGGTGAGCCAAGTGGGATTGGGGTACTGATCATTACCTGAAAGTGTCATCAAGATTGAGTAAAAAAAAGTGTGCTGACATTTCAGGAAATTCGTAGTTTTTTGGAAGCTTGGCAACCCCTTTCCATGAAAGTGATTTGCGCCGGTCTCAGCTTAGGGCTACATAAATAGGAAACAAACCATAGAGATAGAACTTGGAACTACTTTATTGTATCAAGTTTCAGAGATCTAGCAGAAACCGTCTTTGATTTAGAGTTCCAACTACATGTATCCATATAGGAGAAAACAGAGTGAAACCTAAAAATTAAAACTGTTACTGCCAACGAACGGTTTAACATAGAAGAACGAAATTTGGAGAGCCAGGTGTGAGTGGGGTACTGATCATTACCTGAAAGTGTCATCAAGATTGGGTGAAAAAATGTGTGCTGAGATTTCAGGAAACTCGTAGTTTTTTGGAAGCTTGGCAACCCCTTTCCATGAATGTGATTTGTGCCAGTCTCTGCTTAAAGCTACATCAAAAGGAAACAAACCATAGAGATAAAACTTGGAACTACTTTATTGTGTCAAGTTTCAAAGAGCTAGCACAAACCGTGTTTGATTTAGAGTTCCAACTACATGTATCCATATAAGAGAAAGCAGAGTGAAACCTAAAAATCTTAACTGTTACTGCCAACGAACGGTTTAACCTAGAAGAACGAAATTTGGTGAGCCAAGTGGGATTGGGGTACTGATCATTACCGGAAAGTGTCATCTAGATTGGCAGAAAAAATGTGTGCTGATATTTCAGGAAACTCGTAGTTTTTGGGAAGCTTGGCAACCCCTTTCCATGAAAGTTATTTGTGCCAGTCTCTGCTTAGGGCTACATCAATAGGAAACAAACCATAGAGACAGAACTTGGAACTACTTTATTGTGTCCAGTTTCAAAGAGCTAGCACAAACCGTGTTTGATTTAGAGTTCCAACTACATGTATTAATATAGTGGAAAACAGAGTGAAACCTAAAAATTAAAACTGTTACTGCCAATGAACGGTTTAACCTAGAAGAACGAAATTTGGTGAGACAAGTGGGATTGGGGTACTGATCCTGACGTGAAAGTGTCATCAAGATTGGATGAAAAAATGTGTGCTGAGATTTCAGGAAACTCGTAGTTTATTGGAAGTTTGGCAACCCCTTTCCATGAAAGTGATTTGCGCCAGTCTCTGCTTAGTGCTACATCAATAAGAAACAAACCATAGAGATAGAACTTGGAACTAGTTTCTTGTGTCAAGTTTCAAAGAGCTAGCACAAACCGTGTTTGATTTAGAGTTCCAAATACATATATCCATTTAGGAAAAAACAGAGTGAAACCTAAAAATTTAAACTCTTACTGCCAACGAACGGTTTAACCTAGAAGAAAGAAATTTGGTGAGGCAAGTGGGATTTGGGTACTGATCATGACCTGAAAGTGTCATCAAGATTGGGTGAAAAAACGTGTGCTGAGATTTCAGGAAACTCGTAGTTTTTTGGAAGCTTGCCAACCCCTTACCATGAAAGTGATTTGAGCCTGTTTCTGCTTAGGGCTATATCAATAGGATACAAAGTATAGAGATAGAACTTGGAACTACTTTATTGTCAAGTTTCAAAGAGCTAGCACAAACCGTGTTTGATTTAGAGTTCCAACTACATGTATCCATATAGGAGAAAACAGAGTGAAACCTAAAAATTAAAACTGTTACTGCCAACGAACGGTTTAACCTAGAAGAACGAAATTTGGTGAGCCAAGTGGGATTGGGGTACTGATCATTACCTGAAAGTGTCATCAAGATTGGGTGAAAAAATGTGTGCTGAGATTTCAGGAAACTCGTAGTTTTTTGGAAGCTTGGCAACCCCTTTCCATGAAAGTGATTTGCGCAAGTCTCTGCTTAGGGCTACATCAATAGGAAACAAACCATAGAGATAGAACTTTGAACTACTTTCTTGTGTCAAGTTTCAAAGAGCTATCACACACCGTCTTTGATTTAGACTTCCAAATACATATATCCATATAGGAGAAAACAGAGTGAAACCTAAAAATTAAAACTGTTACTGCCAACGAACGGTTTAACCAAGAAGAACGAAATTTGGTGAGCCAAGTGGGATTGGGGTAATGATGATGACCAGAAAGTGTTATCAAGATTGGGTGAAAAAATGTGTGCTGAAATTTCAGGAAACTCGTATTTTTTTGGAAGCTTGGCAACCCCTTTCCATGAAAGTGATTTGCGCCAGTCTCTGCTTAGGGCTACATCAATAGGAAACAAACCATAGAGATAGAACCTGGAACTACTTTATTGTGTCAAGTTTCAAAGAGCTAGCCCACACCGTCTTTGATTTAGACTTCCAAATACATGTAGCCATATAGGAGAAAACAGAGTGAAACCTAAAAATTAAAACTCTTACTGCCAACGAACGGTTTAACCTAGAAGAACGAAATTTGGTGAGCCAAGTGGGATTTGGGTACTGATCATGACCTGAAAGTGTCATCAAGATTGGGTGAAAAAATGTGTGCTGAGATTTCAGGAAACTCGTAGTTTTTTGGAAGCTTGGCAACCCCTTACCATGAAAGTGATAAGCGCCAGTCTCTGCTTAGGGCTACATCAATAGGAAACAAATCATAGAGATAGAACTTGGAACTACTTTATTGTGTCAAGTTTCAAAGAGCTAGCACAAACCATCTTTGATTTGGAGTTCCTACCACATGTATCCATATAGGAGAAAACAGAGTGAAACCTAAAAATTAAAACTGTTACTGCCAACGAACGGTTTAACCTAGAAGAACGAAATTTGGTGAGCCAAGTGGGATTGGGGTACTGATCATTACCTGAAAGTGTCATCAAGATTGGGTGAAAAAATGGGTGCTGAGATTTCAGGAACTCGTAGTTTTTTGGAAGCTTGGCAACCCCTTTCCATGAAAGTGATTTGCACCAGTCTCTGCTTAGGGCTACATCAATAGGAAACAAATCATAGAGATAGAACTTAGAACTACTTTATTGTGTCAAGTTTCAAAGAGCTAGCACAAACCGTCTTTGATTTGGAGTTCCAACTACATGTATCCATATAGGAGAAAACAGAGTGAAACCTAAAAATTAAAACTGTTACTGCCAACGAACGGTTTAACCTAGAAGAATGAAATTTGGTGAGCCAAGTGGGATTGGGGTACTTATCATTACCAGAAAGTGTCATCAAGATTGGGTGAAAAAACGTGTGCTGAGATTTCAGGAAACTCGTAGTTTTTTGGAAGCTTGGCAACCCCTTTCCGTGAAAGTGATTTGCGCCAGTCTCTGCTTAGGGCTACATCAATTGATAAGAAACCATAGATATACAACTTGGAACTACTTTCTTGTGTAAAGTTTCAAAGAGCTAGCACAAACCGTGTTTGATTTAGAGTTCTAAATACATGTATCCATTTAGGAGAAAACAGAGTGGAACCTAAAAATTAAAACTGTTACTGCCAACGAACGGTTTAACCTAGAAGAACGAAATTTGGTGAGCCAAGTGGGATTGGGGTACTGATCATTACCTGAATCTGTCATCAAGATTGGGTGAAAAAATGGGTGCTGAGATTTCAGGAAACTCGTAGTTTTTTGGAAGCTTGGCAACCCCTTTCCATGAAAGTGATTTGCGCCAGTCTCTGCTTAGGGCTACATCAATAGGAAACAAACCATAGAGATAGAACTTGGAACTACATTCTTGTGTCAAGTTTCAAAGAGCTAGCACAAACCGTGTTTGATTTAGAGTTCAAATTACATGTACCCATATAGGAGAAAACAGAGTGAAACCTAAAAATTAAAACTGTTACTGCCAATGAACGGTTTAACCTAGAAGAACGAAATTTGGTGAGCCAAGTGGGATTGGGGTACTGATCATTACCAGAAAGTGTCATCAAGATTGGGTGAAAAAATGTGTCCTGAGATATCAGGAAACTCGTAGTTTTTTGGAAGCTTGGAAACCCCTTTCCATGTAAGTGATTTGCGCCAGTCTCTGCTTAGGGGTACATCAATAGGAAACAAACCATAGAGATAGAACTTGGAACTACTTTATTGTGTCAAGTTTCAAAGAGCTAGCACACACCATCTTTGATTTAGACTTCCAAATACAAGTATCCATATAGGAGAAAGCAGAGTGAAACCTAAAAATTAAAACTGTTACTGCCAACGAAAGGTTTAACCTAGAAAAACAAAATTTGGTGAGCCAAGTGGGATTGGGGTACTGATCATTACCTGAAAGTGTCATCAAAATTGGGTGAAAAAATGTGTGCTGAGATTTCAGGAAACTCGTAGTTTTTTGGAAGCTTGGCAACCCCTTTCCATGAAAGTGATTTGCGCCAGTCTCTGCTTAGGGCTACATCAATAGGAAACAAACCATAGAGACAGATCTTGGAACTACTTTATTGTGTCAAGTTTCAAAGAGCTAGCACAAACCGTCTTTGATTTGGAGTTCCTACTACATGTATCCATATAGGAGAAAACAGAGTGAAACCTAAAAATTAAAACTGTTACTGCCAACGAACGGTTTAACCTAGAAGAATGAAATTTGGTGAGCCAAGTGGGATTGGGGTACTGATCATTATAGAAAAGTGTCATCAAGATTGGGTGAAAAAATGTGTGCTGAGATTTCAGGAAACTAGTAGTTTTTTGGAAGCTTGGCAACCCCTTTCCATGAAACTGATTTGCGCCAGTCTCTGCTTAGGGCTACATCAATAGGAAACAATCCATAGAGATAGAACTTCGATCTACTTTCTTGTGTCAAGTTTCAAAGAGCTAGCCCACACCGTATTTGATTTAGACTTCCAAATACATGTAGCCATATAGGAGAAAACAGAGTGAAACCTAAAAATTAAAACTGTTACTGCCAACGAACGGTTTAACCTAGAAGAACGAAATTTAGTGAGCCAAGTGGGATTGGGGTACTGATCATTACCGGAAAGTGTCATCAAGATTGGGTGAAAAAAATGTGTGCTGAGATTTCGGGAAACTCGTAGTTTTTTGGAAGCTTGGCAACCCTTTTCCATGAAAGTGATTTGCGCCAGTCTCTGCTTAGGGCTACATCAATAGGAAACAAACCATAGAGATAGAACTTGGAACTACTTTATTGTGTCAAGTTTCAAAGAGCTAGCACAAACCGTGTTTGATTTACAGTTCCAACTACATGTATCCATATAGGAGAAAACAGAGTGAAACCTAAAAATTAAAACTGTTGCAGCCAACGAACGGTTTAACCTAGAAGAACGAAATTTGGTGAGCCAAGTGGGATTGGGGTACTGATCATTACCTGAAAGTGTCATCAAGATTGGGTGAAAAAATGTGTGCTGAGATTTCAGGAAACTCGTAGTTTTATGGAAGCTTGGCAACCCCTTTCCATGAAAGTGATTTGTGCCAGTCTCTGCTTAGGGCTACATCAATTGGAAACAAACCATAGAGATAGAACTTGGAACTACTTTATTGTGTCAATTTTCAATGAGCTACCACAAACCGTCTTTGATTTGGTGTTCCTACTACATGTATCCATATAGGAGAAAAGAGAGTGAAACCTAAAAATTAAAACTCTTACTGCCAAAGAACGGTTTAAACTAGAAGAACAAAATTTGGTGAGCCGAGTGGGATTTGGGTACTGATCATGACCTGAAAGTGTCATCAAGATTGGGTGAAAAAATGTTGCTGAGATTTCAGGAAAATCGTAGTTTTTTGGAAGCTTGGCAACCCCTTACCATGAAAGTGATATGTGCCAGTCTCTGCTTAGGGCTACATCAATAGGAAACAAACCATAGAGATAGAACTTGGAACTACTTTATTGTGTCAAGTTTCAAAGAGCTAGCACAAAACGTGTTGGATTTATAGTTCCAAGTATATGTATCCATATAGGAGAAAACAGAGTGAAACCTAAAAATTAAAACTGTTACTGCCAACGAACGGTTTAAACTAGAAGAACGAAATTTGGTGAGCCAAGTGGGATTGGGGTACTGATCATTACCGGAAAGTGTCATCAAGATTGGGTGAAAAAATGTGTGCTGAGATTTCAGGAAACTCGTAGTTTTTTGGAAGCTTGGCAACCCCTTTCCATGAAAGTGATTTGCGCCAGTCTCTGCTTAGGGCTACATCAATAGGAAACAAACCATAGAGATAGAACTTGGAACTACTTTATTGTTTAGTTTCAAAGAGCTAGCACACACAGTCTTTAATTTAGACTTCCAAATACATGTATCCATATAGGAGAAAACAGAGTGAAACCTAAAAATTAAAACTGTTACTGCCAACGAACGGTTTAACCTAGAAGAACGAAATTTGGTGAGCCAAGTGGGATTGGGGTACTGATCATTACCTGCAAGTGTCATCAAGATTGGGTGAAAAAATGTGTGCTGAGATTTCAGGAAACTCGTAGTTTTTTGTAAGCTTGGCAACCCCTTACCATGAAAGGGATTTGCGCCAGTCTCTCCTTAGGGCTACATCAATAGGAAACAAACCATAGACACAGAACTTGGAACTACTTTATTGTGTCAAGTTTCAAAGAGCTAGCACAAACCATCTTTGATTTGGAGTTCCAACTACTTGTATCCATATAGGAGAAAACAGAGTGAAACCTAAAAATTTAAACTCTTACTGCCAACGAACGGTTTAACCTAGAAGAACGAAATTTGGTGAGCCAAGTGGGATGGGTGTACTGATCATTACTGGAAAGTGTCATCAAGATTGGGTGAAAAAATGTGTGCTGAGATTTCAGGAAACTCGTAGTTTTTTGGAAGCTTGGCAACCCCTTTCCATGAAAGTGATTTGCGCAAGTCTCTGCTTAGGGCTACATCAATAGGAAACAAACCATAGAGATAGAACTTTGAAGTACTTTCTTGTGTCACGTTTCAAAGAGCTATCACACACCGTCTTTGATTTAGACTTCCAACTACATGTATCCATATAGGAGAAAACAGAGTGAAACCTAAAAATTAAAACTGTTATTGCCAACGAACGGTTTAACCTAGAAGAACGAAATTTGGTGAGCCAAGTGGAATTGGGGTACTGATCATTACCTGAAAGTGTCATCAAGATTGGCTGAAAAAATGTGTGCTGTGATTTCAGGAAACTCGTAGTTTTTTGGAAGTTTGGCAACCCCTTTCCATGAAAGTGATTTGAGCCAGTCTCTGCTTAGGGCTTCATCAATAGGATACAAAGCATAGAGATAGAACTTGGAACTACTTTATTGTCAAGTTTCAAAGAGCTAGCACAAACCGTGTTTGATTTAGAGTTCCAACTACATGTATCCATATAGGAGAAAACAGAGTGAAACCTAAAAATTAAAACTGTTACTGCCAACGAACGGTTTAACCTAGAAGAACGAAATTTGGTGAGCCAAGTGGGATTGGGGTACTGATCATTACAAGAAAGTGTCATCAAGATTGGGTGAAAAATGTGTGCTGAGATTTCAGGAAACTCGTAGTTTTTTGGAAGCTTGGCAACCCCTTTCCATGAAAGTGATTTGCGCAAGTCTCTGCTTAGGGCTACATCAATAGGAAACAAAACATAGAGGTAGAACTTGGAACTACTTTCTTGTGTCAAGTTTCAAAGTGCTAGCACAAACCGTGTTTGATTTAGAGTTCCAACTACATATATCCATATAGGAGAAAACAGAGTGAAACCTAAAAATTAAAAGTGTTACTTCCAACAAATGGTTTAATCTAGAAGAACGAAATTTGGTGAGCCACGTGGGATTGGGGTACAGATCATGACCTGAAAGTGTCATCAAGATTGGGTGAAAAAATGTGTGCTGAGATTTCAGGAAACTCGTAGTTTTTGGGAAGCTTGGCAACCCCTTTCCATGAAAGTGATTTGTGCCAGTCTCTGCTTAGGGCTACATCAATAGGAAACAAACCATAGAGATAGAACTTGGAACTACTTTATTGTGTCAAGTTTCAAAGAGCTAGCACAAACCGTGTTTGATTTAGAGTTCCAACTACATGTATTAATATAGTGGAAAACAGAGTGAAACCTAAAAATTAAAACTGTTACTGCCAATGAACGGTTTAACCTAGAAGAACGAAATTTGGTGAGCCAAGTGGGATTGGGGTACTGATCATTAACTGAAAGTGTCATCAAGATTGGGTGAAAAAATGGGTGCTGAGATTTCAGGAACTCGTAGTTTTTTGGAAGCTTGGCAACCCCTTTCCATGAAAGTGATTTGCACCAGTCTCTGCTTAGGGCTACATCAATAGGAAACAAATCATAGAGATAGAACTTAGAACTACTTTATTGTGTCAAGTTTCAAAGAGCTAGCACAAACCGTCTTTGATTTGGAGTTCCAACTACATGTATCCATATAGGAGAAAACAGAGTGAAACCTAAAAATTAAAACTGTTACTGCCAACGAACGGTTTAACCTAGAAGAATGAAATTTGGTGAGCCAAGTGGGATTGGGGTACTTATCATTACCAGAAAGTGTCATCAAGATTGGGTGAAAAAACGTGTGCTGAGATTTCAGGAAACTCGTAGTTTTTTGGAAGCTTGGCAACCCCTTTCCGTGAAAGTGATTTGCGCCAGTCTCTGCTTAGGGCTACATCAATTGATAAGAAACCATAGATATACAACTTGGAACGACTTTCTTGTGTAAAGTTTCAAAGAGCTAGCACAAACCGTGTTTGATTTAGAGTTCTAAATACATGTATCCATTTAGGAGAAAACAGAGTGAAACCTAAAAATTAAAACTGTTACTGCCAACGAACGGTTTAACCTAGAAGAACGAAATTTGGTGAGCCAAGTGGGATTGGGGTACTGATCAATACCTGAATCTGTCATCAAGATTGGGTGAAAAAATGGGTGCTGAGATTTCAGGAAACTCGTAGTTTTTTGGAAGCTTGGCAACCCCTTTCCATGAAAGTGATTTGCGCCAGTCTCTGCTTAGGGCTACATCAATAGGAAACAAACCATAGAGATAGAACTTGGAACTACATTCTTGTGTCAAGTTTCAAAGAGCTAGCACAAACCGTGTTTGATTTAGAGTTCAAATTACATGTACCCATATAGGAGAAAACAGAGTGAAACCTAAAAATTAAAACTGTTACTGCCAATGAACGGTTTAACCTAGAAGAACGAAATTTGGTGAGCCAAGTGGGATTGGGGTACTGATCATTACCAGAAAGTGTCATCAAGATTGGGTGAAAAAATGTGTCCTGAGATATCAGGAAACTCGTAGTTTTTTGGAAGCTTGGAAACCCCTTTCCATGTAAGTGATTTGCGCCAGTCTCTGCTTAGGGGTACATCAATAGGAAACAAACCATAGAGATAGAACTTGGAACTACTTTATTGTGTCAAGTTTCAAAGAGCTAGCACACACCATCTTTGATTTAGACTTCCAAATACAAGTATCCATATAGGAGAAAGCAGAGTGAAACCTAAAAATTAAAACTGTTACTGCCAACGAAAGGTTTAACCTAGAAAAACAAAATTTGGTGAGCCAAGTGGGATTGGGGTACTGATCATTACCTGAAAGTGTCATCAAAATTGGGTGAAAAAATGTGTGCTGAGATTTCAGGAAACTCGTAGTTTTTTGGAAGCTTGGCAACCCCTTTCCATGAAAGTGATTTGCGCCAGTCTCTGCTTAGGGCTACATCAATAGGAAACAAACCATAGAGACAGATCTAGGAACTACTTTATTGTGTCAAGTTTCAAAGAGCTAGCACAAACCGTCTTTGATTTGGAGTTCCTACTACATGTATCCATATAGGAGAAAACAGAGTGAAACCTAAAAATTAAAACTGTTACTGCCAACGAACGGTTTAACCTAGAAGAATGAAATTTGGTGAGCCAAGTGGGATTGGGGTACTGATCATTATAGAAAAGTGTCATCAAGATTGGGTGAAAAAATGTGTGCTGAGATTTCAGGAAACTAGTAGTTTTTTGGAAGCTTGGCAACCCCTTTCCATGAAACTGATTTGCGCCAGTCTCTGCTTAGGGCTACATCAATAGGAAACAATCCATAGAGATAGAACTTCGATCTACTTTCTTGTGTCAAGTTTCAAAGAGCTAGCCCACACCGTATTTGATTTAGACTTCCAAATACATGTAGCCATATAGGAGAAAACAGAGTGAAACCTAAAAATTAAAACTGTTACTGCCAACGAACGGTTTAACCTAGAAGAACGAAATTTAGTGAGCCAAGTGGGATTGGGGTACTGATCATTACCGGAAAGTGTCATCAAGATTGGGTGAAAAAAATGTGTGCTGAGATTTCGGGAAACTCGTAGTTTTTTGGAAGCTTGGCAACCCTTTTCCATGAAAGTGATTTGCACCAGTCTCTGCTTAGGGCTACATCAATAGGAAACAAACCATAGAGATAGAACTTGGAACTACTTTATTGTGTCAAGTTTCAAAGAGCTAGCACAAACCGTGTTTGATTTACAGTTCCAACTACATGTATCCATATAGGAGAAAACAGAGTGAAACCTAAAAATTAAAACTGTTGCAGCCAACGTACGGTTTAACCTAGAAGAACGAAATTTGGTGAGCCAAGTGGGATTGGGGTACTGATCATTACCTGAAAGTGTCATCAAGATTGGGTGAAAAAATGTGTGCTGAGATTTCAGGAAACTCGTAGTTTTATGGAAGCTTGGCAACCCCTTTCCATGAAAGTGATTTGTGCCAGTCTCTGCTTAGGGCTACATCAATTGGAAAAAAACCATAGAGATAGAACTTGGAACTACTTTATTGTGTCAATTTTCAATGAGCTACCACAAACCGTCTTTGATTTGGTGTTCCTACTACATGTATCCATATAGGAGAAAACAGAGTGAAACCTAAAAATTAAAACTCTTACTGCCAAAGAACGGTTTAAACTAGAAGAACAAAATTTGGTGAGCCGAGTGGGATTTGGGTACTGATCATGACCTGAAAGTGTCATCAAGATTGGGTGAAAAAATGTTGCTGAGATTTCAGGAAAATCGTAGTTTTTTGGAAGCTTGGCAACCCCTTACCATGAAAGTGATATGTGCCAGTCTCTGCTTAGGGCTACATCAATAGGAAACAAACCATAGAGATAGAACTTGGAACTACTTTATTGTGTCAAGTTTCAAAGAGCTAGCACAAAACGTGTTGGATTTATAGTTCCAAGTATATGTATCCATATAGGAGAAAACAGAGTGAAACCTAAAAATTAAAACTGTTACTGCCAACGAACGGTTTAAACTAGAAGAACGAAATTTGGTGAGCCAAGTGGGATTGGGGTACTGATCATTACCGGAAAGTGTCATCAAGATTGGGTGAAAAAATGTGTGCTGAGATTTCAGGAAACTCGTAGTTTTTTGGAAGCTTGGCAACCCCTTTCCATGAAAGTGATTTGCGCCAGTCTCTGCTTAGGGCTACATCAATAGGAAACAAACCATAGAGATAGAACTTGGAACTACTTTATTGTTTAGTTTCAAAGAGCTAGCACACACAGTCTTTAATTTAGACTTCCAAATACATGTATCCATATAGGAGAAAACAGAGTGAAACCTAAAAATTAAAACTGTTACTGCCAACGAACGGTTTAACCTAGAAGAACGAAATTTGGTGAGCCAAGTGGGATTGGGGTACTGATCATTACCTGCAAGTGTCATCAAGATTGGGTGAAAAAATGTGTGCTGAGATTTCAGGAAACTCGTAGTTTTTTGTAAGCTTGGCAACCCCTTACCATGAAAGGGATTTGCGCCAGTCTCTCCTTAGGGCTACATCAATAGGAAACAAACCATAGACACAGAACTTGGAACTACTTTATTGTGTCAAGTTTCAAAGAGCTAGCACAAACCATCTTTGATTTGGAGTTCCAACTACTTGTATCCATATAGGAGAAAACAGAGTGAAACCTAAAAATTTAAACTCTTACTGCCAACGAACGGTTTAACCTAGAAGAACGAAATTTGGTGAGCCAAGTGGGATGGGTGTACTGATCATTACTGGAAAGTGTCATCAAGATTGGGTGAAAAAATGTGTGCTGAGATTTCAGGAAACTCGTAGTTTTTTGGAAGCTTGGCAACCCCTTTCCATGAAAGTGATTTGCGCAAGTCTCTGCTTAGGGCTACATCAATAGGAAACAAACCATAGAGATAGAACTTTGAAGTACTTTCTTGTGTCACGTTTCAAAGAGCTATCACACACCGTCTTTGATTTAGACTTCCAACTACATGTATCCATATAGGAGAAAACAGAGTGAAACCTAAAAATTAAAACTGTTATTGCCAACGAACGGTTTAACCTAGAAGAACGAAATTTGGTGAGCCAAGTGGAATTGGGGTACTGATCATTACCTGAAAGTGTCATCAAGATTGGCTGAAAAAATGTGTGCTGTGATTTCAGGAAACTCGTAGTTTTTTGGAAGTTTGGCAACCCCTTTCCATGAAAGTGATTTGAGCCAGTCTCTGCTTAGGGCTTCATCAATAGGATACAAAGCATAGAGATAGAACTTGGAACTACTTTATTGTCAAGTTTCAAAGAGCTAGCACAAACCGTGTTTGATTTAGAGTTCCAACAACATGTATCCATATAGGAGAAAACAGAGTGAAACCTAAAAATTAAAACTGTTACTGCCAACGAACGGTTTAACCTAGAAGAACGAAATTTGGTGAGCCAAGTGGGATTGGGGTACTGATCATTACAAGAAAGTGTCATCAAGATTGGGTGAAAAATGTGTGCTGAGATTTCTGGAATTTCGTAGTTTTTTGGAAGCTTGGCAACCCCTTTCCATGAAAGTGATTTGCGCAAGTCTCTGCTTAGGGCTACATCAATAGGAAACAAAACATAGAGGTAGAACTTGGAACTACTTTCTTGTGTCAAGTTTCAAAGTGCTAGCACAAACCGTGTTTGATTTAGAGTTCCAACTACATATATCCATATAGGAGAAAACAGAGTGAAACCTAAAAATTAAAAGTGTTACTTCCAACAAATGGTTTAATCTAGAAGAACGAAATTTGGTGAGCCACGTGGGATTGGGGTACAGATCATGACCTGAAAGTGTCATCAAGTTTGGGTTAAAAAATGTGTGCTGAGATTTCAGGAAACTCGTAGTTTTTGGGAAGCTTGGCAACCCCTTTCCATGAAAGTGATTTGTGCCAGTCTCTGCTTAGGGCTACATCAATAGGAAACAAACCATAGAGATAGAACTTGGAACTACTTTATTGTGTCAAGTTTCAAAGAGCTAGCACAAACCGTGTTTGATTTAGAGTTCCAACTACATGTATTAATATAGTGGAAAACAGAGTGAAACCTAAAAATTAAAACTGTTACTGCCAATGAACGGTTTAACCTAGAAGAACGAAATTTGGTGAGCCAAGTGGGATTTGGGTACTGATCCTGACGTGAAAGTGTCATCAAGATTGGATGAAAAAATGTGTGCTGAGATTTCAGGAAACTCGTAGTTTATTGGAAGTTTGGCAACCCCTTTCCATGAAAGTGATTTGCGCCAGTCTCTGCTTAGGGCTACATCAATAGGAAACAAACCATAGAGATAGAACTTGGAACTCGTTTCTTGTGTCAAGTTTCAAAGAGCTAGCACAAACCGTGTTTGATTTAGAGTTCCAAATACATATATCCATTTAGGAAAAAACACAGTGAAACCTAAAAATTTAAACTCTTACTGCCAACGAACGGTTTAACCTAGAAGAAAGAAATTTGGTGAGGCAAGTGGGATTTGGGTACTGATCATGACCTGAAAGTGTCATCAAGATTGGGTGAAAAAACGTGTGCTGAGATTTCAGGAAACTCGTAGTTTTTTGGAAGCTTGGCAACCCCTTACCATGAAAGTGATTTGAGCCTGTTTCTGCTTAGGGCTATATCAATAGGATACAAAGTATAGAGATAGAACTTGGAACTACTTTATTGTCAAGTTTCAAAGAGCTAGCACAAACCGTGTTTGATTTAGAGTTCCAACTACATGTATCCATATAGGAGAAAACAGAGTGAAACCTAAAAATTAAAACTGTTACTGCCAACGAACGGTTTAACCTAGAAGAACGAAATTTGGTGAGCCAAGTGGGATTGGGGTACTGATCATTACAAGAAAGTGTCATCAAGATTGGGTGAAAAATGTGTGCTGAGATTTCTGGAATTTCGTAGTTTTTTTGAAGCTTGGCAACCCCTTTCCATGAAAGTGATTTGCGCCAGTCTCTGCTTAGGGTACATCAATAGGAAACAAAACATTGAGGTAGAACTAGGAACTACTTTCTTGTGTCAAGTTTCAAAGAGCTAGCACAAACCGTCTTTGATTTGGAGTTCCTACTACATGTAGCCATATAGGAGAAAACAGAGTGAAACCTAAAAATTGAAACTGTTACTGCCAACGAACGGTTTAACCTAGAAGACCGAAATTTGGTGAGCCACGTGGGATTGGGGTACTGATCAAACCTGAAAGTGTCATCAAGATTGAGTAAAAAAAAGTGTGCTGAGATTTCAGGAAACTCGTAGTTTTTTGGAAGCTTGGCAACCCCTTTCCATGAAAGTGATTTGCGCCAGTCTCTGCTTAGGGGTACATCAATAGGAAACAAACCATAGACATAGAATTTGGAACTACTTTCTTGTGTCACGTTTCAAAGAGCTATCACACACCGTCTTTGATTTAGACTTCCAACTACATGTATCCATATAGGAGAAAACAGAGTGAAACCTAAAAATTAAAACTGTTACTGCCAACGAACGGTTTAACCAAGAAGAACGAAACATAGTGAGCCAAGTGGGATTGGGGTACTGATCATTACCGGAAAGTGTCATCAAGATTGGGTGAAAAAATGTGTGCTGAAATTTCAGGAAACTCGTAGTTTTTTGGAAGCTTGGCAACCCCTTTCCATGAAAGTGATTTGCGCCAGTCTCTGCTTAGGGCTACATCAATAGGAAACAAACCATAGAGATAGAACTTGGAACTACTATCTTGTGTCAAGTTTCAAAGAGCTAGCACACACCGTCTTTGATTTAGACTTCCAGCTACATATATCCATATAGGAGAAAACAGAGTGAAACCTAAAAATTAAAACTCTTACTGCCAACGAACGGGTTAACCTAGAAGAACGAAATTTGGTGAGCCAAGTGGGATTTGGGTACTGATCATGACCTGAAAGTGTCATCAAGATTGGGTGAAAAAATGTGTGCTGAGATTTCAGGAAACTCGTAGTTTTTTGGAAGCTTGGCAACCCTTTACCATGAAAGTGATAAGCGCCAGTCTCTGCTTACGGCTACATCAATAGGAAACAAACCATAGAGATAGAATTTGGAACTACTTTATTGTGTCAAGTTTCAAATAGCTAGCACACACCGTCTTTGATATAGACTTCCAACTACATGTATCCATATAGGAGAAAACAGAGTGAAACCTAAAAATTAAAACTGTTACTGACAACGAATGTTTTAACCTAGAAGAACGAAATTTGGTGAGCCAAATGGGAATGGGGTACTGATCATTACCTCAAAGTGTCATCAAGATTGAGTAAAAAAAAGTGTGCTGAGATTTCAGGAAACTCGTAGTTTTTTGGAAGCTTGGCAACCCCTTTCCATGAAAGTGATTTGCGCCAGTCTCTGCTTAGGGCTACATCAATAGGAAACAAACCATAGAGATAGAACTTGGAACTACTTTATTGTGTCAAGTTTCAAAGAGCTAGCAGATTCCGTCTTTGATTTAGAGTTCCAACTACATGTATCCATATAGGAGAAAACAGATTGAAACCTAAAAATTAAAACTGTTACTGACAACGATCGGTTTAACCTAGAAGAATGAAATTTGGTGAGCCAAGTGGGATTGGGTTAAAGATCATCACCTGAAAGTGTCATCAAGATAGGGTGAAAAAATGTGTGCTGAAATTTCAGGAAACTCGTAGTTTTTGGAAGCTTGGCAACCCCTTTCCATGAAAGTGATTTGTGCCAATCTCTGCTTAGGGCTACATCAATAGGAAACAACCATAGAGATAGAACTTGGAACTACTTTATTGTTTCAAGTTTCAAAGAGCTACCACAAACCGTGTTTGATTTAGAGTTCCAACTACATGTATCCATATAGGAGAAAACAGAGTGAAACCTAAAAATTAAAACTGTTACAGCCATCGAACGGTTTAACCTAGAAGAACGAAATTTGGTGAGCCAAGTGGGATTGGGGTACTGATCATTACCTGAAAGTGTCATCAAGATTGGGTGAAAAAATGTGTGCTGAGATTTCAGGAAACTCGTAGTTTTTTGGAAGCTTGGCAACCCCTTTCCATGAAAGTGATTTGCGCAAGTCTCTGCTTAGGGCTACATCAATAGGAAACAAATCATAGAGAAAGAACTTTGAACTACTTTCTTGTGTCAAGTTTCAAAGAGCTATCACACACCCTCTTTGATTTAGACTTCCAAATACATATATCCATATAGGAGAAAACAGAGTGAAACCTAAAAATTAAAACTGTTACTGCCAACGAACGGTTTAACCAAGAAGAACGAAATTTGGTGAGCCAAGTGGGATTGGGGTAATGATCATGACCAGAAAGTGTTATCAAGATTGGGTGAAAAAATGTGTGCTGAAATTTCAGGAAACTCGTAGTTTTTTGGAAGCTTGGCAACCCCTTTCTATGAAAGTGATTTGCGCCAGTCTCTGCTTAGGGCTACATCAATAGGAAACAAACCATAGAGATAGAACCTGGAACTACTTTATTGTGTCAAGTTTCAAAGAGCTAGCCCACACCGTCTTTGATTTAGACTTCCAAATACATGTAGCCATATAGGAGAAAACAGAGTGAAACCTAAAAATCTTAACTGTTACTGCCAACGAACGGTTTAACCTAGAAGAACGAAATTTGGTGAGCCAAGTGGGATTTGGGTACTGATCATGACCTGAAAGTGTCATCAAGATTGGGTGAAAAAATGTGTGCTGAGATTTCAGGAAACTCGTAGTTTTTTGGAAGCTTGGCAACCCCTTACCATGAAAGTGATAAGCGCCAGTCTCTGCTTACGGCTACATCAATAGGAAACAAACCAGAGAGATAGAATTTGGAACTACTTTATTGTGTCAAGTTTCAAATAGCTAGCACACACCGTCTTTGATATAGACTTCCAACTACATGTATCCATATAGGAGAAAACAGAGTGAAACCTAAAAATTAAAACTGTTACTGACAACGAACGTTTTAACCTAGAAAAACGAAATTTGGTGAGCCAAATGGGAATGGGGTACTGATCATTACCTCAAAGTGTCATCAAGATTGGGTGAAAAAATGTGTGCTGAGATTTCGGGAAACTCCAGTTTTTTGGAAGCTTGGCAACCCCTTTCCATGAAAGTGAATTGCGCCAGTCTCTGCTTAGGGCTACATCAATAGGAAACAAACCATAGAGATAGAACTTGGAACAACTTTCTTGTGTCAAGTTTCAAAGAGCTAGCACAAACCCTGTTTGATTTAGAGTTCCAAATACATATATCCATTTAGGAGAAAACAAAGTGAAACCTAAAAATTAAAACTGTTACTGCCAACGAACGGTTTAACCTAGAAGAACGAAATTTGGTGAGCCATGTGAATTTGGGGTTCAGATCATCACCTGAAAGTGTCATACAGATGGGGTGAAAAAATGTGTGCTGAGATTTCAGGAAACCTGTAGTTTTTGGAAGCTTGGCAACCCCTTTCCATGAAAGTGATTTGCGCCAGTCTCTGCTTACGACTACATCAATAGGAAACAAACCATAGAGATAGAACTTGGAACTACTTTATTGTGTCAAGTTTCAAAGAGCTAGCACAAACCGTCTTTGATTTGGAGTTCCTACTACATGTATCCATATAGGAGAAAACAGAGTGAAACCTAAAAATTAAAACTGTTACTGACAACGAACGGTTTAACCTAGAAGAACGAAATTTGGTGAGCCAAGTGGGATTGGGGTACTGATCATTACCGGAAAGTGTCATCAAGATTGGATGAAAAAATGTGTGCTGATATTTCAGGAAACACGTAGTTTATTGGAAGCTTGGCAACCCCTTTCCATGAAAGTGATTTGCGCCAGTCTCTGCTTAGGCCTACATCAATAGGAAACAAACCACAGAGATAGAACTTGGAACTACTTTCTTGTGTCAAGTTTCAAAGAGCTAGCAGAAACCGTCTTTGATTTAGAGTTCCAACTACATGTATCCATATAGGAGAAAACAGAGTGAAACCTAAAAATTAAAACTGTTACTGCCAATGAACGATTTAACCTAGAAGAACAAAATTTGGTGAGCCAAGTGGGATTTGGGTACTGATCCTGACGTGAAAGTGTCATCAAGATTGGGTGAAAAAATGTGTGCTGAGATTTCAGGAAACTCTTATTTTTTTTTTTTAAGCTTGGCAACTCCTTTCCATGAAAGTGATTTGCGCCAGTCTCTGCTTAGGGCTACATCAATAGGAAACAAACCATAGAGATAGAACTTGGAACTACTTTATTGTGACAAGTTTCAAAGAGCTAGCACACACCGTCTTTGATTTAGACTTCCAACTACATGTATCCATATAGGAGAAAACAGAGTGAAACCTAAAAATTAAAACTGTTACTGCCAACGAACAGTTTAACCTAGAAGAATGAAATTTGGTGAGCCAAGTGGGATTGGGGTACTGATCATTACCTGAAAGTGTCATCAAGATTGAGTAAAAAAAAGTGTGCTGACATTTCAGGAAATTCGTAGTTTTTTGGAAGCTTGGCAACCCCTTTCCATGAAAGTGATTTGCGCCGGTCTCAGCTTAGGGCTACATAAATAGGAAACAAACCATAGAGATAGAACTTGGAACTACTTTATTGTATCAAGTTTCAGAGATCTAGCAGAAACCGTCTTTGATTTAGAGTTCCAACTACATGTATCCATATAGGAGAAAACAGAGTGAAACCTAAAAATTAAAACTGTTACTGCCAACGAACGGTTTAACATAGAAGAACGAAATTTGGAGAGCCAAGTGTGAGTGGGGTACTGATCATTACCTGAAAGTGTCATCAAGATTGGGTGAAAAAATGTGTGCTGAGATTTCAGGAAACTCGTAGTTTTTTGGAAGCTTGGCAACCCCTTTCCATGAATGTGATTTGTGCCAGTCTCTGCTTAAAGCTACATCAAAAGGAAACAAACCATAGAGATAGAACTTGGAACTACTTTATTGTGTCAAGTTTCAAAGAGCTAGCACAAACCGTGTTTGATTTAGAGTTCCAACTACATGTATCCATATAAGAGAAAGCAGAGTGAAACCTAAAAATCTTAACTGTTACTGCCAACGAACGGTTTAACCTAGAAGAACGAAATTTGGTGAGCCAAGTGGGATTGGGGTACTGATCATTACCGGAAAGTGTCATCTAGATTGGCAGAAAAAATGTGTGCTGATATTTCAGGAAACTCGTAGTTTTTGGGAAGCTTGGCAACCCCTTTCCATGAAAGTTATTTGTGCCAGTCTCTGCTTAGGGCTACATCAATAGGAAACAAACCATAGAGACAGAACTTGGAACTACTTTATTGTGTCAAGTTTCAAAGAGCTAGCACAAACCGTGTTTGATTTAGAGTTCCAACTACATGTATTAATATAGTGGAAAACAGAGTGAAACCTAAAAATTAAAACTGTTACTGCCAATGAACGGTTTAACCTAGAAGAACGAAATTTGGTGAGACAAGTGGGATTGGGGTACTGATCCTGACGTGAAAGTGTCATCAAGATTGGATGAAAAAATGTGTGCTGAGATTTCAGGAAACTCGTAGTTTATTGGAAGTTTGGCAACCCCTTTCCATGAAAGTGATTTGCGCCAGTCTCTGCTTAGTGCTACATCAATAAGAAACAAACCATAGAGATAGAACTTGGAACTAGTTTCTTGTGTCAAGTTTCAAAGAGCTAGCACAAACCGTGTTTGATTTAGAGTTCCAAATACATATATCCATTTAGGAAAAAACAGAGTGAAACCTAAAAATTTAAACTCTTACTGCCAACGAACGGTTTAACCTAGAAGAAAGAAATTTGGTGAGGCAAGTGGGATTTGGGTACTGATCATGACCTGAAAGTGTCATCAAGATTGGGTGAAAAAACGTGTGCTGAGATTTCAGGAAACTCGTAGTTTTTTGGAAGCTTGCCAACCCCTTACCATGAAAGTGATTTGAGCCTGTTTCTGCTTAGGGCTATATCAATAGGATACAAAGTATAGAGATAGAACTTGGAACTACTTTATTGTCAAGTTTCAAAGAGCTAGCACAAACCGTGTTTGATTTAGAGTTCCAACTACATGTATCCATATAGGAGAAAACAGAGTGAAACCTAAAAATTAAAACTGTTACTGCCAACGAACGGTTTAACCTAGAAGAACGAAATTTGGTGAGCCAAGTGGGATTGGGGTACTGATCATTACAAGAAAGTGTCATCAAGATTGGGTGAAAAATGTGTGCTGAGATTTCTGGAATTTCGTAGTTTTTTGGAAGCTTGGCAACCCCTTTCCATGAAAGTGATTTGCGCCAGTCTCTGCTTAGGGTACATCAATAGGAAACAAAACATAGAGGTAGAACTAGGAACTACATTCTTGTGTCAAGTTTCAAAGAGCTAGCACAAACCGTGTTTGATTTAGAGTTCCAACTACATATATCCATAAAGGAGAAAACAGAGTGAAACCTAAAAATTAAAAGTGTTACTTCCAACAAACGGTTTAATCTAGAAAAACGAAATTTGGTGAGCCAAGTGGGATTGGGGTACAGATCATGACCTGAAAGTGTCATCAAGATTGGGTGAAAAAATGTGTGCTGAGATTTCAGAAACTCGTATTTTTTTGGCAGTTGGCCACCCCTTTCCATGAAAGTGATTTGTGCCAGTCTCTGCTTAGGGCTACATCAATTGGAAACAAACCATACAGACAGAACTTGGAACTATTTTCTTGTGTCAAGTTTCAAAAAGCTAGCACAAACCATGTTTGATTGAGAGTTCCAAATACATGTATCCATATAGGAGAAAACAGAGTGAAACCTAAAAATTAAAACTGTTACTGCCAACGAACGGTTTAACCTAGAAGAACGAAATTTGGTGAGCCACGTGGGATTGGGGTACTGATCATGACCTGAAAGTGTCATCAAGATTGGGTGAAAAAATGTGTGCTGAGATTTCAGGAAACTCATAGTTTTTTGGAAGCTTGGCATCCCCTTTCCATGAAAGTGATTTGCGCCAGTCTCTGCTTAGGGCTACATCAATAGGAAACAAACCATAGAGATAGAACTCAGAACTAGTTTATTGTGTCAACTTTCAAAGAGCTAGCACAAACCGTGTTTGATTTAGAGTTCCAAGTACATGTATCCATATAGGAAAAAACAGAGTGTAACCTAAAAATTAAGACTGTACTGCCAACGAACGGTTTAACCTAGAAGAACGAAATTTGGTGAGCCATGTGGGATTGGGGTACTGATCATTACCTGAAAGTGTCATCAAGATTGGGTGAAAATATATGTGCTGAGATTTCAGGAAACTCGTAGTTTTTTGGAACCTTGGCAACCACTTTCCTTGAAAGTGATTTGCGCCAGTCTCTGCATAGGGCTACATCAATAGGAAACAAACCATAGATGTAGAACTTGAAACTACTTTATTGTGTCAAGTTTCAAAGAGCTAGCACAAACCATGTTTGATTTAGAGTTCCAACTACAAGTATCCATATAGGAGAAAAGAGAGTGAAACCTAAAAATTAAAACTGTTATTGCCAACGAACGGTTTAACCTAGAAGAACGAAATTTGGTGAGCCAAGTGGAATTGGGGTACTGATTATTACCTGAAAGTGTCATCAAGATTGGCTGAAAAAATGTGTGCTGTGATTTCAGGAAACTCGTAGTTTTTTGGAAGTTTGGCAACCCCTTTCCATGAAAGTGATTTGAGCCAGTCTCTGCTTAGGGCTTCATCAATAGGATACAAAGCATAGAGATAGAACTTAGAACTACTTTATTGTCAAGTTTCAAAGAGCTAGCACAAACCGTGTTTGATTTAGAGTTTCAACTACATGTATCCATATAGGAGAAAACAGAGTGAAACCTAAAAATTAAAACTGTTACTGCCAACGAACGGTTTAACCTAGAAGAACGAAATTTGGTGAGCCAAGTGGGATTGGGGTACTGATCATTACAAGAAAGTGTCATCAAGATTGGGTGAAAAATGTGTGCTGAGATTTCTGGAATTTCGTAGTTTTTTGGAAGCTTAGCAACCCCTTTCCATGAAAATGATTTGCGCAAGTCTCTGCTTAGGGCTACATCAATAGGAAACAAAACATAGAGGTAGAACTTGGAACTACTTTCTTGTGTCAAGTTTCAAAGTGCTAGCACAAACCGTGTTTGATTTAGAGTTCCAACTACATATATCCATATAGGAGAAAACAGAGTGAAACCTAAAAATTAAAAGTGTTACTTCCAACAAATGGTTTAATCTAGAAGAACGAAATTTGGTGAGCCACGTGGGATTGGGGTACAGATCATGACCTGAAAGTGTCATCAAGATTGGGTGAAAAAATGTGTGCTGAGATTTCAGGAAACTCGTAGTTTTTGGGAAGCTTGGCAACCCCTTTCCATGAAAGTGATTTGTGCCAGTCTCTGCTTAGGGCTACATCAATAGGAAACAAACCATAGAGATAGAACTTGGAACTACTTTATTGTGTCAAGTTTCAAAGAGCTAGCACAAACCGTGTTTGATTTAGAGTTCCAACTACATGTATTAATATAGTGGAAAACAGAGTGAAACCTAAAAATTAAAACTGTTACTGCCAATAACGGTTTAACCTAGAAGAACGAAATTTGGTGAGCCAAGTGGGATTTGGGTACTGACCTGACGTGAAAGTGTCATCAAGTTTGGATGAAAAAATGTGTGCTGAGATTTCAGGAAACTCGTAGTTTATTGGAAGTTTGGCAACCCCTTTCCATGAAAGTGATTTGCGCCAGTCTCTGCTTAGGGCTACATCAATAGGAAACAAACCATAGAGATAGAACTTGGAACTAGTTTCTTGTGTCAAGTTTCAAAGAGCTAGCACAAACCGTGTTTGATTTAGAGTTCCAAATACATATATCCATTTAGGAAAAAACAGAGTGAAACCTAAAAATTTAAACTCTTACTGCCAACGAACGGTTTAACCTAGAAGAAAGAAATTTGGTGAGGCAAGTGGGATTTGGGTACTGATCATGACCTGAAAGTGTCATCAAGATTGGGTGAAAAAACGTGTGCTGAGATTTCAGGAAACTCGTAGTTTTTTGGAAGCTTGGCAACCCCTTACCATGAAAGTGATTTGAGCCTGTTTCTGCTTAGGGCTATATCAATAGGATACAAAGTATAGAGATAGAACTTGGAACTACTTTATTGTCAAGTTTCAAAGAGCTAGCACAAACCGTGTTTGATTTAGAGTTCCAACTACATGTATCCATATAGGAGAAAACAGAGTGAAACCTAAAAATTAAAACTGTTACTGCCAACGAACGGTTTAACCTAGAAGAACGAAATTTGGTGAGCCAAGTGGGATTGGGGTACTGATCATTACAAGAAAGTGTCATCAAGATTGGGTGAAAAAAGTGTGCTGAGATTTCAGGAAACTCGTAGTTTTTTGGAAGCTTGGCAACCCCTTTCCATGAAAGTGATTTGTGCCAGTCTCTGCTTAGGGCTACATCAATAGGAAACAAACCACAGAGATAGAACTTAGAACTACTTTATTGTGTCAAGTTTAAAAGAGCTAGCACAAACTGTCTTTGATTTAGAGTTCCAACTACATGTATCCATATAGGAGAAAACAGAGTGAAACCTAAAAATTAAAACTTTTACTGCCAACGAACGGTTTAACCTAGAAGAACGAAATTTGGTGAGCCAAGTGGGATTGGGGTACTGATCATTACCGGAAAGTGTCATCAAGATTGGGTGAAAAAAATGTGTGCTGAGATTTCAGGAAACTCTTATTTTTTTTTAAGCTTGGCAACTCCTTTCCATGAAAGTGATTTGCGCCAGTCTCTGCTTAGGGCTACATCAATGGGAAACAAACCATAGAGATAGAACTTGGAACTACTTTATTGTGACAAGTTTCAAAGAGCTAGCACACACCGTCTTTGATTTAGACTTCCAACTACATGTATCCATATAGGAGAAAACAGAGTGAAACCTAAAAATTAAAACTGTTACTGCCAACGAACAGTTTAACCTAGAAGAATGAAATTTGGTGAGCCAAGTGGGATTGGGGTACTGATCATTACCTGAAAGTGTCATCAAGATTGAGTAAAAAAAAGTGTGCTGACATTTCAGGAAATTCGTAGTTTATTGGAAGCTTGGCAACCCCTTTCCATGAAAGTGATTTTTGCCAGTCTCTGCTTAGGGCTACATCAATAGGAAACAAACCACAGAGATAGAACTTGGAACTACTTTCTTGTGTCAAGTTTCAAAGAGCTAGCAGAAACCGTCTTTGATTTAGAGTTCCAACTACATGTATCCATATAGGAGAAAACAGAGTGAAACCTAAAAATTAAAACCGTTACTGCCAACGAACAGTTTAACCTAGAAGAATGAAATTTGGTGAGCCAAGTGGGATTGGGGTACTGATCATTACCTGAAAGTGTCATCAAGATTGAGTAAAAAAAAGTGTGCTGACATTTCAGGAAATTCGTAGTTTTTTGGAAGCTTGGCAACCCCTTTCCATGAAAGTGATTTGCGCCGGTCTCAGCTTAGGGCTACATAAATAGGAAACAAACCATAGAGATATAACTTGGAACTACTTTATTGTATCAAGTTTCAGAGATCTAGCCGAAACCGTCTTTGATTTAGAGTTCCAACTAATGTATCCATATAGGAGAAAACAGAGTGAAACCCAGAAATTAAAACTGTTACTGCCAACGAACGGTTTAAGCTAGAAGAACGAAATTTGGAGAGCCAAGTGTGATTGGGGTACTGATCATTACTGGAAAGTGTCATCAAGATTGGGTGAAAAAATGTGTGCTGAGATTTCAGGAAACTTGTAGTTTTTTGGAAGCTTGGCAACCCCTTTCCATGAATGTGATTTGTGCCCGTCTCTGCTTAAAGCTACATCAAAAGGAAACAAACCATAGAGATAGAACTTGGAACTACTTTATTGTGTCAAGTTTCAAAGAGCTAGCACAAACCGTGTTTGATTTAGAGTTCCAACTACATGTATCCATATAAGAGAAAGCAGAGTGAAACCTAAAAATTATAACTGTTACTGCCAACGAACGGTTTAACCTAGAAGAACGAAATTTGGTGAGCCAAGTGGGATTGGGGTACTGATCATTACCGGAAAGTTTCATCAAGTTTGGGTGAAAAAATGTGTGCAGAGATTTCAGGAAAGTCGTAGTTTTTTGGAAGCTTGGCAACCCCTTTCCATGAAAGTGATATGCGCCAGTCTCTGCTTAGGGCTACATCAATAGGAAACAAACCATAGATATGGAACTTGGAACTACTTTATTGTGTCAAGTTTCAAAGAGCTAGCAGAAACCATCTTTGATTTAGAGTTCCAACTACATGTATCCATATAGGAGAAAACAGAGTGAAACCTAAAAATTAAAACTGTTACTGCCAATGAACGGTTTAACCTAGAAGAACGAAATTTGGTGAGCCAAGTGGGAATGGGGTATTGATCATTATCTGAAAGTGTCATCAAGATTGAGTAAAAAAAGTGTGCTGAGATTTCAGGAAATTCGTAGTTTTTTGGAAGCTTGGCAACCCCTTTCCATGAAAGAGATTTGCGCCGGTCTCAGCTTAGGGCTACATCAATAGGAAACAAACCATAGAGATAGAACTTGGAACTACTTTATTGAATCAAGTTTCAGAGAGCTAGCAGAAACCGTCTTTGATTTAGAGTTCCAACTATTTGTATCCATATAGGAGAAAACAGAGTGAAACCTAAAAATTAAAACTGTTACTGCCAACGAACGGTTTAACCTAGAAGAACGAAATTTGGAGAGCCAAGTGTGATTGGGGTACTGATCATTACTGGAAAGTGTCATCAAGATTGGATGAAAAAATGTGTGCTGAGATTTCAGGAAACTCTTATTTTTTTTTAAGCTTGGCAACTCCTTTCCATGAAAGTGATTTGCGCCAGTCTCTGCTTAGGGCTACATCAATAGGAAACAAACCATAGAGATAGAACTTGGAACTACTTTATTGTGTCAAGTTTCAAAGAGCTAGCACACACCGTCTTTGATTTAGACTTCCAACTACATGTATCCATATAGGAGAAAACAAAGTGAAACCTAAAAATTAAAACTGTTACTGCCAACGAACGGTTTAACCTAGAAGAACGAAATTTGTTGAGCGAAGTGGGATTTGGGTACTGATCATGACCTGAAAGTGTCATCAAGTTTGGGTGAAAAAATGTGCGCTGAGATTTCAGGAAACTCGTAGTTTTTTGGAAGCTTGGCAACCCCTTACCATGAAAGTGATTTGCGCCTGTTTCTGCTTAGGGCTATATCAATAGGATACAAAGTATAGAGATAGAACTTGGAACTACTTTATTGTCAAGTTTCAAAGAGCTAGCACAAACCGTGTTTGATTTAGAGTTCCAACTACATGTATCCATATAGGAGAAAACAGAGTGAAACCTAAAAATTAAAACTGTTACTGCCAATGAACGGTTTAACATAGAAGAACGAAATTTGGTGAGCCAAGTAGGATTGGGGTACTGATCATTACAAGAAAGTGTCATCAAGATTGGGTGAAAAATGTGTGCTGAGATTTCTGGAATTTCGTAGTTTTTTGGAAGCTTGGCACCCCTTTCCATGAAAGTGATTTGCGCCAGTCTCTGCTTAGGGTACATCAATAGGAAACAAAACATAGAGGTAGAACTAGGAACTACTTTCTTGTGTCAAGTTTCAAAGAGCTAGCACAAACCGTGTTTGATTTAGAGTTCCAACTACATATATCCATAAAGGAGAAAACAGAGTGAAACCTAAAAATTAAAAGTGTTACTTTCAACAAATGGTTTAATCTAGAAGAACGAAATTTGGTGAGCCAAGTGGGATTGGGGTACTGATCATCACCTGAAAATGTCATCAAGATTGAGTGAAAAAATGTGTGCTGAGATTTCAGAAACTCGTATTTTTTTGGCAGTTGGCCACCCCTTTACATGAAAGTGATTTGCGCCAGTCTCTGCTTAGGGCTACATCAATTGGAAACAAACCATACAGACAGAACTTGGAACTACTTTCTTGTGTCAAGTTTCAAAGAGCTAGCACAAACCATGTTTGATTGAGAGTTCCAAATACATGTATCCATATAGGAGAAAACAGAGTGAAACCTAAAAATTAAAACTGTTACTGCCAACGAACAGTTTAACCTAGAAGAACGAAATTTGGTGAGCCACGTGGGATTGGGGTACTGATCATGACCTGAAAGTGTCATCAAGATTGGGTGAAAAAATGTGTGCTGAGATTTCAGGAAACTCATAGTTTTTTGGAAGCTTGGCAACCCCTTTCCATGAAAGTGATTTGCGCCAGTCTCTGCTTAGGGCTACATCAATAGGAAACAAACCATAGAGATAGAACTCAGAACTAGTTTATTGTGTGAACTTTCAAAGAGCTAGCACAAACCGTGTTTGATTTAGAGTTCCAAGTACATGTATCCATATAGGAGAAAACAGAGTGAAACCTAAAAATTAAGACTGTACTGCCAAAGAATGGTTTAACCTAGAAGAACGAAATTTGGTGAGCAATGTGGGATTGGGGTACTGATCATTACCTGAAAGTGTCATCAAGATTGGCTGAAAAAAATGTGTGCTGTGATTTCAGGAAACTCGTAGTTTTTTGGAAGTTTGGCAACCCCTTTCCATGAAAGTGATTTGAGCCAGTCTCTGCTTAGGGCTTCATCAATAGGATACAAAGCATAGAGATAGAACTTGGAACTACTTTATTGTCAAGTTTCAAAGAGCTAGCACAAACCGTGTTTGATTTAGAGTTCCAACTACATTTATCCATATAGGAGAAAACAGAGTGAAACCTAAAAATTAAAACTCTTACTGCCAACGAACGGTTTAACCTAGAAGAACGAAATTTGGTGAGCCAAGTGGGATTGGGGTACTGATCATTACAAGAGAGTGTCATCAAGATTGGGTGAAAAATGTGTGCTGAGATTTCTGGAATTTCGTAGTTTTTTGGAAGCTTGGCAACCCCTTTCCATGAAAGTGATTTGCGCAAGTCTCTGTTTAGGGCTACATCAATAGGAAACAAAACATAGAGGTAGAACTTGGAACTACTTTCTTGTGTCAAGTTTCAAAGAGCTAGCACAAACTGTGTTTGATTTAGAGTTCCAACTACATATATCCATATAGGAGAAAACAGAGTGAAACCTAAAAATTAAAAGTGTTACTTCCAACAAATGGTTTAATCTAGAAGAACGAAATTTGGTGAGCCACGTGGGATTGGGGTACAGATCATGACCTGAAAGTGTCATCAAGATTGGGTGAAAAAATGTGTGCTGAGATTTCAGGAAACTCGTAGTTTTTTGGAAGCTTGGCAACCCCTTTCCATGAAAGTGATTTGCGCCAGTCTCTGCTTAGGGCTACATCAATAGGAAACAAACCACAGAGATAGAACTTGGAACTACTTTCTTGTGTCAAGTTTGAAAGAGCTAGCAGAAACCGTCCTTGATTTAGACTTCCAAATACATGTAGCCATATAGGAGAAAACAGAGTGAAACCTAAAAATTGAAACTGTTACTGCCAACGAACGGTTTAACCTAGAAGACCGAAATTTGGTGAGCCACGTGGGATTGGGGTACTGATCAAACCTGAAAGTGTCATCAAGATTGAGTAAAAAAAAGTGTGCTGAGATTTCAGGAAACTCGTAGTTTTTTGGAAGCTTGGCAACCCCTTTCCATGAAAGTGATTTGCGCCAGTCTCTGCTTAGGGGTACATCAATAGGAAACAAACCATAGACATAGAATTTGGAACTACTTTCTTGTGTCACGTTTCAAAGAGCTATCACACACCGTCTTTGATTTAGACTTCCAACTACATGTATCCATATAGGAGAAAACAGAGTGAAACCTAAAAATTAAAACTGTTACTGCCAACGAACGGTTTAACCTAGAAGAACGAAATTTGGTGAGCCAAGTGGGATTGGGGTACTGATCATTACCGGAAAGTGTCATCAAGATTGGGTGAAAAAAATGTGTGCTGAGATTTCAGGAAACTCTTATTTTTTTTTAAGCTTGGCAACTCCTTTCCATGAAAGTGATTTGCGCCAGTCTCTGCTTAGGGCTACATCAATGGGAAACAAACCATAGAGATAGAACTTGGAACTACTTTATTGTGACAAGTTTCAAAGAGCTAGCACACACCGTCTTTGATTTAGACTTCCAACTACATGTATCCATATAGGAGAAAACAGAGTGAAACCTAAAAATTAAAACTGTTACTGCCAACGAACAGTTTAACCTAGAAGAATGAAATTTGGTGAGCCAAGTGGGATTGGGGTACTGATCATTACCTGAAAGTGTCATCAAGATTGAGTAAAAAAAAGTGTGCTGACATTTCAGGAAATTCGTAGTTTATTGGAAGCTTGGCAACCCCTTTCCATGAAAGTGATTTTTGCCAGTCTCTGCTTAGGGCTACATCAATAGGAAACAAACCACAGAGATAGAACTTGGAACTACTTTCTTGTGTCAAGTTTCAAAGAGCTAGCAGAAACCGTCTTTGATTTAGAGTTCCAACTACATGTATCCATATAGGAGAAAACAGAGTGAAACCTAAAAATTAAAACCGTTACTGCCAACGAACAGTTTAACCTAGAAGAATGAAATTTGGTGAGCCAAGTGGGATTGGGGTACTGATCATTACCTGAAAGTGTCATCAAGATTGAGTAAAAAAAAGTGTGCTGACATTTCAGGAAATTCGTAGTTTTTTGGAAGCTTGGCAACCCCTTTCCATGAAAGTGATTTGCGCCGGTCTCAGCTTAGGGCTACATAAATAGGAAACAAACCATAGAGATATAACTTGGAACTACTTTATTGTATCAAGTTTCAGAGATCTAGCCGAAACCGTCTTTGATTTAGAGTTCCAACTAATGTATCCATATAGGAGAAAACAGAGTGAAACCCAGAAATTAAAACTGTTACTGCCAACGAACGGTTTAAGCTAGAAGAACGAAATTTGGAGAGCCAAGTGTGATTGGGGTACTGATCATTACTGGAAAGTGTCATCAAGATTGGGTGAAAAAATGTGTGCTGAGATTTCAGGAAACTTGTAGTTTTTTGGAAGCTTGGCAACCCCTTTCCATGAATGTGATTTGTGCCCGTCTCTGCTTAAAGCTACATCAAAAGGAAACAAACCATAGAGATAGAACTTGGAACTACTTTATTGTGTCAAGTTTCAAAGAGCTAGCACAAACCGTGTTTGATTTAGAGTTCCAACTACATGTATCCATATAAGAGAAAGCAGAGTGAAACCTAAAAATTATAACTGTTACTGCCAACGAACGGTTTAACCTAGAAGAACGAAATTTGGTGAGCCAAGTGGGATTGGGGTACTGATCATTACCGGAAAGTTTCATCAAGTTTGGGTGAAAAAATGTGTGCAGAGATTTCAGGAAAGTCGTAGTTTTTTGGAAGCTTGGCAACCCCTTTCCATGAAAGTGATATGCGCCAGTCTCTGCTTAGGGCTACATCAATAGGAAACAAACCATAGATATGGAACTTGGAACTACTTTATTGTGTCAAGTTTCAAAGAGCTAGCAGAAACCATCTTTGATTTAGAGTTCCAACTACATGTATCCATATAGGAGAAAACAGAGTGAAACCTAAAAATTAAAACTGTTACTGCCAATGAACGGTTTAACCTAGAAGAACGAAATTTGGTGAGCCAAGTGGGAATGGGGTACTGATCATTATCTGAAAGTGTCATCAAGATTGAGTAAAAAAAGTGTGCTGAGATTTCAGGAAATTCGTAGTTTTTTGGAAGCTTGGCAACCCCTTTCCATGAAAGAGATTTGCGCCGGTCTCAGCTTAGGGCTACATCAATAGGAAACAAACCATAGAGATAGAACTTGGAACTACTTTATTGAATCAAGTTTCAGAGAGCTAGCAGAAACCGTCTTTGATTTAGAGTTCCAACTATTTGTATCCATATAGGAGAAAACAGAGTGAAACCTAAAAATTAAAACTGTTACTGCCAACGAACGGTTTAACCTAGAAGAACGAAATTTGGAGAGCCAAGTGTGATTGGGGTACTGATCATTACTGGAAAGTGTCATCAAGATTGGATGAAAAAATGTGTGCTGAGATTTCAGGAAACTCTTATTTTTTTTTAAGCTTGGCAACTCCTTTCCATGAAAGTGATTTGCGCCAGTCTCTGCTTAGGGCTACATCAATAGGAAACAAACCATAGAGATAGAACTTGGAACTACTTTATTGTGTCAAGTTTCAAAGAGCTAGCACACACCGTCTTTGATTTAGACTTCCAACTACATGTATCCATATAGGAGAAAACAAAGTGAAACCTAAAAATTAAAACTGTTACTGCCAACGAACGGTTTAACCTAGAAGAACGAAATTTGTTGAGCGAAGTGGGATTTGGGTACTGATCATGACCTGAAAGTGTCATCAAGTTTGGGTGAAAAAATGTGCGCTGAGATTTTCAGGAAACTCGTAGTTTTTTGGAAGCTTGGCAACCCCTTACCATGAAAGTGATTTGCGCCTGTTTCTGCTTAGGGCTATATCAATAGGATACAAAGTATAGAGATAGAACTTGGAACTACTTTATTGTCAAGTTTCAAAGAGCTAGCACAAACCGTGTTTGATTTAGAGTTCCAACTACATGTATCCATATAGGAGAAAACAGAGTGAAACCTAAAAATTAAAACTGTTACTGCCAATGAACGGTTTAACATAGAAGAACGAAATTTGGTGAGCCAAGTAGGATTGGGGTACTGATCATTACAAGAAAGTGTCATCAAGATTGGGTGAAAAATGTGTGCTGAGATTTCTGGAATTTCGTAGTTTTTTGGAAGCTTGGCACCCCTTTCCATGAAAGTGATTTGCGCCAGTCTCTGCTTAGGGTACATCAATAGGAAACAAAACATAGAGGTAGAACTAGGAACTACTTTCTTGTGTCAAGTTTCAAAGAGCTAGCACAAACCGTGTTTGATTTAGAGTTCCAACTACATATATCCATAAAGGAGAAAACAGAGTGAAACCTAAAAATTAAAAGTGTTACTTTCAACAAATGGTTTAATCTAGAAGAACGAAATTTGGTGAGCCAAGTGGGATTGGGGTACTGATCATCACCTGAAAATGTCATCAAGATTGAGTGAAAAAATGTGTGCTGAGATTTCAGAAACTCGTATTTTTTTGGCAGTTGGCCACCCCTTTACATGAAAGTGATTTGCGCCAGTCTCTGCTTAGGGCTACATCAATTGGAAACAAACCATACAGACAGAACTTGGAACTACTTTCTTGTGTCAAGTTTCAAAGAGCTAGCACAAACCATGTTTGATTGAGAGTTCCAAATACATGTATCCATATAGGAGAAAACAGAGTGAAACCTAAAAATTAAAACTGTTACTGCCAACGAACAGTTTAACCTAGAAGAACGAAATTTGGTGAGCCACGTGGGATTGGGGTACTGATCATGACCTGAAAGTGTCATCAAGATTGGGTGAAAAAATGTGTGCTGAGATTTCAGGAAACTCATAGTTTTTTGGAAGCTTGGCAACCCCTTTCCATGAAAGTGATTTGCGCCAGTCTCTGCTTAGGGCTACATCAATAGGAAACAAACCATAGAGATAGAACTCAGAACTAGTTTATTGTGTGAACTTTCAAAGAGCTAGCACAAACCGTGTTTGATTTAGAGTTCCAAGTACATGTATCCATATAGGAGAAAACAGAGTGAAACCTAAAAATTAAGACTGTACTGCCAAAGAATGGTTTAACCTAGAAGAACGAAATTTGGTGAGCAATGTGGGATTGGGGTACTGATCATTACCTGAAAGTGACATCAAGATTGGATGAAAATATATGTGCTGAGATTTCAGGAAACTCGTAGTTTTTTGGAACCTTGGCAACCCCTTTCCATGAAAGTGATTTGCGCCAGTCTCTGCATAGGGCTACATCAATAGGAAACAAACCATAGAGGTAGAACTTGAAACTACTTTATTGTGTCAAGTTTCAAAGAGCTAGCACAAACCGTGTTTGATTTAGAGTTCCAACTACATGTATCCATATAGGAGAAAACAGAGTGAAACCTAAAAATTAAAACTGTTACTGCCAACGAACGGTTTAACCTAGAAGAACGAAATTTGGTGAGCCAAGTGGGATTGGGGTACTGATCATTACAAGAAAGTGTCATCAAGATTGGGTGAAAAAAAGTGTGCTGAGATTTCTGGAATTTCGTAGTTTTTTGGAAGCTTGGCAACCCCTTTCCATGAAAGTGATTTGCGCCAGTCTCTGCTTAGGGCTACATCAATAGGAAACAAAACATAGAGGTAGAACTTAGAACTACTTTCTTGTGTCAAGTTTCAAAGAGCTAGCACAAACCGTGTTTGATTTAGAGTTGCAAATACATGTATCTATATAGAAGAAAAGAGAGTGAAACCTAAAAATTAAAACTGTTACTGCCAACGAACGGATTAACCTAGAGGAACGAAATTTGGTGAGGCACGTGGGATTGGGGTACTGATCATCTCGTGAAAGTGTCATCAAGATTGGGTGAAAAAATATGTGCTGAGATTTCAAGAAACTCGTAGTTTTTTGGAAGCTTGGCAACCCCTTTCCATGAAAGTGATTTGCGCCAGGCTCTGCTTAGGGCTACATCAATAGGAAACAAACCATAGAGATAGAACTGGGAACTACTTTCTTGTGTCAAGTTTCAAAGAGATAGCACAAACCATGTTTGATTTAGAGTTCCAACTCCATGTATCCATATAGGAGAAAACAGAGTGAAACCTAAAAATTAAAACTGTTACTGCCAACGAACGGTTTAACCTAGAAGATCGAAATTTGGTGAGCCAAGTGGGATTTGGGTACTTATCATTACCAGAAAGTGTCATCAAGATTGGGTGAAAAATGTGTGCTGAGATTTAAGGAAACTCGTAGTTTTTTGGAAGCTTGGCAACCCCTTTCCATGAAAGTGATTTGCACCAGTCTCTGCTTAGGCCTACATTAATAGGAAACAAACCATAGAGATGGAACTTGGAACTACTTTATTGTGTCAAGTTTCAAAGGGCTAGCACAAACCGTGTTTGATATAGAGTTCCAACTACATGTATGCCTATCGGAGAAAACAGAGTGAAAGCTAAAAATTAAAACTGTTACTGCCAACGAACGGTTTAACCTAGAAGAACGAAATTTGGTGAGCCAAGTGGGATTGGGGTACTGATCATGACCTGAAAGTGTCATCAAGATTGGGTGAAAAAATGTGTGCTGTGATTTCAGAAAACTCGTAGTTTTTTGGAAGCTTGGCAACCCCTTTCCATGAAAGAGATTTGCGCCAGTCTCTGCTTAGGGCTACATTAATAGAAAAGAAACCATAGAGATAGAACTTGGAACTACTTTATTGTGTCAAGATTCAAAGAGCTAGCACAAACCGTGTTTGATTTAGAGTTCCAACTACACGTATCCATATAGGAGAAAAGAGAGTGAAACCTAAAAATTAAAACTGTTACTGCCAATGAACGGTTTAACCTAGAAGAACGAAATTTGGTGAGGCACGTGGGACTGGGGTACTGATCATCTCCTGAAAGTGTCATCAAGATTGGGTGAAAAAATATGTGCTGAGATTTCAAGAAACTCGTAGTTTTTTGGAAGCTTGGCAACCCCTTTCCATGGAAGTGATTTGCGCCAGTCTCCACTTTGGGCTACATCAATAGGAAAAAAATCATAGAGATAGAACTTGGAACTACTTTATTGTGTCAAGTTTCAAAGAGATAGCACAAACCATGTTTGATTTAGAGTTCCAACTACATGTATCCATATAGGAGAAAACAGAGTGAAACCTAAAAATTAAAACTGTTAATGCCAACGAACGGTTTAACCTAGAAGAATGAAATTTGGTGAGCCAAGTGGAATTGGGGTACTGATGATTACCTGAGAGTGTCATCAAGATTGGCTGAAAAAATGTGTGCTGTGATTTCAGGAAACTCTTAGTTTTTTGGAAGCTTGGCAACCCCTTTCCATGAAAGTGATTTGATCCAGACTCTGCCTAGGGCTTCATCAATAAGAAACAAACTATAGAGATAGATCTTGGAACTACTTTTTTGTGTCAAGTTTCAAAGAGCTAGCACAACGTGTCTTTGATTTAGAGTTCCTAATACATGTATCCATATAGGAGAAAACAGAGTGCAACCTAAAAATTAAAACTGTTACTGCCAACGAAGGATTTAACCTAGAAGAACGAAATTTGGTGAGCCATGTGGAATTGGGGTACTGATGATTACCTGAGAGTGTCATCAAGATTGGCTGAAAAAATGTGTGCTGAGATTTCAGGACACTCTTAGTTTTTTGGAAGCTTGGCTACCACTTTCCATGTAAGTGTTTTGCGCCAGTCTCTACTTAGGGCTACATCAATAGGGAACAAACCATAGAGATAGAACTTGGAATTACTATATTTTGTCAAGTTTCAAAGAGCTAGCACAAAACGTGTTTGATTTAGAGTTCCAACTACATGTATCCATACAGGAGAAAACAGAGTGAAACCTAAAAATTAAAACTGTTACTGAAAAAGAACGGTTTAACCTAGAAGAACGAAATTTGGTGAGCCAAGTGGGATTGGGGTAATGCTCATGACCTGAAAGTGTCATCAATATTGGTTGAAAAAATGTGTGCTGAGATTTCAGGAAACTCGTAGTTTTTTATAAGCTTGGCAACCACTTTCCATGAAAGTGATTTTCGCCAGTCTCTGCTTAGGGCTACATCAATAAGAAACAAACCATAGAGATAGAACTTGGAACTACTTTATTGTGAGAAGTTTCAAAGAGCTAGCACAAACCGTGGTTGATTTAGAGTTCCAACTACATGTATCCATATAGGAGAAAAGAGAGTGAAATCTAAAAATTAAAACTTTTACTGCCACGAACTGTTTAAACTTGAAGAATGAAATTTGGTGAGCCAAGTGGGACTGGGGTACTGATCAATACCGGAAAGTGTCATCAAGATTGGGTGAAAAAATGTGTGGTGAGATTTCAGGAAACTCGTAGGTTTTTGGAAGCTTGGCAACCCCTTTCCATGAAAGTGATTGGCGCCAGTCTCTGCTTAGGTCTACATCAATAGGAAAAAAACCATAGAGATAGAACTTGTAACTACTTTATTGTGCCAAGTTTCAAAGAGCTAGCACAAACCGTCTTTGATTTAGAGTTTCAACTACATGTATCCATAGACGAAAACAGAGTGAAACCTAAAAATTAAAACTGTTACTGCCAACGAACCATTTAACCTAGAAGAACGAAATTTGGTGAGCCAAGTGGGATTGGGGTACTGATCATCAATGAAAAGTGTCATCAAGATTGGTTTAAAAAATGTGGGCTGAGATTTCAGGAAACTCGTAGTTTTTTGCAAGCTTGGCAACCCCTTTCCATGAAAGTGATTTGCGCCAGTCTCTGCTTAGGGCTATATCAATAGGAAACAAACCATAGAGATAGAACTTGGAACTTCATTATTGTGTCAAGTTTCAAAGAGCTAGCACAATCCGTGTTTGATTTAGAGTTCCAACTACATGTATCCATATAGGAGAAAACAGAGTGAAACCCAAAAATTAAAACTGTTACTGCCAACGAACGGTTTAACCTAGAAGAACGAAATTTGGTGAGGCACGTGGGATTGGGGTACCGATCATCTCGTGAAAGTGTCATCAAGATTGGGTGAAAAAATTTGTGCTGAGATTTCAAGAAACTCGTAGTTTTTTGGAAGCTTGGCAACCCCTTTCCATTAAAGTGATTTGCGCCAGTCTCTGCTTAGGGCTACATCAATAGGAAACAAACCATAGAGATAGAACTGGGAACTAATTTCTTGTGTCAAGTTTCAAAGAGATAGCACAAACCATGTTTGATTTAGAGTTCCAACTACATGTATCCATATAGGAGAAAACAGAGTGAAACCTAAAAATTAAAACTGTTACTGCCAACGAACGGTTTAACCTAGAAGATCGAAATTTGGTTAGCCAAGTGGGATTTGGGTACTTATCATTACCGGAAAGTGTCATCAAGATTGGGTGAAAAATGTATGCTGAGATTTAAGGAAACTCGTAGTTTTTAGGAAGCTTGGCAACCCCTTTCCATGAAAGTGATTTGCACCAGTCTCTGCTTAGGCCTACATTAATAGGAAACAAACCATAGTGATGGAACTTGGAACTAATTTATTGTGTCAAGTTTCAAAGAGCTAGCACAAACCGTGTTTGATATAGAGTTCCAACTACATGTATGCCTATAGGAGAAAACAGAGTGAAAGCTAAAAATTAAAACTGTTGCTGCCAACGAACGGTTTAACATAGAAGAACGAAATTTGGTGAGCCAAGTGGGATTGGGGTACTGATCATGACCTGAAAGTCTCATCAAGATTGGGTGAAAAAATGTGTGCTGAGATTTCAGGAAACTCGTAGTTTTTTGGAAGCTTGGTAACCCCTTTCCATGAAAGAGATTTGCGCCAGTCTCTGCTTAGGGCTACATCAATAGGAAACAAACCATAGAGATAGAACTTGGAACTACTTTATTGTGTCAAGTTTCAAAGAGCTAGCAAAAACCATGTTTGATTTAGAGTTCCAACTACATGTATCCATATAGGAGAAAACCGAGTGAAACCCAAAAATTAAAAATGTTATTGCCAATGAACGGTTTAACCTAGAAGAACGAAATTTGGTGAGCCAAGTGGGATTGGAGTACTGATCATTACAGGAAAGTGTCATCAAGATTGGTTGAAAAAATGTGTGCTGAGATTTCAGGAAACTCGTAGGTTTTTGGAAGCTTGCCAACCCCTTTCCATGAAAGTGATTTGCGCCAGTCTCTGCTTAGGGCTACATCAATAGGAAACAAACCATAGAGACAGAACTTGGAACTACTTTATTGTATCAAGTTTCAAAGAGCTAGCACAAACCGTCTTTGATTTAGAGGTCCAACTACATGTATCCATATAGGAGAAAACAGTGAAAACAAAAAATTAAAACTGTTACTGCCAACGAACCGTTTAACCTAGAAGAACAAAATTTGGTGAGCCAAGTGGAATTGGGGTACTGATGATTACCTGAGAGTGTCATCAAGATTGGCTGAAAAAATGTGTGCTGTGATTTCAGGAAACTCTTAGTTTTTTGGAAGCTTGGCAACCCCTTTCCATGAAAGTGATTTGATCCAGACTCTGCCTAGGGCTTCATCAATAAGAAACAAACTATAGAGATAGATCTTGGAACTACTTTTTTGTGTCAAGTTTCAAAGAGCTAGCACAACGTGTCTTTGATTTAGAGTTCCTAATACATGTATCCATATAGGAGAAAACAGAGTGCAACCTAAAAATTAAAACTGTTACTGCCAACGAAGGATTTAACCTAGAAGAACGAAATTTGGTGAGCCATGTGGAATTGGGGTACTGATGATTACCTGAGAGTGTCATCAAGATTGGCTGAAAAAATGTGTGCTGAGATTTCAGGACACTCTTAGTTTTTTGGAAGCTTGGCTACCACTTTCCATGTAAGTGTTTTGCGCCAGTCTCTACTTAGGGCTACATCAATAGGGAACAAACCATAGAGATAGAACTTGGAATTACTATATTTTGTCAAGTTTCAAAGAGCTAGCACAAAACGTGTTTGATTTAGAGTTCCAACTACATGTATCCATACAGGAGAAAACAGAGTGAAACCTAAAAATTAAAACTGTTACTGAAAAAGAACGGTTTAACCTAGAAGAACGAAATTTGGTGAGCCAAGTGGGATTGGGGTAATGCTCATGACCTGAAAGTGTCATCAATATTGGTTGAAAAAATGTGTGCTGAGATTTCAGGAAACTCGTAGTTTTTTATAAGCTTGGCAACCACTTTCCATGAAAGTGATTTTCGCCAGTCTCTGCTTAGGGCTACATCAATAAGAAACAAACCATAGAGATAGAACTTGGAACTACTTTATTGTGAGAAGTTTCAAAGAGCTAGCACAAACCGTGGTTGATTTAGAGTTCCAACTACATGTATCCATATAGGAGAAAAGAGAGTGAAATCTAAAAATTAAAACTTTTACTGCCACGAACTGTTTAAACTTGAAGAATGAAATTTGGTGAGCCAAGTGGGACTGGGGTACTGATCAATACCGGAAAGTGTCATCAAGATTGGGTGAAAAAATGTGTGGTGAGATTTCAGGAAACTCGTAGGTTTTTGGAAGCTTGGCAACCCCTTTCCATGAAAGTGATTGGCGCCAGTCTCTGCTTAGGTCTACATCAATAGGAAAAAAACCATAGAGATAGAACTTGTAACTACTTTATTGTGCCAAGTTTCAAAGAGCTAGCACAAACCGTCTTTGATTTAGAGTTTCAACTACATGTATCCATAGACGAAAACAGAGTGAAACCTAAAAATTAAAACTGTTACTGCCAACGAACCATTTAACCTAGAAGAACGAAATTTGGTGAGCCAAGTGGGATTGGGGTACTGATCATCAATGAAAAGTGTCATCAAGATTGGTTTAAAAAATGTGGGCTGAGATTTCAGGAAACTCGTAGTTTTTTGCAAGCTTGGCAACCCCTTTCCATGAAAGTGATTTGCGCCAGTCTCTGCTTAGGGCTATATCAATAGGAAACAAACCATAGAGATAGAACTTGGAACTTCATTATTGTGTCAAGTTTCAAAGAGCTAGCACAATCCGTGTTTGATTTAGAGTTCCAACTACATGTATCCATATAGGAGAAAACAGAGTGAAACCCAAAAATTAAAACTGTTACTGCCAACGAACGGTTTAACCTAGAAGAACGAAATTTGGTGAGGCACGTGGGATTGGGGTACCGATCATCTCGTGAAAGTGTCATCAAGATTGGGTGAAAAAATTTGTGCTGAGATTTCAAGAAACTCGTAGTTTTTTGGAAGCTTGGCAACCCCTTTCCATTAAAGTGATTTGCGCCAGTCTCTGCTTAGGGCTACATCAATAGGAAACAAACCATAGAGATAGAACTGGGAACTAATTTCTTGTGTCAAGTTTCAAAGAGATAGCACAAACCATGTTTGATTTAGAGTTCCAACTACATGTATCCATATAGGAGAAAACAGAGTGAAACCTAAAAATTAAAACTGTTACTGCCAACGAACGGTTTAACCTAGAAGATCGAAATTTGGTTAGCCAAGTGGGATTTGGGTACTTATCATTACCGGAAAGTGTCATCAAGATTGGGTGAAAAATGTATGCTGAGATTTAAGGAAACTCGTAGTTTTTAGGAAGCTTGGCAACCCCTTTCCATGAAAGTGATTTGCACCAGTCTCTGCTTAGGCCTACATTAATAGGAAACAAACCATAGTGATGGAACTTGGAACTAATTTATTGTGTCAAGTTTCAAAGAGCTAGCACAAACCGTGTTTGATATAGAGTTCCAACTACATGTATGCCTATAGGAGAAAACAGAGTGAAAGCTAAAAATTAAAACTGTTGCTGCCAACGAACGGTTTAACATAGAAGAACGAAATTTGGTGAGCCAAGTGGGATTGGGGTACTGATCATGACCTGAAAGTCTCATCAAGATTGGGTGAAAAAATGTGTGCTGAGATTTCAGGAAACTCGTAGTTTTTTGGAAGCTTGGTAACCCCTTTCCATGAAAGAGATTTGCGCCAGTCTCTGCTTAGGGCTACATCAATAGGAAACAAACCATAGAGATAGAACTTGGAACTACTTTATTGTGTCAAGTTTCAAAGAGCTAGCAAAAACCATGTTTGATTTAGAGTTCCAACTACATGTATCCATATAGGAGAAAACCGAGTGAAACCCAAAAATTAAAAATGTTATTGCCAATGAACGGTTTAACCTAGAAGAACGAAATTTGGTGAGCCAAGTGGGATTGGAGTACTGATCATTACAGGAAAGTGTCATCAAGATTGGTTGAAAAAATGTGTGCTGAGATTTCAGGAAACTCGTAGGTTTTTGGAAGCTTGCCAACCCCTTTCCATGAAAGTGATTTGCGCCAGTCTCTGCTTAGGGCTACATCAATAGGAAACAAACCATAGAGACAGAACTTGGAACTACTTTATTGTATCAAGTTTCAAAGAGCTAGCACAAACCGTCTTTGATTTAGAGGTCCAACTACATGTATCCATATAGGAGAAAACAGTGAAAACAAAAAATTAAAACTGTTACTGCCAACGAACCGTTTAACCTAGAAGAACAAAATTTGGTGAGCCAAGTGGGTCTGGGGTACTGATAATTACCTGAAAGAGTCATCAAGATTGGGTGAAAAAATGTGTGCTGAGATTTCAGGAAACTCGTAGTTTTTTGGAAGCTTGGCAACCCCTTTCCATGAAAGTGATTTGCGCCAGTCTCTGCTTAGGGCTACATCAATAGCAAACAAACCATAGAGATAAAACTTGGAACTACTTTATTGAGTCAAGTTTCAAAGAGCTAGCACAAATCGTGATTGATTTAGAGTTCCAACTACATGTATCCTTATAGGAGAAAACAGAGTGAAACCTAAAAATTAAAACTGTTACTGCCAACGAACGGTTTAACCTAGAAGAACCAAATTTGGTGAGCCAAGTGGGATTGGGGTACTGATCATTACATGAAAGGGTCGTCAAGATTGGGTGAAAAAATGTGTGCTGAGATTTCAGGAAACTCGTTTTTTTTGGAAGCTTGGCAACCCCTTTCCATGAAAGTGATTGGCGCCAGTCTCTGCTTAGGGCTACATCAATAGGAAAAAAACCATAGAGATAGAACTTGTAACTACTTTATTGTGTCAAGTTTCAAAGAGCTAGCACAAACCGTCTTTGATTTAGAGTTCCAAATACATGTATCCATAGACGAAAACAGAGTGAAACCTAAAAATTAAAACTGTTACTGCCAACGAACGGTTTAACCTAGAAGAACGAAATTTGGTGAGCCAAGTGGGATTGGGGTACTGATCATCAACGAAAAGTGTCATCAAGATTGTTTTAAAAAATGTGTGCTGAGATTTCAGGACACTCTTAGTTTTTTGGAAGCTTGGCTACCACTTTCCATGTAAGTGTTTTGCGCCAGTCTCTACTTAGGGCTACATCAATAGGAATCAAACCATAGAGATAGAATTTGGAACTACTACATTGTGTCAAGTTTCAAAGAGCTAGCACAAACCGTGTTTGATTTAGAGTTCCAACTACATGTATCCATACAGGAGAAAACAGAGTGAAACCCAAAAATTAAAACTGTTACTGCCAACGAACGGTTTAACCTAGAAGAACGAAATTTGGTGAGCCAAGTGGGATTGGGGTAATTATCATGACCTGAAAGTGTCATCAAGATTGGGTGAAAAAATGTGTGCTGAGATTTTAGGAAACTTGTAGTTTTTTGTAAGCTTGGCAACCCCTTTCTATGAAAGTGATTTGCGCCAGTCTCTGCTTAGGGCTACATCAATAAGAATCAAACCATAGAGATAGAACTTGGAGCTACTTTATTGTGTGAATTTTCAAAGAGCTAGCACAAACCGTGTTTGATTTAGAGTTCCAACTACATGTATCCATATAGGAGAAAAGAGAGTGAAATCAAAAAATTAAAACTTTTACTGCCACGAACGGTTTAAACTTGAAGAATGAAATTTGGTGAGCCAAGTGGGATTGGGGTACTGATCATTACCGGGAAGTGTCATCAAGATTCAGTGAAAAAATGTGTACTGAGATTTTAGGAAACTCGTAATTTTTTGGAAGCTTGGCCACTACTTTCCATGAAAGTGATTTGCGCCAGTCTCTGCTTAGGGCTACATGAATAGGAAACAAACCACAGTGATAGAACTTGGAACTACTTTATTGTGTCAAGTTTCAAAGAGCTAGCACAAACCGTGTTTGATTTAGAGTTCCAACTACATGTATCTATATAGGAGAAAACAGAGTGAAACATAAAATTTAAAACTGTTACTGCCAACGAACGGTTGAACCCAGGAGAAGGAAACTTGGTGAGCCAAGTGGGATTGGTGTACTGATCATTACATGAAAGGGTCATCAAGATTGGGTGAAAAAATATGTGCTGAGATTTCAGGAAACTCGTAGTTTTTTGGAAGCTTGGCATCCCCTTTCCATGAAAGTGATTTGCGCCAGTCTCTGCTTAGGGCTATATCAATAAGAAAGAAATCATAGAGATAGAACTTGGAACTACTTTATTGTGTCAAGTTTCAAAGAGCTAGCACAAACCGTGTTTGATTTAGAGTTCCAACTACATGTATCCATATAGGAGAAAACAGAGTGAAACCCAAAAATTAAAACTGTTACTGCCAACGAACGGTTTAACCTAGAAGAACGAAATTTGGTGAGCCAAGTGGGATTGGGGTACTGTTCAATACCAGAAAGTGTCATCAAGATTGGGTGAAAAAATGTGTCTTGAGATTTCAGGAAACTCTTAGGTTTTTGAAAGCTTGGCAAACCCTTTCCATGAAAGTGATTGGCGCCAGTCTCTCCTTAGGGCTACATCAATAGGAAAACAAAACATAGAGATAGAACTTGCATCTACTTTATTGTGTCAAGTTTCAAAGAGCTAGCACAAACCGTCTTTGATTTATAGTTCCAACTACATGTATCCATAGACGAAAACAGAGTGAAACCTAAAAATTTAAACTGTTACTGCCAACGAACCGTTTAACTTAGTAGAACGAAATTTGGTGAGCCAAGTGGGATTGGGGTACTGATCATCAACGAAAAGTGTCATCAAGATTGGTTTAAAAAATGTGTGCTGAGATTTCAGGAAACTCGTAGTTTTTTGGAAGCTTGGCAACCCATTTCCATGTAAGGGATTTGTGCCTGTATCTGCTTAGGGCTACATCAATAGGATAAAAACCATAGAGATAGAACTTGGAACTACTTTAGTGTGTCAAGTTTCAAAGAGCTAGCACAAACCGTGTTTGATTTAGTGTTCCAACTACATGTATCCATATAGGAGAAAACAGTGAAACAAAAAATTAAAACTGTTACTGCCAACGATCCGTTTAACCTAGAAAATGAAATTTGGTGAGCCAAGTGGGACTGGGGTACTGATAATTACCTGAAAGTGTCATCAAGATTGGGTGAAAAAATGTGTGCTGAGATTTCAGGAAACTGGTAGTTTTTTGGAAGCTTGCCAATTTCTTTCCATGAAAGTGATTTGCGCCTGTCTCTGCTTAGGGCTACATCAATAGGAAAGAAATCATAGAGATAGAACTTGGAACTACTTTATTGTGTCAAGTTACAAAGAGCTAGCACAAACCGTGTTTGATTTAGAGTTCCAACTACATGTATCCATATAGGAGAAAACAGAGTGAAACCTAAAAATTAAAACTGTTACTGCCAATGAACGGTTTAACCTAGAAGAACGAAATTTGGTGAGCCAAGTGGGATTGGGGTACTGATCATTACCTGAAAGTGTCATCAAGTTTGGTTGAAAAAATATGTGCTGAGATTTCAGGAAACTCGTAGGATTTAGGAAACTTGCCAACCCCTTTCCATGAAAGTGATTTGCTCCAGTCTCTGCTTAGGGCTATATCAATAGGAAACAAACCATAGAGATAGAACTTGGAACCTCTTTATTGTGTCATGTTTCAAAGAGCTAGCACAAACCGTCTTTGATTTAGAGTTCCAACTACATGTATCCATATAGGAGAAAACAGTGAAAACAAAAAATTAAAACTATTACTGCCAACGAACCGTTTAACATAGAAGAACGAAATTTGGTGAGCCAAGTGGGATTGGGGTACTGATCATTACCTGAAAGTGTCATCAAGATTGGGTTAAAAAATGTGTGCTGAGATTTCAGGAAACTCATTGTTTTTTGGAAGCTTGGCAACCCCTTTCCATGAAAGTGATTTGCGCCAGTCTCTGCTTAGGTCTACATCAGTAGGAAACAAAGCATAGAGATAGAACTTGGAACTACTTTATTGTGTCAAGTTTCAAAGAGCTAGCACAAATCGTGTTTGATTTAGAGTTCCAACTACATGTATCCTTATAGGAGAAAACAGAGTGAAACCTAAAAATTAAAACTGTTACTGCCAACGAACGGATTAACCTAGAAGAACCAAATTTGGTGAGCCAAGTGGGATTCGGGTCCTCATCATTACCGGAAAGTGTCATCAAGATTGGGTGAAGAAATGTGTGCTGAGATTTCAGGAAACTCGTAGATTTTTGGAAACTTGGCAACCACTTTCCATGAAAGTGATTTGCGCCTGTCTCTGCTTAGGGCTACATCAATAGGATAAAATCCATGGAGACTGAACTTGGAACTACTTTATTGTGTCAAGTTTCAAAGAGATAGCGCAAACCGTGTTTGATTTAGAGTTCCAACTACATGTATCCATATATGAGAAAACAGTGAAACAAAAAATTAAAACTGTTAATGCCAACGATCCGTTTAACCTAGAAGAATGAAATTTGGTGAGCCAAGTGGGACTGGGGTACTGATAATTACCTGAAAGTGTCATCAAGATTGGGTGAAAAAATGTGTGCTGAGATTTCAGGAAACTCATAATTTTTTGGAAGCTTGCCAATCCCTTTCCATGAAAGTGATTTGCGCCTGTCTCTGCTTAGGGCTACATCAATAGGAAACAAACCATAGAGATAGAACTTGGAACTACTTTATTGTGTCAAGTTTCAAAGAGCTAGCACAAAACGTCTTTGATTTAGAGTTCCAACTACATGTATCCATATAGGAGAAAACAGAGTGAAACATAAAAATTTCAAACTGTTACTGATAACGAACGGTTTAACCTAGAAGATTGAAATTTGGTGAGCCAAGTGGGACTGGGGTACTGATCATTACATGAAAGTGTCATCAAGATTGGGTGAAAAAATTGTGTGCTGAGATTTCAGGAAATTCGTAGTTTTTTTGGAAGCTTGCCAATCCCTTTCCATGAAAGTGATTTGCGCCTGTCTCTGCTTAGGGCTACATCAATAGAATAAAAGCTATAGAGATAGAACTTGGAACTACTTTATTGTGTCAAGTTTCAAAGAGCTAGCACCAACCGTGTTTGATTTAGAGTTCCAACTACATGTATCCATATAGGAGAAAACAGAGTGAAACCTAAAAATTAAAACTGTTACTGCCAATGAACGGTTTAACCTAGAAGAACGAAATTTGGTGAGCCAAGTGGGATTGGGGTAGTGATCATTACCTGAAAGTGTCATCAAGTTTGGTTGAAAAAATATGTGCTGAGATTTCAGGAAACTCGTAGGATTTAGGAAGCTTGCCAACCCCTTTCCATGAAAGTGATTTGCTCCAGTCTCTGCTTAGGGCTATATCAATAGGAAACAAACCATAGAGATAGAACTTTGAACTAATTTATTGTGTCATGTTTCAAAGAGCTAGCACAAACCGTCTTTGATTTAGAATTCCAACTACATGTATCCATATAGGAGAAAACAGTGAAAACAAAAAATTAAAACTGTTACTGCCAACGAACCGTTTAACCTAGAAGAACGAAATTTGGTGAGCCAAGTGGGACTGGGGTACTGATAATTACCTGAAAGTGTCATCAAGATTGGGTGAAAAAATGTGTGCTGAGATTTAGGAAACTCATAGTTTTTTGGAAGCTTGGCAACCCCTTTCAATGAAAGTGATTTGCGCCAGTCTCTGCTTAGGGCTACATCAATAGGAAACAAACCATAGAGATAGAACTTGGAACTACTTTATTGTGTCAAGTTTCAAAGAGCTAGCACAAATCGTGTTTGATTTAGAGTTCCAACTATATGTATCCATATAGGAGAAAACAGAGTGAAATCTAAAAATTAAAACTTTTACTGCCACGGATGGTTTAACCTAGAAGAATGAAATTTGGTGAGTCAAGTGGGATTGGGGTACTGATCAATACAGGAAAGTGTCATCAAGTTTGGGTGAAAAAATGTGTGGTGAGATTTCAGGAAACTCGTAGGTTTTTGGAAGCTTGGCAACCCCTTTCCATGAAAGTGATTTGCGCCAGTCTCTGCTTAGGGCTACATCAATAGGAAGAAAACCATAGAGATAGAACTTGGAACTACTTTATTGCGTCAAGTTTCAAAGAGCGAGCAAAAACCTTGTTTGATTTAGAGTTCCAACTACATGTATCCATATAGGAGAAAACAGAGTGAAACCTAAAAATTAAAACTGTTACTGCCAATGAATGGTTTAACCTAGAAGAACGAAATTTGGTGAGCCAAGTGGAATTGGGGTACTGATCATTACCGAAAAGTGTCATCAAGATTGGTTGAAAAAATGTGTGCTGAGATTTCAGGAAACTCGTAGTTTTTTGGAAGCTTGACAACCCCTTTCCATGAAAGTGATTTGCACCAGTCTCTGCTTAGGAACATCAATAGGAAACAAACCATAGAGATAGAACTTGGAACTACTTTCTTGTGTCAAGTTTCAAAGAGCTAGCCCAAACCGTGTTTGATTTAGAGTTCCAACTACATGTATCGATTTAGGAGAAAACAGAGTGAAACCTAAAAATTAAAACTGTTACTGCCAATGAACGGTTTAATCTAGAAGAACGAAATTTGGAGAGCCAAGTGGGAATGGGGTACTGATCATTACCTGAAAGTGTCATCAAGATTGGGTTAAAAAAATGTGTGCTGAGATTTCAGGAAACTGGTAGTTTTTTGGAAGCTTGCCAATCCCTTTCCATGAAAGTGATTTGCGCCTGTCTCTGCTTAGGGCTACATCAATAGGATAAAAGCCATAGAGATAGAACTTGGAACTACTTTATTGTGTCAAGTTTCAAAGAGCTAGCACAAACCATGTTTGATTGAGAGTTCCAACTACATGTATCCATATAGGAGAAAACAGAGTGAAACATAAAAATTCAAACTGTTACTGATAACGAACGGTTTAAACTAGAAGAATGAAATTTGGTGAAAAAAGTGGGACTGGGGTACTGATCATTACCGGAAAGTGTCATAAGAGTGGGTGAAAAAAATGTGTGCTGAGATTTCAGGAAATTCGTAGTTTTTTTGGAAGCTTGCCAATTTCTTTCTATGAAAGTGATTTGCGCCAGTCTCTGCTTAGGGCTACATCAATAGGAAGAAAACCATAGAGATAGAACTTGGAACTACTTTATTGCGTCAAGTTTCAAAGAGCTAGCACAAATCCTGTTTGATTTAGAGTTCCAACTACATGTATCCATATAGGAGAAAACAGAGTGAAACCCAGAAATTAAAACTGTTACTGCCAACGAACGGTTTATCCTAGAAAAACGAAATTTGGTGAGCCAAGTGGGATTGGGGTACTGATAATTTCCGGGAAGTGTCATCAAGATTGGGTGAAAAAATGTGTGCTGAGATTTCAGGAAACTCGTAGTTTTTTGGAAGCTTGGCAACCCCTTTCCATGAAAGTGATTTGCGCCAGTCTCTGCTTAGGGCTACATCAATAGCAAACAAACCATAGAGATAAAACTTGGAACTACTTTATTGAGTCAAGTTTCAAAGAGCTAGCACAAATCGTGATTGATTTAGAGTTCCAACTACATGTATCCTTATAGGAGAAAACAGAGTGAAACCTAAAAATTAAAACTGTTACTGCCAACGAACGGTTTAACCTAGAAGAACCAAATTTGGTGAGCCAAGTGGGATTCGGGTCCTGATCATTACCAGAAAGTGTCATCAAGATTGGGTGAAAAAATGTGTGCTGAGATTTCAGGAAACTCGTTTTTTTTGGAAGCTTGGCAACCCCTTTCCATGAAAGTGATTTGCGCCAGTCTCTGCTTAGGGCTACATCAATAGGAAACAAACCATAGAGATAGAACTTGGAACTACTTTCTTGTGTCAAGTTTCAAAGAGCTAGCACAAACCGTCTTTGATTTAGACTTCCAACTACATATATCCATATAGGAGAAACCAGAGTGAAACCCAAAAATTAAAACTGTTACTGCCAATGAATGGTTTAACCTAGAAGAACGAAATTTGGTGAGCCAAGTGGGATTGGGGTACTGATCATTACATGAAAGGGTCGTCAAGATTGGGTGAAAAAATGTGTGGTGAGGTTTCAGGAAATTCGTAGGTTTTTGGAAGCTTGGCAACCCCTTTCCATGAAAGTGATTGGCGCCAGTCTCTGCTTAGGGCTACATCAATAGGAAAAAAACCATAGAGATAGAACTTGTAACTACTTTATTGTGTCAAGTTTCAAAGAGCTAGCACATACCGTCTTTGATTTAGAGTTCCAAATACATGTATCCATAGACGAAAACAGAGTGAAACCTAAAAATTAAAACTGTTAATGCCAACGAACCGTTTAACCTAGAAGAACGAAATTTGGTGAGCCAAGTGGGATTGGGGTACTGATCATCAACGAAAAGTGTCATCAAGATTGGTTTAAAAAATGTGTGCTGAGATTTCAGGAAACTCGTAGTTTTTTGGAAGCTTGGCAACCCCTTTCCATGAAAGTGATTTGCGCCAGTCTCTGCTTAGGGCTACATCAATAGGAAACAAACCATGGAGATAGAACTTGGAACTTCATTATTGTGTCAAGTTTCAAAGAGCTAGCACAAACCGTCTTTGATTTAGACTTCCAACTACATATATCCATATAGGAGAAAACAGAGTGAAACCCAAAAATTAAAACTGTTACTGCCAATGAATGGTTTAACCTAGAAGAACGAAATTTGGTGAGCCAAGTGGGATTGGGGTACTGATCAATACCGGAAAGTTCATCAAGATTGGGTGAAAAACTGTGTGGTGAGATTTCTGGAAACTCGTATTTTTTTGGAAGCTTGGCTACCCCTTTCCATGAAAGTGATTGGCGCCAGTCTCTGCTTAGGGCTACATGAATAGGAAAAAAAAAACATAGAGATAGAACTTGTAACTACTTTATTGTGTCAAGTTTCAAAGAGCTAGCACAAACTGTCTTTGATTTAGAGTTCCAACTACATGTATCCATAGACGAAAACAGAGTGAAACCTAAAAATTAAAACTGTTACTGCCAACGAACCGTTTAACCTAGAAGAACGAAATTTGGTGAGCCAAGTGGGATTGGGGTACTGATCATCAACGAAAAGTGTCATCAAGATTGTTTTAAAAAATGTGTGCTGAGATTTCAGGAAACTCGTAGTTTTTTGCAAGCTTGGCAACCCCTTTCCATGAAAGTGATTTGCGCCAGTCTCTGCTTAGGGCTACATCAATAGGAAACACACCGTAGAGATAGAACTTGGAAGTACTTTATTGTGTCAAGTTTTAAAGAGCTAGCATAAACCGTGGTAGATTTAGAGTTGCAACTACATGTATCCATATAGGAAAAAACAGAGTGAAACCTAAAAATTAAAACTGTTACTGCCAACGAACGGTTTAACATAGAATAACGAAATTTGGTGAGCCAAGTGGGATTGGGGTACTGATCATGACCTGAAAGTGTCATCAAGATTGGTTGAAAAAATGTGTACTGAGATTTCAGGAAACTCGTAGTTTTTTGGAAGCTTGGCAACCCCTTTCCATGAAAGTGATTTGCGCCAGTCTCTGCTTAGTGCTACATCAATAGGAAACAAACCATAGAGATAGAACTTGGAACACTTTCTTGTGTCAAGTTTCAAAGAGCTAGCACAAACCGTGTTTGATTTAGAGTTCCAAATACTTGTATCCATATAGGAGAAAACAGAGTGAAACCTAAAAATTAAAACTGTTACTGCCAACGAATGATTTAACCTCGAAGAACGAAATTTGGTGAGCCAAGTGGGATTGGGGTACTCATCATTACCGGAAAGTGTCATCAAGTTTGGGTGAAAAAATGTGTGCTGAGATTTCAGGACACTCTTAGATTTTTGGAAGCTTGGCTACCACTTTCCATGTAAGTGTTTTGCGCCAGTCTCTACTTAGGGCTACATCAATAGGAATCAAACCATAGAGATAGAATTTGGAACTACTACATTGTGTCAAGTTTCAAAGAGCTAGCACAAACCGTGTTTGATTTAGAGTTCCAACTACATGTATCCATACAGGAGAAAAAAGAGTGAAACCCAAAAATTAAAACTGTTACTGCCAACGAACGGATTAACCTAGAAGAACGAAATTTGGTGAGCCAAGTGGGATTGGGGTAATTATCATGACCTGAAAGTGTCATCAAGATTGGGTGAAAAAATGTGTGCTGAGATTTTAGGAATCTTGTAGTTTTTTGTAAGCTTGGCAACCCCGTTCCATGAAAGTGATTTGCGCCAGTCTCTGCTTAGGGCTACATCAATAAGAATCAAACCATAGAGATAGAACTTGGAACTACTTTATTGTGTGAATTTTCAAAGAGCTAGCACAAACCGTGTTTGATTTAGAGTTCCAACTACATGTATCCATATAGGAGAAAAGAGAGTGAAATCTAAAAATTAAAACTTTTACTGCCACGAACGGTTTAAACTTGAAGAATGAAATTTGGTGAGCCAAGTGGGATTGGTGTACTGATCATTACCGGGAAGTGTCATCAAGATTCGGTGAAAAAATGTGTGCTGAGATTTTAGGAAACTCGTAATTTTTTGGAAGCTTGGCCACTACTTTCCATGAAAGTGATTTGCGCCAGTCTCTGCTTAGGGCTACATGAATAGGAAACAAACCACTGTGATAGAACTTGGAACTACTTTATTGTGTCAAGTTTCAAAGAGCTAGCACAAACCGTGTTTGATTTAGAGTTCCAACTACATGTATCTATATAGGAGAAAACAGAGTGAAACATAAAATTTAAAACTGTTACTGCCAACGAACGGTTGAACCCAGGAGAAGGAAATTTGGTGAGCCAAGTGGGATTGGGGTACTGATCATTACCTGAAAGTGTCATCAAGATTGGGTGAAAAAATGTAGGCTGAGATTTCAGGAAACTCGTAGTTTTTTGGAAGCTTGGCATCCCCTTTCCATGAAAGTGATTTGCGCCAGTCTCTGCTTAGGGCTATATCAATAAGAAAGAAATCATAGAGATAGAACTTGGAACTACTTTATTGTGTCAAGTTTCAAAGAGCTAGCACAAACCGTGTTTGATTTAGAGTTCCAACTACATGTATCCATATAGGAGAAAACAGAGTGAAACCCAAAAATTAAAACTGTTACTGCCAACGAACGGTTTAACCTAGAAGAACGAAATTTGGTGAGCCAAGTGGGATTGGGGTACTGATCATTACCTGAAAGTGTCATCAAGATTGGTTGAAAAAATGTGTGCTGAAATTTCAGGAAACTAATAGGTTTTTGGAAGGTTGCCAAACCCTTCCATGAAAGTGATTTGGGCCAGTCTCTGCTTAGGGCTATATCAATAGGAAACAAACCATAGAGATAGAACTTGGAACTACTTTATTGTGCCACGTTTCAAAGAGGTAGCACAAACCGTCTTTGATTTAGAGTTCCAACTACATGTATCCATATAGGAGAAAACAGTGAAAACAAAAAATTAAAACTGTTACTGCCATCGAACCGTTTAACCTAGAAGAACGAAATTTGGTGAGCCAAGTGGGACTGGGGTACTGATCATTACCGAAAAGTGTCATCAAGATTGGTTGAAAAAATGTGTGCTGAGATTTCAGGAAACTCGTAGATTTTGGAAGCTTGACAACCCCTTTCCATGAAAGTGATTTGCTCCTGTCTCTGCTTAGGGCTACATCAATAGGATAAAACCATAGAGATAGAACTTGGAACTACTTTATTGTGTCAAGTTTCAAAGAGCTAGCACAAACCATGTTTGATTTAGAGTTCCAACTACATGTATCCATATAGGAGAAAACAGAGTGAAACATAAAAATTCAAACTGTTACTGATAACGAACAGTTTAACCTAGAAGAATGAAATTTGGTGAGACAAGTGGGATTTGGGTACTGATCATTACATGAAAGTGTCATCAAGATTGGGTGAAAAAAATGTGTGCTGAGATTTCAGGAAATTCGTAGTTTTTTTGGAAGCTTGCCAATCCCTTTCCATGAAAGTGATTTGCGCCTGTCTAGGCTTATGGCTTCATCAATAGGATAAAAGCTATAGAGATAGAACTTGGAACTACGTTATTGTGTCAAATTTCAAAGAGCTAGCACAAACCGTGTTTGATTTAGAGTTCCAACTACATGTATCGATTTAGGAGAAAACAGAGTGAAACCTAAAAATTAAAACTGTTACTGCCAATGAACGGTTTAATCTAGAAGAACGAAATTTGGAGAGCCAAGTGGGAATGGGTTACTGATCATTATCTGAAAGTGTCATCAAGATTGGGTTAAAAAAATGTGTGCTGAGATTTCAGGAAACTGGTAGTTTTTTGGAAGCTTGCCAATCCCTTTCCATGAAAGTGATTTGCGCCTGTCTCTGCTTAGGGCTACATCAATAGGATAAAAGCCATAGAGATAGAACTTGGAACTACTTTATTGTGTCAAGTTTCAAAGAGCTAGCACAAACCGTGTTTGATTTAGAGTTCCAACTACATGTATCCATATAGGAGAAAACAGTGAAACAAAAAATTAAAACTGTTACTGCCAACGATCCGTTTAACATAGAAGAATGAAATTTGGTGAGCCAAGTGGGACTGGGGTACTGATAATTACCTGATAGTGTCTTCAAGATTGGGTGAAAATATGTGTGCTGAGATTTAGGAAACTCTTAGTTTTTTGGTAGCTTGGCAACCCCTTTCCATGAAAGTGATTTGCGCCAGTCTCTGCTTAGGAATACATCAATAGGAAACAAACCATAGAGATAGAACTTGGAACTACTTTATTGTATCAAGTTTCAAAGAGCTAGCACAAACCGTGTTTGATTTAGAGTTCCAACTACATGTATCCATATAGGAGAAAACAGAGTGAAATCTAAAAATTAAAACTTTTACTGCCACGAACGGTTGAACCTAGAATAACGGAATTTGGTGAGCCAAGTGGGATTGGGGTACTGATCATTACCGGAAAGTGTCATCAATATTGGGTGAAAAAATATGTACTGAGATTTCGGGAAACTCGTAATTTTTTGGAAGCTTGGCAACCCCTTTCCATGAAAGTGATTTGCGCCAGTCTCTGCTTAGGGCTACATCAATAGGAAACAATCCATAGAGAAAGAACTTGGAACTATTTTATTGTGTCAAGTTTCAAAGAGCTAGCACAAACCGTGTTTGATTTAGACTTCCAACAACATGTATCCATATAGGAGAAAACAGAGTGAAACCTAAAAATTAAAACTGTTACTGCCAATGAACGGTTTAACCTAGAAGAACGAAATTTGGTGAGCCAAGTGGGATTGGCGTACTGAACCTTACCGGAAAGTGTCATCAAGACTGGGTGAAAAAATGTGTGCTGGGAATTGAGAAAACTTGTAGTTTTTTGGAAGCTTGGCAACCCCTTTCCATGAAAGTGATTTGTGCCAGTCTCTGCTTAGGGCTACATCAATAGGAATCAAACCATAGAGATAGAACTTGGAACTACTTTATTGTGTCAAGTTTCAAAGAGCTAGCACAAACAGTCTTTGATTTAGAGTTCCAACTACATGTATCCATATAGGAGAAAACATAGTGAAACCTAAAAATTTAAACTTTTACTGCCAACGAACGGTTTATCCTAGAAGAACGAAATTTGGAGAGCCAAGTGGGACTGGGGTACTGATAATTACCTGAAAATGTCATCAAGATTGCGTGAAAAAATTTGTGCTGAGATTTCAGGAAACTCGTAGTTTTTTGGAAGCTTGGCAACCCCTTTCCATGAAAGTGATTTGCGCCAGTCTCTGCTTAGGGCTACATCAATAGGAAAAAATACATAGAGATAGAACTTGGAACTACTTTATTGTGGCAAGTTTCAAAGAGCTAGCACAAACCGTGTTTGATTTACACTTCCAACAACATGTATCCATATAGGAGAAAACAGAGTGAAACCTAAAAATTAAAACTGTTACTGCCAATGAACGGTTTAACCTAGAAGAACGAAATTTGGAGGGCCAAGTGGGAATGGGGTACTGATCATTACCTGAAAGTGTCATCAAGATTGGGTTAAAAAAATGTGTGCTGAGATTTCAGGAAACTGGTAGTTTTTTGGAAGCTTGCCAATCCCTTTCCATGAAAGTGATTTGCGCCTGTCTCTGCTTACGGCTACATCAATAGGATAAAAGCCATAGAGATAGAACTAGGAACTACTTTATTGTGTCAAGTTTCAAAGAGCTAGCACAAACCATGTTTGATTTAGAGTTCCAACTACATGTATCCATATAGGAGAAAACAGAGTGAAACATAAAAATTCAAACTGTTACTGATAACGAACGGTTTAACCTAGAAGAATGAAATTTGGTGAGACAAGTGGGATTGGGGTACTGATCATTACATGAAAGTGTCATCAAGATTGGGTGAAAAAATTGTGTGCTGAGATTTCAGGAAATTCGTAGTTTTTTTGGAAGCTTGCCAATCCCTTTCCATGAAAGTGATTTGCGCCTGTCTCTGCTTAGGGCTACATCAATAGGATAAAATCTATAGAGATAGAACTTGGAACTACTTTATTGTGTCAAGTTTCAAAGAGCTAGCACAAACCGTGTTTGATTTAGAGTTCCAACTACATGTATCCATATAGGAGAAAACAGAGTGAAACCTAAAAATTTAAACTGTTACTGCCAATGAACGGTTTAACCTAGAAGAACGAAATTTGGTGAGCCAAGTGGGATTGGGGTACTGATCATTACCTGAAAGTGTCATCAAGATTGGATGAAAAAATATGTGCTGAGATTTCAGGAAACTTGTAGGATTTAGGAAGCTTGCCAACCCCTTTCCATGAAAGTGATTTGCACCAGTCTCTGCTTAGGGCTATATCAGTAGGAAACAAACCATAGAGATAGAACTTGGAACTACTTTATTGTGTCACGTTTCAAAGAGCTAGCACAAACCGTCTTTTATTTAGAGTTCCAACTACATGTATCCATATAGGAGAAAACAGAGTGAAATCTAAAAATTAAAACTTTTACTGCCACGAATGGTTTAACCTAGAAGAATGAAATTTGGTGAGCCAAGTGGGATTGGGGTACTGATCAATACCGGAAAGTGTCATCAAGTTTGGGTGAAAAAATGTGTGGTGAGATTTCAGGAAACTCGTAGGTTTTTGGAAGCTTGGCAACCCCTTTCCATGAAAGTGATTTGCGCCAGTCTCTGCTTAGGGCTACATCAATAGGAAGAAAACCATTGAGATAGAACTTGGAACTACTTTATTGTGTCAAGTTTGAAAGAGCTAGCACAAATCGTGTTTGATTTAGAGTTCCAACTACATGTATCCATATAGGAGAAAACAGAGTGAAACCTAAAAATTAAAACTGTTACTGCCAATGAACAGTTTAACCTAGAAGAACGAAATTTGGTGAGCCAAGTGGGATTGGGGTACTGATCATTACCGAAAAGTGTCATCAAGATTGGTTGAAAAAATGTGTGCTGAGATTTCAGGAAACTCGTAGTTTTTTGGAAGCTTGACAACCCCATTCCATGAAAGTGATTTGCACCAGTCTGCTTAGGAACATCAATAGGAAACAAACCATAGAGATAGAACTTGGACTACTTTATTGTGTCAAGTTTCATAGAGCTAGCACAAAAAGTGTTTGATTTAGAGTTCCAACTACATGTATCGATTTAGGAGAAAACAGAGTGAAACCTAAAAATTAAAACTGTTGCTGCCAATGAACGGTTTAACCTAGAAGAACGAAATTTGGTGAGCCAAGTGGGAATGGGGTACTGATCATTACCTGAAAGTGTCATCAAGATTGGGTTAAAAAAATGTGTGCTGAGATTTCAGTAAACTGGTAGTTTTTTGGAAGCTTGCCAATCCCTTTCCATGAAAGTGATTTGCGCCTGTCTCTGCTTAGGGCTACATCAATAGGATAAAAGCCATAGAGATAGAACTTGGAACTACTTTATTGTGTCACGTTTCAAAGAGCTAGCACAAACCGTCTTTGATTTAGAGTTCCAACTACATGTATCCATATAGGAGAAAACAGTGAAAACAAAAAATTAAAACTGTTACTGCCAACGAACCGTTTAACCTAGAAGAACGAAATTTGGTGAGCCAAGTGGGACTGGGGTACTGATAATTACCTGAAAGTGTCATCAAGATTGGGTGAAAAAATGTGTGCTGAGATTTCAGGAAACTCGTAGTTTTTTGGAAGCTTGGCAACCCCTTTCAATGAAAGTGATTTGCGCCACTCTCTGCTTAGGTCTACATCAATAGGAAACAAACCATAGAGATAGAACTTGGAACTATTTTATTGTGTCAAGTTTCAAAGAGCTAGCACAAATCGTGTTTGATTTAGAGTTCCAACTACATGTATCCATATAGGAGAAAACAGAGTGAAATCTAAAAATTAAAACTTTTACTGCCACGAATGGTTTAACCTAGAAGAATGAAATTTGGTGAGCCAAGTGGGATTGGGGTACTGATCATTACCGAAAAGTGTCATCAATATTGGTTGAAAAAATGTGTGCTGAGATTTCAGGAAACTCGTAGTTTTTTTGAAGCTTGACAACCCCTTTCCATGAAAGTGATTTGCACCAGTCTCTGCTTAGGAACATCAATAGGAAACAAACCATAGAGATAGAACTTGGAACTACTTTATTGTGTCAAGTTTCATAGAGCTAGCACAAACTGTGTTTGATTTAGAGTTCCAACTACATGTATCGATTTAGGAGAAAACAGAGTGAAACCTAAAAATTAAAACTGTTACTGCCAATGAACGGTTAATCTAGAAGAACGAAATTTGGAGAGCCAAGTGGGAATGGGGTACTGATCATTACCTGAAAGTGTCATCAAGATTGGGTTAAAAAAATGTGTGCTGAGATTTCAGGAAACTGGTAGTTTTTAGGAAGCTTGCCAATCCCTTTCCATGAAAGTGATTTGCGCCAGTCTCTGCTTAGGGCTACATCAATAGGATAAAAGCCATAGAGATAGAACTTGGAACTACTTTATTGTGTCAAGTTTCAAAGAGCTAGCACAAACCATGTTTGATTTAGAGTTCCAACTACATGTATCCATATAGGAGAAAATAGAGTGAAACATAAAAATTCAAACTGTTACTGATAACGAACGGTTTAACCTAGAAGAATGAAATTTGGTGAGACAAGTGGTATTGGGGTACTGATCATTACCGGAAAGTGTCATCAAGATTGGGTGAAAAAAATGTGTGCTGAGATTTCAGGAAATTCGTAGTTTTTTTGGAAGCTTGCCAATCCCTTTATTTGAAAGTGATTTGCGCCAGTCTCTGCTTAGGGCTACATCAATAGGAAACAAACCATAGTGATAGAACTTGGAACTACTTTATTCTGTCAAGTTTCAAAGAGCTAGCACAAATCCTGTTTGATTTAGAGTTCCAACTACATGTATCCATATAGGAGAAAACAGAGTGAAACCCAGAAATTAAAAGTGTTAATGCCAACGAACGGTTTATCCTAGAAAAACGAAATTTGGTGAGCCAAGTGGGATTGGGGTACTGATCATTACCGGGAAGTGTCATCAAGATTGGGTGAAAAAATGTGTGCTGTGATTTCAGGAAACTCGTAGTTTTTTGGAAGTTTGGCAACCCCTTTCCATGAATGTGATTTGAGCCAGACTCTGCCTAGGGCTTCATCAATAGGAAACAAACCATAGAGATAGAACTTGGAACTACTTTATTGTGTCAAGTTTCAAAGAGCTAGCACAAACCGTGTTTGATTTAGAGTTCCAACTACATGTATCTATATAGGAGAAAACAGAGTGAAACATAAAAATTAAAACTGTTACTGCCAACGAACGGTTGAAACTAGAAGAAGGAAATTTGGTGAGCCAAGTGGGATTGGGGTACTGATCATTACATGAAAGTGTCATCAAGATTGGGTGAATAAATGTGTGCTGAGATTTCAGGAAACTCCTAGTTTTTTGGAAGCTTGGGAACCCCTTTCCATGAAAGTGATTTGTGCCAGTCTCTGCTTAGGGTCTAAATCAATAGGAAATAAACCATAGAGATAGAACTTGGAACTACTTTATTGTGTCAAGTTTCAAAGAGCTAGCACAAACCGTGTTTGATTTAGAATTCCAACAACATGTATCCATATAGGAGAAAACAGAGTGAAACCCAAAAATTAAAACTGTTACTGCCAACGAACAGTTTAACCTAGAATAACGAAATTTGGTGAGCCAAGTGGGATTGGTGTACTGATCAACACCGGAAAGTGTCATCAAGATTGGGTGAAAAAATGTGTGGTGAGATTTCAGGAAACTCGTATGTTTTTGGAAGTTTGGCAACCCCTTTCCATGAAAGTGATTGGTGCCAATCTCTCCTTAGGGCTACAACAATAGGAAAAAGAAACATAGAGGTAGAACTTGGAACTACTTTATTGCGTCAAGTTTCAAAGAGCGAGCAAAAACCTTGTTTGATTTAGAGTTCCAACTACATGTATCCATATAGGAGAAAACAGAGTGAAAACTAAAAATTAAAACTGTTACTGCCAATGAACGGTTTAACAAAGAAGAACGAAATTTGTTGAGCCAAGTGGGATTGGGGTACTGATCATTACCGGAAAGTGTCATCAAGATTGGTTGAAAAAATGTGTGCTGAGATATCAGGAAACTCGTAGTTTTTGGAAGCTTGGCAACCCCTTTCCATGAAAGTGATTTGTGCCAGTCTCTGCTTAGGGCTACATCAATAGGAAACAAACCATAGAGATAGAACTTGGAACTACTTTATTGTGTCAAGTTTCAAAGAGCGAGCAAAAACCGTGTTTGTTTTAGAGTTCCAAATACATGTATCCATATAGGAGAAAACAGAGTGAAACCTAAAAATTAAAACTGTTACTGCCAATGAACGGTTTAACCTAGAAGAACGAAATTTGGTGAGCCAAGTGGGATTGGCGTATTGATCCTTACCGAAAAGTATCATCAAGATTGGGTTAAAAAATGTGTGCTGAGATTTCAGGAAATTCGTAGAATTTATGGAAGCTTGCCAATCCCTTTCCATGAAAGTGATTTGCGCCTGTCTCTGCTTAGGGCTTCATCAATAGGATAAAAGCTATAGAGATAGAACTTGGAACTACTTTATTGTGTCAAGTTTCAAAGAGCTAGCACAAACCGTGTTTGATTTAGAGTTCAAACTACATGTATCCATATAGAAGAAAACAGAGTGAAACATAAAAATTAAAATTGTTACTGCCAATGAATGGATTAACCTAGAAGAACGAATTTTGGTGAGCCAAGTGGGATTTGGGTACTGATCATGACCTGAAAGTGTCATCAAGATTGGGTGAAAAATGTGTGCTGAGATTTCAGGAAACTCGTAGTTTTTTGGAAGCTTGGCAACCCCTTTCCATGAAAGTGATTTGCGCCAGTCTCTGCTTAGGTTCTAAATCAATAGGAAAGAAACCATAGAGATAGAACTTGGAACTACTTTATTGTTTCAAGTTTCAAAGAGCTAGCACAAACCATGTTTGATTTAGAGTTCCAAATACATGTATCCATATAGGAGAAAACAGAGTGAAACATAAAAATTCAAACTGTTACTGATAACGAACGGTTTAACCTAGAAGAATGAAATTTGGTGAGACAAGTGGGATTGGGGTACTGATCATTACATGAAAGTGTCATCAAGATTGGGTGAAAAAATTGTGTGCTGAGATTTCAGGAAATTCGTAGTTTTTTTGGAAGCTTGCCAATCCCTTTCCATGAAAGTGATTTGCGCCTGTCTCTGCTTAGGGCTACATCAATAGGATAAAAGCTATAGAGATAGAACTTGGAACTACTTTATTGTGTCAAGTTTCAAAGAGCTAGCACAAACCGTGTTTGATTTAGAGTTCCAACTACATGTATCCATATAGGAGAAAACAGAGTGAAACCTAAAATTAAAACTGTTACTGCCAATGAACGGTTTAACCTAGAAGAACGAAATTTGGTGAGCTCAGTGGGATTGGGGTACTGATAATTACCTGAAATTGTCATCAAGATTGGGTGAAAAAATGTGTGCTGAGATTTCAGGAAACTCGTAATTTTTTGGAAGCTTGGCAACCCCTTTCCATGAAAGTGATTTGCGCCAGTCTCTGCTTAGGTTTACCTCAATAGGAAACAAACCATAGAGATTGAACTTGGAACTACTGTATTGTGTCAAGTTTCAAAGAGCTAGCTCAAATCGTGTTTGATTTAGAGTTCCAACTACATGTATCCTTATAGGAGAAAAGAGAGTGAAATCTAAAAATTAAAACTTTTACTGCCACGAACGGTTTTACCTAGAAGAATGAAATTTGGTGAGCCAACTGGGATTGGGGTACAGGTCATTACCGGGAAGTGTCATCAAGATTGGTTGAAAAAATGTGTGCTGAGATTTCAGGAAACTCGTAATTTTTTGGAAGCTTGGCAACCACTATCCATGAAAGTGATTTGCGCCAGTCTCTGCTTAGGGCTACATCAATAGGAAACAAACCATAGTGATAGAACATGGAACTACTTTATTGTGTCAAGTTTCAAAGAGCTAGCACAAACCGTGTTTGATTTAAAGTTCCAACTACAAGTATCTATATAGGAGAAAACAGAGTGAAACATAAAAATTAAAACTGTTACTGCCAACGAACAGTTGAACCTAGAAGAACGAAATTTGTTGAGCCAAGTAGGATTGGGGTACTGATCATTACCTGGAAGTGTCATCAAGATTGGGTGAAAAAAATGTGTGCTGAGATTTCAGGAAACTCGTAGTTTTTTTGGAAGCTTGGCAACCCCTTTCCATGAAAGTGATTTGCGCCAGTCTCTGCTTAGGGCTACATCAATAGGAAACAAACCATAGAGATAGAACTTGGAACTACTGTATTGTGTCAAGTTTCAAAGAGCTAGCACAAATCGTGTTTGATTTAGAGTTCCAACTACATGTATCCATATAGGAGAAAACAGAGTGAAATCTAAAAATTAAAACTTTTACTGCCACGAATGGTTTAACCTAGAAGAATGAAATTTGGTGAGCCAAGTGGGATTGGGGTACTGATCAATACCGGAAAGTGTCATCAAGTTTGGGTGAAAAAATGTGTGGTGAGATTTCAGGAAACTCGTAGGTTTTTGGAAGCTTGGCAACCCCTTTCCATGAAAGTGATTTGCGCCAGTCTCTGCTTAGGGCTACATCAATAGGAAGAAAACCATTGAGATAGAACTTGGAACTACTTTATTGTGTCAAGTTTGAAAGAGCTAGCACAAATCGTGTTTGATTTAGAGTTCCAACTACATGTATCCATATAGGAGAAAACAGGGTGAAATCTAAAAATTAAAACTGTTACTGACAATGAACGGTTTAACCTAGAAGAACGAAATTTGGTGAGCCAAGTGGGATTGGCGTATTGATCCTTACCGAAAAGTATCATCAAGATTGGGTTAAAAAATGTGTGCTGAGATTTCAGGAAATTCGTAGAATTTATGGAACCTTGCCAATCCCTTTCCATGAAAGTGATTTGCGCCTGTCTCTGCTTAGGGCTTCATCAATAGGATAAAAGCTATAGAGATAGAACTTGGAACTACTTTATTGTGTCAAGTTTCAAAGAGCTAGCACAAACCGTGTTTGATTTAGAGTTCAAACTACATGTATCCATATAGAAGAAAACAGAGTGAAACATAAAAATTAAAATTGTTACTGCCAACGAACGGATTAACCTAGAAGAACGAATTTTGGTGAGCCAAGTGGGATTTGGGTACTGATCATGACCTGAAAGTGTCATCAAGATTGGGTGAAAAATGTGTGCTGAGATTTCAGGAAACTCGTAGTTTTTTGGAAGCTTGGCAACCCCTTTCCATGAAAGTGATTTGCGCCAGTCTCTGCTTAGGTTCTAAATCAATAGGAAAGAAACCATAGAGATAGAACTTGGAACTACTTTATTGTTTCAAGTTTCAAAGAGCTAGCACAAACCGTGTTTGATTTAGAGTTCCAAATACATGTATCCATATAGGAGAAAACAGAGTGAAACCTAAAAATTAAAACTGTTACTGCCAATGAACTGTTTAACCTAGAAGAACGAAATTTGGTGACCCAATTGGGATTGGCGTACTGATCATTACCGGGAAGTGTCATCAAGATTGGTTGAAAAAATGTGTGCTGGGATATCAGGAAACACGTAGTTTTTGGAAGCTTGGCAATCCCTTTCCATGAAAGTGATTTGCGCCAGTCTCTGCTTAGGGCTACATCAATAGGAAACAAACCATAGAGATAGAACTTGGAACTACTTTATTGTGTCAAGTTTCAAAGAGCGAGCAAAAACCGTGTTTGATTTAGAGTTCCAAATACATGTATCCATATAGGAGAAAACAGAATGAAACCTAAAAATTAAAACTGTTACTGCCAATGAACGGTTTAACCTAGAAGAACGAAATTTGGTGAGCTCAGTGGGATTGGGGTACTGATCATTACCGAAAAGTGTCATCAAGATTGGGTTAAAAAAATGTGTGCTGAGATTTCAGGAACCTGGTAGTTTTTTGGAAGCTAGCCAATCCCTTTCCATGAAAGTGATTTGCGCCTGTCTCTGCTTAGGGCTACATCAATAGGATAAAAGCCATAGAGATAGAACTTGGAACTACTTTATTGTGTCAAGTTTCAAAGAGCTATCGCAAACCGTGTTTGATTTAGCGTTCCAACTACATGTATCCATATAGGAGAAAACAGAGTGAAACCTAAAAATTAAAACTGTTACTGCCAACGAACTGTTTAACCTAGAAGAACGAAATTTGGTGAGCCAAGTGGGATTGGGGTACTGATCATTACCGGGAAGTGCCATCAAGATTGGTTGAAAAAATGTGTGCAGACATTTCAGGAAACTCATAAGTTTTTGGAAGCTTGCCAACCCCTTTCCATGAAAGTGATTTGCGCCAGTCTCTGCTTAGGGCTATATCAATAGTAAACAAACCATTCAGATAGAATTTGGAACTACTTTATTGTGTCAAGTTTCAAAGAGCTAGCACAAACCGTCTTTGATTTAGAGTTCCAAATACATGTATCCATATAGGAGAAAACAGTGAAAACAAAAAATTAAAACTGTTACTGCCAACGAACCGTTTAACCTAGACGAACGAAATTTGGTGAGCCAAGTGGGAGTGGGGTGCTGATAATTACCTGAAATTGTCATCAAGATTGGGTGAAAAAATGTGTGCTGAGATTTCAGGAAACTCGTAGTTTTTTGGAAGCTTGGCAACCCCTTTCCATGAAAGTGATTTGCACCAGTCTCTGCTTAGGTTTACCTCAATAGGAAACAAACCATAGAGATTGAACTTGGAACTACTTTATTGTGTCAAGTTTCAAAGAGCTAGCACAAACCGTGTTTGATTTAGAGTTCCAACTACATGTATCCATATAGGAGAAAACAGAGTGAAACCTAAAAATTAAAACTTTTACTGCCACGAACGGTTTAACCTAAAAGAATGAAATTTGGTGAGCCAAGTGGGATTGGGGTACTGGTCATTACCGGGAAGTGTCATCAAGATTCGGTGAAAAAATGTGTGCTGAGAATTCAGGAAACTCGTAGTTTTTTGGAAGCTTGGCAACCCCTTTCCATGAAATTGATTTGTGCCAGTCTCTGCTTAGGGCTACATCAATAGGAAACAAACCATAGAAATAGAACTTGGAACTATTTTATTGTGTCAAGTTTCAAAGAGCTAGCACAAACCGTGTTTGATTTAGAGTTCCAAATATATGTATCCATATAGGAGAAATCAGAGTGAAACCTAAAATTTAAAACTGTTACTGCCAATGAACGGTTGAACCTAGAAGAAGGAAATTTGGTGAGCCAAGTGGGATTGGGGTAAGGATCATTACCTGAAAGTGTCATCAAGATTGGTTGAAAAAATGTGTGCTGAGATTTCAGGAAACTAATAGGTTTTTGGAAGCTTGCCAACCCCTATCAATCAAAGTGATTTGGGCCAGTCTCTGCTTAGGGCTATATCAATAGGAAACAAACCATAGAGATAGAACTTGGAACTATTTTATTGTGTCAAGTTTCAAAGAGCTAGCACAAACCGCCTTTGATTTAGAGTTCCAACTACATGTATCCATATAGGAGAAAACAGTGAAAACAAAAAATTAAAACTGTTACTGCCAACGAACCTTTTAACCTAGAAGAACGAAATTTGGTGAGCCAAGTGGGATTGGGGTACTGATCAATACCGGAAAGTGTCATCAAGTTTGGGTGAAAAAATGTGTGGTGAGATTTCAGGAAACTCATAGGTTTTTGGAAGCTTGGCAACCCCTTTCCATGAAAGTGATTTGCGCCAGTCTCTGCTTAGGGCTACATCAATAGGAAACAAACCATAGAAATAGAACTTGGAACTACTTTATTTTTTCAAGTTTCAAAGAGCTAGAACAAACCGTCGTTGATTTAGAGTTCCAACTACATGTATCAATATAGACGAAAACAGAGTGAAACCTAAAAATTAAAACTGTTACTGCCAATGAACGGTTTAACCTAGAAGAACGAAATTTGGTGAGCCAAGTGGGATTGGGGTACTGATCATTACCGAAAAGTGTCATCAAGATTGGTTGAAAAAATGTGTGCTGATATTTCAGGAAACACGTAGTTTTTGGAAGCTTGGCAACCCCTTTCCATGAAAGTGATTTGCGCCAGTCTGTGCTTAGGAACATCAATAGGAAACAAACCATAGAGATAGAACTTGGAACTACTGTATTGTGTCAAGTTTCAAAGAGCTAGCACAAATCGTGTTTGATTTAGAGTTCCAACTACATGTATCCATATAGGAGAAAACAGAGTGAAATCTAAAAATTAAAACTATACTGCCACGAACGGTTTAACCTAGAAGAATGAAATTTGGTGAGCCAAGTGGGATTGGGGTACAGGTCATTACCGGGAAGTGTCATCAAGATTGGTTGAAAAAATGTGTGCTGAGATTTCAGGAAACTCGTAATTTTTTGGAAGCTTGGCAACCACTATCCATGAAAGTGATTTGCGCCAGTCTCTGCTTAAGACTACATCAATAGGAAACAAACCATAGAGATAGAACTTGGAACTACTTTATTGTGTCAAGTTTCAAAGACCTAGCACAATTCGTGTTTGATTTAGAGTTCCAAATACATGTATTCATATAGGAGAAAACAGAGTGAAACCTAAAAATTAAAACTGTTACTGCCAAAGAACGGTTTAACATAGAAGAACGAAATTTGGTGATCCAAGTGGGACTGGGGCACTGATCATTACTGGAAAGTGTCATCAAGATTGGGTGAAAAAATGTGTGCTGAGAATAGAGGAAACTTGTAGTTTTTTGGAAGCTTGGCATCCCCTTTCCATGAAAGTGATTTGCGCCAGTCTCTGCTTAGGGCTACATCAATAGGAAACAAACCATAGAGATAGAACTTGGAACTACATTATTGTGTCAAGTTTTAAGGAGCTAGCACAAACCGTGTTTGATTTAGAGTTCCAACTACATGTATCCATATAGGAGAAAACATAGTGAAACCTAAAAATTTAAACTGTTACTGCCATCGAACGGTTTAACCTAGAAGAACGAAATTTGGTGAGGCAAGTGGGACTGGGGAACTGATCATTACCGGAAAGTGTCATCAAGATTGGGTGAAAAAATGTGTGCTGAGATTTCAGGAAACTCGTAAGTTTTTGGAAGCTTGCCAACCTTTTTCCATGAAACTGATTTGCGCCAGTCTCTGCTTAGGGCTACATCAATAGGAAACAAATCATAGAGATAGAATTTGGAACTACTTATTGTGTCAAGTTTCAAAGACCTAGCACAATCCGTGTTTGATTTAGAGTTCCAAATACATGTATTCGTATAGGAGAAAACAGAGTGAAACCTAAAAATTAAAACTGTTACTGCCAAAGAACGGTTTAACATAGAAGAACGAAATTTGGTGATCCAAGTGGGACTGTGGCACTTATCATTACCGGAAAGTGTCATCAAGATTGGGTGAAAAAATGTGTGCTGAGAATAGAGGAAACTTGTAGTTTTATGGAAGCTTGGCAACCCCTTTCCATGAAAGTGATTTGCGCCAGTCTCTGCTTAGGGCTACATCAATAGGAAACAAACCATAGAGATAGAACTTGGAACTACTGTATTGTGTCAAGTTTCAAAGAGCTAGCACAAATCGTGTTTGATTTAGAGTTCCAACTACATGTATCCATATAGGAGAAAACAGAGTGAAACCTAAAAATTAAAACTGTTACTGCAAACGAACGGTTTAACCTAGAAGACAGAAATTTGGAGAGGCAAGTGGGATTCGGGTCGTGATCATTACCGGAAAGTGTCATCAAGATTGGGTGAAAAAATGTCAGCTGAGATTTCAGGAAACTCATAGTTTTTTGGAAGCTTGGCAACCCCTTTCCATGAAAGTGATTTGTGCCAGTCTCTGCTTAGGGCTACATCAATAGGAAACAAACCATAGAGATAGAACTTGGAACTACTTTCTTGTGTCAAGTTTCAAAGAGCTAGCACACACCGTCTTTGATTTAGACTTCCAACTACATGTATCCATATAGGACAAAACAGTGAAAAAAAAAATTAAAACTGTTACTGCCAATGAACGGTTTAAACTAGAAGAACAAAATTTGGTGAGCCAAGTGGGATTGGGGTACTGATCATTACCGGAAAGTGTCATCAAATTTGGGTGAAAAAATGTGTGCTGAGATTTCAGGAAACTCGTAGTTTTTGGAAGCTTGGCAACCCCTTTCCACTTAAGTGATTGGCGCCAGTCTCTGCTTAGTGCTACATCAATAGGAAGCAAACCATAGAGATAGAATTTTGAACTGCTTTCTTGTGTCAAGTTTCAAAGAGCTAGCACAAACAGTCTTTGATTTAGACTTCCAAAACATGTATCCATATAGGAGAGAACAGAGTGAAACCTCAAAATTAAAACTGTTACTGCCAACGAACGGTTTATCCTAGAAGAACGAAATTTGGTGAGACAAGTGGGATTTGGGTACTGATCATTTCCTGAAAGTGTCATCAAGATTGGGTGAAAAAATGTGTGTTGGGATTTCAGGAGACTCGTAGTTTTTTGGAAACTTGGCAACCCCTTTCCATGGAAGTGATTTGCGCCAGTCTCTGCTTAGGGCTACATCAATAGGAAACAAACCATAGAGATAGAACTTGGAACTACTTTCTTGTGTCATGTTACAAAGAGCTAGCACAATCCGTGTTTGATTTAGAGTTCCAAATACATGTATCCATATAGGAGAAAACAGAGTGAAACCTAAAAATTAAAACTGTTACTGCCAACGAACGGTTTAATCTAGAAGAACGAAATTAGGAGAGCCAAGTGTGATTGGGGTACTGATCATTACCGGAAAGTGTCATCAAGATTGCTTGAAAAAATGTGTGCTGAGATTTCAGTAAACTCGTAGTTTTTTGGAAGCTTGGAAACCCCTTTCCATGAAAGTGATTTGCGCCAGTCTCTGCTGAGGCCTACATCAATAGGAAACGAATCATAGAGATAGAACTTTGAACTACTTTATTGTGTCAAGTTTCAAAGAGCTAGCACAAACCGTCTTTGATTTAGAGTTCCAACTACATGTATCCATATAGGACAAAACAGTGAAAAAAAAATTAAAACTGTTACTGCCAATGAACCGTTTAACCTAGAAGAACGAAATTTGGTGAGCCAAGTGTGACTGGGGTACTGATAATTACCTGAAAGAGTCATCAAGATTGGGTGAAAAAATGTGTGCTGAGATTTCAGGAAACTCGTAGTTTTTTGGAAGCTTGGCAACCCCTTTCCATGAAAGTGATTTGCGCCAGTCTCTGCTTAGGTCTACATCAATAGGAAACAAACCATAGAGATAGAACTTGGAACTCCTTTCTTGTGTCAAGTTTCAAAGAGCTAGTACACACCGTCTTTGATTTAGAGTTCCAACTACATGTATCGATATAGGAGAAAACAGAGTGAAACCTAAAAATTAAAACTGTTACTGCCAACGAACGGTTTAACCTAGAAGAACGAAATTTGGTGAGCCAAGTGGGATTGGGGTACTGATTATTACCGGAAAGTGTCATTAAGATTCGTTGAAAAAATGTGTGCTGAGATTTCAGGAAACTAGTAGTTTTTTGGAAGCTTGGCAACCCCTTTAAATGAAAGTGATTTGCGCCAGTCTCTGCTTAGGGCTACATCAATAGGATACAAACCATAGTGATAGAGCTTGGAACTACTTTATTTTGTCAATTTCAAAGAGCTAGCACAAACCGTGTTTTATTTAGAGTTCCAAATACATGTATCCATATAGGAGAAAACAGAGTGAAATCTAAAAATTAATACTTTTACTGCCAATGAACGGTTTAACCTAGAAGAACGAAATTTGGTGAGCTAAGTGGGATTGGGGTACTGATCATTACCGGGTAGTGTCTTCAAGATTGGGTGAAAAAATGTGTGCTGTGATTTCAGGAAACTCGTAATTTTTTGGAAGCTTGGCAACCCTTTTCCATGAAAGTAATTTGCGACAGTCTCTTCTTAGGGCTACATCAATAGGAAACAAACCATAGAGATAGAACTTGGAACTACTTTATTGTGTCAAGTTTCAAACAGCTAGCATAAATCGTGTTTGATTTAGAGATCCAACTACATGTATCCATATAGGAGAAAACAGAGTGAAACCCTAAAATTAAAACTGTTACTGCAAACGAACAGTTTAACCAAGAAGAACGAAATTTCGTGAGCCAAGTGGGATTGGGGTACTGATCATTACCGGAAAGTGTCATCAAGATTGGGTAAAAAAATGTGTGCTGAGATTTCAGGAAACTCGTAGTTTTTTGGAAGCTTGGCAACCCCTTTCCATGAAAGTGATTTGCGCCAGTCTCTGCTTAGGGCTACATCAATAGAAAAAAACCAAAGAGATAGAAGTTGGAACTACTTTATTGTGTCAAGTTTCAAAGAGCTAGCACAAACCGTCTTTGATTTAGAGTTCCAACTACTTGTATCCATATAGGAGAAAACACAGTGAAACCTAAAAATTAAAACTCTTACTGCCAACGAACGGTTTAACCTTGAAGAACGAAATTTGGTGAGCCAAGTGGGATTTGGGTACTGATCATTTCCTGAAAGTGTCATCAAGATTGGGTGAAAAAATGTATGCTGAGATTTCAGGAAACTTGTAGTTTTTTGGAAGCTTGGCAACCCCTTACCATGTAAGTGATTTGCGCCAGTCTCTGCTTAGGGCTACATCAATAGGAAGCAAACCATAGAGATAGAACTGCGAACTGCTTTCTTGTGTCAAGTTTCAAAGAGCTAGCACAAACTGTCTTTGATTTAGACTTCCAAAACATGTATCCATATAGGAGAGAACAGAGTGAAACCTAAAAATGAAAACTTTTACTGCCAACGAACGGTTTAACCTAGAAGAACGAAATTTGGTGAGACAAGTGGGATTTGGGTACTGATCATTTCCTGAAAGTGTCATCAAGATTGGGTGAAAAAATGTGTGTTGGGATTTCAGGAGACTCGTAGTTTTTTGGAAACTTGGCAACCCCTTTCCATGGAAGTGATTTGCGCCAGTCTCTGCTTAGGGCTACATCAATAAAAAACAAACCATAGAGATAGATCTTGGAACTACTTTCTTGTGTCATGTTACAAAGAGCTAGCACAATCCGTGTTTGATTTAGAGTTCCAAATACATGTATCCATATAGGAGAAAACAGAGTGAAACCTAAAATTAAAACTGTTACTGCCAATGAAAGGTTTAATCTAGAAGAACGAAGTTTGGTGAGCCAAGTGGGATTGGGGTACTGATAAATTCCTGAAAGAGTCATCAAGATTGGGTGAAAAAATGTGTGCTGAGATTTCAGGAAACTCGTAGTTTTTTGGAAGCTGGGCAACCCCTTTCCATGAAAGTGATTTGCGCCAGTCTCTGCTTAGGTCTACATAAATAGGAAACAAACCATAGAGATAGAACTTGGAACTCCTTTCTTGTGTCAAGTTTCAAAGAGCTAGTACACACCGTCTTTGATTTAGAGTTCCAACTACATGTATCGATATAGGAGAAAACAGAGTGAAACCTAAAAATTAAAACTGTTACTGCCAACGAACGGTTTAACCTAGAAGAACGAAATTTGGTGAGCCATGTGGGATTGGGGTACTGATCATTACCGGAAAGTGTCATTAAGTTTCGTTGAAAAAATGTGTGCTGAGATTTCAGGAAACTAGTAGTTTTTTGGAAGCTTGGCAACCCCTTTCAATGAAAGTGATTTGCGCCAGTCTCTGCTTAGGGCTACATCAATAGGATACAAACCATAGTGATAGAACTTGGAACTACTTTATTTTGTCAAGTTTCAAAGAGCTAGCACAAACCGTGTTTTATTTAGAGATCCAACTACATGTATCCATATAGGAGAAAACAGAGTGAAACCTAAAATTAAAACTGTTACTGCCAATGAAAGGATTAATCTAGAAGAACGAAATTTGGTGAGCCAAGTGGGATTGGGGTACTGATCATTACCGGAAAGTGTCATCAAGATTGGGTGAAAAAATGTGTGATGAGATTTCAGGAAACTCGTAGTTATTGGAAGCTTGGCAACCCCTTTCCATGAAAGTGGTTTGCGCCAGTCTCTGCTTAGGGCTACATCAATAGGAAACAAACCATAGAGTTAGAACTTGGAACTACTTTATTGTGTCAAGTTTCAAAGAGCTAGCACAAACCGTGTTTTATTTAGAGTTCCAAATACATGTATCCATATAGGAGAAAACAGAGTGAAACCTAAAAATTAAAACTGTTACTGCCTACGAACGGTTTAACCTAGAAGAATGAAATTTGGTGAGCCAAGTGGGATTGGGGTACATATCATTACCGGAACGTGTCATCAAGATTGGTTGAAAAAATGTGTGCTGAGATTTCAGGAAACTCTTAGTTTTTTGGAAGCTTGGCAACCCCTTTCCATGAAAGTGCTTTGCGCCAGTATCTGCTTAGGGCTACATCAATAGGAAACAAACCATAGAGATAGAACTTGGAACTACTTTATTGTGTCAAGTTTCAAAGTGCTAGTACAAACTGTCTTTGATTTAGAGTTCCAACTACATGTATCCATATAGTAGAAAACAGAGTGAAACCTAAAAATTAAAACTGTTACTGCCAACGAACGGTTTAACCTAGAAGAATGAAATTTGGTGAGCCAAGTGGGATTGGCGTACTGATCATAACCTGAAAGTGTCATCAAGATTGGGTGAAAAAATGTGTGCTGAGATTTCAGGAAACTCGTAGTTTTTGGAAGCTTGGCAACCCCTTTCCATGAAAGTGATTTGCGCCTGTCTCTGCTTAGGGCTACATCAATAGGAATCAAACCATAGAGATAGAACTTGAAACTACTTTATTGTGTCAAGTTTCAAAGAGCTAGCGCAAACCGTGTTTGATTTAGAGTTCCAAATACATGTATACATATAGGAGAAAACAGAGTGAAACCTAAAAATTAAAACTGTTACTGCCAACGAACGGTTTAACCTAGAAGAACGAAATTTGGTGAGCCAAGTGGGATTGGGGTACTGATCATTACCGGAAAGTGTCATTAAGATTCGTTGAAAAAATGTGTGCTGAGATTTCAGGAAACTAGTAGTTTTTTGGAAGCTTGGCAACCCATTTCAATGAAAGTGATTTGCGCCAGTCTCTGCTTAGGGCTACATCAATAGGATACAAACCATAGTGATAGAACTTGGAACTACTTTATTTTGTCAATTTCAAAGAGCTAGCACAAACCGTGTTTTATTTAGAGTTCCAACTACATGTATCCATATAGGAGAAAACAGAGTGAAATCTAAAAATTAATACTTTTACTGCCAACGAACGGTTTAACCTAGAAGAACGAAATTTGGTGAGCTAAGTGGGATTGGGGTACTGATCATTACCGGGTAGTGTCTTCAATATTGGGTGAAAAAATGTGTGCTGTGATTTCAGGAAACTCGTAATTTTTTGGAAGCTTGGCAACCCTTTTCCATGAAAGTAATTTGCGACAGTCTCTTCTTAGGGCTACATCAATAGGAAACAAACCATAGAGATAGAACTTGGAACTACTTTATTGTGTCAAGTTTCAAACAGCTAGCATAAATCGTGTTTGATTTAGAGATCCAACTACATGTATCCATATAGGAGAAAACAGAGTGAAACCCTAAAATTAAAACTGTTACTGCAAACGAACAGTTTAACCAAGAAGAACGAAATTTCGTGAGCCAAGTGGGATTGGGGTACTGATCATTACCGGAAAGTGTCATCAAGATTGGGTAAAAAAATGTGTGCTGAGATTTCAGGAAACTCGTAGTTTTTTGGAAGCTTGGCAACCCCTTTCCATGAAAGTGATTTGCGCCAGTCTCTGCTTAGGGCTACATCAATAGAAAACAAACCAAAGAGATAGAAGTTGGAACTACTTTATTGTGTCAAGTTTCAAAGAGCTAGCACAAACCGTCTTTGATTTAGAGTTCCAACTACTTGTATCCATATAGGAGAAAACACAGTGAAACCTAAAAATTAAAACTCTTACTGCCAACGAACGGTTTAACCTAGAAGAACGAAATTTGGTGAGCCAAGTGGGATTGGGGTACTGATCATTTCCTGAAAGTGTCATCAAGATTGGGTGAAAAAATGTATGCTGAGATTTCAGGAAACTTGTAGTTTTTTGGAAGCTTGGCAACCCCTTACCATGTAAGTGATTTGCGCCAGTCTCTGCTTAGGGCTACATCAATAGGAAGCAAACCATAGAGATAGAACTGCGAACTGCTTTCTTGTGTCAAGTTTCAAAGAGCTAGCACAAACTGTCTTTGATTTAGACTTCCAAAACATGTATCCATATAGGAGAGAACAGAGTGAAACCTAAAAATTAAAACTTTTACTGCCAACGAACGGTTTAACCTAGAAGAACGAAATTTGGTGAGACAAGTGGGATTTGGGTACTGATCATTTCCTGAAAGTGTCATCAAGATTGGGTGAAAAAATGTGTGTTGGGATTTCAGGAGACTCGTAGTTTTTTGGAAACTTGGCAACCCCTTTCCATGGAAGTGATTTGCGCCAGTCTCTGCTTAGGGCTACATCAATAAAAAACAAACCATAGAGATAGATCTTGGAACTACTTTCTTGTGTCATGTTACAAAGAGCTAGCACAATCCGTGTTTGATTTAGAGTTCCAAATACATGTATCCATATAGGAGAAAACAGAGTGAAACCTAAAATTAAAACTGTTACTGCCAATGAAAGGTTTAATCTAGAAGAACGAAGTTTGGTGAGCCAAGTGGGATTGGGGTACTGATAAATTCCTGAAAGAGTCATCAAGATTGGGTGAAAAAATGTGTGCTGAGATTTCAGGAAACTCGTAGTTTTTTGGAAGCTGGGCAACCCCTTTCCATGAAAGTGATTTGCGCCAGTCTCTGCTTAGGTCTACATAAATAGGAAACAAACCATAGAGATAGAACTTGGAACTCCTTTCTTGTGTCAAGTTTCAAAGAGCTAGTACACACCGTCTTTGATTTAGAGTTCCAACTACATGTATCGATATAGGAGAAAACAGAGTGAAACCTAAAAATTAAAACTGTTACTGCCAACGAACGGTTTAACCTAGAAGAACGAAATTTGGTGAGCCAAGTGGGATTGGGGTACTGATCATTACCGGAAAGTGTCATTAAGATTCGTTGAAAAAATGTGTGCTGAGATTTCAGGAAACTAGTAGTTTTTTGGAAGCTTGGCAACCCCTTTCAATGAAAGTGATTTGCGCCAGTCTCTGCTTAGGGCTACATCAATAGGATACAAACCATAGTGATAGAACTTGGAACTACTTTATTTTGTCAAGTTTCAAAGAGCTAGCACAAACCGTGTTTTATTTAGAGATCCAACTACATGTATCCATATAGGAGAAAACAGAGTGAAACCTAAAATTAAAACTGTTACTGCCAATGAAAGGATTAATCTAGAAGAAAGAAATTTGGTGAGCCAAGTGGGATTGGGGTACTGATCATTACCGGAAAGTGTCATCAAGATTGGGTGAAAAAATGTGTGATGAGATTTCAGGAAACTCGTAGTTATTGGAAGCTTGGCAACCCCTTTCCATGAAAGTGGTTTGCGCCAGTCTCTGCTTAGGGCTACATCAATAGGAAACAAACCATAGAGTTAGAACTTGGAACTACTTTATTGTGTCAAGTTTCAAAGAGCTAGCACAAACCGTGTTTTATTTAGAGTTCCAAATACATGTATCCATATAGGAGAAAACAGAGTGAAACCTAAAAATTAAAACTGTTACTGCCTACGAACGGTTTAACCTAGAAGAATGAAATTTGGTGAGCCAAGTGGGATTGGGGTACATATCATTACCGGAACGTGTCATCAAGATTGGTTGAAAAAATGTGTGCTGAGATTTCAGGAAACTCTTAGTTTTTTGGAAGCTTGGCAACCCCTTTCCATGAAAGTGCTTTGCGCCAGTATCTGCTTAGGGCTACATCAATAGGAAACAAACCATAGAGATAGAACTTGGAACTACTTTATTGTGTCAAGTTTCAAAGTGCTAGTACAAACTGTCTTTGATTTAGAGTTCCAACTACATGTATCCATATAGTAGAAAACAGAGTGAAACCTAAAAATTAAAACTGTTACTGCCAACGAACGGTTTAACCTAGAAGATTGAAATTTGGTGAGCCAAGTGGGATTGGCGTACTGATCATAACCTGAAAGTGTCATCAAGATTGGGTGAAAAAATGTGTGCTGAGATTTCAGGAAACTCGTAGTTTTTGGAAGCTTGGCAACCCCTTTCCATGAAAGTGATTTGCGCCTGTCTCTGCTTAGGGCTACATCAATAGGAATCGAACCATAGAGATAGAACTTGGAACTACTTTATTGTGTCAAGTTTCAAAGAGCTAGCGCAAACCGTGTTTGATTTAGAGTTCCAAATACATGTATACATATAGGAGAAAACAGAGTGAAACCTAAAAATTAAAACTGTTACTGCCAACGAACGGTTTAACCTAGAAGAACGAAATTTGGTGAGCCAAGTGGGATTGGGGTACTGATCATTACCGGAAAGTGTCATTAAGATTCGTTGAAAAAATGTGTGCTGAGATTTCAGGAAACTAGTAGTTTTTTGGAAGCTTGGCAACCCATTTCAATGAAAGTGATTTGCGCCAGTCTCTGCTTAGGGCTACATCAATAGGATACAAACCATAGTGATAGAACTTGGAACTACTTTATTTTGTCAATTTCAAAGAGCTAGCACAAACCGTGTTTTATTTAGAGTTCCAACTACATGTATCCATATAGGAGAAAACAGAGTGAAATCTAAAAATTAATACTTTTACTGCCAACGAACGGTTTAACCTAGAAGAACGAAATTTGGTGAGCTAAGTGGGATTGGGGTACTGATCATTACCGGGTAGTGTCTTCAAGATTGGGTGAAAAAATGTGTGCTGTGATTTCAGGAAACTCGTAATTTTTTGGAAGCTTGGCAACCCTTTTCCATGAAAGTAATTTGCGACAGTCTCTTCTTAGGGCTACATCAATAGGAAACAAACCATAGAGATAGAACTTGGAACTACTTTATTGTGTCAAGTTTCAAACAGCTAGCATAAATCGTGTTTGATTTAGAGATCCAACTACATGTATCCATATAGGAGAAAACAGAGTGAAACCCTAAAATTAAAACTGTTACTGCAAACGAACAGTTTAACCAAGAAGAACGAAATTTCGTGAGCCAAGTGGGATTGGGGTACTGATCATTACCGGAAAGTGTCATCAAGATTGGGTAAAAAAATGTGTGCTGAGATTTCAGGAAACTCGTAGTTTTTTGGAAGCTTGGCAACCCCTTTCCATGAAAGTGATTTGCGCCAGTCTCCGCTTAGGGCTACATCAATAGAAAACAAACCAAAGAGATAGAAGTTGGAACTACTTTATTGTGTCAAGTTTCAAAGAGCTAGCACAAACCGTCTTTGATTTAGAGTTCCAACTACTTGTATCCATATAGGAGAAAACACAGTGAAACCTAAAAATTAAAACTCTTACTGCCAACGAACGGTTTAACCTAGAAGAACGAAATTTGGTGAGCCAAGTGGGATTGGGGTACTGATCATTTCCTGAAAGTGTCATCAAGATTGGGTGAAAAAATGTATGCTGAGATTTCAGGAAACTTGTAGTTTTTTGGAAGCTTGGCAACCCCTTACCATGTAAGTGATTTGCGCCAGTCTCTGCTTAGGGCTACATCAATAGGAAGCAAACCATAGAGATAGAACTGCGAACTGCTTTCTTGTGTCAAGTTTCAAAGAGGTAGCACAAACTGTCTTTGATTTAGACTTCCAAAACATGTATCCATATAGGAGAGAACAGAGTGAAACCTAAAAATTAAAACTTTTACTGCCAACGAACGGTTTAACCTAGAAGAACGAAATTTGGTGAGACAAGTGGGATTTGGGTACTGATCATTTCCTGAAAGTGTCATCAAGATTGGGTGAAAAAATGTGTGTTGGGATTTCAGGAGACTCGTAGTTTTTTGGAAACTTGGCAACCCCTTTCCATGGAAGTGATTTGCGCCAGTCTCTGCTTAGGGCTACATCAATAAAAAACAAACCATAGAGATAGATCTTGGAACTACTTTCTTGTGTCATGTTACAAAGAGCTAGCACAATCCGTGTTTGATTTAGAGTTCCAAATACATGTATCCATATAGGAGAAAACAGAGTGAAACCTAAAATTAAAACTGTTACTGCCAATGAAAGGTTTAATCTAGAAGAACGAAGTTTGGTGAGCCAAGTGGGATTGGGGTACTGATAAATTCCTGAAAGAGTCATCAAGATTGGGTGAAAAAATGTGTGCTGAGATTTCAGGAAACTCGTAGTTTTTTGGAAGCTGGGCAACCCCTTTCCATGAAAGTGATTTGCGCCAGTCTCTGCTTAGGTCTACATAAATAGGAAACAAACCATAGAGATAGAACTTGGAACTCCTTTCTTGTGTCAAGTTTCAAAGAGCTAGTACACACCGTCTTTGATTTAGAGTTCCAACTACATGTATCGATATAGGAGAAAACAGAGTGAAACCTAAAAATTAAAACATTTACTGCCAACGAACGGTTTAACCTAGAAGAACGAAATTTGGTGAGCCAAGTGGGATTGGGGTACTGATCATTACCGGAAAGTGTCATTAAAATTCGTTGAAAAAATGTGTGCTGAGATTTCAGGAAACTAGTAGTTTTTTGGAAGCTTGGCAACCCCTTTCAATGAAAGTGATTTGCGCCAGTCTCTGCTTAGGGCTACATCAATAGGATACAAACCATAGTGATAGAACTTGGAACTACTTTATTTTGTCAAGTTTCAAAGAGCTAGCACAAACCGTGTTTTATTTAGAGATCCAACTACATGTATCCATATAGGAGAAAACAGAGTGAAACCTAAAATTAAAACTGTTACTGCCAATGAAAGGATTAATCTAGAAGAACGAAATTTGGTGAGCCAAGTGGGATTGGGGTACTGATCATTACCGGAAAGTGTCATCAAGATTGGGTGAAAAAATGTGTGATGAGATTTCAGGAAACTCGTAGTTATTGGAAGCTTGGCAACCCCTTTCCATGAAAGTGGTTTGCGCCAGTCTCTGCTTAGGGCTACATCAATAGGAAACAAACCATAGAGTTAGAACTTGGAACTACTTTATTGTGTCAAGTTTCAAAGAGCTAGCACAAACCGTGTTTGATTTAGAGTTCCAAATACATGTATCCATATAGGAGAAAACAGAGTGAAACCTAAAAATTAAAACTGTTACTGCCTACGAACGGTTTAACCTAGAAGAATGAAATTTGGTGAGCCAAGTGGGATTGGGGTACATATCATTACCGGAACGTGTCATCAAGATTGGTTGAAAAAATGTGTGCTGAGATTTCAGGAAACTCTTAGTTTTTTGGAAGCTTGGCAACCCCTTTCCATGAAAGTGCTTTGCGCCAGTATCTGCTTAGGGCTACATCAATAGGAAACAAACCATAGAGATAGAACTTGGAACTACTTTATTGTGTCAAGTTTCAAAGTGCTAGTACAAACTGTCTTTGATTTAGAGTTCCAACTACATGTATCCATATAGTAGAAAACAGAGTGAAACCTAAAAATTAAAACTGTTACTGCCAACGAACGGTTTAACCTAGAAGATTGAAATTTGGTGAGCCAAGTGGGATTGGCGTACTGATCATAACCTGAAAGTGTCATCAAGATTGGGTGAAAAAATGTGTGCTGAGATTTCAGGAAACTCGTAGTTTTTGGAAGCTTGGCAACCCCTTTCCATGAAAGTGATTTGCGCCTGTCTCTGCTTAGGGCTACATCAATAGGAATCAAACCATAGAGATAGAACTTGGAACTACTTTATTGTGTCAAGTTTCAAAGAGCTAGCGCAAACCGTGTTTGATTTAGAGTTCCAAATACATGTATACATATAGGAGAAAACAGAGTGAAACCTAAAAATTAAAACTGTTACTGCCAACGAACGGTTTAACCTAGAAGAACGAAATTTGGTGAGCCAAGTGGGATTGGGGTACTGATCATTACCGGAAAGTGTCATTAAGATTCGTTGAAAAAATGTGTGCTGAGATTTCAGGAAACTAGTAGTTTTTTGGAAGCTTGGCAACCCATTTCAATGAAAGTGATTTGCGCCAGTCTCTGCTTAGGGCTACATCAATAGGATACAAACCATAGTGATAGAACTTGGAACTACTTTATTTTGTCAATTTCAAAGAGCTAGCACAAACCGTGTTTTATTTAGAGTTCCAACTACATGTATCCATATAGGAGAAAACAGAGTGAAATCTAAAAATTAATACTTTTACTGCCAACGAACGGTTTAACCTAGAAGAACGAAATTTGGTGAGCTAAGTGGGATTGGGGTACTGATCATTACCGGGTAGTGTCTTCAAGATTGGGTGAAAAAATGTGTGCTGTGATTTCAGGAAACTCGTAATTTTTTGGAAGCTTGGCAACCCTTTTCCATGAAAGTAATTTGCGACAGTCTCTTCTTAGGGCTACATCAATAGGAAACAAACCATAGAGATAGAACTTGGAACTACTTTATTGTGTCAAGTTTCAAACAGCTAGCATAAATCGTGTTTGATTTAGAGATCCAACTACATGTATCCATATAGGAGAAAACAGAGTGAAACCCTAAAATTAAAACTGTTACTGCAAACGAACAGTTTAACCAAGAAGAACGAAATTTCGTGAGCCAAGTGGGATTGGGGTACTGATCATTACCGGAAAGTGTCATCAAGATTGGGTAAAAAAATGTGTGCTGAGATTTCAGGAAACTCGTAGTTTTTTGGAAGCTTGGCAACCCCTTTCCATGAAAGTGATTTGCGCCAGTCTCTGCTTAGGGCTACATCAATAGAAAACAAACCAAAGAGATAGAAGTTGGAACTACTTTATTGTGTCAAGTTTCAAAGAGCTAGCACAAACCGTCTTTGATTTAGAGTTCCAACTACTTGTATCCATATAGGAGAAAACACAGTGAAACCTAAAAATTAAAACTCTTACTGCCAACGAACGGTTTAACCTAGAAGAACGAAATTTGGTGAGCCAAGTGGGATTTGGGTACTGATCATTTCCTGAAAGTGTCATCAAGATTGGGTGAAAAAATGTATGCTGAGATTTCAGGAAACTTGTAGTTTTTTGGAAGCTTGGCAACCCCTTACCATGTAAGTGATTTGCGCCAGTCTCTGCTTAGGGCTACATCAATAGGAAGCAAACCATAGAGATAGAACTGCGAACTGCTTTCTTGTGTCAAGTTTCAAAGAGCTAGCACAAACTGTCTTTGATTTAGACTTCCAAAACATGTATCCATATAGGAGAGAACAGAGTGAAACCTAAAAATTAAAACTTTTACTGCCAACGAACGGTTTAACCTAGAAGAACGAAATTTGGTGAGACAAGTGGGATTTGGGTACTGATCATTTCCTGAAAGTGTCATCAAGATTGGGTGAAAAAATGTGTGTTGGGATTTCAGGAGACTCGTAGTTTTTTGGAAACTTGGCAACCCCTTTCCATGGAAGTGATTTGCGCCAGTCTCTGCTTAGGGCTACATCAATAAAAAACAAACCATAGAGATAGATCTTGGAACTACTTTCTTGTGTCATGTTACAAAGAGCTAGCACAATCCGTGTTTGATTTAGAGTTCCAAATACATGTATCCATATAGGAGAAAACAGAGTGAAACCTAAAATTAAAACTGTTACTGCCAATGAAAGGTTTAATCTAGAAGAACGAAGTTTGGTGAGCCAAGTGGGATTGGGGTACTGATAAATTCCTGAAAGAGTCATCAAGATTGGGTGAAAAAATGTGTGCTGAGATTTCAGGAAACTCGTAGTTTTTTGGAAGCTGGGCAACCCCTTTCCATGAAAGTGATTTGCGCCAGTCTCTGCTTAGGTCTACATAAATAGGAAACAAACCATAGAGATAGAACTTGGAACTCCTTTCTTGTGTCAAGTTTCAAAGAGCTAGTACACACCGTCTTTGATTTAGAGTTCCAACTACATGTATCGATATAGGAGAAAACAGAGTGAAACCTAAAAATTAAAACTGTTACTGCCAACGAACGGTTTAACCTAGAAGAACGAAATTTGGTGAGCCATGTGGGATTGGGGTACTGATCATTACCGGAAAGTGTATCATTAAGATTCGTTGAAAAAATGTGTGCTGAGATTTCAGGAAACTAGTAGTTTTTTGGAAGCTTGGCAACCCCTTTCAATGAAAGTGATTTGCGCCAGTCTCTGCTTAGGGCTACATCAATAGGATACAAACCATAGTGATAGAACTTGGAACTACTTTATTTTGTCAAGTTTCAAAGAGCTAGCACAAACCGTGTTTTATTTAGAGATCCAACTACATGTATCCATATAGGAGAAAACAGAGTGAAACCTAAAATTAAAACTGTTACTGCCAATGAAAGGATTAATCTAGAAGAACGAAATTTGGTGAGCCAAGTGGGATTGGGGTACTGATCATTACCGGAAAGTGTCATCAAGATTGGGTGAAAAAATGTGTGATGAGATTTCAGGAAACTCGTAGTTATTGGAAGCTTGGCAACCCCTTTCCATGAAAGTGGTTTGCGCCAGTCTCTGCTTAGGGCTACATCAATAGGAAACAAACCATAGAGTTAGAACTTGGAACTACTTTATTGTGTCAAGTTTCAAAGAGCTAGCACAAACCGTGTTTGATTTAGAGTTCCAAATACATGTATCCATATAGGAGAAAACAGAGTGAAACCTAAAAATTAAAACTGTTACTGCCTACGAACGGTTTAACCTAGAAGAATGAAATTTGGTGAGCCAAGTGGGATTGGGGTACATATCATTACTGGAACGTGTCATCAAGATTGGTTGAAAAAATGTGTGCTGAGATTTCAGGAAACTCTTAGTTTTTTGGAAGCTTGGCAACCCCTTTCCATGAAAGTGCTTTGCGCCAGTATCTGCTTAGGGCTACATCAATAGGAAACAAACCATAGAGATAGAACTTGGAACTACTTTATTGTGTCAAGTTTCAAAGTGCTAGTACAAACTGTCTTTGATTTAGAGTTCCAACTACATGTATCCATATAGTAGAAAACAGAGTGAAACCTAAAAATTAAAACTGTTACTGCCAACGAACGGTTTAACCTAGAAGATTGAAATTTGGTGAGCCAAGTGGGATTGGCGTACTGATCATAACCTGAAAGTGTCATCAAGATTGGGTGAAAAAATGTGTGCTGAGATTTCAGGAAACTCGTAGTTTTTGGAAGCTTGGCAACCCCTTTCCATGAAAGTGATTTGCGCCTGTCTCTGCTTAGGGCTACATCAATAGGAATCAAACCATAGAGATAGAACTTGGAACTACTTTATTGTGTCAAGTTTCAAAGAGCTAGCGCAAACCGTGTTTGATTTAGAGTTCCAAATACATGTATACATATAGGAGAAAACAGAGTGAAACCTAAAAATTAAAACTGTTACTGCCAACGAACGGTTTAACCTAGAAGAACGAAATTTGGTGAGCCAAGTGGGATTGGGGTACTGATCATTACCGGAAAGTGTCATTAAGATTCGTTGAAAAAATGTGTGCTGAGATTTCAGGAAACTAGTAGTTTTTTGGAAGCTTGGCAACCCATTTCAATGAAAGTGATTTGCGCCAGTCTCTGCTTAGGGCTACATCAATAGGATACAAACCATAGTGATAGAACTTGGAACTACTTTATTTTGTCAATTTCAAAGAGCTAGCACAAACCGTGTTTTATTTAGAGTTCCAACTACATGTATCCATATAGGAGAAAACAGAGTGAAATCTAAAAATTAATACTTTTACTGCCAACGAACGGTTTAACCTAGAAGAACGAAATTTGGTGAGCTAAGTGGGATTGGGGTACTGATCATTACCGGGTAGTGTCTTCAAGATTGGGTGAAAAAATGTGTGCTGTGATTTCAGGAAACTCGTAATTTTTTGGAAGCTTGGCAACCCTTTTCCATGAAAGTAATTTGCGACAGTCTCTTCTTAGGGCTACATCAATAGGAAACAAACCATAGAGATAGAACTTGGAACTACTTTATTGTGTCAAGTTTCAAACAGCTAGCATAAATCGTGTTTGATTTAGAGATCCAACTACATGTATCCATATAGGAGAAAACAGAGTGAAACCCTAAAATTAAAACTGTTACTGCAAACGAACAGTTTAACCAAGAAGAACGAAATTTCGTGAGCCAAGTGGGATTGGGGTACTGATCATTACCGGAAAGTGTCATCAAGATTGGGTAAAAAAATGTGTGCTGAGATTTCAGGAAACTCGTAGTTTTTTGGAAGCTTGGCAACCCCTTTCCATGAAAGTGATTTGCGCCAGTCTCTGCTTAGGGCTACATCAATAGAAAACAAACCAAAGAGATAGAAGTTGGAACTACTTTATTGTGTCAAGTTTCAAAGAGCTAGCACAAACCGTCTTTGATTTAGAGTTCCAACTACTTGTATCCATATAGGAGAAAACACAGTGAAACCTAAAAATTAAAACTCTTACTGCCAACGAACGGTTTAACCTAGAAGAACGAAATTTGGTGAGCCAAGTGGGATTTGGGTACTGATCATTTCCTGAAAGTGTCATCAAGATTGGGTGAAAAAATGTATGCTGAGATTTCAGGAAACTTGTAGTTTTTTGGAAGCTTGGCAACCCCTTACCATGTAAGTGATTTGCGCCAGTCTCTGCTTAGGGCTACATCAATAGGAAGCAAACCATAGAGATAGAACTGCGAACTGCTTTCTTGTGTCAAGTTTCAAAGAGCTAGCACAAACTGTCTTTGATTTAGACTTCCAAAACATGTATCCATATAGGAGAGAACAGAGTGAAACCTAAAAATTAAAACTTTTACTGCCAACGAACGGTTTAACCTAGAAGAACGAAATTTGGTGAGACAAGTGGGATTTGGGTACTGATCATTTCCTGAAAGTGTCATCAAGATTGGGTGAAAAAATGTGTGTTGGGATTTCAGGAGACTCGTAGTTTTTTGGAAACTTGGCAACCCCTTTCCATGGAAGTGATTTGCGCCAGTCTCTGCTTAGGGCTACATCAATAAAAAACAAACCATAGAGATAGATCTTGGAACTATTTTCTTGTGTCATGTTACAAAGAGCTAGCACAATCCGTGTTTGATTTAGAGTTCCAAATACATGTATCCATATAGGAGAAAACAGAGTGAAACCTAAAATTAAAACTGTTACTGCCAATGAAAGGTTTAATCTAGAAGAACGAAGTTTGGTGAGCCAAGTGGGATTGGGGTACTGATAAATTCCTGAAAGAGTCATCAAGATTGGGTGAAAAAATGTGTGCTGAGATTTCAGGAAACTCGTAGTTTTTTGGAAGCTGGGCAACCCCTTTCCATGAAAGTGATTTGCGCCAGTCTCTGCTTAGGTCTACATAAATAGGAAACAAACCATAGAGATAGAACTTGGAACTCCTTTCTTGTGTCAAGTTTCAAAGAGCTAGTACACACCATCTTTGATTTAGAGTTCCAACTACATGTATCGATATAGGAGAAAACAGAGTGAAACCTAAAAATTAAAACTGTTACTGCCAACGAACGGTTTAACAAAGAAGAACGAAATTTGGTGAGCCAAGTGGGATTGGGGTACTGATCATTACCGGAAAGTGTCATTAAGATTCGTTGAAAAAATGTGTGCTGAGATTTCAGGAAACTAGTAGTTTTTTGGAAGCTTGGCAACCCCTTTCAATGAAAGTGATTTGCGCCAGTCTCTGCTTAGGGCTACATCAATAGGATACAAACCATAGTGATAGAACTTGGAACTACTTTATTTTGTCAAGTTTCAAAGAGCTAGCACAAACCGTGTTTTATTTAGAGATCCAACTACATGTATCCATATAGGAGAAAACAGAGTGAAACCTAAAATTAAAACTGTTACTGCCAATGAAAGGATTAATCTAGAAGAACGAAATTTGGTGAGCCAAGTGGGATTGGGGTACTGATCATTACCGGAAAGTGTCATCAAGATTGGGTGAAAAAATGTGTGATGAGATTTCAGGAAACTCGTAGTTATTGGAAGCTTGGCAACCCCTTTCCATGAAAGTGGTTTGCGCCAGTCTCTGCTTAGGGCTACATCAATAGGAAACAAACCATAGAGTTAGAACTTGGAACTACTTTATTGTGTCAAGTTTCAAAGAGCTAGCACAAACCGTGTTTGATTTAGAGTTCCAAATACATGTATCCATATAGGAGAAAACAGAGTGAAACCTAAAAATTAAAACTGTTACTGCCTACGAACGGTTTAACCTAGAAGAATGAAATTTGGTGAGCCAAGTGGGATTGGGGTACATATCATTACCGGAACGTGTCATCAAGATTGGTTGAAAAAATGTGTGCTGAGATTTCAGGAAACTCTTAGTTTTTTGGAAGCTTGGCAACCCCTTTCCATGAAAGTGCTTTGCGCCAGTATCTGCTTAGGGCTACATCAATAGGAAACAAACCATAGAGATAGAACTTGGAACTACTTTATTGTGTCAAGTTTCAAAGTGCTAGTACAAACTGTCTTTGATTTAGAGTTCCAACTACATGTATCCATATAGTAGAAAACAGAGTGAAACCTAAAAATTAAAACTGTTACTGCCAACGAACGGTTTAACCTAGAAGAATGAAATTTGGTGAGCCAAGTGGGATTGGCGTACTGATCATAACCTGAAAGTGTCATCAAGATTGGGTGAAAAAATGTGTGCTGAGATTTCAGGAAACTCGTAGTTTTTGGAAGCTTGGCAACCCCTTTCCATGAAAGTGATTTGCGCCTGTCTCTGCTTATGGCTACATCAATAGGAATCAAACCATAGAGATAGAACTTGGAACTACTTTATTGTGTCAAGTTTCAAAGAGCTAGCGCAAACCGTGTTTGATTTAGAGTTCCAAATACATGTATACATATAGGAGAAAACAGAGTGAAACCTAAAAATTAAAACTGTTACTGCCAACGAACGGTTTAACCTAGAAGAACGAAATTTGGTGAGCCAAGTGGGATTGGGGTACTGATCATTACCGGAAAGTGTCATTAAGATTCGTTGAAAAAATGTGTGCTGAGATTTCAGGAAACTAGTAGTTTTTTGGAAGCTTGGCAACCCATTTCAATGAAAGTGATTTGCGCCAGTCTCTGCTTAGGGCTACATCAATAGGATACAAACCATAGTGATAGAACTTGGAACTACTTTATTTTGTCAATTTCAAAGAGCTAGCACAAACCGTGTTTTATTTAGAGTTCCAACTACATGTATCCATATAGGAGAAAACAGAGTGAAATCTAAAAATTAATACTTTTACTGCCAACGAACGGTTTAACCTAGAAGAACGAAATTTGGTGAGCTAAGTGGGATTGGGGTACTGATCATTACCGGGTAGTGTCTTCAACATTGGGTGAAAAAATGTGTGCTGTGATTTCAGGAAACTCGTAATTTTTTGGAAGCTTGGCAACCCTTTTCCATGAAAGTAATTTGCGACAGTCTCTTCTTAGGGCTACATCAATAGGAAACAAACCAAAGAGATAGAAGTTGGAACTACTTTATTGTGTCAAGTTTCAAAGAGCTAGCACAAACCGTCTTTGATTTAGAGTTCCAACTACTTGTATCCATATAGGAGAAAACACAGTGAAACCTAAAAATTAAAACTCTTACTGCCAACGAACGGTTTAACCTAGAAGAACGAAATTTGGTGAGCCAAGTGGGATTTGGGTACTGATCATTTCCTGAAAGTGTCATCAAGATTGGGTGAAAAAATGTGTGTTGGGATTTCAGGAGACTCGTAGTTTTTTGGAAACTTGGCAACCCCTTTCCATGGAAGTGATTTGCGCCAGTCTCTGCTTAGGGCTACATCAATAAAAAACAAACCATAGAGATAGATCTTGGAACTACTTTCTTGTGTCATGTTACAAAGAGCTAGCACAATCCGTGTTTGATTTAGAGTTCCAAATACATGTATCCATATAGGAGAAAACAGAGTGAAACCTAAAATTAAAACTGTTACTGCCAATGAAAGGTTTAATCTAGAAGAACGAAGTTTGGTGAGCCAAGTGGGATTGGGGTACTGATAAATTCCTGAAAGAGTCATCAAGTTTGGGTGAAAAAATGTGTGCTGAGATTTCAGGAAACTCGTAGTTTTTTGGAAGCTGGGCAACCCCTTTCCATGAAAGTGATTTGCGCCAGTCTCTGCTTAGGTCTACATAAATAGGAAACAAACCATAGAGATAGAACTTGGAACTCCTTTCTTGTGTCAAGTTTCAAAGAGCTAGTACACACCGTCTTTGATTTAGAGTTCCAACTACATGTATCGATATAGGAGAAAACAGAGTGAAACCTAAAAATTAAAACTGTTACTGCCAACGAACGGTTTAACCTAGAAGAACGAAATTTGGTGAGCCAAGTGGGATTGGGGTACTGATCATTACCGGAAAGTGTCATTAAGATTCGTTGAAAAAATGTGTGCTGAGATTTCAGGAAACTAGTAGTTTTTTGGAAGCTTGGCAACCCCTTTCAATGAAAGTGATTTGCGCCAGTCTCTGCTTAGGGCTACATCAATAGGATACAAACCATAGTGATAGAACTTGGAACTACTTTATTTTGTCAAGTTTCAAAGAGCTAGCACAAACCGTGTTTTATTTAGAGATCCAACTACATGTATCCATATAGGAGAAAACAGAGTGAAACCTAAAATTAAAACTGTTACTGCCAATGAAAGGATTAATCTAGAAGAACGAAATTTGGTGAGCCAAGTGGGATTGGGGTACTGATCATTACCGGAAAGTGTCATCAAGATTGGGTGAAAAAATGTGTGATGAGATTTCAGGAAACTCGTAGTTATTGGAAGCTTGGCAACCCCTTTCCATGAAAGTGGTTTGCGCCAGTCTCTGCTTAGGACTACATCAATAGGAAACAAACCATAGAGTTAGAACTTGGAACTACTTTATTGTGTCAAGTTTCAAAGAGCTAGCACAAACCGTGTTTGATTTAGAGTTCCAAATACATGTATCCATATAGGAGAAAACAGAGTGAAACCTAAAAATTAAAACTGTTACTGCCTACGAACGGTTTAACCTAGAAGAATGAAATTTGGTGAGCCAAGTGGGATTGGGGTACATATCATTACCGGAAAGTGTCATCAAGATTGATTGAAAAAATGTGTGCTGAGATTTCAGGAAACTCTTAGTTTTTTGGAAGCTTGGCAACCCCTTTCCATGAAAGTGCTTTGCGCCAGTATCTGCTTAGGGCTACATCAATAGGAAACAAACCATAGAGATAGAACTTGGAACTACTTTATTGTGTCAAGTTTCAAAGTGCTAGTACAAACCGTCTTTGATTTAGAGTTCCAACTACATGTATCCATATAGTAGAAAACAGAGTGAAACCTAAAAATTAAAACTGTTACTGCCAACGAACGGTTTAACCTAGAAGAATGAAATTTGGTGAGCCAAGTGGGATTGGCGTACTGATCATAACCTGAAAGTGTCATCAAGATTGGGTGAAAAAATGTGTGCTGAGATTTCAGGAAACTCGTAGTTTTTGGAAGCTTGGCAACCCCTTTCCATGAAAGTGATTTGCGCCTGTCTCTGCTTAGGGCTACATCAATAGGAAACAAACCATAGAGATAGAACTTGGAACTACTTTATTGTGTCACGTTTCAAAGAGCTAGCACAAACCGTGTTTGTTTTAGAGTTCCAACTACATGTATTCATATAGGAGAAAACAGAGTGAAACCCAAAAATTAAAACTGTTACTGCCAACGAGTGGTTTAACCTAGAAGAACAAAATTTGGTGAGCCAAGTGGGATTGGGGTACTGATCATTACCGGAAAGTGCCATCAAGATTGGGTGAAAAAATATGTGCTGAGATTTCAGGAAACTCGTAGTTTTTTGGAAGCTTGGCAACCCCTTTCCATGAAAGTGATTGGCGCCAGTCTCTGCTAGGGCTACATCAATAGGAAACAAACCATAGAGAGAGAACATGGAACTACTTTATTGTGTCAAGTTTCAAAGAGCTAGCACAAACCGTCTTTGATTTAGAGTTCCAACTACATGTATCCATATAGAGGAAAACAGAGTGAAACCTAAAAATTAAAACTGTTACTGCCAATGAACGGTTTAACCTAGAAGAACGAAATTTGGTGAGCCAAGTGGGATTGGCGTACTGGTCATTACCGGAAAGTGTCATCAAGATTGGTTGAAAAAATGTGTGCTGAGATTTCAGAAAACTCGTAGTTTTTTGGAAGCTTGGCAACCCCTTTCCATGAAAGTGATTTGCACCAGTCTCTGCTTAGGGCTACATCAATAGGAAACAAACCATAGAGATAGGACTTGGAACTACTTTATTGTGTCAAGTTACAAAGAGCTAGCAAAAACCGTCTTAGATTTAGAGTTCCAACTACATGTATCCATATAGGAGAAAACAGAGTGAAACCTAATAATTAAAACTGTTACTGCCAACGAACGGTTTAACCTAGAAGAAGGAAATTTGGTGAGCAAGTGGGATTGGGGTACTGATCATTACATGAAAGTGTCATCAAGATTGGGTGAAAAAATGTGTGCTGAGAATTGAGGAAATTCGTAGTTTTTTGGAAGCTTCGCAACCCCTTTCCATGAAACTGATTTGCGCCAGTCTCTGCTTAGGGCTACATCAATAGGAAACAAACCATAGAGATAGAACTTGGAACTACTTTATTGTGTCAAGTTTCAAAGAGCTAGCACAAACCGTCTTTGATTTAGAGTTCCAACTACATGTATCCATATAGGAGAAAACAGAGTGAAACCTAATAATTAAAACTGTTACTGCCAACGAACGGTTTAACCTAGAAGAATGAAATTTGGTGAACCAAGTGGGAATGGGGTACTGATCATTACCTGAAACTGTCATCAAGATTGGATGAAAAAATATGTGCTGAGATTTCAGGAAATTCGTAGTTATTGGAAGCTTGGCAACCATTTCCATGAAAGTGATTTGCGCCAGTCTCTGCTTAGGGCTACATCATTAGGAAACAAACCATAGTGATAGACCTTGGAACTACTTTATTGTGTCAAGTTTCAAAGAGCTAGCACAAACCGTGTTTGATTTAGAGTTCCAAATTCATGTATCTATATAGGAGAAAACAGAGTGAAACCTAAAGTTTAAAACTGTTACTGCCAATGAACGGTTTAACCTAGAAGAAGGAAATTTGGTGAGCCAAGTGGGATTGAGGTACTGATCATTACCGGAAAGTGTCAACAAGATTGGGTGAAAAAATGTGTGGTGAGATTTCAGAAAACTCGTAGGTTTTTGGAAGCTTGGCAACCCGTTTCCATGCAAGTGATTGGCGCCAGTCTCTGCTTAGGGCTACATCAATAGGAAACAAACCATAGGGATAGAACTTGGAACTACTTTATTGTGTCAAGTTTCAAAGAGCTAGCAAAAACCGTCTTTGATTTAGAGTTCCAACTACGTGTATCCATATAGAGAAAAACAGAGTGAAACCTAAAAATTAAAACTGTTACTGCCAATGAACGGTTTAACCTAGAAGAACGAAATTTGGTGAGCCAAGTGTGATTGGGGTACTGATCATTACCGGAAAATGTCATCAAGATTGGTTGAAAAAATGTGTGCTGAGATTTCAGGAAACTCGTAGTTTTTTGGAAGATTGGCAACCCCTTTCCATGAAAGTGATTTGCGCCAGTCTCTGCTTAGGGCTACATCAATAGGAAACAAAACATAGAGATAGAACTTGGAACTACTTTATTGTGTCAACTTTCAAAGAGCTAGTACAAACCGTGTTTGATTTAGAGTTCCAACTACATGTATCCGTATAGGAAAATACAGAGTGAAACCTAAAAATTAAAACTGTTACTGCCAACGAACGGTTTAACCTAGAAGAACGAAATTTGGTGAGCCAAGTGGGATTGGGCTCCTGATCATTACCGGAAAGTGTCATCAAGATTGGGTGAAAAAATGTGTGCTGAGAATTGAGGAAATTCGTAGTTTTATGGAAGCTTGGCAACCCCTTTCCATGTAAGTGATTTGCGCCAGTCTCTGCTTAGGGCTACATCAATAGGAAACAAACCATAGAGATAGAACTTGGAACTACTTTATTGTGTAAAGTTTCAAAGAGCTAGCACAAACCGTCTTTGATTTAGACTTCCAAAACTTGTATCCATATAGGAGAAAACAGAGTGAAACCCAAAAATTAAAACTGTTACTGCCAAGGAACGGTTTAACCTAGAAGAACGAAATTTGGTGAGCCAAATGGGATTGGGGTACTGATCATTACCGGAAAGTGCCATCAAAATTGGGTTAAAAAATGTGTGCTGAGATTTCAGGAAACTCGTAGGTTTTCGGAAGCTTGTCAACCCCTTTCCATGTAAGTGATTGGCGCCAGTCTCTGGTTAAGGCTACATCAATAGGAAACAAACCATAGAGATATAACATGGAACTACTTTATTGTGTCAAGTTTCAAAGTGCTAGCACAAACCGTCTTCGATTTAGAGTTCCAACTACATGTATCCATATAGAGGAAAACAGAGTGACACCTAAAAATTAAAACTGTTACTGCAAACGAACAGTTTAACCTAGAAGAACGAAATTTCGTGAGCCAAGTGGGATTGGGGTACTGATCATTACCGGAAAGTGTCATCAAGATTGGGTAAAAAAATGTGTGCTGAGATTTCAGGAAACTCGTAGTTTTTTGGAAGCTTGGCAACCCCTTTCCATGAAAGTGATTTGCGCCAGTCTCTGCTTAGGGCTACATCAATAGAAAACAAACCAAAGAGATAGAAGTTGGAACTACTTTATTGTGTCAAGTTTCAAAGAGCTAGCACACACCGTCTTTGATTTAGAGTTCCAACTACTTGTATCCATATAGGAGAAAACACAGTGAAACCTAAAAATTAAAACTCTTACTGCCAACGAACGGTTTACCCTAGAAGAACGAAATTTGGTGAGCCAAGCGGGATTGGTGTACTGATCATTACCGGAAAGTGCCATCAAGATTGGGTGAAAAAATATGTGCTGAGATTTCAGGAAACTCGTAGGTTTTTGGAAGCTTGGCAACCCCTTTCCATGAAAGAGATTGGCGCCAGTCTCTGCTTAGGGCTACATCAATAGGAAACAAACCATAGAGAGAGAACATGGAACTACTTTATTGTGTCAAGTTTCAAAGAGCTAGCACAAACCGTCTTCGATTTAGAGTTCCAACTACATGTATCCATATAGAGGAAAACAGAGTGAAACCTAAAAATTAAAACTGTTACTGCCAATGAATGGTTTAACCTTGAAGAACGAAATTTGGTGAGCCAAGTGGGATTGGCGTACTGATCATTACCGGAAAGTGTCATCAAGATTGGTTAAAAAAATGTGTGCTGAGATTTCAGAAAACTCGTAGTTTTTTGGAAGCTTGGCAACCCCTTTCCATGAAAGTGATTTGCGCCAGTCTCTGCTTAGGGCTACATCAATAGGAAACAAACCATAGAAATAGAACTTGGAACTACTTTATTTTGTCAAGTTTCAAAGAGCTAGCAAAAACCGTCTTTGATTTAGAGTTCCAACTACATGTATCCATATAGGAGAAAACAGAGTGAAACCCAAAAATTTAAACTGTTACTGCCAACGAACGGTTTAACCTAGAAGAACGAAATTTGGTGAGCCAAGTGGGATTGGTGTACTGATCATTACCGGAAAGTGTCATCAAGATTGGGTGAAAAACTGTTTGCTGAGATTTCAGGAAACTCGTAGGTTTTTGGAAGCTTCGCAACCCCTTTCCATGAAAGTGATTGGCGCCAGTCTCTGCTTATGGCTACATCAATAGGAAACAAACCATAGGGATAGAACTTAGAACTACTTTATTGTGTCAAGTTTCAAAGAGCTAGCACAAACCGTCTTTGATTTAGAATTCAAACTACATGTATCCATATAGAGGAAAACAGATTGAAACCTAAAAATTAAAACTGTTACTGCCAATGAACGGTTTAACCTAGAAGAACGAAATTTGGTGAGCCAAGTGGGATTGGCGTACTGATCATTACCTGAAATTGTCATCAAGATTGGTTGAAAAAATGTGTGCTGAGATTTCAGGAAACTCGTAGTTTTTGGAAGATTTGCAACCCCTTTCAATGAAAGTGATTTGCGCCAGTCTCTGCTTAGGGCTACATCAATAGGAAACAAACCATAGAGATAGAACTTGGAACTACTTTATTGTGTCAAGTTTCAAAGAGCTAGCACAAACCGTCTTTGATTTAGAGTTCCAACTACATGTATCCATATGGGAGAAAACAGAGTGAAACCTAAAAATTAAAACTGTTACTGCAAACGAACGGTTTAACCTAGAAGAAGGAAATTTGGTGAGCAAGTGGGATTGGGGTACTGATCATTACAAGAAAGTGTCATCAAGATTGGTTGAAAAAATGTGTGCTGAGATTTCAGGAAACTCGTAGTTTTTTGGAAGCTTGGCAACCTTTTTCCATGAAAGTGATTCGCGCCAGTCTATGCTTAGGGCTAAATCATTAGGAAAGAAACCATAGAGATAGAACTTGGAACTAATTTATTGTGTCAAGTTTCAAAGAGCTAGCACAAACCGTGTTTGATTTAGAATTCCAACTACATGTATCCATATAGGAGAAAACAGAGTGAAACCCAAAAATTAAAACTGTTACTGCCAACGAATGGTTTAACCTAGAAGAATGAAATTTGGTGAGCCAAGTGGGACTGGGGTACAGATCATTACCGGAAAGTGTCATCAAGATTGGGTGAAAAAATGTGTGGTGAGATTTCAGGAAACTCGTAGGTTTTTGGAAGCTTGGCAACCCGTTTCCATGAAAGTGATTGGCGCCAGTCTCTGCTTAGGGATACATCAATAGGAAACAAACCATAGGGATAGAACTTGGAACTACTTTATTGTGTCAAATTTCAAAGAGCTAGCACAAACCGTCTTTGATTTAGAGTTCCAACTACATGTATCTATATAGAGGAAAACAGAGTGAAACCTAAAAATTAAAACTGTTATTGCCAATGAATGGTTTAACCTAGAAGAACGAAATTTGGTGAGCCAAGTGTGATTGGGGTACTGATCATTACCGGAAAGTGTCATCAAGATTGTTTGAAAAAATGTGTGCTGAGATTTCAGGAAACTCGTAGTTTTTTGGAAGATTGGGAACCCCTTTCCATGAAAGTGATTTGCGCCAGTCTCTGCTAAGGGCTACATCAATAGGAAACAAACCATAGAGATAGAACTTGGAACTACTTTATTTTGTCAAGTTTCACATAGCTAGCACAAACCGTGTTTGATTTAGAGTTCCAACTACATGTATCCATATAGGAAAATACAGAGTGAAACCTAAAAATTAAAACTCTTACTGCCAACGAACTGTTTAACCTAGAAGAACGAAATTTGGTGAGCCAAGTGTGATTGGGGTCCTGATCATTACCGGAAAGTGTCATCAAGATTGGTTGAAAAAATGTGTGCTGAGATTTCAGGAAACTCGTAGTTTTATGGAAGCTTGGCAACCCCTTTCCAGGTAAGTGATTTGCGCCAGTCTCTGCTTAGGGCTACATCAATAGGAAACAAACCATAGAGATAGAACTTGGAACTACTTTATTTTGTCAAGTTTCAAAGAGCTAGCACAAACCGTCTTTGATTTAGACTTCCAAAACTTGTATCCATATAGGAGAAAACAGGGTGAAACCCAAAAATTAAAACTGTTACTGCCAACGAACGGTTTAACCTAGAAGAACGAAATTTGGTGAGCCAAGTGGGATTGGGTTACAGATCATTACCAGAAAGTGCCATCTAAATTGGGTGAAAAAATGTGTGCTGAGATTTCAGGAAACTCGTAGGTTTTCGGAAGCTTGGCAACCCCTTTCCATGAAAGTGATTGGCGCCAGTCTCTGCTAAGTGCTACATCAATAGAAAACAAACCATAGAGATAGAACATGGAACTACTTTATTGTGTCAAGTTTCAAAGAGCTAGCACAAACCGTCTTCGATTTAGAGTTCCAACTACATGTATCCATATAGAGGAAAACAGAGTGAAACCTAAAAATTAAAACTGTTACTGCCAACGAACGGCTTAACCTAGAAGAACGAAATTTGGTGAGCCAAGTGGGATTGGGGTACTGATCATTACCGGAAAGTGTCATTAAGATTCGTTGAAAAAATGTGTGCTGAGATTTCAGGAAACTAGTAGTTTTTTGGAAGCTTGGCAACCCCTTTCAATGAAAGTGATTTGCTCCAGTCTCTGCTTAGGGCTACATCAATAGGATACAAACCATAGTGATAGAACTTGGAACTACTTTATTTTGTCAAGTTTCAAAGAGCTAGCACAAACCGTGTTTGATTTAGAGTTCCAACTACATGTATCCATATAGGAGAAAACAGAGTGAAATCTAAAATTAAAACTGTTACTGCCAATGAAAGGTTTAATCTAGAAGAACGAAACTTGGTGAGCCAAGTGGGATTGGGGTACTGATCATTACCGGAAAGTGTCATCAAGATTGGGTGAAAAAATGTGTGATGAGATTTCAGGAAACTCTTAGTTTTTTGGAAGCTTGCCAACCCCTTTCCATGGACGTGATTTGCATCAGTCTCTGCTTAGGGCTACATCAATAGGAAAAAAAACATAGAGATAGAACTTGGAAATACTTTATTGTGTCAAGATTCAAAGAGCTAGCACAAACCGTGTTTGATTTAGAATTCCAACTACATGTATCCATATAGGAGAAAACAGAGTGAAACCCAAAAATTAAAACTGTTACTGCCAACGAACGGTTTAACCTAGAAGAACGAAATTTGGTGAGCCAAGTGGGATTGGCGTACTGATCATAACCTGAAAGTGTCATTAAGATTGGGTGAAAAAATGTGTGCTGAGATTTCAGGAAACTCGTAGTTTTTGGAAGCTTGGCAACCCCTTTCCATGAAATTGATTTGCGCCTGTCTCTGCTTAGGGCTACATCAATAGGAATCAAACCATAGAGATAGAACTTGGAACTACTTTATTGTGTCAAGTTTCAAAGAGCTAGCGCAAACCGTGTTTGATTTAGAGTTCCAACTACATGTATACATATAGGAGAAAACAGAGTGAAACCTAAAAATTAAAACTGTTACTGCCAACGAACGGTTTAACCTAGAAGAACGAAATTTGGTGAGCCAAGCGGGATTGGTGTATTGATCATTACCTGAATGTGTCATCAAGATTGGGTGAAAAAATGTGTGCTCAAATTTCAGGAAACTAGTTTTTTGGAAGCTTGGCAACCCCTTTCCATGAAAGGGATTTGCGCCAGTCTCTGCTTAGGGCTACATCATTAGGAAACAAACCATAGAGATAGAACTTGGAAATACTTTATTGTGTGAAGTTTCAAAAACCTAGCACACACAGTCTTTGATTTAGAGTTCCAACTACATGTATTCATATAGGAGAAAACAGAGTGAAACCCAAAAATTAAAACTGTTACTGCCAACGAACGGTTTAACCTAGAAGAACAAAATGTGGTGAGCCAAGTGGGATTGGGGTACTGATCATTACCGGAAAGTGCCATCAAGATTGGGTGAAAAAATATGTGCTGAGATTTCAGGAAACTCGTAGGTTTTTGGAAGCTTGGCAACCCCTTTCCATGAAAGTGATTGGCGCCAGTCTCTGCTTAGGGCTACATCAATAGGAAACAAACCATAGAGAGAGAACATGGAACTATTTTATTGTGTCAAGTTTCAAAGAGCTAGCACAAACCGTCTTCGATTTAGAGTTCCAACTACATGTATCCATATAGAGGAAAACAGAGTGAAACCTAAAAATTAAAACTGTTACTGCCAATGAATGGTTTAACCTTGAAGAACGAAATTTGGTGAGCCAAGTGGGATTGGCGTACTGATCATTACCGGAAAGTGTCATCAAGATTGGTTGAAAAAATGTGTGCTGAGATTTCAGAAAACTCGTAGTTTTTTGGAAGCTTGGCAACCCCTTTCCATGAAAGTGATTTGCGCCAGTCTTTGCTTAGGGCTACATCAATAGGAAACAAAGCATAGAAATAGAACTTGGAACTACTTTATTTTGTCAAGTTTCAAAGAGCTAGCAAAAACCGTCTTTGATTTAGAGTTCCAACTACATGTATCCATATAGGAGAAAACAGAGTGAAACCCAAAAATTTAAACTGTTACTGCCAACGAACGGTTTAACCTAGAAGAACGAAATTTGGTGAGCCAAGTGGGATTGGTGTACTGATCATTACCGGAAAGTGTCATCAAGATTGGGTGAAAAACTGTTTGCTGAGATTTCAGGAAACTCGTAGGTTTTTGGAAGCTTCGCAACCCCTTTCCATGAAAGTGATTGGCGCCAGTCTCTGCTTATGGCTACATCAATAGGAAACAAACCATAGGGATAGAACTTAGAACTACTTTATTGTGTCAAGTTTCAAAGAGCTAGCACAAACCGTCTTTGATTTAGACTTCCAAAACTTGTATCCATATAGGAGAAAACAGGGTGAAACCCAAAAATTAAAACTGTTACTGCCAATGAACGGTTTAACCTAGAAGAATGAAATTTGGAGAGCCAAGTTCGATTGGAGTACTGATCATTTCATGAAAGTGTCATCAAGTTTGGGTGAAAAAATGTGTGCTGAGATTTCAGGAAACTCGTAGTTTTTTGGAAGCTTGGCAACCCCTTTCCATAGAAGTGATTTGCGCCAGTTTCTGCTTAGGGCTACATCAATAGGAAACAAACCATAGAGATAGAACTTGGAACTACTTTCTTGTGTCAAGTTTCAAATAGCTAGCACAATCCGTGTTTGATTTATAGTTCCAACTACATGTATCAATATAGGAGAAAACAGAGTGAAACCTAAAAATTAAAACTGTTACTGCCAAGGAACGGTTTAACCTAGAAGAACGAAATTTGGTGAGCCAAGTGGGATTGGAGTACTGATCATTACCAGAAAGTGTCATCAAGATTGGGTGAAAAAATGTGTGCTGAGATTTCAGGAAACTCGTAGGTTTTCGGAAGCTTGACAACCCCTTTCAATGAAAGTGATTTGCACCAGTCTCTGCTTAGGGCTACATCAATAGGAAACACACCATAGAGATAGAACTTGGAACTACTTTATTGTGTCAAGTTTCAAAGAGGTAGCACAAATCGTGTTTGGTTTAAAGTTCCAAATACATATATCCATATAGGAGAAAACAGAGTGAAACCTAAAAATTAAAACTGTTACTGCAAACGAACGGTTTAACCCAGAAGAACGAAATTTGGTGAGCCAAGTGGGATTGGGTACTGGTCATTACCTGAAAGTGTCACTAAGATTTGATGAATAAATGTGTGCTGAGAATTGAGGAAACTCGTAGTTTTTTGGAAGCTTGGCAACATTTTTCCATGAAAGTGATTTGCGCCAGTCTCTGCTTAGGGCTACATCAATAGGAAACAAACCATAGAGATAGAACTTGGAACTACTTTATTGTGTCAAGTTTCAAAGAGCTAGCACAAACCGTCTTTGATTTAGAGTTCCAACTACATGTATCCATATAGGAGAAAACAGAGTGAAACCTAAAAATTAAAACTGTTACTGCCAACGAACAGTATAACTTAGAAGAACGAAATTTGGTGAGCCAAGTGGGATTGGGGTACTGATCATTACCTGAAAGTGTCATCAATATTGGGTGAAAAAATGTGTGCTGAAATTTCATTAAACTCGTAGTTTTTTGGAAGCTTGGCAACCCCTTTCCATGAAAGTGATTTGCGCCAGTCTCTGCTTAGTGCTACATCAATAGGAAACAAACCATAATGATAGAACTTGGAACTACTTTATTGTGTCAAGTTTCAAAGAGCTAGCACAAACCGTGTTTGAAATGAGTTCCAACTACATGTATCCATACGGGAGAAAACAGAGTGAAACCTAAAAATTAAAACTGTTACTGCCAATGAACGGTTTAACCTAGAAGAACGAAATTTGGTGAGCCAATGGGATTGGGTACTGGTCATTACCTGAAAGTGTCACTAAGATTTGGTGAAAAAATGTGTGCTGAGAATTGAGGAAAATCTTAGTTTTTTGGAAGCTTGGCAACCCCTTTCAATGAAAGTGATTTGCGCCAGTCTCTGCTTAGGGCTACATCAATTGGAAACAAACCATAGAGATAGAACTTGGAACTACTTTATTGTGTCAAGTTTCAAAGAGCTAGCACAAACCGTGTTTGATTTAGAGTTCCAACTACATGTATCCATATAGGAGAAAACTGAGTGAAACCTAAAAATTAAAACTTTTACTGCCAACGAACGGTTTAACCTAGAAAAACGACATTTGGTGAGCCAAGTAGAATTGGGGTACTGATCATTACCGGGAAGTGTCATCAAGATTGGGTGAAAAAATGTGTGCTGAGATTTCAGGAAACTCGTAAATTTTTGGAAGCTTGGCAACCCCTTTCCATGAAAGTGATTTGCGCCAGTCTCTGCTTAGGGCTATATCAATAGGAAACAAACCATAGAGATAGAACTTGGAACTGCTGTATTGTGTCAAGTTTCAAAGAGCTAGCACAAAATGTCTTTGATTTAGAGTTCAAACTATATGTATCCATATAGGAGAAAACAGAGTGAAACCTAAAAATTAAAACTGTTACTGCCAACGAACAGTATAACTTAGAAGAACGAAATTTGGTGAGCCAAGTGGGATTGGGGTACTGATCATTACCTGAAAGTGTCATCAATATTGGGTGAAAAAATGTGTGCTGAAATTTCATTAAACTCGTAGTTTTTTGGAAGCTTGGCAACCCCTTTCCATGAAAGTGATTTGCGCCAGTCACTGCTTAGTGCTACATCAATAGGAAACAAACCATAATGATAGAACTTGGAACTACTTTATTGTGTCAAGTTTCAAAGAGCTAGCACAAACCGTGTTTGAAATGAGTTCCAACTACATGTATCCATACAGGAGAAAACAGAGTGAAACCTAAAAATTAAAACTGTTACTGCCAATGAACGGTTTAACCTAGAAGAACGAAATTTGGTGAGCCAAGTGGGATTGGGTACTGGTCATTACCTGAAAGTGTCACTAAGATTTGGTGAAAAAATGTGTGCTGAGAATTGAGGAAAATCGTAGTTTTTTGGAAGCTTGGCAACCCCTTTCCATGAAAGTGATTTGCGCCAGTCTCTGCTTAGGGCTACATCAATAGGAAACAAACCATAGAGATAGAACTTGGAACTAATTTATTGTGTCAAGTTTCAAAGAGCTAGCACAAACCGTGTTGGATTTAGAGTTCCAACTACATGTATCCATATAGGAGAAAACAGAGTGAAACCTAAAAATTAAAACTTTTACTGCCAACGAACGGTTTAACCTAGAAAAACGACATTTGGTGAGCCAAGTAGAATTGGGGTACTGATCATTACCGGGAAGTGTCATCAAGATTGGGTGAAAAAATGTGTGCTGAGATTTCAGGAAACTCGTAAATTTTTGGAAGCTTGGCAACCCCTTTCCATGAAAGTGATTTGCGCCAGTCTCTGCTTAGGGCTACATCAATAGGAAACACACCATAGAGATAGAACTTGGAACTGCTGTATTGTGTCAATTTCAAAGAGCTAGCACAAACCGTCTTTGATTTAGAGTTCCAACTACATGTATCCATATAGGAGAAAAGAGAGTGAAACCTAAAAATTAAAACTTTTACTGCCAACGAACGGTTTAACCTAGAAAAACGAAATTTGGTGAGCCAAGTAGAATTGGGGTACTGATCATTACCGGGAAGTGTCATCAAGATTGGGTGAAAAAATGTGTGCTGAGATTTCAGGAAACTCGTAAATTTTTGGAAGCTTGGCAACCCCTTTCCATGAAAGTGATTTGCGCCAGTCTCTGCTTAGGGCTACATCAATAGGAAACACACCATAGAGATAGAACTTGGAACTGCTGTATTGTGTCAAGTTTCAAAGAGCTAGCACAAACCGTCTTTGATTTAGAGTTCCAACTACATGTATCCATATAGGAGAAAACAGAGTGAAACCTAAAAATTAAAACTGTTGCTGCCAATGAACGGTTTAACCTAGAAGAACGAAATTTGGTTAGCCATGTGGGATTGGGTACTGATCATCACCGGAAAGTGTCATCAAGATTGGGTGAAAAAATGTGTGCTGAGAATTGAGGAAACTCGTAGTTTTTTGGAAGCTTGGCAACCCCTTTCCATGAAAGTGATTTGTGCCAGTCTCTGCTTAGGGCTACATCAATAGGAAACAAACCATAGAGATAGAACTGGGAACTACTTTATTGTGTCAAGTTTCAAAGAGCTAGCACAAACCGTCTTTTATTTAGAGTTCCAACTACATGGATCCATATAGGAGAAAACAGAGTGAAACCTAAAAATTAAACCTGTTACTGCCAATGAACGGTTTAAACTAGAAGAACGAAATTTGGTGAGCCAAGTGGGACTGGGGTACTGATAATTACCTGAAAGTGTCATCAAGATTGGGTGAAAAAATGTGTGCTGAGATTTCAGGAAACTCATAGTTTTTTGGAAGCTTGGCAACCCCTTTCCATGAAAGTGATTTGCGCCAGTCTCTGCTTAGGGCTACATCAATAGGAAACAAACCATAGAGTTAGAACTTGGAACTACTTTATTGTGTCAAGTTTCAAAGAGCTAGCACAAATCGTGTTTGATTTAAAGTTCCAAATATATGTATCCATATAGGAGAAAACAGAGTGAAACCTAAAAATTAAAAATGTTACTGCAAACGAAAGGTTTAACCTAGAAGAACTTAATTTGGTGAGCCAAGTGGGACTGGGTACTGGTCATTACCTGAAAGGGTCACTAAGATTTTGTGAAAAAAAATGTGCTGAGAATTGAGGAAACTCGTAGTTTTTTGGAAGCTTGGCAACCCCTTTCCATGAAAGTGATTTGCGCCAGTCTCTGCTTAGGGCTACATCAATAGGAAACAAACCATAGAGATAGAACTTGGAACTACTTTCTTGTGTCAAGTTTCAAAGAGCTAGCACAAACCGTGTTTGAAATGAGTTCTAACTACATGTATCCATACAGGAGAAAACAGAGTGAAAGCTAAAAATTAAAACTCTTACTGCCAATGAACGGTTTAACCTAGATGAATGAAATTTGCAGAGCCAAGTTCGATTGGAGTACTGATCATTTCCTGGAAGTGTCATCAAGATTGGTTGAAAAAATGTGTGCTGAGATTTCAGGAAACTCGTAGTTTTTTGGAAGCTTGGCAACCCCTTTCCATGGAAGTGATTTGTGCCAGTTTCTGCTTAGGGCTACACCATTAGGAAACAAACCATAGAGATAGAACTTGGAACTACTTTCTTGTGTCAAGTTTCAAATAGCTAGCACAATCCGTGTTTGATTTAGAGTTCCAAATACATGTATCCATATAGGAGAAAACAGAGTGAAACCTAAAAATTAAAACTGTTACTGCAAACGAACGGTTTAACCTAGAAGAACGAAATTTGGTGAGCCAAGTGGGATTGGGTACTGGTCATTACCTGAAAGTGTCACTAAGATTTGGTGAAAAAATATGTGCTGAGAATTGAGGAAACTCATAGTTTTTTGGAAGCTTGTCAACCCCTTTCCATGAAAGTGATTTGCGCCAGTCTCTGCTTCGGGCTACATAAATAGGAAACAAACCATAGAGATAGAACTTGGAACTACTTTATTGTGTCAAGTTTCAAAGAGCTAGCACAAACCGTGTTTGATTTAGAGTTCCAACTACATGTATCCATATAGGAGAAAAGAGAGTGAAACCTAAAAATTAAAACTGTTACTGCCAACGAACGGTTGAACCTAGAAGAACGAAATTTGGTGAGGCAAGTGGGATTGGGGTACTGATCATTACCAGAAAGTGTCATCAAGATTGGTTGAAAAAATGTGTGCTGAGATTTCAGGAAACTCGTAGTTTTTTGGAAGCTTGACAACCCCTTTCCATGAAAGTGATTTGCGCCAGTCTTTGCTTAGATCTACATCAATAGGAAACACACCATAGAGATAGAACTTGGAACTACTTTATTGTGTCAAGTTTCAAAGAGCTAGCACAAACCATGTTTGAAATGAGTTCCAACTACATGTATCCATACAGGAGAAAACAGAGTGAAACCTAAAAATTAAAACTGTTACTGCAAACAAATGGTTTAACCTAGAAGAACGAAATTTGGTAAGCCAAGTGGGATTGGGTACTGGTCATTACCTGAAAGTGTCACTAAGATTTGGTGAAAAAATGTGTGCTGAGACTTGAGGAAACTCGTAGTTTTTTGGAAGCTTGGAAACCCCTTTCCATGAAAGTGATTTGCGCCAGTCTCTGCTTAGGGCTACATCAATAGGAAACAAACCATAGAGATAGAACTTGGAACTACTTTCTTTTGTCAAGTTTCAAAGAGCTAGCACAAACCGTCTTTGATTTAGAGTTCCAACTACATGTATCCATATAGGAGAAAACAGAGTGAAACCTAAAAATTAAAACTGTTACTGCCAAAGAACGGTTTAATGTAGAAGAACGAAATTTGGTGAGCCAAGTGGGATTGGGGTACTGATCATTACCGGGAACTGTCATCAAGATTGGGTGAAAAAATGTGTGCTGAGATTTCATTAAACTCGTAGTTTTTTGAAAGCTTGTCAACCCCTTTCCATGAAAGTGATTTGCGCCAGTCTCTGCTTAGGGCTACATCAATAGGAAACAAACCATAGAGATAGAACTTGGAACTACTTTCTTGTGTCAAGTTTCAAAGAGCTAGCACAAACCGTGTTTGAAATGAGTTCTAACTACATGTATCCATACAGGAGAAAACAGAGTGAAAGCTAAAAATTAAAACTCTTACTGCCAATGAACGGTTTAACCTAGATGAATGAAATTTGCAGAGCCAAGTTCGATTGGAGTACTGATCATTTCCTGGAAGTGTCATCAAGATTGGTTGAAAAAATGTGTGCTGAGATTTCAGGAAACTCGTAGTTTTTTGGAAGCTTGGCAACCCCTTTCCATGGAAGTGATTTGTGCCAGTTTCTGCTTAGGGCTACACCATTAGGAAACAAACCATAGAGATAGAACTTGGAACTACTTTCTTGTGTCAAGTTTCAAATAGCTAGCACAAATCCGTGTTTGATTTAGAGTTCCAAATACATGTATCCATATAGGAGAAAACAGAGTGAAACCTAAAAATTAAAACTGTTACTGCAAACGAACGGTTTAACCTAGAAGAACGAAATTTGGTGAGCCAAGTGGGATTGGGTACTGGTCATTACCTGAAAGTGTCACTAAGATTTGGTGAAAAAATATGTGCTGAGAATTGAGGAAACTCGTAGTTTTTTGGAAGCTTGTCAACCCCTTTCCATGAAAGTGATTTGCGCCAGTCTCTGCTTCGGGCTACATAAATAGGAAACAAACCATAGAGATAGAACTTGGAACTACTTTATTGTGTCAAGTTTCAAAGAGCTAGCACAAACCGTGTTTGATTTAGAGTTCCAACTACATGTATCCATATAGGAGAAAAGAGAGTGAAACCTAAAAATTAAAACTGTTACTGCCAACGAACGGTTGAACCTAGAAGAACGAAATTTGGTGAGGCAAGTGGGATTGGGGTACTGATCATTACCAGAAAGTGTCATCAAGATTGGTTGAAAAAATGTGTGCTGAGATTTCAGGAAACTCGTAGTTTTTTGGAAGCTTGACAACCCCTTTCCATGAAAGTGATTTGCGCCAGTCTTTGCTTAGATCTACATCAATAGGAAACACACCATAGAGATAGAACTTGGAACTACTTTATTGTGTCAAGTTTCAAAGAGCTAGCACAAACCATGTTTGAAATGAGTTCCAACTACATGTATCCATACAGGAGAAAACAGAGTGAAACCTAAAAATTAAAACTGTTACTGCAAACAAATGGTTTAACCTAGAAGAACGAAATTTGGTAAGCCAAGTGGGATTGGGTACTGGTCATTACCTGAAAGTGTCACTAAGATTTGGTGAAAAAATGTGTGCTGAGAATTGAGGAAACTCGTAGTTTTTTGGAAGCTTGGCAACCCCTTTCCATGAAAGTGATTTGCGCCAGTCTCTGCTTAGGGCTACATCAATAGGAAACAAACCATAGAGATAGAACTTGGAACTACTTTCTTTTGTCAAGTTTCAAAGAGCTAGCACAAACCGTCTTTGATTTAGAGTTCCAACTACATGTATCCATATAGGAGAAAAGAGAGTGAAACCTAAAAATTAAAACTGTTACTGCCAAAGAACGGTTTAATGTAGAAGAACGAAATTTGGTGAGCCAAGTTGGATTGGGGTACTGATCATTACCGGGAACTGTCATCAAGATTGGGTGAAAAAATGTGTGCTGAGATTTCATTAAACTCGTAGTTTTTTGAAAGCTTGTCAACCCCTTTCCATGAAAGTGATTTGCGCCAGTCTCTGCTTAGGGCTACATCAATAGGAAACAAACCATAGAGATAGAACTTGGAACTACTTTCTTGTGTCAAGTTTCAAAGAGCTAGCACAAACCGTGTTTGAAATGAGTTCTAACTACATGTATCCATACAGGAGAAAACAGAGTGAAAGCTAAAAATTAAAACTCTTACTGCCAATGAACGGTTTAACCTAGATGAATGAAATTTGGAGAGCCAAGTTCGATTGGAGTACTGATCATTTCCTGGAAGTGTCATCAAGATTGGTTGAAAAAATGTGTGCTGAGATTTCAGGAAACTCGTAGTTTTTTGGAAGCTTGGCAACCCCTTTCCATGGAAGTGATTTGTGCCAGTTTCTGCTTAGGGCTACACCAATAGGAAACAAACAATAGAGATAGAACTTGGAACTACTTTCTTGTGTCAAGTTTCAAATAGCTAGCACAATCCGTGTTTGATTTAGAGTTCCAAATACATGTATCCATATAGGAGAAAACAGAGTGAAACCTAAAAATTAAAACTTTTACTGCCAACGAACGGTTTAACCTAGAAAAACGACATTTGGTGAGCCAAGTAGAATTGGGGTACTGATCATTACCGGGAAGTGTCATCAAGATTGGGTGAAAAAATGTGTGCTGAGATTTCAGGAAACTCGTAAATTTTTGGAAGCTTGGCAACCCCTTTCCATGAAAGTGATTTGCGCCAGTCTCTGCTTAGGGCTACATCAATAGGAAACAAACCATAGAGATAGAACTTGGAACTACTTTCTTTTGTCAAGTTTCAAAGAGCTAGCACAAACCGTCTTTGATTTAGAGTTCCAACTACATGTATCCATATAGGAGAAAAGAGAGTGAAACCTAAAAATTAAAACTGTTACTGCCAAAGAACGGTTTAATGTAGAAGAACGAAATTTGGTGAGCCAAGTGGGATTGGGGTACTGATCATTACCGGGAACTGTCATCAAGATTGGGTGAAAAAATGTGTGCTGAGATTTCATTAAACTCGTAGTTTTTTGAAAGCTTGTCAACCCCTTTCCATGAAAGTGATTTGCGCCAGTCTCTGCTTAGGGCTACATCAATAGGAAACAAACCATAGAGATAGAACTTGGAACTACTTTCTTGTGTCAAGTTTCAAAGAGCTAGCACAAACCGTGTTTGAAATGAGTTCTAACTACATGTATCCATACAGGAGAAAACAGAGTGAAAGCTAAAAATTAAAACTCTTACTGCCAATGAACGGTTTAACCTAGATGAATGAAATTTGGAGAGCCAAGTTCGATTGGAGTACTGATCATTTCCTGGAAGTGTCATCAAGATTGGTTGAAAAAATGTGTGCCGAGATTTCAGGAAACTCGTAGTTTTTTGGAAGCTTGGCAACCCCTTTCCATGGAAGTGATTTGTGCCAGTTTCTGCTTAGGGCTACACCAATAGGAAACAAACAATAGAGATAGAACTTGGAACTACTTTCTTGTGTCAAGTTTCAAATAGCTAGCACAATCCGTGTTTGATTTAGAGTTCCAAATACATGTATCCATATAGGAGAAAACAGAGTGAAACCTAAAAATTAAAACTTTTACTGCCAACGAACTGTTTAAACTAGAAAAACGACATTTGGTGAGCCAAGTAGAATTGGGGTACTGATCATTACCGGGAAGTGTCATCAAGATTGGGTGAAAAAATATGTGCTGAGATTTCAGGAAACTCGTAAATTTTTGGAAGCTTGGCAACCCCTTTCCATGAAAGTGATTTGCGCCAGTCTCTGCTTAGGGCTACATCAATAGGAAACAAACCATAAAGATAGAACTTGCAACTACTTTATTGTGTCAAGTTTCAAAGAGCTAGCACAAATCGTGTTTGATTTAAAGTTCCAAATACATGTATCCATATAGGAGAAAACAGAGTGAAACCTAAAAATTAAAAATGTTACTGCAAACGAAAGGTTTAACCTAGAAGAACTTAATTTGGTGAGCCAAGTGGGACTGGGTACTGGTCATTACCTGAAAGGGTCACTAAGATTTTGTGAAAAAATATGTCCTGAGAATTGAGGAAACTCGTAGTTTTTTGGAAGCTTGGCAACCCCTTTCCATGAAAGTGATTTGCGCAAGTCTCTGCTTAGGGCTACATCAATAGGAAACAAACCATAGAGATAGAACTTGGAACTACTTTCTTGTGTCAAGTTTCAAAGAGCTAGCACAAACCGTGTTTGAAATGAGTTCTAACTACATGTATCCATACAGGAGAAAATAGAGTGAAAGCTAAAAGTTAAAACTCTTACTGCCAATGAACGGTTTAACCTAGATCAATGAAATTTGGAGAGCCAAGTTCGATTGGAGTACTGATCATTTCCTGGAAGTGTCATCAAGATTGGTTGAAAAAATGTGTGCTGAGATTTCAGGAAACTCGTAGTTTTTTGGAAGCTTGGCAACCCCTTTCCATAGAAGTGATTTGTGCCAGTTTCTGCTTAGGGCTTCACCAATAGGAAACAAACCATAGAGATAGAACTTGGAACTACTTTCTTGTGTCAAGTTTCAAATAGCTAGCACAATCCGTGTTTGATTTAGAGTTCCAAATACATGTATCCATATAGGAGAAAACAGAGTGAAACCTAAAAATTAAAACTGTTACTGCCAACGAACGGTTTAACCTAGAAGAACGAAATTTGGTGAGCCAAGTGGGATTGGGGTACTGATCATTACCAGAAAGTGTCATCAAGATTGGTTGAAAAAATGTGTGCTGAGTTTTCCGGAAACTCGTAGTTTTTTGGAAGCTTGACAACCCCTTTCCATGAAAGTGATTTGCGCCAGTCTCTGCTTAAGGCTACATCAAAAGGAAACACACCATAGAGATAGAACTTGGAACTACTTTATTGTGTCAAGTTTCAAAGAGCTAGCACAAATCGTGTTTGATTTAAAGTTCCAGATACATGTATCCATATAGGAGAAAACAGAGTGAAACCTAAAAATTAAAACTGTTACTGCAAACGAACGGTTTAACCTAGAAGAACGAAATTTGGTGAGCCAAGTGGGATTGGGTACTGGTCATTACCTGAAAGTGTCACTAAGATTTGGTGAAAAAATATGTGCTGAGAATTGAGGAAACTCGTAGTTTTTTGGAAGCTTGTCAACCCCTTTCCATGAAAGTGATTTGCGCCAGTCTCTGCTTCGGGCTACATCAATAGGAAACAACCATAGAGATAGAACTTGGAACTACTTTATTGTGTCAAGTTTCAAAGAGCTAGCACAAACCGTCTTTGATTTAGAGTTCCAACTACATGTATCTATATAGGAGAAAACAGAGTGAAACCTAAAAATTAAAACTGTTACTGCCAACGAACGGTTGAACCTAGAAGAACGAAATTTGGTGAGGCAAGTGGGATTGGGGTACTGATCATTACCAGGAGTGTCATCAAGATTGGTTGAAAAAATGTGTGCTGAGATTTCAGGAAACTCGTAGTTTTTTGGAAGCTTGACAACCCCTTTCCATGAAAGTGATTTGCGCCAGTCTTTGCTTAGGGCTACATCAATAGGAAAGACACCATAGAGATAGAACTTGGAACTACTTTATTGTGTCAAGTTTCAAAGAGCTAGCACAAACCATGTTTGAAATGAGTTCCAACTACATGTATCCATACAGGAGAAAACAGAGTGAAACCTAAAAATTAAAACTGTTACTGCCAATGAACGGTTTAACCTAGAAGAATAAAATTTGGAAAGCCAAGTTCGATTGGAGTACTGATCATTTCCTGAAAGTGTCATCAAGATTGGGTGAAAAAATGTGTGCTGAGATTTCAGGAAACTCGTAGTTTTTTGGAAGCTTGGCAACCCCTTTCCATGGAAGGGATTTGCTCCAGTTTCTGCTTAGGGCTACATCAATAGGAAACATACAATAGAGATAGAACTTGGAACTATTTTCTTGTGTCAAGTTTCAAATAGCTAGCACAATCCGTGTTTGATTTAGAGTTCCAACTACATGTATCTGTATAGGAGAAAACAGAGTGAAACATAAAAATTAAAACTGTTACTGCCAACGAACGGTTGAACCTAGAAGAATGAAATTTGGTGAGCCAAGTGAAATTGAGGTACTGATCATTACCAGAAAGTGTCATCAAGATTGGTTGAAAAAATGTGTGCTGAGATTTCAGGAAACTCGAAGTTTTTTGGAAGCTTGACAACCCCTTTCCATGAAAGTGATTTTCAACAGTCTCTGCTTAGGGCTACATCAATAGGAAACACACCATAGAGATAGAACTTGGAACTACTTTATTGTGTCAAGTTTCAAAGAGCTAGCACAAACTGTGTTTGATTTAGAGTTCCAAATACATGTATCCGTATAGGAGAAAACAGAGTGAAATCTAAAAATTAAAACTGTTACTGCCAACGAACGGTTTAACCTAGAAGAACGAAATTTGGTGAGCCAAGTGGGATTGGTGTACTGATCATTACCGGAAAGTGTCATCAAGATTGGGTGAAAAAATGTGTGCTGACAATTCAGGAAACTCGTAGTTTTTGGAAGCTTGGCAACCCCTTTCCATGAAAGTGATTTGCGCCAGTCTCTGCTTTGGGCTACATTAATAGGAAACAAACCATAGAGATAGAACTTGGAACTACATTATAGTGTCAACTTTCAAAGAGCTAGCACAAACCGTGTTTGATTTAGAGTTCCAAATACATGTATCCTATAGGAGAAAACAGAGTGAAATCTAAAAATTAAAACTTTTACTGCCAATGAACGGTTTAACCAGAAGAACGAAATTTGGTGAGCCAAGAGGGATTGGAGTACTGATCATTTCCTGAAAGTGTCATCAAGATTGTGTGAGAAAATGTGTGCTGAGATTTCAGGAAACTCGTAGTTTTCTGGAAGCTTGGCAACCCTTTTCCATGAAAGTAATTTGCGCGCATCTCTGCTTAGTGCTCCATCAGTAGGAAAAAAACCATAGAGATAGAACTTGGAACTACTTTCTTGTGTCAAGTTTCAAAGAGCTAGCACAAACCGTGTTTGATTTAGAGTTCAAACTACATTTATCCATATAGGAGAAAACAGAGTGAAACCTAAAAATTAAAACTGTTACTTCCAACGAACTGTTTAACCTAGAAGAAGGCAATTTGGATAGCCAAGTTAGATTGGGGTACTAATCATTACTTGAAAGTGTCATCAAGATTGGGTGAAAAAATGTGTGCTGAGATTTCAGGAAACTCGTAGATTTTGGAAGCTTGGCAACTCCTTTCCATGAAAGTGTTTTGTGCCAATCTCTGCTTAGGGATACATCAATAGGAAACAAACCATAGAGATAGAACTTGGAACTACATTATTTGGTCAAGTTTCAAAGAGCTAGCACAAACCGTGTTTGATTTAGAGTTCCAACTACATGTATCCATATAGGAGGAGACAGAGTGAAACCTAAAAATTAAAACTGTTACTGGAAAGAACGTTTTAACCTAAAGAACGAAATTTGGTGAGCCAAGTGGGATTGGGGTACTGATCATTACCGGGAAGTGTTATCAAGATTGGGTGAAAAAATGTGTGCTGAGATTTCAGGAAACTTGTAATTTTTTGGAAGCTTGGCAACCGCTTTCCATGAAAGTGATTTGCGCCAGTCTCTGCTTAGGGCTACATCAATAGGAAACAAACCATAGAGATAGAACTTGGAACTACTTTCTTGTGTCAAGTTTCAAAGATCTAGGACAAACCGTGTTTGAAATGAGTTCCAACTACATGTATCCATACAGGAGAAAACAGAGTGAAACCTAAAAATTAAAACTGTTACTGCCAATCAACGGTTTAACCTAGAAGAATGAAATTTGGAGAGCCAAGTTCGATTGGAGTACTGATCATTTCCTGAAAGAGTCATCAAGATTGGGTGAAAAAATTTGTGCTGAGATTTCAGAAAACTCGTAGTTTTTTGGAGCTTGGCAACCCCTTTCCATGGAAGTGATTTGCGCCAGTTTCTGCTTAGGGCTACATCAATAGGAAACAAACCATAGAGATAGAACTTGGAACTACATTATTTGGTCAAGTTTCAAAGAGCTAGCACAAACCGTGTTTGATTTAGAGTTCCAACTACATTTATCCATATAGGAGAAAACAGAGTGAAACCTAAAAATTAAAACTGTTACTGCCAATGAACTGTTTAACCTAGAAGAAGGCAATTTGATTAGCCAAGTGGGATTGGGGTAGTAATCATTACTTGAAAGTGTCATCAATATTGGGTGAAAAAATGTGTGCTGAGATTTCAGGAAACTCGTAGATTTTGGAAGCTTGGCAACTCCTTTCCATGAAAGTGATTTGTGCCAGTCTCTGCTTAGGGCTATATCAATAGGAAACAAATCATAGTGATAGAACTTGGAACTACATTATTTGGTCAAGTTTCAAAGAGCTAGCACAAACCGTGTTTGATTTAGAGTTCCAAATACATGTATCCATATAGGAGGAGACAGAGTGAAACCTAAAAATTAAAACTGTTACTGCCAAAGAACGTTTTAACCTAAAGAACAAAATTTGGTGAGCCAAGTGGGATTGGGGTACTGATCATTACCTGAAAGTGTCATCAAGAATGGGTGAAAAAATTTGTGCTGAGAATTGAGGAAACTCGTAGTTTTTTGGAAGCTTGGCAACCCCTTTCCATGAAAGTGATTTGCGCCAGTCTCTGCTTCGGGCTACATCAATAGGAAACAAACCATAGAGATAGAACTTGGAACTACTTTATTGTGTCAAGTTTCAAAGAGCTAGCACAAACCGTCTTTGATTTAGAGTTCCAACTACATGTATCTATATAGGAGAAAACAGAGTGAAACCTAAAAATTAAAACTGTTACTGCCAACGAACGGTTGAACCTAGAAGAACGAAATTTGGTGAGGCAAGTGGGATTGGGGTACTGATCATTACCAGGAGTGTCATCAAGATTGGTTGAAAAAATGTGTGCTGAGATTTCAGGAAACTCGTAGTTTTTTGGAAGCTTGACAACCCCTTTCCATGAAAGTGATTTGCGCCAGTCTTTGCTTAGGGCTACATCAATAGGAAACACACCATAGAGATAGAAATTGGAACTACTTTATTGTGTCAAGTTTCAAAGAGCTAGCACAAACCATGTTTGAAATGAGTTCCAACTACATGTATCCATACAGGAGAAAACAGAGTGAAACCTAAAAATTAAAACTGTTACTGCCAATGAACGGTTTAACCTAGAAGAATAAAATTTGGAAAGCCAAGTTCGATTGGAGTACTGATCATTTCCTGAAAGTGTCATCAAGATTGGGTGAAAAAATGTGTGCTGAGATTTCAGGAAACTCGTAGTTTTTTGGAAGCTTGGCAACCCCTTTCCATGGAAGGGATTTGATCCAGTTTCTGCTTAGGGCTACATCAATAGGAAACATACAATAGAGATAGAACTTGGAACTATTTTCTTGTGTCAAGTTTCAAATAGCTAGCACAATCCGTGTTTGATTTAGAGTTCCAACTACATGTATCTGTATAGGAGAAAACAGAGTGAAACATAAAAATTAAAACTGTTACTGCCAACGAACGGTTGAACCTAGAAGAATGAAATTTGGTGAGCCAAGTGAAATTGAGGTACTGATCATTACCAGAAAGTGTCATCAAGATTGGTTGAAAAAATGTGTGCTGAGATTTCAGGAAACTCGAAGTTTTTTGGAAGCTTGACAACCCCTTTCCATGAAAGTGATTTTCAACAGTCTCTGCTTAGGGCTACATCAATAGGAAACACACCATAGAGATAGAACTTGGAACTACTTTATTGTGTCAAGTTTCAAAGAGCTAGCACAAACCGTGTTTGATTTAGAGTTCCAAATACATGTATCCATATAGGAGAAAACAGAGTGAAATCTAAAAATTAAAACTGTTACTGCCAACGAACGGTTTAACCTAGAAGAACGAAATTTGGTGAGCCAAGTGGGATTGGTGTACTGATCATTACCGGAAAGTGTCATCAAGATTGGGTGAAAAAATGTGTGCTGACAATTCAGGAAACTCGTAGTTTTTGGAAGCTTGGCAACCCCTTTCCATGAAAGTGATTTGCGCCAGTCTCTGCTTTGGGCTACATTAATAGGAAACAAACCATAGAGATAGAACTTGGAACTACATTATAGTGTCAACTTTCAAAGAGCTAGCACAAACCGTGTTTGATTTAGAGTTCCAAATACATGTATCCTATAGGAGAAAACAGAGTGAAATCTAAAAATTAAAACTTTTACTGCCAATGAACGGTTTAACCAGAAGAACGAAATTTGGTGAGCCAAGAGGGATTGGAGTACTGATCATTTCCTGAAAGTGTCATCAAGATTGTGTGAGAAAATGTGTGCTGAGATTTCAGGAAACTCGTAGTTTTCTGGAAGCTTGGCAACCCTTTTCCATGAAAGTAATTTGCGCGCATCTCTGCTTAGTGCTCCATCATTAGGAAACAAACCATAGAGATAGAACTGGGAACTAATTTATTGTGTCAAGTTACATAGAGCTAGCACAAACCGTGTTTGATTTAGAGTTCCAACTACATTTATCCATATAGGAGAAAACAGAGTGAAACCTAAAAATTAAAACTGTTACTGCCAACGAACTGTTTAACCTAGAAGAAGGCAATTTAAATAGCCAAGTCAGATTGGGGTACTAATCATTACTTGAAAGTGTCATCAAGATTGGGTGAAAAAATGTGTGCTGAGATTTCAGGAAACTTGTAGATTTTGGAAGCTTGGCAACTCCTTTCCATGAAAGTGTTTTGTGCCAATCTCTGCTTAGGGATACATCAATAGGAAACAAACCATAGAGATAGAACTTGGAACTACATTATTTGGTCAAGTTTCAAAGAGCTATCACAAACCGTGTTTGATTTAGAGTTCCAACTACATTTATCCATATAGGAGGAGACAGAGTGAAACCTAAAAATTAAAACTGTTACTGCCAAAGAACGTTTTAACCTAAAGAACGAAATTTGGTGAGCCAAGTGGGATTGGGGTACTGATCATTACCTGAAAGTGTCATCAAGATTGCGTGAAAAAATGTGTGCTGAGAATTGAGGAAACTCGTAGTTTTTTGGAAGCTTGGCAACCCCTTTCCCTGATAGTGATTTGCGCCAGTCTCTGCTTAGGGCTACATCAATAGGAAACAAACCATAGAGATGGAACTTGGAACTACTTTATTGTGTCAAGTTTCAAAGAGCTAGCACAAACCGTCTTTGATTTAGAGTTCCAACTACATGTATCCATATAGGAGAAAACAGAGTGAAACCTAAAAATTAAAACTTTTACTGCCAACGAACGTTTTAACGTATAAGAACGAAATTTGGTGAGCCAAGTGGGATTGGGGTACTGATCATTACCGGGAACTGTCATCAAGATTGGGTGAAAAAATGTATGCTGAGATTTCAGGAGATTCGTAATTTTTTGGAAGCTTGGCAACCCCTTTCCATGAAAGTGATTTGCGCCAGTCTCTGCTTAGGGCTACATCAATAGGAAACAAACCATAGAGATAGAACTTGGAACTACTTTCTTGTGTCAAGTTTCAAAGAGCTAGCACAACCGTGTTTGAAATGAGTTCCAACTATATGTATCCATACAGGAGAAAACAGAGTGAAACCTAAAAATTAAAACTGTTACTGCCAATGAACAGTTTAACCTAGATAATAAAATTTGGAGAGCCAAGTTCGATTGGAGTACTGATCATTTCATGAAAGTGTCATCAAGATTGGGTGAAAAAATGTGTGCTGAGATTTCAGGAAACTCGTAGTTTTTTGGAAGCTTGGCAACCCATTTCCATGGAAGTGATTTGCGCCAGTTTCTGCTTAGGGCTACATCAACAGGAAACAAACCATAAAGACAGAACGGGGAACTACTTTCTTGTGTCAAGTTTCAAATAGCTAGCACAATCCGTGTTTGATTTATAGTTCCAACTACATGTATCCATATAGGAGAAAACAGAGTGAAACCTAAAAATTAAAACTGTTAATGCCAACGAACGGTTTAACCTAGAAGAACGAAATTTGGTCAGCCAAGTGGGTATGGAGTACTGATCATTACCAGAAAGTGTCATCAAGATTGGGTGAAAAAATGTGTGCTGAGATTTCAGGAAACTCGTAGTTTTTTAGAAGATTGGCAACCACTTTCCATGAAAGTGATTTGCGCCAGTCTCTGCTTAGGGCTACATTAATAGGAAACAAACCATAGAGATAGAACTTGCAACTACATTATTGTGTCAAGTTTCAAAAAGCTAGCACAAACCGTGTTTGATTTAGAGTTCCAACTACATGTATCCATATAGGAGAAAACAGAGTGAAATCTAAAAATTAAAACTTTTACTGCCAACGAACGGTTTAACTTAGAAGAACAAAATTTGGTGAGCCAAGTTGGATTGGAGTACTGATCATTACCTGAAAGTGTCATCAAGATTGTGTGAAAAAATGTGTGCTGAGATTTTAGGAAACTCATAGTTTTTTGGAAGCTTGGCAACCCCTTTCCATGAAAGTGATTTGGGCCAGTCTCTGCTTAGGGCTACATCAATAGGAAACAAACCATAGAGATAGAACTTGGAACTATTTTCTTGTGTCAAGTTTCAAAGAGCTAGCACAAACCATGTTTGAAATGAGTTCCAACTACATTTATCCATACAGGAGAAAACAGAGTGAAACCTAAAAATTAAAACTGTTACTGCCAATGAACGGTTTAACCTAGAAGAATGAAATTTGGAAAGCCAAGTTCGATTGGAGTTCTGATCATTTCCTGAAAGTGTCATCAAGATTGGGTGAAAAAATGTGTGCTGAGATTTCAGGAAACTCGTAGTTTTTTGGAAGCTTGGCAACCCCTTTCCATGGAAGTGATTTGCACCAGTCTCTGCTTAGGGCTACATCAATAGGAAACATACAATAGAGATAGAACTTGGAACTATTTTCTTGTGTCAAGTTTCAAATAGCTAGCACAATCCGTGTTTGATTTAGAGTTCCAACTACATGTATCTATATAGGAAAAAACAGAGTGAAACATAAAAATTAAAACTGTTACTGCCAATGAAGGGTTCAACCTAGAAGAACGAAATTTGGTGAGCCAAGTGGGATTGGGGTACCGATCATTACCAGGAAGTGTCATCAAGATTGGTTGAAAAAATGTGTGCTGAGATTTCAGGAAAACTCGAAGTTTTTTGGAAGCTTGACAACCCCTTTCCATGAAAGTGATTTTCGCCAGTGTCTGCTTAGGGCTACATCAATAGGAAACACACCATAGAGATAGAACTTGGAACTACTTTATTGTGTCAAGTTTCAAAGAGCTAGCAGATTCCGTCTTTGATTTAGAGTTCCAAATACATGTATCCATATAGGAGAAAACAGAGTGAAATCTAAAAATTAAAACTGTTACTGCCAACGAGCGGTTTAACCTAGAAGAACGAAATTTGGTGAGCCAAGTAGGATTGGTGTACTGATCATTACCGGAAAGTGTCATCAAGATTGGGTGGAAAAATGTGTGCTGACATTTCAGGAAACTCGTAGTTTTTGGAAGCTTGGCAACCCCTTTCCATGAAAGTGATTTGCGCCAGTCTCTGCTTTGGGCTACATTAATAGGAAACAAACCATAGAGATAGAACTTGGAACTACTTTATTGTGTCAACTTTCAAAGAGCTAGCACAAACCGTGTTTGATTTAGAGTTCCAAATACATGTATCCATATAGGAGAAAACAGAGTGAAATCTAAAAATTAAAACATTTACTGCCAATGAACGGTTTAACCTAGAAGAACAACATTTGGAGAGCCAAGTAGGATTGGGGTACTGATCATTTCCTGAAAGTGTCATCAAGATTGTGTGAGAAAATGTGTGCTGAGATTTCAGGAAACTCGTAGTTTTCTGGAAGCTTGGCAACCCTTTTCCATGAAAGTAATTTGCGCGCATCTCTGCTTAGTGCTCCATCAGTAGGAAAAAAACCATAGAGATAGAACTTGGAACTACTTTATTGTGTCAAGTTTCAAAGAGCTAGCACAAACCGTGTTTGATTTAGAGTTCAAACTACATTTATCCATATAGGAGAAAACAGAGTGAAACCTAAAAATTAAAACTGTTACTTCCAACGAACTGTTTAACCTAGAAGAAGGCAATTTGGATAGCCAAGTTAGATTGGGGTACTAATCATTACTTGAAAGTGTCATCAAGATTGGGTGAAAAAATGTGTGCTGAGATTTCAGGAAACTCGTAGATTTTGGAAGCTTGGCAACTCCTTTCCATGAAAGTGTTTTGTGCCAATCTCTGCTTAGGGATACATCAATAGGAAACAAACCATAGAGATAGAACTTGGAACTACATTATTTGGTCAAGTTTCAAAGAGCTAGCACAAACCGTGTTTGATTTAGAGTTCCAACTACATGTATCCATATAGGAGGAGACAGAGTGAAACCTAAAAATTAAAACTGTTACTGGAAAGAACGTTTTAACCTAAAGAACGAAATTTGGTGAGCCAAGTGGGATTGGGGTACTGATCATTACCGGGAAGTGTTATCAAGATTGGGTGAAAAAATGTGTGCTGAGATTTCAGGAAACTTGTAATTTTTTGGAAGCTTGGCAACCGCTTTCCATGAAAGTGATTTGCGCCAGTCTCTGCTTAGGGCTACATCAATAGGAAACAAACCATAGAGATAGAACTTGGAACTACTTTCTTGTGTCAAGTTTCAAAGATCTAGGACAAACCGTGTTTGAAATGAGTTCCAACTACATGTATCCATACAGGAGAAAACAGAGTGAAACCTAAAAATTAAAACTGTTACTGCCAATCAACGGTTTAACCTAGAAGAATGAAATTTGGAGAGCCAAGTTCGATTGGAGTACTGATCATTTCCTGAAAGAGTCATCAAGATTGGGTGAAAAAATTTGTGCTGAGATTTCAGAAAACTCGTAGTTTTTTGGAGCTTGGCAATCCCTTTCCATGGAAGTGATTTGCGCCAGTTTCTGCTTAGGGCTACATCAATAGGAAACAAACCATAGAGATAGAACTTGGAACTACATTATTTGGTCAAGTTTCAAAGAGCTAGCACAAACCGTGTTTGATTTAGAGTTCCAACTACATTTATCCATATAGGAGAAAACAGAGTGAAACCTAAAAATTAAAACTGTTACTGCCAATGAACTGTTTAACCTAGAAGAAGGCAATTTGATTAGCCAAGTGGGATTGGGGTAGTAATCATTACTTGAAAGTGTCATCAATATTGGGTGAAAAAATGTGTGCTGAGATTTCAGGAAACTCGTAGATTTTGGAAGCTTGGCAACTCCTTTCCATGAAAGTGATTTGTGCCAGTCTCTGCTTAGGGCTATATCAATAGGAAACAAATCATAGTGATAGAACTTGGAACTACATTATTTGGTCAAGTTTCAAAGAGCTAGCACAAACCGTGTTTGATTTAGAGTTCCAAATACATGTATCCATATAGGAGGAGACAGAGTGAAACCTAAAAATTAAAACTGTTACTGCCAAAGAACGTTTTAACCTAAAGAACAAAATTTGGTGAGCCAAGTGGGATTGGGGTACTGATCATTACCTGAAAGTGTCATCAAGAATGGGTGAAAAAATTTGTGCTGAGAATTGAGGAAACTCGTAGTTTTTTGGAAGCTTGGCAACCCCTTTCCATGAAAGTGATTTTTGCCAGTCTCTGCTAAGGGCTACATCAATAGGAAACAAACCATAGAGATAGAACTTGGAAGTACTTTATTGTGTCAAGTTTCAAAGAGCTAGCACAAACCGTCTTTGATTTAGAGTTCCAACTACATGTATCCATATAGGAGAAAACAGAGTGAAACCTAAAAATTAAAACTTTTACTGCCAACAAACGGTTTAACCTAGAAGAACGAAATTTGGTGAGCCAAGTGGGATTGGGGTTCTGATCATTACCTGAATGTGTCACTAAGATTGGTTGAAAAAATGTGTGCTGAGAATTGAGGAAACTCGTAGTTTTTTGGAAGCTTGGCAACCCCTTTCCCTGAAAGTGATTTGCGCCAGTCTCTACTTAGGGCTACATCAATAGGAAACAAACCATAGAGATAGAACTTGGAACTACATTATTGTGTCAAGTTTCAAAGAGCTAGCACAAACCGTGTTTGATTTAGAGTTCCAACTACATATATACATATAGGAGAAAACAGAGTGAAACCTAAAAATTAAAACTGTTACTGCCAACGAACGGTTTAACATAGAAGAACGAAATTTGGTGAGCCAAGTGGGATTGTGGTACTGATCATTACCTGAAAGTGTCATAAAGATTGGGTGAAAAAATGTGTGCTGAGAATTGAGGAAACTCGTAGTTTTTTGGAAGCTTGGCAACCCCTTTCCATGAAAGTGATTTGCACCAGTCTCTGCTTAGGGCTACATCAATAGGAAAAAAACCATAGAGATAGAACTTGGAAGTACTTTATTGTGTCAAGTTTCAAAGAGCTAGCACAAACCGTCTTTGATTTAGAGTTCCAACTACATGTATCCATATAGGAGAAAACAGAGTGAAACCTAAAAATTTAAACTTTTACTGCCAACGAACGGTTTAACCTAGAAAAACGAAATTTGGTGAGCCAAGTGGGATTGGGGTACTGATCATTACCGGGAAGTGTCATCAAGATTGGGTAAAAAATATTTGTGCTGAGATTTCAGGAGTCTCGTACTTTTTGGAAGCTTGGCAACCCCTTTCCATGAAAGTGATTTGCGCCAGTCTCTGCTTAGGGCTACATCAATAGGAAACAAACCATAGAGATAGAACTTGGAACTACTGTATTGTGTCAAGTTTCAAAGAGCTAGCACAAATCGTGTTTGATTTAGAGTTCCAACTACATGTATCCATATAGGAGAAAACAGAGTGAAACCTAAAAATTAAAACTGTTACTGCCAATGAACGGTTTAACCTAGAAGAACAAAATTTGGTGAGCCAAGTAGGATTGGGGTACTGATCATTACCGGGAAGTGTAATCAAGATTGGCTGAAAAAATGTGTGCTGAGATTTCAGGAAACTCGTAATTTTTTGGAAGCTTGGGAACCCCTTTCCATGAAAGTGATTTGCGCCAGTTTCTGCTTAGGGCTACATCAATAGGAAACAAACCATAGAGATAGAACTTGGAACTACTTTCTTGTGTCAAGTTTCAAAGATCTAGGACAAACCGTGTTTGAAATGAGTTCCAACTACATGTATCCATACAGGAGACAACAGAGTGAAACCTAAAAATTAAAACTGTTACTGCCAATCAACGGTTTAACCTAGAAGAATGAAATTTGGAGAGCCAAGTTCGATTGGAGTACTGATCATTTCCTGAAAGTGTCATCAAGATTGGGTGAAAAAATTTGTTCTGAGATTTCAGGAAACTCGTAGTTTTTTGGAGCTTGGCAACCCCTTTCCATTGAAGTGATTTGCGCCAGTTTCTGCTTAGGGCTACATCAATAGGAAAAAAACCATAGAGATAGAACTTGGAACTACTTTCTTGTGTCAAGTTTCAAATAGCTAGCACAATCAGTGTTTGATTTATAGTTCCAACTACATGTATCCATATAGGAGAAAACAGAGTGAAACCTAAAAATTAAAACTGTTACTGCCAACGAACGGTTTAACCTAGAAGAACGAAATTTGGTGAGCCAAGTGGGATTGGGGTACTGATCATTACCAGAAAGTGTCATCAAGATTGGTTGAAAACATGTGTGCTGAGATTTCTGGAAACTCGTAGTTTTTTGGAAGCCTGACAACCCCTTTCCATGAAAGTGATTTGCGCCAGTCTCTGCTTAGGGCTACATCAATAGGAAACACACCTTTAGATAGAACTTGGAATTACTTTATTGTGTCTAGATTCAAAGAGCTAGCACAAACCGTCTTTGATTTAGATTTGCAACTACATGTATCCATATAGGAGAAAACAGAGTGAAAACTAAAAATTAAACTTTTACTGCCAACGAACTGTTTAACCTAGAAGAACGAAATTTGGTGAGCCAAGTGGGATTGGAGTACTGATCATTACCTGAAAGTGTCATCAAGATTGGGTGAAAAAAATGTGTGCTGAGATTTCAGGAATCTCGTAGTTTTTTGGAAGCTTGGCAACCCCTTTCCATGAAAGTGATTTGCGCCAGTCTCTGCTTAGGGCTACATCAATAGGAGAAAAACCATAGAGATAGAACTTGGAACTACTTTCTTGTGTCAAGTTTCAAAGAGCTAGCACAAACCGTGTTTGAAATGAGTTCCAACTACATGTATCCATACAGGAGAAAACAGAGTGAAACCTAATAATTAAAACTGTTAGTGCCAATGAACGGTTTAACCTAGAAGAATGAAATTTGGAGAGCCAAGTTCGATTGGAGTACTGATCATTTCCTGAAGGTGTCATCAAGATTGGGTGAAAAAATGTGTGCTGAGATTTCAGGAAACTCGTAGTTTTTTGGAAGCTTGGCAACCTTTTTCCATGGAACTGATTTGCGCCAGTTTCTGCTTAGGGCTACATCAATAGGAAACAAACCATAGAGATAGAACTTGGAACTACTTTCTTGTGTAAAGTTTCAAATAGCTAGCACAATCCGTGTTTGATTTAGAGTTCCAACTACATGTACCCATATAGGAGAAAACAGAGTGAAACCTAAAAATTAAAACTCTTACTGCCAACGAACGGTTTAACCTAGAAGAAGGAAATTTGGTGAGACAAGTGGTATTGGGGTACTGATCATTTCCTGAAAGTGTCATCAAGTTTGGGTGCAAAAATGTGTGCTGAGATATCAGGAAACTCATAGTTTTTTGGAAGCTTGGCAAACCCTTTCTATGAAAGTGATTTGCGCCAGTCTCTGCTTAGGGCTACATCAATAGGAAAAAAAACATAGAGATAGAACTTTGAACTACTTTATTGTGTCAAGTTTCAAAGAGCTAGCACAAACCGTCTTTGACTTAGACTTCCAAAACATGTATCCATATAGGAGAAAACAGAGTGAAACCTAAAAATTAAAACTGTTACTGCCAACGAACGGTTTAAGCTAGAAGAACGAAATTTGGTGAGCCCAGTGGGATTGGGGTACTGATCATTACCGTAAAGTGTCATCAAGATTGGGTGAAAAAATGTGTGCTGAGATTTCAGGAATCTCGTAGTTTTTTGGAAGCTTGGCAACCCCTTTCCATGAAAGTGTTTTGCGCCAGTCTCTACTTAGGGCTACATCAATAGGAAACAAACCATAGAGATAGAACTTGGAACTACTATCTTGTGTCAAGTTTCAAAGAGCTAGCACAAACCGTGTTTGATTTAGAGTTCCAACTACATGTATCCATATAGGAGAAAACAGAGTGACACCTAAAAATTAAAACTGTTACTGCCAATGAACGGTTTAACCTAGAAGAACGAAATTTGGTGAGCAAAGTGGATTGGGGTACTGATCGTTTCCTGAAAGTGTCATCAGATTGGGTGAAAAAATGTGTGCTGAGATTTCATAAAACACGTAGTTTTTTGGAAGCTTGGCAAGCCCTTTCCATGAAAGTGATTTGCGCCAGTCTCTGCTTAGGGCTACATGAATAGGAAACAATCCATAGAGATAGAACTTGGAACTACTTTCTTGTGTCAAGTTTCAAAGAGGTAGCACAAACCGTCTTTGATTTAGAGTTCCAAATACATGTATCCATATAGGAGAAAAAAGAGTGAAACCTAAAAATTTAAACTGTTATTGCCAACGAACGGTTTAACCTAGAAGAACGAAATTTGGTGAGCCAAGTGGGATTGGGGTACTGATCATCACCTGAAAGTGTCATCAAAATTGGGTGAAAAAATGTGTACTGAGATTTCAGGAAACTCGTAGTTTTTTGTAAGCTTGGCAACCCCTTTCCATGAAAGTGATTTGCGCCAGTCTCTGCTTACAGCTACATCAATAGGAAACAAACCATAGAGATGCAACTTTGAATTACTTTATTGTGTCAAGTTTCAAAGAGCTAGCACAAACCGTCTTTGATTTAGAGTTCCAACTACATGTATCCATATAGGAGAAAACAGAGTGAAAACTAAAAATTAAAACTGTTACTGCCAATGAACGGTTTAAGCTAGAAGAACGAAATTTGGTGAGCCAAGTGGGATTGGGGTACTGATCATTTTCTGAAAGTGTCATCAAGATTGGGTGCAAAAATGTGTGTTGAGATTTCAGGAAACTCTTATTTTTTTGGAAGCTTCGCAACCCCTTTCCATGAAAGTGATTTGCGCCAGTCTCTGCTTAGGGCTACATGAATAGGAAACAATCCATAGAGATAGAACTTGGAACTACTTTCTTGTGTCAAGTTTCAAAGAGGTAGCACAAACCGTCTTTGATTTAGAGTTCCAAATACATGTATCCATATAGGAGAAAAAAGAGTGAAACCTAAAAATTAAAACTGTTACGGCAAACCTATGGTTATCCTAGAAGAACGAAATTTGGTGAGCCAAGTGGGATTGGGGTACTGATCATCACCTGAAAGTGTCATCAAAATTGGGTGAAAAAATGTGTACTGAGATTTCAGGAAACTCGTAGTTTTTTGTAAGCTTGGCAACCCCTTTCCATGAAAGTGATTTGCGCCAGTCTCTGCTTACAGCTACATCAATAGGAAACAAACCATAGAGATGCAACTTTGAATTACTTTATTGTGTCAAGTTTCAAAGAGCTAGCACAAACCGTCTTTGATTTAGAGTTCCAACTACATGTATCCATATAGGAGAAAACAGAGTGAAAACTAAAAATTAAAACTGTTACTGCCAACGAACGGTTTAAGCTAGAAGAACGAAATTTGGTGAGCCAAGTGGGATTGGGGTACTGATCATTTTCTGAAAGTGTCATCAAGATTGGGTGCAAAAATGTGTGTTGAGATTTCAGGAAACTCTTATTTTTTTGGAAGCTTCGCAACCCCTTTCCATGAAAGTGATTTGCGCCAGTCTATGCATAGGGCTACATCAATAGGAAACAAACCATAGAGATAGAACTTGGAACTACTTTCTTGTGTCAAGTTTCAAAGAGCTAGCACAAACGATCTTTGATTTAGACTTCCAAAACATGTATCCATACAGGAGAAAACAGAGTGAAACCTAAATATTAAAACTGTTACTGCCAATGAACGGTTTAACCTAGAAGAATGAAATTTGGTGAGCCCAGTGGGATTGGGGTACTGATCATTACCTGAAAGTGTCATCAAGATTGGGTGCAAAAATGTGTGCTGAGATTTCAGGAAACTCGTAGTTTTTTGGAAGCTTGGCTACCCCTTTCCATGAAAGGGATTTGCGCCAGTCTCTGCTTAGGTTTATATCAATAGGAAACAATCCATAAGGATAGAACTTGGAACTATTTTAATGTTTCAAGTTTCAAAGAGCTAGCACAAACCGTGTTTGATTTAGATTTCCAACTACATGTATCCATATAGCAGAAAACAGAGTGAAACCTAAAAATTAAAACTGTAATGCCAACGAACGGTTTAACCTAGAAGAACGAAATTTGGTGACCAAGTGGGATTGGGGTATTGATCATTACCTGAAAGTGTCATCAAGATTGGGTGAAAAAATGTGTGCTGAGATTTCAGGAAACTCGTAGTTTTTTGAAATCTTGTAACCCCTTTCCATGAAAGTGATTTGCGCCAGTCTCTGCTTAGGGCTACATCAATAGGAAACAAACCATAGAGGTAGAACTTGGAACTACTTTCTTGTGTCAAGTTTCAAAGAACTAGCACAAACCGTGTTTGATTTAGAGTTCCAACTACATGTATCCATACAGGAGAAAACAGAGTGACACCTAAAATCTAAAACTGTTACTGCCAATGAATGGTTTAAGGTAGAAGAACAAAATTTGGTGAGCCATGTGTGATTGGGGTACTGATCATTACCTGAAAGTGTCATCAAGTTTGGGTGTAAAAAATAGTGCTCAGATTTTATGAAACTCGTAGTTTTTTGGAAGCTTGGCAACCCCTTTCCATGAAAGTGATTTGCGCCTGTCTCTGCTTAGGGCTACATCAATAGGAAAAAACCATAGAGATAGAACTTGGAACTACTATATTTTGTCAAGTTTCAAAGAGCTAGCACAAACCGTCTTTGATTTAGAGTTCCAACTACATGTATCCATATAGGAGAAAACAGAATGAAACCTAAAAATTAAAACTGTTACTCCCAAAGAACGGTTTAAAATAGAAGAACGAAATTTGGTGAGCCAAGTGGGATTGGGGTACTGATCATTACCTGAAAGTGTCATCAAGTTTGGGTGAAAAAATGTGTGCTGAGATTTCAGGAAACTCGTAGTTTTTTGGAAGCTTGGCAACTCCTTTCCATGAAAGTGATTTGCGCCAGTCTCTGCTTAGGGCTACATCAATAGGAAACAAACCATAGAGATAGAACTTGGAACTACTTTATTGTGTCAATTTTCAAAGAGCTAGCACAAACCGTCTTAGATTTAGAGTTCCAAATACATGTATCCATATAGGAGAAAACAGAGTGAAACCTAAAAAATTAAAACTGTTACTGCCAACGAACGATTTAACCTAGAAGAACGAAATTTGGTGAGCCAAGTGGGATTGGGGTACTGATCATTACCTCAAAGTGTCATCAAAATTGGGTGAAAAAATGTATGCTGAGATTTCAGGAAACTCGTAGTTTTTTGGAAGCTTGGCAACGCCTTTTCATGTAAGTGATGTGCGCCAGTCTCTGCTTAGGGCTACATCAATAGGAAACAAACCATAGAGATAGAACTTGGAACTGCGTTCTTGCGTCAAGTTTCAAAGAGGTAGCACAAACCGTCTTTGATTTATAATTCCAAAACATGTATCCATATAGGAGAAAACAGAGTGAAACCTAAAAATTAAAACTGTTACAGCCAACGAACGGTTTAACCTAGAAGAACGAAATTTGGTGAGCCCAGTGGGATTTTGTTACTGATCATTAACTGAAAGTGTCATCAAGATTGGTTGAAAAAATGTGTGCTGAGATTTCAGGAAACTCGTAGGTGTTTGGAAGCTTGGCAACCCCTTTCCATGAAAGTGATTTGCGCCAGTCTCTGCTTAGGGCTACATAAATAGGAAACAAACCATAGAGATAGAACTTGGAACTACTTTATTGTGTCAAGTTTCAAAGAGCTAGCACAAACCGTCTGAGATTTAGAATTCCAAATACATGTATCCATATAGGAGAAAACAGAGTGAAACCTAAAAAATTAAAACTGTTACTGCCAACGAACGATTTAACCTAGAAGAACGAAATTTGGTGAGCCAAGTGGGATTGGGGTACTGATCATTTCCTGAAAGTGTCATCAAAATTGGGTGAAAAAATGTATGCTGAGATTTCAGGAAACTCGTAGTTTTTTGGAAGCTTGGCAACGCCTTTCCATGTAAGTGATGTGCGCCAGTCTCTGCTTAGGGCTACATCAATAGGAAACAAACCATAGAGATAGAACTTGGAACTGCGTTCTTGAGTCAAGTTTCAAAGAGGTAGCACAAACCGTCTTTGATTTATAATTCCAAAACATGTATCCATATAGGAGAAAACAGAGTGAAACCTAAAAATTAAAACTGTTACAGCCAACGAACGGTTTAACCTAGAAGAACGAAATTTTGTGAGCCCAGTGGAATTTTGTTACTGATCATTAACTGAAAGTGTCATCAAGATTGGTTGAAAAAATGTGTGCTGAGATTTCAGGAAACTCGTAGGTGTTTGGAAGCTTGGCAACCCCTTTCCATGAAAGTGATTTGCGCCAGTCTCTGCTTAGGGCTACATCAATAGGAAACAAACCATAGAGATAGAACTTGGAACTACTTTATTGTGTCAAGATTCAAAGAGCTAGCACAAACCGTCTTTGATTTAGTGTTCCAACATCATGTATCCATATAGGAGAAAACAGTGAAACAAAAAATGAAAACTATTACTGCCAACGAACTGTTTAACCTAGAAGAACGAAATTTCGTGAGCCAAGTGGGACTGGGGTACTGATAATTACCTGAAAGTGTCATCAAGATTGGGTGAAAAAATATGTGCCGAGATTTCAGGAAACTCGTAGTTTTTTGGAAGCTTGGCAACCACTTTCCATGAAAGTGATTTGCGCCAGACTCTGCTTAGGGCTACATCAATAGGAAAAAAACCATAGAGATAGAACTTGGAACTACTTTATTGTGTCAAGTTTCAAAGAGCTAGCACAAAGCGTCTTTGATTTAGAGTTCCAACTACATGTATCCATATAGGAGAAAACATAGTGAAACCTAAAAATTTAAACTGTTATTGCCAACGAACGGTTTAATCTAGAAGAACGAAATTTGGTGAGCCACGTTGGACTGGGGTACTGATAATTACCTGAAAGTGTCATCAGATTGGGTGAAAAAATGTGTGCTGAGATTTCAGGAAACTCGTAGTTTTTTGGAAGCTTGGCAACCCCTTTCCATGAAAGTGATTTGCGCCAGTCTCTGCTTAGGGCTACATAAATAGGAATCAAACCATAGAGATAGAACTTGGAACTACTTTATTGTGTCAAGTTTCAAAGAGCTAGCACAAACCGTGTTTGATTTAGAGTTCCAACTACATGTATCCATAAAGGAGAAAACAGAGTAAAATCTAAAAATTAATACTTTTACTGCCAATGAACGGTTTAAGCTAGAAGAACGAAATTTGGTGAGCCAAGTGGGATTGGGGTACTGATCATTACCGGGAATTGTCATCAAGATGGGGTGAAAAAATGTGTGCTGAGATTTTAGGAAACTCGTAATTTTTTGGAAGCTTGTCAACCCCTTTCCATGAAAGTGATTTGCGCCAGTCTCTGCTTAGGGCTATATACTAGGAAACAAACCATAGAGATAGAACTTGGAAATACTTTATTGTGTCAAGTTTCAAAAAGCTAGCACAAATCGTGTTTGATTTAGAGTTCCAACTTCATGTGTCCATATAGTAGAAACAGAGTGAAACCTAAATATTAAAACTGTTACTCCAAAAGAACGGTTTAACCTAGAAGAACAAAATTTGGTGAGCCAAGTGGGATTGTGGTACTGATCATTACCGGAAAGTGTCATCAAGATTGGGTGAAAAAATGTGTGCTGAGAATTGAGGAAACTCGTAGTTTTTTGGAAGCTTGGCAACGCCTTTCCATGTAAGTGATGTGCGCCAGTCTCTGCTTAGGGCTACATCAATAGGAAACAAACCATAGAGATAGAACTTGGAACTGCGTTCTTTTGTCAAGTTTCAAAGAGGTAGCACAAACCGTCTTTGATTTTTACTTCCAAAACATGTATCCATATAGGAGAAAACAGAGTGAAACCTAAAAATTAAAACTGTTACAGCCAACGAACGGTTTAACCTAGAAGAACGAAATTTGGTGAGCCCAGTGGGATTTTGTTACTGATCATTAACTGAAAGTGTCATCAAGATTGGTTGAAAAAATGTGTGCTGAGATTTCAGGAAACTCGTAGGTTTTTGGAAGCTTGGCAACCCCTTTCCATGAAAGTGATTTGCGCCAGTCTCTGCTTAGGGCTACATCAATAGGAAACAAACCATAGAGATAGAACTTGGAACTACTTTATTGTGTCAAGATTCAAAGAGCTAGCACAAACCGTCTTTGATTTAGAATTCCAACATCATGTATCCATATAGGAGAAAACAGTGAAACAAAAAATGAAAACTATTACTGCCAACGAACTGTTTAACCTAGAAGAACGAAATTTCGTGAGCCAAGTGGGACTGGGGTACTGATAATTACCTGAAAGTGTCATCAAGATTGGGTGAAAAAATATGTGCCGAGATTTCAGGAAACTCGTAGTTTTTGGAAGCTTGGCAACCACTTTCCATGAAAGTGATTTGCGCCAGACTCTGCTTAGGACTACATCAATAGGAAAAAAACCATAGAGATAGAACTTGGAACTACTTTATTGTGTCAAGTTTCAAAGAGCTAGCACAAAGCGTCTTTGATTTAGAGTTCCAACTACATGTATCCATATAGGAGAAAACATAGTGAAACCTAAAAATTTAAACTGTTATTGCCAACGAACGGTTTAACCTAGAAGAACGAAATTTGGTGAGCCACGTTGGACTGGGGTACTGATAATTACCTGAAAGTGTCATCAGATTGGGTGAAAAAATGTGTGCTGAGATTTCAGGAAACTCGTAGTTTTTTGGAAGCTTGGCAACCCCTTTCCATGAAAGTGATTTGCGCCAGTCTCTGCTTAGGGCTACATCAATAGGAAACAAACCATAGAGATAGAACTTGGAACTATTTTATTGTGTCAAGTTTCAAAGAGCTAGCACAAATCGTGTTTGATTTAGAGTTCCAACTACATGTATCCATATAGGAGAAAACAGAGTGAAAGCTAAAAATTAAAACTGTTACTGCCAATGAACGGTTTAACCTAGAAGAACGAAATTTGGTGAGCCAAGTGGGATTGGGGTCCTGATCATCACCTGAAAGTGTCATCAAGATTGGGTGAAAAAATGTGTGATGAGATTTCAGGAAACTCGTAGTTTTTTGGAAGCTTGGCAACCCCTTTCCATGAAAGTGATTTGCGCCAGTCTCTGCTTAGGGCTACATAAATAGGAATCAAACCATAGAGATAGAACTTGGAACTACTTTCTTGTGTCAAGTTTCAAAGAGCTAGCACAAACCGTGTTTGATTTAGAGTTCCAACTACATGTATCCATAAAGGAGAAAACAGAGTAAAATCTAAAAATTAATACTTTTACTGCCAATGAACGGTTTAAGCTAGAAGAACGAAATTTGGTGAGCCAAGTGGGATTGTGGTACTGATCATTACCGGAAAGTGTCATCAAGATTGGGTGAAAAAATGTGTGCTGAGAATTGAGGAAACTCGTAGTTTTTTGGAAGCGTGGCAAGCCCTTTCCATGAAAGTGATTTGCGCCAGTCTCTGCTTAGGGCTACATCAATAGGAAACAAACCATAGAGATAAAACTTGGAACTACTGTATTGTGTCAAGTTTCAAAGAGCTAGCACAAATCGTGTTTGATTTAGAGTTCCAACTACATGTATCCATATAGGAGAAAACAGAGTGAAATCTAAAAATTCAAACTTTTACTGCCAACGAACGGTTTAACCTAGAAGAACGAAATTTGGTGAGCCAAGTGGGACTGGAGTACTGATCATTTCCTGAAAGTGTCATCAAGATTGTGTGAAAAAATGTGTGCTGAGATTTCTGGTAACTCGTAGTTTTCTGGAAGCTTGGCAACCCCTTTCCATGATAGTGATTTGCGTGCATCTCTGCTTAGTGCTCCATCAGTAGGAAACAAACCATAGAGATAGAACTTGGAACTACTTTATTGTGTCAAGTTTCAAAGAGCTAGCACAAACCGTGTTTGATTTAGAGTTCCAACTACATTTATCCATATAGGAGAAAACAGAGTGAAACCTAAAAATTAAAACTGTTACTGTCAATGAACTGTTTAACCTAGAAGAAGGCAATTTGGTTAGCCAAGTGGGATTGGGGTAGTAATCATTACTTGAAAGTGTCATCAATATTGGGTGAAAAAATGTGTGCTGAGATTTCAGGAAACTCGTAGATTTTGGAAGCTTGGCAACCCCTTTCCATGAAAGTGATTTGCGCCAGTCTCTGCTTAGGGCTACATCAATAGGAAACAAATCATAGAGATAGAACTTGGAACTACTGTATTGTGTCAAGTTTCAAAGAGCTAGCACAAACCGTGTTTGATTTAGAGTTCCAAATACATGTATCCATATAGGAGGAGACAGAGTGAAACCTAAAAATTAAAACTGTTACTGCCAAAGAACGTTTTAACCTAAAGAACAAAATTTGGTGAGCAAAGTGGGATTGGGGTACTGATCATTACCTGAAAGTGTCATCAAGATTGGGTGAAAAAATGTGTGCTGAGAATTGAGGAAACTCGTAGTTTTTTGGAAGCTTGGCATCCCCTTTCCATGAAAGTGATTTGCGTCAGTCTCTGCTTAGGGCTACATCAATCGGAAACAAACCATAGAGATAGAACTTGGAAGTACTTTATTGTGTCAAGTTTCAAAGAGCTAGCACAAACCGTCTTTGATTTAGAATTCCAACTACATGTATCATATAGGAGAAAACAGAGTGAAACCTAAAAATTAAAACTTTTACTGCCAACAAACGGTTTAACCTAGAAGAACGAAATTTGGTGAGCCAAGTGGGATTGGGGTTCTGATCATTACCTGAATGTGTCACTAAGATTGGTTGAAAAAATGTGTGCTGAGAATTGAGGAAACTAGTCGTTTTTTGGAAGCTTGGCAACCCCTTTCCCTGAAAGTGATTTGCGCCAGTCTCTACTTAGGGCTACATCAATAGGAAACAACCCATAGAGATAGAACTCGGAACTACATTATTGTGTCAAGTTTCAAAGAGCTAGCACAAACCGTGATTGATTTAGAGTTCCAACTACATATATACATATAGGAGAAAACAGAGTGAAACCTAAAAATTAAAACTTTTACTGCCAACGAACGGTTTAACTTAGAAGAACGAAATTTGGTGAGCCAAGTGCAATTGGGGTACTGATCATCACCTGAATGTGTCAAGAAGATTGGGTGAAAATATATGTGCTAAGATTTCAGGAAACTCGTAGTTTTTTGGAAGCTTGTCAACCCCTTTCCATGAAAGTGTTTTGCGCCAGTCTCTCCTTAGGGCTACATCAACAGGAAACAAACCATAGAGATAGACCTTGGAACTACTTTATTGTGTCAAGTTTCAAAGAGCTAGCACAAACCGTGTTTGATTTAGAGTTCCAAATACATGTATCCATATAGGAGAAAAGAGAGTGAAACCTAAAAATTAAAACTGTTACTGCCAACGAATGGTTTAACATAGAAGAAAGAAATTTGGTGAGCCAAGTGGGATTGGGTTACTGATCATTACCTGAAAGTGTCATAAAGATTGGGTGAAAAAATGTGTGCTGAGAATTGAGGAAACTCGTAGTTTTTTGGAAGCTTGGCAACCCCTTTCCATGAAAGTGATTTGCGCCAGTCTCTGCTTAGGGCTATATACTAGGAAACAAACCATAGAGATAGAACTTGGAACTACTTTATTGTGTCAAGTTTCAAAGAGCTAGAACAAACCGTCTTTGATTTAGAGTTCCAACTACATGTATCCATATAGGAGAAAACAGATTGAAACCTAAAAATTTAAACTTTTACTGCCAACGAACGGTTTAACCTAGAAAAACGAAATTTGGTGAGCCAAGTGGGATTGGGGTACTGATCATTACCGGGAAGTGTCATCAATATTGGGTAAAAAATATTTGTGCTGAGATTTCATGAGACTCGTACTTTTTGGAAGCTTGGCAACCCCTTCCATGAAAGTGATTTGCGCCAGTCTCTGCTTAGGGCTACATCAATAGGAAACAAACCATAGAGATAGAACTTGGAACTACTGTATTGTGTCAAGTTTCAAAGAGCTAGCACAAATCGTGTTTGATTTAGTGTTCCAAATACATGTATCCATATAGGAGAAAACAGAGTGAAACCTAAAAATTAAAACTGTTACTGCCAATGAACGGTTTAACCTAGAAGAACAAAATTTGGTGAGCCAAGTAGGATTGGGGTACTGATCATTACCGGGAAGTGTAATCAAGATTGGGTGAAAAAATGTGTGCTGAGATTTCAGGAAACTCGTAATTTTTTGGAAGCTTGGCTACCCCTTTCCATGAAAGTGATTTGTGCCAGTCTCTGCTTACAGCTACATCAATAGGAAACAAACCATAGAGATGCAACTTTGAATTACTTTATTGTGTCAAGTTTCAAAGAGCTAGCACAAACTGTCTTTGATTTAGAGTTCCAACTACATGTATCCATATAGGAGAAAAGAGAGTGAAAACTAAAAATTAAAACTGTTACTGCCAACGAACGGTTTAAGCTAGAAGAACGAAATTTGGTGAGCCAAGTGGGATTGGGGTACTGATCATTTTCTGAAAGTGTCATCAAGATTGGGTGCAAAAATGTGTGCTGAGATTTCTGGAAACTCGTAGTTTTTTGAAATCTTGTAACCCCTATCCATGAAAGGGATTTGCGCCAGTCTCTGCTTTGGTTTATATCAATAGGAAACAATCCATAAGGATAGAACTTGGAACTATTTTAATGTTTCAAGTTTGAAAGAGCTAGCACAAACCGTGTTTGATTTAGATTTCCAACTACATGTATCCATATAGCAGAAAACAGAGTGAAACCTACAAATTAAAACTGTAATGCCAACGAACGGTTTAACCTAGAAGAACGAAATTTGGTGACCAAGTGGGATTGGGGTACTGATCAATACCTGAGTGTCATCAAGATTGGGTGAAAAAATGTGTGCTGAGATTTCAGGAAAATCGAAGGTTTTTGGAGGCTTGCCAACCCCTTTCCATGAAAGTGATTTGCGCCAGTCTCTGCATAGGGCTACATCAATAGGAAACAAACCATAGAGATAGAACTTGGAACTACTGTATTGTGTCAAGTTTCAAAGAGCTAGCACAAACCGTGTTTCATTTAGAGTTACAAGTACATGTATCCCTATAGGAGAAAACAGAGTGCAACCTAAAAATTAAAACTGTTACTGCCAATGAACCGTTTAACCTAGAAGAACGAAATTTGGTGAGCCAAGTAGGATTGGGGTACTGATCATTACCGGGAAGTGTCATCAAGATTGGGTGAAAAAATGTGTGCTGAGATTTCAGGAAACTCCTAATTTTTTGGAAGCTTGGCAAACCCTTTCCATGAAAGTGATTTGCGCCAGTCTCTGCTTAGGGCTACATCAATAGGAAACAAACCATAGAAATAGAACTTGGAACTACTTTCTTGTGTCAAGTTTCAAAGAGCTAGCACAAACCGTGTTTGAAATGAGTTCCAACTATATGTATCCATACAGGAGAAAACAGAGTATAACCTAAAAATTAAAACTGTTACTGCCAATGAACGGTTTAACCTAGAAGAACGAAATTTGGTGAGCCAAGTGGGATTGGGGTACTGATCATTACCAGAAAGTGTCATCAAGATTGGTTGAAAAACTGTGTGCTGAGATTTCAGGAAACTCGAAGTTTTTTGGAAGCTTGACAACCCCTTTCCATTAAAGTGATTTTCGCCAGTCTCTGCTTAGGGCTACATCAATAGGAAACACACCATAGAGATAGAACTTGGAACTACTTTATTGTGTCAAGTTTCAAAGAGCTAGCACGAACCGTGTTTGATTTAGAGTTCCAAATACATGTATCCATATAGGAGAAAACAGAGTGAAATCTAAAAATTAAAACTGTTACTGCCAACGAACGGTTGAACCTAGAAGAACGAAATTTGGTGAGCCAAGTGGGATTGGTGTAGTGATCATTACCGGAAAGTGTCATCAAGATTGGTTGAAGAAATGTGTGCTGACATTTCAGGAAACTCGTAGTTTTTGGAAGCTTGGCAACCCCTTTCCATGAAAGTGATTTGCGCCAGTCTCTGCTTTGGGCTACATTAATAGGAAACAAACCATAGAGATAGAACTTGGAACTACATTATTGTGTCAACTTTCAAAGAGCTAGCACAAACCGTGTTTGATTTAGAGTTCCAAATACATGTATCCATATAGGAGAAAACAGAGTGAAATCTAAAAATTAAAACTTTTACTGCCAATGAACGGTTTAACCAGAAGAACGAAATTTGGTGAGCCAAGTGGGATTGGGGTACTGATCATTACCTGAAAGTGTCATCAAGATTGGGTGAAAAAATGTGTGCTGAGAATTGAGGAACCTCGTAGTTTTTTGGAAGCTTGGCAACCCCTTTCCATGAAAGTGATTTGCGCCAGTCTCTGCTTAGGGCTACATCAATAGGAAACAAACCATAGAGATGGAACTTGGAACTACTTTATTGTGTCAAGTTTCAAAGAGCTAGCACAAACCGTCTTTGATTTAGAGTTCCAACTACATGTATCCATATAGGAGAAAACAGAGTGAAACCTAAAAATTAAAAGTTTTACTGCCAATGAACGTTTTAACCTAGAAGAACGAAATTTGGAGAGCCAAGTGGGATTGGGGTACTTATCATTACCGGAAAGTGTCATCAAGATTCGGTGAAAAAATGTATGCTGAGATTTCAGGAGATTCGTAATTTTTTGGAAGCTTGGCAACCCCTTTCCATGAAAGTGATTTGCGCCAGTCTCTGCTTAGGGCTACATCAATAGGAAACAAACCATAGAGATAGAACTTGGAACTACTTTATTGTGTCAAGTTTCAAAGAGCTAGCACAAACCGTGTTTGATTTAGAGTTCCAACTACATGTATTCATATAGGATAAAACAGAGTGAAACCTAAAAATTAAAACTTTTACTGCCAACGAACGGTTTAACCTAGAAGAACGACATTTGGTGAGCCAAGTAGCATTTGGGTACTGATCATTACCGGGAAGTGTCATCAAATTGGGTGAAAAAATGTGTGCTGAGATTTCAGGAGACTCGTAATTTTTTGGAAGCTTGGCAACCCCTTTCCATGAAAGTGATTTTCGACAGTCTCTGCTTAGGGCTACATCAATAGGAAACAAACCATAGAGATAGAACTTGGAACTACTGTATTGTGTCAAGTTTCAAAGAGCTAGCACAAACCGTGTTTCATTTAGAGTTACAAGTACATGTATCCCTATAGGAGAAAACAGAGTGCAACCTAAAAATTAAAACTGTTACTGCCAATGAACCGTTTAACCTAGAAGAACGAAATTTGGTGAGCCAAGTAGGATTGGGGTACTGATCATTACCGGGAAGTGTCATCAAGATTGGGTGAAAAAATGTGTGCTGAGATTTCAGGAAACTCCTAATTTTTTGGAAGCTTGGCAAACCCTTTCCATGAAAGTGATTTGCGCCAGTCTCTGCTTAGGGCTACATCAATAGGAAACAAACCATAGAGATAGAACTTGGAACTACTTTCTTGTGTCAAGTTTCAAAGAGCTAGCACAAACCGTGTTTTAAATGAGTTCCAACTATATGTATCCATACAGGAGAAAACAGAGTGAAACCTAAAAATTAAAACTGTTACTGCCAATGAATGGTTTAACCTAGAAGAACGAAATTTGGTGAGCCAAGTGGGATTGGGGTACTGATCATTACCAGAAAGTGTCATCAAGATTGGTTGAAAAACTGTGTGCTGAGATTTCAGGAAACTCGAAGTTTTTTGGAAGCTTGACAACCCCTTTGCATGAAAGTGATTTTCGCCAGTCTCTGCTTAGGGCTACATCAATAGGAAACACACCATAGAGATAGAACTTGGAACTACTTTATTGTGTCAAGTTTCAAAGAGCTAGCACGGACCGTGTTTGATTTAGAGTTCCAAATACATGTATCCATATAGGAGAAAACAGAGTGAAATCTAAAAATTAAAACTGTTACTGCCAACGAACGGTTGAACCTAGAAGAACGAAATTTGGTGAGCCAAGTGGGATTGGTGTAGTGATCATTACCGGAAAGTGTCATCAAGATTGGGTGAAAAAATGTGTGCTGACATTTCAGGAAACTCGTAGTTTTTGGAAGCTTGGCAACCCCTTTCCATGAAAGTGATTTGCGCCAGTCTCTGCTTTGGGCTACATTAATAGGAAACAAACCATAGAGATAGAACTTGGAACTACATTATTGTGTCAACTTTCAAAGAGCTAGCACAAACCGTGTTTGATTTAGCGTTCCAAATACATGTGTTCATATAGGAGAAAACAGAGTGAAATCTAAAAATTAAAACTTTTACTGCCAATGAACGGTTTAACCAGAAGAACGAAATTTGGTGAGCCAAGAGGGATTGGAGTACTGATCATTTCCTGAAAGTGTCATCAAGATTGTGTGAGAAAATGTGTGCTGAGATTTCAGGAAACTCGTAGTTTTCTGGAAGCTTGGCAACCTTTTTCCATGAAAGTAATTTGCGCGCATCTCTGCTTAGTGCTCCATCAGTAGGAAAAAAAACATAGAGATAGAACTTGGAACTACTTTATTGTGTCAAGTTTCAAAGAGCTAGCACAAACCGTGTTTGATTTAGAGTTCTAACTACATTTATCCATATAGGAGAAAACAGAGTGAAACCTAAAAATTAAAACTGTTACTTCCAACGAACTGTTTAACCTAGAAGAAGGCAATTTGGATAGCCAAGTTAGATTGGGGTACTAATCATTACTTGAAAGTGTCATCAAGATTGGGTGAAAAAATGTGTGCTGAGATTTCAGGAAACTCGTAGATTTTGGAAGCTTGGCAACTCCTTTCCATGAAAGTGTTTTGTGCCAATCTCTGCTTAGGGATACATCAATAGGAAACAAACCATAGAGATAGAACTTGGAACTACATTATTTGGTCAAGTTTCAAAGAGCTAGCACAAATCGTGTTTGATTTAGAGTTCTAACTACATGTATCCATATAGGAGGAGACAGAGTGAAACCTAAAAATTAAAACTGTTACTGGAAAGAACGTTTTAACCTAAAGAACGATTTTGGTGAGCCAAGTGGGATTGGGGTACTGATCATTACCGGGAAGTGTTATCAAGATTGGGTGAAAAAATGTGTGCTGAGATTTCAGGAAACTTGTAATTTTTTGGAAGCTTGGCAACCCCTTTCCATGAAAGTGATTTGCGCCAGTCTCTGCTTAGGGCTACATCAATAGGAAACAAACCATAGAGATAGAACTTGGAACTACTTTCTTGTGTCAAGTTTCAAAGATCTAGGACAAACCGTGTTTGAAATGAGTTCCAACTACATGTATCCATACAGGAGAAAACAGAGTGAAACCTAAAAATTAAAACTGTTACTGCCAATCAACGGTTTAACCTAGAAGAATGAAATTTGGAGAGCCAAGTTCGATTGGAGTACTGATCATTTCCTGAAAGAGTCATCAAGATTGGGTGAAAAAATTTGTGCTGAGATTTCAGGAAACTCGTAGTTTTTTGGAGCTTGGCAACCCCTTTCCATGGAAGTGATTTGCGCCAGTTTCTGCTTAGGGCTACATCAATAGGAAACAAACCATAGAGATAGAACTTGGAACTACATTATTTGGTCAAGTTTCAAAGAGCTAGCACAAACCGTGTTTGATTTAGAGTTCCAACTACATTTATCCATATAGGAGAAAACAGAGTGAAACCTAAAAATTAAAACTGTTACTGCCAATGAACTGTTTAACCTAGAAGAAGGCAATTTGGTTAGCCAAGTGGGATTGGGGTAGTAATCATTACTTGAAAGTGTCATCAATATTGAGTGAAAAAATGTGTGCTGAGATTTCAGGAAACTCGTAGATTTTGGAAGCTTGGCAACTCCTTTCCATGAAAGTGATTTGTGCCAGTCTCTGCTTAGGGCTATATCAATAGGAAACAAATCATAGTGATAGAACTTGGAACTACATTATTTGGTCAAGTTTCAAAGAGCTAGCACAAACCGTGTTTGATTTAGAGTTCCAAATACATGTATCCATATAGGAGGAGACAGAGTGAAACCTAAAAATTAAAACTGTTACTGCCAAAGAACGTTTTAACCTAAAGAACAAAATTTGGTGAGCCAAGTGGGATTGGGGTACTGATCATTACCTGAAAGTGTCATCAAGAATGGGTGAAAAAATTTGTGCTGAGAATTGAGGAAACTCGTAGTTTTTTGGAAGCTTGGCAACCCCTTTCCATGAAAGTGATTTGCGCCAGTCTCTGCTAAGGGCTACATCAATAGGAAACAAACCATAGAGATAGAACTTGGAAGTACTTTATTGTGTCAAGTTTCAAAGAGCTAGCACAAACCGTCTTTGATTTAGAGTTCCAACTACATGTATCCATATAGGAGAAAACAGAGTGAAACCTAAAAATTAAAACTTTTACTGCCAACAAACGGTTTAACCTAGAAGAACGAAATTTGGTGAGCCAAGAGGGATTGGGGTTCTGATAATTACCTGAATGTGTCCCTAAGATTGGTTGAAAAAATGTGTGCTGAGAATTGAGGAAACTCGTAGTTTTTTGGAAGCTTGGCAACCCCTTTCCCTGAAAGTGATTTGCGCCAGTCTCTACTTAGGGCTACATCAATAGGAAACAAACCATAGAGATAGAACTTGGAACTACATTATTGTGTCAAGTTTCAAAGAGCTAGCACACACCGTGTTTGATTTAGAGTTCCAACTACATATATACATATAGGAGAAAACAGAGTGAAACCTAAAAATTAAAACTGTTACTGCCAACGAACGGTTTAACATAGAAGAACGAAATTTGGTGAGCCAAGTGGGATTGGGGTACTGATCATTACCTGAAAGTGTCATAAAGATTGGGTGAAAAAATGTGTGCTGAGAATTGAATAAACTCGTAGTTTTTTGGAAGCTTGGCAACCCCTTTCCATGAAAGTGATTTGCACCAGTCTCTGCTTAGGGCTACATCAATAGGAAACAAACCATAGAGACAGAACTTGGAAGTACTTTATTGTGTCAAGTTTCAAAGAGCTAGCAGAAACCGTCTTTGATTTAGAGTTCCAACTACATGTATCCATATAGGAGAAAACAGAGTGAAACCTAAAAATTTAAACTTTTACTGCCAACGAACGGTTTAACCTAGAAAAACGAAATTTGGTGAGCCAAGTGGGATTGGGGTACTGATCATTACCGGGAAGTGTCATCAAGATTGGGTAAAAAATATTTGTGCTGAGATTTCAGGAGACTCGTACTTTTTGGAAGCTTGGCAACCCCTTTCCATGAAAGTGATTTGCGCCAGTCTCTGCTTAGGGCTACATCAATAGGAAACAAACCATAGAGATAGAACTTGGAACTACTGTATTGTGTCAAGTTTCAAAGAGCTAGCACAAATCGTGTTTGATTTAGAGTTCCAACTACATGTATCCATATAGGAGAAAACAGAGTGAAACCTAAAAATTAAAACTGTTACTGCCAATGAACGGTTTAACCTAGAAGAACAAAATTTTGTGAGCCAAGTAGGATTGGGGTACTGATCATTACCGGGAAGTGTAATCAAGATTGGGTGAAAAAATGTGTGCTGAGATTTCAGGAAACTCGTAATTTTTTGGAAGCTTGGCAACCCCTTTCCATGAAAGTGATTTGCGCCAGTCTCTGCTTAGGGCTACATCAATAGGAAACAAACCATAGCGATAGAACTTGGAACTACTTTCTTGTGTCAAGTTTCAAAGATCTAGGACAAACCGTGTTTGAAATGAGTTCCAACTACATGTATCCATACAGGAGACAACAGAGTGAAACCTAAAAATTAAAACTGTTACTGCCAATCAACGGTTTAACCTAGAAGAATGAAATTTGGAGAGCCAAGTTTGATTGGAGTACTGATCATTTCCTGAAAGTGTCATCAAGATTGGGTGAAAAAATTTGTTCTGAGATTTCAGGAAACTCGTAGTTTTTTGGAGCTTGGCAACCCCTTTCCATTGAAGTGATTTCCGCCAGTTTCTGCTTAGGGCTACATCAATAGGAAAAAAACCATAGAGATAGAACTTGGAACTACTTTCTTGTGTCAAGTTTCAAATAGCTAGCACAATCAGTGTTTGATTTATAGTTCCAACTACATGTATCAATATAGGAGAAAACAGAGTGAAACCTAAAAATTAAAACTGTTACTGCCAACGAACGGTTTAACCTAGAAGAACGAAATTTGGTGAGCCAAGTGGGATTGGGGTACTGATCATTACCAGAAAGTGTCATCAAGATTGGTTGAAAAAATGTGTGCTGAGATTTCTGGAAACTCGTAGTTTTTTGGAAGGCTGACAACCCCTTTCCATGAAAGTGATTTGCGCCAGTCTCTGCTTAGGGCTACATCAATAGGAAACACACCTTAGAGATAGAACTTGGAATTACTTTATTGTGTCTAGTTTCAAAGAGCTAGCACAAACCGTCTTTGATTTAGATTTGCAACTACATGTATCCATATATGAGAAAACAGAGTGAAAACTAAAAATTAAAACTGTTACTGCCAAAGAACGGTTTAACATAGAAGAAGGAAATTTGGTGAGCCAAGTGGGACTGGGGTACTGATCATTACCTAAAAATGTCATCAAGATTGGGTGAAAAAATGTGTGCTGACATTTCAGTAAACTCGTAGTTTTTTGGAAGCTTGGCAATCCCTTTCCATGAAAGTGATTTGCGCCAGTCTCCGCTTAGGGCTACATTAATAGGAAACAAACCATAGAGATAGAACTTGGAACTACATTATTGTGTCAAGTTTCAAAGACCTAGCACAAACCGTGTTTGATTTAGAGTTCCAACTACATGTATCCATATAGGAGAAAACAGAATGATACCTAAAAATTAAAACTCTTACTGCCAATGAACGGTTTAACCTAGAAGAACGAAATTTGGTGAGCAAAGTGGATTGGGGTACTGATCGTTTCCTGAAAGTGTCATCAGATTGGGTGAAAAAATGTGTGCTGAGGTTTCATGAAACTCGTAGTTTTTTGGAAGCTTGGCAACCCCTTTCCATGAAAGTGATTTGCGCCAGTCTCTGCTTAGGGCTACATCAATAGGAGAAAAACCATAGAGATAGAACTTGGAACTACTTTCTTGTGTCAAGTTTCAAAGAGCTAGCACAAACCGTGTTTGAAATGAGTTCCAACATCATGTATCCATACAGGAGAAAACAGAGTGAAACCTAAAAATTAAAACTGTTACTGCCAATGAACGGTTTAACCTAGAAGAATGAAATTTGGAGAGCCAAGTTCGATTGGAGTACTGATCATTTCCTGAAAGTGTCATCAAGATTGGGTGAAAAAATGTGTGCTGAGATTTCAGGAAACTCGTAGTTTTTTGGAAGCTTGGCTACCCCTTTCCATGAAAGGGATTTGCGCCAGTCTCTGCTTAGGTTTATATCAATCGGAAACAATCCATAAGGATAGAACTTGGAACTATTTTAATGTTTCAAGTTTCAAAGAGCTAGCACAAACCGTGTTTGATTTAGATTTCCAACTACATGTATCCATATAGCAGAAAACAGAGTGAAACCTAAAAATTAAAACTGTAATGCCAACGAACGGTTTAACCTAGAAGAACGAAATTTGGTGACCAAGTGGGATTGGGGTACTGATCATTACCTGAAAGTGTCATCAAGATTGGGTGAAAAAATGTGTGCTGAGATTTCAGGAAACTCGTAGTTTTTTGAAATCTTGTAACCCCTTTCCATGAAAGTGATTTGCGCCAGTCTCTGATAGGGCTACATCAATAGGAAACAAACCATAGAGGTAGAACTTGGAACTACTTTCTTGTGTCAAGTTTCAAAGAACTAGCACAAACCGTGTTTGATTTAGAGTTCCAACTACATGTATCCATACAGGAGAAAACAGAGTGACACCGAAAATCTAAAACTGTTACTGCCAATGAACGGTTTAAGGTAGAAGAACAAAATTTGGTGAGCCATGTGTGATTGGGGTACTGATCATTACCTGAAAGTGTCATCAAGTTTGGGTGTAAAAAATAGTGCTCAGATTTTATGAAACTCGTAGTTTTTTGGAAGCTTGGCAACCCCTTTCCATGAAAGTGATTTGCGCCTGTCTCTGCTTAGGGCTACATCAATAGGAAAAAACCATAGAGATAGAACTTGGAACTACTATATTTTGTCAAGTTTCAAAGAGCTAGCACAAACCGTCTTTGACTTAGAGTTCCAACTACATGTATCCATATAGGAGAAAACAGAATGAAACCTAAAAATTAAAACTGTTACTCCCAAAGAACGGTTTAAAATAGAAGAACGAAATTTGGTGAGCCAAGTGGGATTGGGGTACTGATCATTACCTGAAAGTGTCATCAAGTTTGGGTGAAAAAATGTGTGCTGAGATTTCAGGAAACTCGAAGTTTTTTGGAAGCTTGGCAACTCCTTTCCATGAAAGTGATTTGCGCCAGTCTCTGCTTAGGGCTACATCAATAGGAAACAAACCATAGAGATAGAACTTGGAACTACTTTATTGTGTCAAGTTTCAAAGAGCTAGCACAAACCGTCTTAGATTTAGAGTTCCAAATACATGTATCCATATAGGAGAAAACAGAGTGAAACCTAAAAAATTAAAACTGTTACTGCCAACGAACGATTTAACCTAGAAGAACGAAATTTGGTGAGCCAAGTGGGATTGGGGTACTGATCATTTCCTGAAAGTGTCATCAAAATTGGGTGAAAAAATGTATGCTGAGATTTCAGGAAACTCATAGTTTTTTGGAAGCTTGGCAACCCCTTTCCATGTAAGTGATGTGCGCCAGTCTCTGCTTAGGGCTACATCAATAGGAAACAAACCATAGAGATAGAACTTGGAACTGCATTCTTGCGTCAAGTTTCAAAGAGGTAGCACAAACCGTCTTTGATTTATAATTCCAAAACCTGTATCCATATAGGAGAAAACAGAGTGAAACCTAAAAATTAAAACTGTTACAGCCAACGAACGGTTTAACCTAGAAGAACGAAATTTGGTGAGCCCAGTGGGATTTTGTTACTGATCATTAACTGAAAGTGTCATCAAGATTGGTTGAAAAAATGTGTGCTGAGATTTCAGGAAACTCGTAGGTTTTTGGAAGCTTGGCAACCCCTTTCCATGAAAGTGATTTGCGCCAGTCTCTGCTTAGGGCTACATCAATAGGAAACAAACCATAGAGATAGAACTTGGAACTACTTTATTGTGTCAAGATTCAAAAAGCTAGCACAAACCGTCTTTGATTTAGAGTTCCAACATCATGTATCCATATAGGAGAAAACAGTGAAACAAAAAATGAAAACTATTACTGCCAACGAACTGTTTAACCTAGAAGAACGAAATTTCGTGAGCCAAGCGGGACTGGGGTACTAATAATTATCTGAAAGTGTCATCAAGATTGGGTGAAAAAATATGTGCTGAGATTTCAGGAGACTCGTACTTTTTGGAAGCTTGGCAACCCCTTTCCATGAAAGTGATTTGCGCCAGTCTCTGCTTAGGGCTACATCAATAGGAAAAAAACCATAGAGATAGAACTTGGAACTACTTTATTGTGTCAAGTTTCAAAGAGCTAGCACAAAGCGTCTTTGATTTAGAGTTCCAACTACATGAATCCATATAGGAGAAAACATAGTGAAACCTAAAAATTTAAACTGTTATTGCCAACGAACGGTTTAACCTAGAAGAACGAAATTTGGTGAGCCACGTTGGACTGGGGTACTGATAATTACCTGAAAGTGTCCTCAGATTGGGTGAAAAAATATGTGCTGAGATTTCAGGAAACTCGTAGTTTTTTGGAAGCTTGGCAACCCCTTTCCATGAAAGTGATTTGCGCCAGTCTCTGCTTAGGGCTACATCAATAGGAAACAAACCATAGAGATAGAACTTGGAACTATTTTATTGTGTCAAGTTTCAAAGAGCTAGCACAAATCGTGTTTGATTTAGAGTTCCAACTACATGTATCCATATAGGAGAAAACAGAGTGAAAGCTAAAAATTAAAACTGTTACTGCCAATGAACGGTTTAACCTAGAAGAACGAAATTTGGTGAGCCAATTCGGATTGGGGTCCTGATCATCACCTGAAAGTGTCATCAAGATTGGGTGAAAAAATGTGTGATGAGATTTCAGGAAACTCGTAGTTTTTTGGAAGCTTGGCAACCCCTTTCCATGAAAGTGATTTGCGCCAGTCTCTGCTTAGGGCTACATAAATAGGAATCAAACCATAGAGAGAGAACTTGGAACTACTTTCTTGTGTCAAGTTTCAAAGAGCTAGCACAAACCGTGTTTGATTTAGAGTTCCAACTACATGTATCCATAAAGGAGAAAACAGAGTAAAATCTAAAAATTAATACTTTTACTGCCAATGAACGGTTTAACCTAGAAGAACGAAATTTTGAACCAATTCGGATTGGGGTCCTGATCATCACCTGAAAGTGTCATCAAGATTGGGTGAAAAAATGTGTGCTGAGATTTTAGGAAACTCGTAATTTTTTGGAAGCTTGTCAACCCCTTTCCATGAAAGTGATTTGCGCCAGTCTCTGCTTAGGGCTATATACTAGGAAACAAACCATAGAGATAGAACTTGGAAATACTTTATTGTGTCAAGTTTCAAAAAGCTAGCACAAACCGTGTTTGATTTAGAGTTCCAACTACATGTATCCATATAGGAGAAAACAGAGTGAAACCTAAATATTAAAACTGTTACTGCCAATGAACGGTTTAACCTAGAAGAACGAAATTTGGTGAGCCCAGTGGGATTGGGGTACTGATCATTACCTGAAAGTGTCATCAAGATTGGGTGCAAAAATGTGTGCTGAGATTTCAGGAAACTCGTAGTTTTCTGGAAGCTTGGCAACCTTTTTCCATGAAAGTAATTTGCGCGCATCTCTGCTTAGTGCTCCATCAGTAGGAAAAAAAACATAGAGATAGAACTTGGAACTACTTTATTGTGTCAAGTTTCAAAGAGCTAGCACAAACCGTGTTTGATTTAGAGTTCTAACTACATTTATCCATATAGGAGAAAACAGAGTGAAACCTAAAAATTAAAACTGTTACTTCCAACGAACTGTTTAACATAGAAGAAGGCAATTTGGATAGCCAAGTTAGATTGGGGTACTAATCATTACTTGAAAGTGTCATCAAGATTGGGTGAAAAAATGTGTGCTGAGATTTCAGGAAACTCGTAGATTTTGGAAGCTTGGCAACTCCTTTCCATGAAAGTGTTTTGTGCCAATCTCTGCTTAGGGATACATCAATAGGAAACAAACCATAGAGATAGAACTTGGAACTACATTATTTGGTCAAGTTTCAAAGAGCTAGCACAAATCGTGTTTGATTTAGAGTTCTAACTACATGTATCCATATAGGAGGAGACAGAGTGAAACCTAAAAATTAAAACTGTTACTGGAAAGAACGTTTTAACCTAAAGAACGATTTTGGTGAGCCAAGTGGGATTGGGGTACTGATCATTACCGGGAAGTGTTATCAAGATTGGGTGAAAAAATGTGTGCTGAGATTTCAGGAAACTTGTAATTTTTTGGAAGCTTGGCAACCCCTTTCCATGAAAGTGATTTGCGCCAGTCTCTGCTTAGGGCTACATCAATAGGAAACAAACCATAGAGATAGAACTTGGAACTACTTTCTTGTGTCAAGTTTCAAAGATCTAGGACAAACCGTGTTTGAAATGAGTTCCAACTACATGTATCCATACAGGAGAAAACAGAGTGAAACCTAAAAATTAAAACTGTTACTGCCAATCAACGGTTTAACCTAGAAGAATGAAATTTGGAGAGCCAAGTTCGATTGGAGTACTGATCATTTCCTGAAAGAGTCATCAAGATTGGGTGAAAAAATTTGTGCTGAGATTTCAGGAAACTCGTAGTTTTTTGGAGCTTGGCAACCCCTTTCCATGGAAGTGATTTGCGCCAGTTTCTGCTTAGGGCTACATCAATAGGAAACAAACCATAGAGATAGAACTTGGAACTACATTATTTGGTCAAGTTTCAAAGAGCTAGCACAAACCGTGTTTGATTTAGAGTTCCAACTACATTTATCCATATAGGAGAAAACAGAGTGAAACCTAAAAATTAAAACTGTTACTGCCAATGAACTGTTTAACCTAGAAGAAGGCAATTTGGTTAGCCAAGTGGGATTGGGGTAGTAATCATTACTTGAAAGTGTCATCAATATTGAGTGAAAAAATGTGTGCTGAGATTTCAGGAAACTCGTAGATTTTGGAAGCTTGGCAACTCCTTTCCATGAAAGTGATTTGTGCCAGTCTCTGCTTAGGGCTATATCAATAGGAAACAAATCATAGTGATAGAACTTGGAACTACATTATTTGGTCAAGTTTCAAAGAGCTAGCACAAACCGTGTTTGATTTAGAGTTCCAAATACATGTATCCATATAGGAGGAGACAGAGTGAAACCTAAAAATTAAAACTGTTACTGCCAAAGAACGTTTTAACCTAAAGAACAAAATTTGGTGAGCCAAGTGGGATTGGGGTACTGATCATTACCTGAAAGTGTCATCAAGAATGGGTGAAAAAATTTGTGCTGAGAATTGAGGAAACTCGTAGTTTTTTGGAAGCTTGGCAACCCCTTTCCATGAAAGTGATTTGCGCCAGTCTCTGCTAAGGGCTACATCAATAGGAAACAAACCATAGAGATAGAACTTGGAAGTACTTTATTGTGTCAAGTTTCAAAGAGCTAGCACAAACCGTCTTTGATTTAGAGTTCCAACTACATGTATCCATATAGGAGAAAACAGAGTGAAACCTAAAAATTAAAACTTTTACTGCCAACAAACGGTTTAACCTAGAAGAACGAAATTTGGTGAGCCAAGAGGGATTGGGGTTCTGATAATTACCTGAATGTGTCCCTAAGATTGGTTGAAAAAATGTGTGCTGAGAATTGAGGAAACTCGTAGTTTTTTGGAAGCTTGGCAACCCCTTTCCCTGAAAGTGATTTGCGCCAGTCTCTACTTAGGGCTACATCAATAGGAAACAAACCATAGAGATAGAACTTGGAACTACATTATTGTGTCAAGTTTCAAAGAGCTAGCACAAACCGTGTTTGATTTAGAGTTCCAACTACATATATACATATAGGAGAAAACAGAGTGAAACCTAAAAATTAAAACTGTTACTGCCAACGAACGGTTTAACATAGAAGAACCAAATTTGGTGAGCCAAGTGGGATTGGGGTACTGATCATTACCTGAAAGTGTCATAAAGATTGGGTGAAAAAATGTGTGCTGAGAATTGAGGAAACTCGTAGTTTTTTGGAAGCTTGGCAACCCCTTTCCATGAAAGTGATTTGCACCAGTCTCTGCTTAGGGCTACATCAATAGGAAACAAACCATAGAGACAGAACTTGGAAGTACTTTATTGTGTCAAGTTTCAAAGAGCTAGCAGAAACCGTCTTTGATTTAGAGTTCCAACTACATGTATCCATATAGGAGAAAACAGAGTGAAACCTAAAAATTTAAACTTTTACTGCCAACGAACGGTTTAACCTAGAAAAACGAAATTTGGTGAGCCAAGTGGGATTGGGGTACTGATCATTACCGGGAAGTGTCATCAAGATTGGGTAAAAAATATTTGTGCTGAGATTTCAGGAGACTCGTACTTTTTGGAAGCTTGGCAACCCCTTTCCATGAAAGTGATTTGCGCCAGTCTCTGCTTAGGGCTACATCAATAGGAAACAAACCATAGAGATAGAACTTGGAACTACTGTATTGTGTCAAGTTTCAAAGAGCTAGCACAAATCGTGTTTGATTTAGAGTTCCAACTACATGTATCCATATAGGAGAAAACAGAGTGAAACCTAAAAATTAAAACTGTTACTGCCAATGAACGGTTTAACCTAGAAGAACAAAATTTTGTGAGCCAAGTAGGATTGGGGTACTGATCATTACCGGGAAGTGTAATCAAGATTGGGTGAAAAAATGTGTGCTGAGATTTCAGGAAACTCGTAATTTTTTGGAAGCTTGGCAACCCCTTTCCATGAAAGTGATTTGCGCCAGTCTCTGCTTAGGGCTACATCAATAGGAAACAAACCATAGCGATAGAACTTGGAACTACTTTCTTGTGTCAAGTTTCAAAGATCTAGGACAAACCGTGTTTGAAATGAGTTCCAACTACATGTATCCATACAGGAGACAACAGAGTGAAACCTAAAAATTAAAACTGTTACTGCCAATCAACGGTTTAACCTAGAAGAATGAAATTTGGAGAGCCAAGTTTGATTGGAGTACTGATCATTTCCTGAAAGTGTCATCAAGATTGGGTGAAAAAATTTGTTCTGAGATTTCAGGAAACTCGTAGTTTTTTGGAGCTTGGCAACCCCTTTCCATTGAAGTGATTTCCGCCAGTTTCTGCTTAGGGCTACATCAATAGGAAAAAAACCATAGAGATAGAACTTGGAACTACTTTCTTGTGTCAAGTTTCAAATAGCTAGCACAATCAGTGTTTGATTTATAGTTCCAACTACATGTATCAATATAGGAGAAAACAGAGTGAAACCTAAAAATTAAAACTGTTACTGCCAACGAACGGTTTAACCTAGAAGAACGAAATTTGGTGAGCCAAGTGGGATTGGGGTACTGATCATTACCAGAAAGTGTCATCAAGATTGGTTGAAAAAATGTGTGCTGAGATTTCTGGAAACTCGTAGTTTTTTGGAAGGCTGACAACCCCTTTCCATGAAAGTGATTTGCGCCAGTCTCTGCTTAGGGCTACATCAATAGGAAACACACCTTAGAGATAGAACTTGGAATTACTTTATTGTGTCTAGTTTCAAAGAGCTAGCACAAACCGTCTTTGATTTAGATTTGCAACTACATGTATCCATATATGAGAAAACAGAGTGAAAACTAAAAATTAAAACTGTTACTGCCAAAGAACGGTTTAACATAGAAGAAGGAAATTTGGTGAGCCAAGTGGGACTGGGGTACTGATCATTACCTAAAAATGTCATCAAGATTGGGTGAAAAAATGTGTGCTGACATTTCAGTAAACTCGTAGTTTTTTGGAAGCTTGGCAATCCCTTTCCATGAAAGTGATTTGCGCCAGTCTCCGCTTAGGGCTACATTAATAGGAAACAAACCATAGAGATAGAACTTGGAACTACATTATTGTGTCAAGTTTCAAAGACCTAGCACAAACCGTGTTTGATTTAGAGTTCCAACTACATGTATCCATATAGGAGAAAACAGAATGATACCTAAAAATTAAAACTCTTACTGCCAATGAACGGTTTAACCTAGAAGAACGAAATTTGGTGAGCAAAGTGGATTGGGGTACTGATCGTTTCCTGAAAGTGTCATCAGATTGGGTGAAAAAATGTGTGCTGAGGTTTCATGAAACTCGTAGTTTTTTGGAAGCTTGGCAACCCCTTTCCATGAAAGTGATTTGCGCCAGTCTCTGCTTAGGGCTACATCAATAGGAGAAAAACCATAGAGATAGAACTTGGAACTACTTTCTTGTGTCAAGTTTCAAAGAGCTAGCACAAACCGTGTTTGAAATGAGTTCCAACATCATGTATCCATACAGGAGAAAACAGAGTGAAACCTAAAAATTAAAACTGTTACTGCCAATGAACGGTTTAACCTAGAAGAATGAAATTTGGAGAGCCAAGTTCGATTGGAGTACTGATCATTTCCTGAAAGTGTCATCAAGATTGGGTGAAAAAATGTGTGCTGAGATTTCAGGAAACTCGTAGTTTTTTGGAAGCTTGGCTACCCCTTTCCATGAAAGGGATTTGCGCCAGTCTCCGCTTAGGTTTATATCAATCGGAAACAATCCATAAGGATAGAACTTGGAACTATTTTAATGTTTCAAGTTTCAAAGAGCTAGCACAAACCGTGTTTGATTTAGATTTCCAACTACATGTATCCATATAGCAGAAAACAGAGTGAAACCTAAAAATTAAAACTGTAATGCCAACGAACGGTTTAACCTAGAAGAACGAAATTTGGTGACCAAGTGGGATTGGGGTACTGATCATTACCTGAAAGTGTCATCAAGATTGGGTGAAAAAATGTGTGCTGAGATTTCAGGAAACTCGTAGTTTTTTGAAATCTTGTAACCCCTTTCCATGAAAGTGATTTGCGCCAGTCTCTGATAGGGCTACATCAATAGGAAACAAACCATAGAGGTAGAACTTGGAACTACTTTCTTGTGTCAAGTTTCAAAGAACTAGCACAAACCGTGTTTGATTTAGAGTTCCAACTACATGTATCCATACAGGAGAAAACAGAGTGACACCGAAAATCTAAAACTGTTACTGCCAATGAACGGTTTAAGGTAGAAGAACAAAATTTGGTGAGCCATGTGTGATTGGGGTACTGATCATTACCTGAAAGTGTCATCAAGTTTGGGTGTAAAAAATAGTGCTCAGATTTTATGAAACTCGTAGTTTTTTGGAAGCTTGGCAACCCCTTTCCATGAAAGTGATTTGCGCCTGTCTCTGCTTAGGGCTACATCAATAGGAAAAAACCATAGAGATAGAACTTGGAACTACTATATTTTGTCAAGTTTCAAAGAGCTAGCACAAACCGTCTTTGACTTAGAGTTCCAACTACATGTATCCATATAGGAGAAAACAGAATGAAACCTAAAAATTAAAACTGTTACTCCCAAAGAACGGTTTAAAATAGAAGAACGAAATTTGGTGAGCCAAGTGGGATTGGGGTACTGATCATTACCTGAAAGTGTCATCAAGTTTGGGTGAAAAAATGTGTGCTGAGATTTCAGGAAACTCGAAGTTTTTTGGAAGCTTGGCAACTCCTTTCCATGAAAGTGATTTGCGCCAGTCTCTGATTAGGGCTACATCAATAGGAAACAAACCATAGAGATAGAACTTGGAACTACTTTATTGTGTCAAGTTTCAAAGAGCTAGCACAAACCGTCTTAGATTTAGAGTTCCAAATACATGTATCCATATAGGAGAAAACAGAGTGAAACCTAAAAAATTAAAACTGTTACTGCCAACGAACGATTTAACCTAGAAGAACGAAATTTGGTGAGCCAAGTGGGATTGGGGTACTGATCATTTCCTGAAAGTGTCATCAAAATTGGGTGAAAAAATGTATGCTGAGATTTCAGGAAACTCATAGTTTTTTGGAAGCTTGGCAACCCCTTTCCATGTAAGTGATGTGCGCCAGTCTCTGCTTAGGGCTACATCAATAGGAAACAAACCATAGAGATAGAACTTGGAACTGCATTCTTGCGTCAAGTTTCAAAGAGGTAGCACAAACCGTATTTGATTTATAATTCCAAAACCTGTATCCATATAGGAGAAAACAGAGTGAAACCTAAAAATTAAAACTGTTACAGCCAACGAACGGTTTAACCTAGAAGAACGAAATTTGGTGAGCCCAGTGGGATTTTGTTACTGATCATTAACTGAAAGTGTCATCAAGATTGGTTGAAAAAATGTGTGCTGAGATTTCAGGAAACTCGTAGGTTTTTGGAAGCTTGGCAACCCCTTTCCATGAAAGTGAGTTGCGCCAGTCTCTGCTTAGGGCTACATCAATAGGAAACAAACCATAGAGATAGAACTTGGAACTACTTTATTGTGTCAAGATTCAAAAAGCTAGCACAAACCGTCTTTGATTTAGAGTTCCAACATCATGTATCCATATAGGAGAAAACAGTGAAACAAAAAATGAAAACTATTACTGCCAACGAACTGTTTAACCTAGAAGAACGAAATTTCGTGAGCCAAGCGGGACTGGGGTACTAATAATTATCTGAAAGTGTCATCAAGATTGGGTGAAAAAATATGTGCCGAGATTTCAGGAAACTCGTAGTTTTTTGGAAGCTTGGCAACCACTTTCCATGAAAGTGATTTGCGCCCGACTCTGCTTAGGGCTACATCAATAGGAAAAAAACCATAGAGATAGAACTTGGAACTACTTTATTGTGTCAAGTTTCAAAGAGCTAGCACAAAGCGTCTTTGATTTAGAGTTCCAACTACATGAATCCATATAGGAGAAAACATAGTGAAACCTAAAAATTTAAACTGTTATTGCCAACGAACGGTTTAACCTAGAAGAACGAAATTTGGTGAGCCACGTTGGACTGGGGTACTGATAATTACCTGAAAGTGTCATCAGATTGGGTGAAAAAATATGTGCTGAGATTTCAGGAAACTCGTAGTTTTTTGGAAGCTTGGCAACCCCTTTCCATGAAAGTGATTTGCGCCAGTCTCTGCTTAGGGCTACATCAATAGGAAACAAACCATAGAGATAGAACTTGGAACTATTTTATTGTGTCAAGTTTCAAAGAGCTAGCACAAATCGTGTTTGATTTAGAGTTCCAACTACATGTATCCATATAGGAGAAAACAGAGTGAAAGCTAAAAATTAAAACTGTTACTGCCAATGAACGGTTTAACCTAGAAGAACGAAATTTGGTGAGCCAATTCGGATTGGGGTCCTGATCATCACCTGAAAGTGTCATCAAGATTGGGTGAAAAAATGTGTGATGAGATTTCAGGAAACTCGTAGTTTTTTGGAAGCTTGGCAACCCCTTTCCATGAAAGTGATTTGCGCCAGTCTCTGCTTAGGGCTACATAAATAGGAATCAAACCATAGAGAGAGAACTTGGAACTACTTTCTTGTGTCAAGTTTCAAAGAGCTAGCACAAACCGTGTTTGATTTAGAGTTCCAACTACATGTATCCATAAAGGAGAAAACAGAGTAAAATCTAAAAATTAATACTTTTACTGCCAATGAACGGTTTAACCTAGAAGAACGAAATTTTGAACCAATTCGGATTGGGGTCCTGATCATCACCTGAAAGTGTCATCAAGATTGGGTGAAAAAATGTGTGCTGAGATTTTAGGAAACTCGTAATTTTTTGGAAGCTTGTCAACCCCTTTCCATGAAAGTGATTTGCGCCAGTCTCTGCTTAGGGCTATATACTAGGAAACAAACCATAGAGATAGAACTTGGAAATACTTTATTGTGTCAAGTTTCAAAAAGCTAGCACAAACCGTGTTTGATTTAGAGTTCCAACTACATGTATCCATATAGGAGAAAACAGAGTGAAACCTAAATATTAAAACTGTTACTGCCAATGAACGGTTTAACCTAGAAGAACGAAATTTGGTGAGCCCAGTGGGATTGGGGTACTGATCATTACCTGAAAGTGTCATCAAGATTGGGTGCAAAAATGTGTGCTGAGATTTCAGGAAACTCGTAGTTTTTTGGAAGCTTGGCTACCCCTTTCCATGAAAGGGATTTGCGCCAGTCTCTGCTTAGGTTTATATCAATCGGAAACAATCCATAAGGATAGAACTTGGAACTATTTTAATGTTTCAAGTTTCAAAGAGCTAGCACAAACCGTGTTTGATTTAGATTTCCAACTACATGTATCCATATAGCAGAAAACAGAGTGAAACCTAAAAATTAAAACTGTAATGCCAACGAACGGTTTAACCTAGAAGAACGAAATTTGGTGACCAAGTGGGATTGGGGTACTGATCATTACCTGAAAGTGTCATCAAGATTGGGTGAAAAAATGTGTGCTGAGATTTCAGGAAACTCGTAGTTTTTTGAAATCTTGTAACCCCTTTCCATGAAAGTGATTTGCGCCAGTCTCTGCTTAGGGCTACATCAATAGGAAACAAACCATAGAGGTAGAACTTGGAACTACTTTCTTGTGTCAAGTTTCAAAGAACTAGCACAAACCGTGTTTGATTTAGAGTTCCAACTACATGTATCCATACAGGAGAAAACAGAGTGACACCTAAAATCTAAAACTGTTACTGCCAATGAACGGTTTAAGGTAGAAGAACAAAATTTGGTGAGCCATGTGTGATTGGGGTACTGATCATTACCTGAAAGTGTCATCAAGTTTGGGTGTAAAAAATAGTGCTCAGATTTTATGAAACTCGTAGTTTTTTGGAAGCTTGGCAACCCCTTTCCATGAAAGTGATTTGCGCCTGTCTCTGCTTAGGGCTACATCAATAGGAAAAAACCATAGAGATAGAACTTGGAACTACTATATTTTGTCAAGTTTCAAAGAGCTAGCACAAACCGTCTTTGACTTAGAGTTCCAACTACATGTATCCATATAGGAGAAAACAGAATGAAACCTAAAAATTAAAACTGTTACTCCCAAAGAACGGTTTAAAATAGAAGAACGAAATTTGGTGAGCCAAGTGGGATTGGGGTACTGATCATTACCTGAAAGTGTCATCAAGTTTGGGTGAAAAAATGTGTGCTGAGATTTCAGGAAACTCGAAGTTTTTTGGAAGCTTGGCAACTCCTTTCCATGAAAGTGATTTGCGCCAGTCTCTGCTTAGGGCTACATCAATAGGAAACAAACCATAGAGATAGAACTTGGAACTACTTTATTGTGTCAAGTTTCAAAGAGCTAGCACAAATCGTCTTAGATTTAGAGTTCCAAATACATGTATCCATATAGGAGAAAACAGAGTGAAACCTAAAAAATTAAAACTGTTACTGCCAACGAACGATTTAACCTAGAAGAACGAAATTTGGTGAGCCAAGTGGGATTGGGGTACTGATCATTTCCTGAAAGTGTCATCAAAATTGGGTGAAAAAATGTATGCTGAGATTTCAGGAAACTCATAGTTTTTTGGAAGCTTGGCAACCCCTTTCCATGTAAGTGATGTGCGCCAGTCTCTGCTTAGGGCTACATCAATAGGAAACAAACCATAGAGATAGAACTTGGAACTGCGTTCTTGCGTCAAGTTTCAAAGAGGTAGCACAAACCGTCTTTGATTTATAATTCCAAAACCTGTATCCATATAGGAGAAAACAGAGTGAAACCTAAAAATTAAAACTGTTACAGCCAACGAACGGTTTAACCTAGAAGAACGAAATTTGGTGAGCCCAGTGGGATTTTGTTACTGATCATTAACTGAAAGTGTCATCAAGATTGGTTGAAAAAATGTGTGCTGAGATTTCAGGAAACTCGTAGGTTTTTGGAAGCTTGGCAACCCCTTTCCATGAAAGTGATTTGCGCCAGTCTCTGCTTAGGGCTACATCAATAGGAAACAAACCATAGAGATAGAACTTGGAACTACTTTATTGTGTCAAGATTCAAAAAGCTAGCACAAACCGTCTTTGATTTAGAGTTCCAACATCATGTATCCATATAGGAGAAAACAGTGAAACAAAAAATGAAAACTATTACTGCCAACGAACTGTTTAACCTAGAAGAACGAAATTTCGTGAGCCAAGTGGGACTGGGGTACTAATAATTACCTGAAAGTGTCATCAAGATTGGGTGAAAAAATATGTGCCGAGATTTCAGGAAACTTGTAGTTTTTTGGAAGCTTGGCAACCACTTTCCATGAAAGTGATTTGCGCCCGACTCTGCTTAGGGCTACATCAATAGGAAAAAAACCATAGAGATAGAACTTGGAACTACTTTATTGTGTCAAGTTTCAAAGAGCTAGCACAAATCGTGTTTGATTTAGAGTTCCAACTACATGTATCCATATAGGAGAAAACAGAGTGAAAGCTAAAAATTAAAACTGTTACTGCCAATGAACGGTTTAACCTAGAAGAACGAAATTTGGTGAGCCACGTTGGACTGGGGTACTGATAATTACGTGAAAGTGTCATCAGATTGGGTGAAAAAATATGTGCTGAGATTTCAGGAAACTCGTAGTTTTTTGGAAGCTTGGCAACCCCTTTCCATGAAAGTGATTTGCGCCAGTCTCTGCTTAAGGCTACATCAATAGGAAACAAACCATAGAGATAGAACTTGGAACTATTTTATTGTGTCAAGTTTCAAAGAGCTAGCACAAATCGTGTTTGATTTAGAGTTCCAACTACATGTATCCATATAGGAGAAAACAGAGTGAAAGCTAAAAATTAAAACTGTTACTGCCAATGAACGGTTTAACCTAGAAGAACGAAATTTGGTGAGCCAATTCGGATTGGGGTCCTGATCATCACCTGAAAGTGTCATCAAGATTGGGTGAAACAATGTGTGATGAGATTTCAGGAAACTCGTAGTTTTTTGGAAGCTTGGCAACCCCTTTCCATGAAAGTGATTTGCGCCAGTCTCTGCTTAGGGCTACATAAATAGGAATCAAACCATAGAGATAGAACTTGGAACTACTTTCTTGTGTCAAGTTTCAAAGAGCTAGCACAAACCGTGTTTGATTTAGAGTTCCAACTACATGTATCCATAAAGGAGAAAACAGAGTAAAATCTAAAAATTAATACTTTTACTGCCAATGAACGGTTTAACCTAGAAGAACGAAATTTTGAGCCAATTCGGATTGGGGTCCTGATCATCACCTGAAAGTGTCATCAAGATTGGGTGAAAAAATGTGTGCTGAGATTTTAGGAAACTCGTAATTTTTTGGAAGCTTGTCAACCCCTTTCCATGAAAGTGATTTGCGCCAGTCTCTGCTTAGGGCTATATACTAGGAAACAAACCATAGAGATAGAACTTGGAAATACTTTATTGTGTCAAGTTTCAAAAAGCTAGCACAAACCGTGTTTGATTTAGAGTTCCAACTACATGTATCCATATAGGAGAAAACAGAGTGAAACCTAAATATTAAAACTGTTACTGCCAATGAACGGTTTAACCTAGAAGAACGAAATTTGGTGAGCCCAGTGGGATTGGGGTACTGATCATTACCTGAAAGTGTCATCAAGATTGGGTGCAAAAATGTGTGCTGAGATTTCAGGAAACTCGTAGTTTTTTGGAAGCTTGGCTACCCCTTTCCATGAAAGGGATTTGCGCCAGTCTCTGCTTAGGTTTATATCAATCGGAAACAATCCATAAGGATAGAACTTGGAACTATTTTAATGTTTCAAGTTTCAAAGAGCTAGCACAAACCGTGTTTGATTTAGATTTCCAACTACATGTATCCATATAGCAGAAAACAGAGTGAAACCTAAAAATTAAAACTGTAATGCCAACGAACGGTTTAACCTAGAAGAACGAAATTTGGTGACCAAGTGGGATTGGGGTACTGATCATTACCTGAAAGTGTCATCAAGATTGGGTGAAAAAATGTGTGCTGAGATTTCAGGAAACTCGTAGTTTTTTGAAATCTTGTAACCCCTTTCCATGAAAGTGATTTGCGCCAGTCTCTGCTTAGGGCTACATCAATAGGAAACAAACCATAGAGGTAGAACTTGGAACTACTTTCTTGTGTCAAGTTTCAAAGAACTAGCACAAACCGTGTTTGATTTAGAGTTCCAACTACATGTATCCATACAGGAGAAAACAGAGTGACACCTAAAATCTAAAACTGTTACTGCCAATGAACGGTTTAAGGTAGAAGAACAAAATTTGGTGAGCCATGTGTGATTGGGGTACTGATCATTACCTGAAAGTGTCATCAAGTTTGGGTGTAAAAAATAGTGCTCAGATTTTATGAAACTCGTAGTTTTTTGGAAGCTTGGCAACCCCTTTCCATGAAAGTGATTTGCGCCTGTCTCTGCTTAGGGCTACATCAATAGGAAAAAACCATAGAGATAGAACTTGGAACTACTATATTTTGTCAAGTTTCAAAGAGCTAGCACAAACCGTCTTTGACTTAGAGTTCCAACTACATGTATCCATATAGGAGAAAACAGAATGAAACCTAAAAATTAAAACTGTTACTCCCAAAGAACGGTTTAAAATAGAAGAAAGAAATTTGGTGAGCCAAGTGGGATTGGGGTACTGATCATTACCTGAAAGTGTCATCAAGTTTGGGTGAAAAAATGTGTGCTGAGATTTCAGGAAACTCGAAGTTTTTTGGAAGCTTGGCAACTCCTTTCCATGAAAGTGATTTGCGCCAGTCTCTGCTTAGGGCTACATCAATAGGAAACAAACCATAGAGATAGAACTTGGAACTACTTTATTGTGTCAAGTTTCAAAGAGCTAGCACAAACCGTCTTAGATTTAGAGTTCCAAATACATGTATCCATATAGGAGAAAACAGAGTGAAACCTAAAAAATTAAAACTGTTACTGCCAACGAACGATTTAACCTAGAAGAACGAAATTTGGTGAGCCAAGTGGGATTGGGGTACTGATCATTTCCTGAAAGTGTCATCAAAATTGGGTGAAAAAATGTATGCTGAGATTTCAGGAAACTCATAGTTTTTTGGAAGCTTGGCAACCCCTTTCCATGTAAGTGATGTGCGCCAGTCTCTGCTTAGGGCTACATCAATAGGAAACAAACCATAGAGATAGAACTTGGAACTGCGTTCTTGCGTCAAGTTTCAAAGAGGTAGCACAAACCGTCTTTGATTTATAATTCCAAAACCTGTATCCATATAGGAGAAAACAGAGTGAAACCTAAAAATTAAAACTGTTACAGCCAACGAACGGTTTAACCTAGAAGAACGAAATTTGGTGAGCCCAGTGGGATTTTGTTACTGATCATTAACTGAAAGTGTCATCAAGATTGGTTGAAAAAATGTGTGCTGAGATTTCAGGAAACTCGTAGGTTTTTGGAAGCTTGGCAACCCCTTTCCATGAAAGTGATTTGCGCCAGTCTCTGCTTAGGGCTACATCAATAGGAAACAAACCATAGAGATAGAACTTGGAACTACTTTATTGTGTCAAGATTCAAAAAGCTAGCACAAACCGTCTTTGATTTAGAGTTCCAACATCATGTATCCATATAGGAGAAAACAGTGAAACAAAAAATGAAAACTATTACTGCCAACGAACTGTTTAACCTAGAAGAACGAAATTTCGTGAGCCAAGTGGGACTGGGGTACTAATAATTACCTGAAAGTGTCATCAAGATTGGGTGAAAAAATATGTGCCGAGATTTCAGGAAACTCGTAGTTTTTTGGAAGCTTGGCAACCACTTTCCATGAAAGTGATTTGCGCCGGACTCTGCTTAGGGCTACATCAATAGGAAAAAAACCATAGAGATAGAACTTGGAACTACTTTATTGTGTCAAGTTTCAAAGAGCTAGCACAAAGCGTCTTTGATTTAGAGTTCCAACTACATGAATCCATATAGGAGAAAACATAGTGAAACCTAAAAATTTAAACTGTTATTGCCAACGAACGGTTTAACCTAGAAGAACGAAATTTGGTGAGCCACGTTGGACTGGGGTACTGATAATTACCTGAAAGTGTCATCAGATTGGGTGAAAAAATATGTGCTGAGATTTCAGGAAACTCGTAGTTTTTTGGAAGCTTGGCAACCCCTTTCCATGAAAGTGATTTGCGCCAGTCTCTGCTTAGGGCTACATCAATAGGAAACAAACCATAGAGATAGAACTTGGAACTATTTTATTGTGTCAAGTTTCAAAGAGCTAGCACAAATCGTGTTTGATTTAGAGTTCCAACTACATGTATCCATATAGGAGAAAACAGAGTGAAAGCTAAAAATTAAAACTGTTACTGCCAATGAACGGTTTAACCTAGAAGAACGAAATTTGGTGAGCCAATTCGGATTGGGGTCCTGATCATCACCTGAAAGTGTCATCAAGATTGGGTGAAAAAATGTGTGATGAGATTTCAGGAAACTCGTAGTTTTTTGGAAGCTTGGCAACCCCTTTCCATGAAAGTGATTTGCGCCAGTCTCTGCTTAGGGCTACATAAATAGGAATCAAACCATAGAGATAGAACTTGGAACTACTTTCTTGTGTCAAGTTTCAAAGAGCTAGCACAAACCGTGTTTGATTTAGAGTTCCAACTACATGTATCCATAAAGGAGAAAACAGAGTAAAATCTAAAAATTAATACTTTTACTGCCAATGAACGGTTTAAGCTAGAAGAACGAAATTTGGTGAGCCAAGTGGGATTGGGGTACTGATAATTACCGGGAATTGTCATCAAGATGGGGTGAAAAAATGTGTGCTGAGATTTTAGGAAACTCGTAATTTTTTGGAAGCTTGTCAACCCCTTTCCATGAAAGTGATTTGCGCCAGTCTCTGCTTAGGGCTATATACTAGGAAACAAACCATAGAGATAGAACCTGGAAATACTTTATTGTGTCAAGTTTCAAAAAGCTAGAACAAATCGTGTTTGATTTAGAGTTCCAACTTCATGTGTCCATATAGTAGAAACAGAGTGAAACCTAAATATTAAAACTGTTACTCCAAACGAACGGTTTAACCTAGAAGAACAAAATTTGGTGAGCCAAGTGGGATTGTGGTACTGATCATTACCGGAAAGTGTCATCAAGATTGGGTGAAAAAATGTGTGCTGAGAATTGAGGAAACTCGTAGTTTTTTGGAAGCTTGGCAACGCCTTTCCATGTAAGTGATGTGCGCCAGTCTCTGCTTAGGGCTACATCAATAGGAAACAAACCATAGAGATAGAACTTGGAACTGCGTTCTTTTGTCAAGTTTCAAAGAGGTAGCACAAACCGTCTTTGATTTATACTTCCAAAACATGTATCCATATAGGAGAAAACAGAGTGAAACCTAAAAATTAAAACTGTTACAGCCAACGAACGGTTTAACCTAGAAGAACGAAATTTGGTGAGCCCAGTGGGATTTTGTTACTGATCATTAACTGAAAGTGTCATCAAGATTGGTTGAAAAAATGTGTGCTGAGATTTCAGGAAACTCGTAGGTTTTTGGAAGCTTGGCAACCCCTTTCCATGAAAGTGATTTGCGCCAGTCTCTGCTTAGGGCTACATCAATAGGAAACAAACCATAGAGATAGAACTTGGAACTACTTTATTGTGTCAAGATTCAAAAAGCTAGCACAAACCGTCTTTGATTTAGAGTTCCAACATCATGTATCCATATAGGAGAAAACAGTGAAACAAAAAATGAAAACTATTACTGCCAACGAACTGTTTAACCTAGAAGAACGAAATTTCGTGAGCCATGTGGGACTGGGGTACTGATAATTACCTGAAAGTGTCATCAAGATTGGGTGAAAAAATATGTGCCGAGATTTCAGGAAACTCGTAGTTTTTTGGAAGCTTGGCAACCACTTTCCATGAAAGTGATTTGCGCCAGACTCTGCTTAGGGCTACATCAATAGGAAAAAAACCATAGAGATAGAACTTGGAACTACTTTATTGTGTCAAGTTTCAAAGAGCTAGCACAAAGCGTCTTTGATTTAGAGTTCCAACTACATGTATCCATATAGGAGAAAACATAGTGAAACCTAAAAATTTAAACTGTTATTGCCAACGAACGGTTTAACCTAGAAGAACGAAATTTGGTGAGCCACGTTGGACTGGGGTACTGATAATTACCTGAAAGTGTCATCAGATTGGGTGAAAAAATGTGTGCTGAGATTTCAGGAAACTCGTAGTTTTTTGGAAGCTTGGCAACCCCTTTCCATGAAAGTGATTTGCGCCAGTCTCTGCTTAGGGCTACATCAATAGGAAACAAACCATAGAGATAGAACTTGGAACTATTTTATTGTGTCAAGTTTCAAAGAGCTAGCACAAATCGTGTTTGATTTAGAGTTCCAACTACATGTATCCATATAGGAGAAAACAGAGTGAAAGCTAAAAATTAAAACTGTTACTGCCAATGAACGGTTTAACCTAGAAGAACGAAATTTGGTGAGCCAAGTGGGATTGGGGTCCAGATCATCACCTGAAAGTGTCATCAAGATTGGGTGAAAAAATGTGTGATGAGATTTCAGGAAACCCGTAGTTTTTTGGAAGCTTGGCAACCCCTTTCCATGAAAGTGATTTGCGCCAGTCTCTGCTTAGGGCTACATAAATAGGAATCAAACCATAGAGATAGAACTTGGAACTACTTTCTTGTGTCAAGTTTCAAAGAGCTAGCACAAACCGTGTTTGATTTAGAGTTCCAACTACATGTATCCATAAAGGAGAAAACAGAGTAAAATCTAAAAATTAATACTTTTACTGCCAATGAACGGTTTAAGCTAGAAGAACGAAATTTGGTGAGCCAAGTGGGATTGGGGTACTGATCATTACCGGGAATTGTCATCAAGATGGGGTGAAAAAATGTGTGCTGAGATTTTAGGAAACTCGTAATTTTTTGGAAGCTTGTCAACCCCTTTCCATGAAAGTGATTTGCGCCAGTCTCTGCTTAGGGCTATATACTAGGAAACAAACCATAGAGATAGAACTTGGAAATACTTTATTGTGTCAAGTTTCAAAAAGCTAGCACAAATCGTGTTTGATTTAGAGTTCCAACTTCATGTGTCCATATAGTAGAAACAGAGTGAAACCTAAATATTAAAACTGTTACTCCAAACGAACGGTTTAACCTAGAAGAACAAAATTTGGTGAGCCAAGTGGGATTGTGGTACTGATCACTACCGGAATGTGTCATCAAGATTGGGTGAAAAAATGTGTGCTGAGAATTGAAGAAACTCGTAGTTTTTTGGAAGCTTGGCAACCCCTTTCCATGAAAGTGATTTGCGCCAGTCTCTGCTTAGGGCTACATCAATAGGAAACAAACCATAGAGATAGAACTTGGAACTACTGTATTGTGTCAAGTTTCAAAGAGCTAGCACAAATCGTGTTTGATTTAGAGTTCCAACTACATGTATCCATATAGGAGAAAACAGAGTGAAACCTAAAAATTAAAACTGTTACTGTCAATGAACTGTTTAACCTAGAAGAAGGCAATTTGGTTAGCCAAGTGGGATTGGGGTAGTAATCATTACTTGAAAGTGTCATCAATATTGGGTGAAAAAATGTGTGCTTAGATTTCAGGAAACTCGTAGATTTTGGAAGCTTGGCAACTCCTTACCATGAAAGTGATTTGTGCCAGTCTCTGCTTAGGGCTATATCAATAGGAAACAAATCATAGTGATAGAACTTGGAACTACATTATTTGGTCAAGTTTCAAAGAGCTAGCACAAACCGTGTTTGATTTAGAGTTCCAAATACATGTATCCATATAGGAGGAGACAGAGTGAAACCTAAAAATTAAAACAGTTACTGCCAACGAACGGTTTAACCTAGAAGAACGAAATTTGGTGAGCCCAGTGGGATTGGGGTACTGATCATTACCTGAAAGTGTCATCAAGATTGGGTGCAAAAATGTGTGCTGAGATTTCAGGAAACTCGTAGTTTTTTGGAAGCTTGGCTACCCCTTTCCATGAAAGGGATTTGCGCCAGTCTCTGCTTAGGTTTATATCAATAGGAAACAATCCATAAGGATAGAACTTGGAACTATTTTAATGTTTCAAGTTTCAAAGAGCTAGCACAAACCGTGTTTGATTTAGATTTCCAACTACATGTATCCATATAGCAGAAAACAGATTGAAACCTAAAAATTAAAACTGTAATGCCAACGAACGGTTTAACCTAGAAGAACGAAATTTGGTGACCAAGTGGGATTGGGGTACTGATCATTACCTGAAAGTGTCATCAAGATTGGGTGAAAAAATGTGTGCTGAGATTTCAAGAAACTCGTAGTTTTTTGAAATCTTGTAACCCCTTTCCATGAAAGTGATTTGTGCCAGTCTCTGCTTAGGGGTACATCAATAGGAAACAAACCATAGAGGTAGAACTTGGAACTACTTTCTTGTGTCAAGTTTCAAAGAACTAGCACAAACCGAGTTTGATTTAGAGTTCCAACTACATGTATCCATACAGGAGAAAACAGAGTGACACCTAAAATCTAAAACTGTTACTGCCAATGAACGGTTTAAGGTAGAAGAACAAAATTTGGTGAGCCATGTGTGATTGGGGTACTGATCATTACCTGAAAGTGTCATCAAGTTTGGGTGTAAAAAATAGTGCTCAGATTTTATGAAACTCGTAGTTTTTTGGAAGCTTGGCAACCCCTTTCCATGAAAGTGATTTGCGCCTGTCTCTGCTTAGGGCTACATCAATAGGAAAAAAACATAGAGATAGAACTTGGAACTACTATATTTTGTCAAGTTTCAAAGAGCTAGCACAAACCGTCTTTGATTTAGAGTTCCAACTACATGTATCCATATAGGAGAAAACAGAATGAAACCTAAAAATTAAAACTGTTACTCCCAAAGAACGGTTTAAAATAGAAGAACGAAATTTGGTGAGCCAAGTGGGATTGGGGTACTGATCATTACCTGAAAGTGTCATCAAGTTTGGGTGAAAAAATATGTGCTGAGATTTCAGGAAACTCGTAGTTTTTTGGAAGCTTGGCAACTCCTTTCCATGAAAGTGATTTGCGCCAGTCTCTGCTTAGGGCTACATCAATAGGAAACAAACCATAGAGATAGTACTTGGAACTACTTTATTGTGTCAAGTTTCAAAGAGCTAGCACAAACCGTCTTAGATTTAGAGTTCCAAATACATGTATCCATATAGGAGAAAACAGAGTGAAACCTAAAAAATTAAAACTGTTACTGCCAACGAACGATTTAACCTAGAAGAACGAAATTTGGTGAGCCAAGTGGGATTGGGGTACTGAACATTTCCTGAAATTGTCATCAAAATTGGGTGAAAAAATGTATGCTGAGATTTCAGGAAACTCGTAGGTTTTTGGAAGCTTGGCAACCCCTTTCCATGAAAGTGATTTGCGCCAGTCTCTGCTTAGGGCTATATCAATAGGAAACAAACCATAGTGATAGAACTTGGAACTACTTTATTGTGTCAAGTTTCAAAGAGCTAGCACAAACAGTGTTTGATTTAGTGTTCCAACTACATGTATCAATATAGGAGAAAATAGAGTGAAACCTAAAAATTGAAACTGTTACTGCCAAGGAACGGTTTCACCTTGAAGAAGGAAATTTGGTGTGCCAAGTGGGATTGGCGTACTGATCATTACATGAAAGTGTCATCAAGTTAGGTTGAAAAAATGTTTGCTGAGATTTCAGGAAAGTTATAGTTTTTTGGAAGGTTGGCAACCCCTTTCCATGAAAGTGATTCGCGCCAGTCTCTGCTTAGGGCTAAATCAATAGGAAAGAAACCATAGAGACAGAACTTGGAACTACTTTATTGTGTCAAGTTTCAAAGAGCTAGCAAAAACCGTGTTTGATTTAGAGTTCCAAATACATGTATCCATATAGGAGAATACAGAGTGAAACCTAAAAATTAAAACTGTTACGGCAAACGAACGGTTTATCCTAGAAGAACAAAATTTGGTGAGCCGAGTGTAATTGGGGTCCTGATCATTATCGGAAAGTGTCATCAAGATTGGGTGAAAAAATGTGTGCTGAGATTTCAGGAAACTCGTAGTTTTTTGGAAGCTTGGCAACCCCTTTCCATGAAAGTGATTTGCGTCAGTCTCTGCTTAGGGCTACATCAATAGGAAACAAACCGTAGAGATAGAACTTGGAACTTCTTTATTGTGTCAAGTTTCAAAGAGCTAGCACAAACCGTGTTTGATTTAGAGTTCCAAATACATGTATCCATATAGGAGAATACAGAGTGAAATCTAAAAATTAAAACATTTACTGCTACGAACGGTTTAACCTAGAATAATGAAATTTGGTGAGCCAAGTGGTATTGGGGCACTGATCATTACCTGAAAGTTTCATCAAGTTTGGGTGAAAAAATGTGTGCTCAGATTTCAGGAAACTCGTAGTTTTTTTGGAAGCTTGGCAACCCCTTTCCATGAAAGTGATTTGTGCCAGTCTCTGCTTAGGGCTACATCAATAGGAAACAAACCATAGAGATAGAACTTGGAACTACTATATTGTGTCAAGTTTCAAAGAGCTAGCACAAACCGTCTTTGATTTAGAGTTCCAACTACATGTATCCGTATCGGAGAAAACAGAGTGAAACCTAAAAATTAAAACTGTTACTGCAAACGAACGGTTTAACCTAGAAGAACGAAATTTGGTGAGCCAAGTGAGATTGGGGAACTGATCATTACCTGAAAGTGTCATCAAGATTGGGTGAAAAAATGTGTGCTCAGATTTCAGGAAACTCGTAGTTTTTTGGAAGCTTGGCAACCCCTTTCCATGAAAGTGATTTGCGCCAGTCTCTGCTTAGGGATACATCAATAGGAAACAAACCATAGAGATAGAACTTGGAACTACTATATTGTGTCAAGTTTCAAAGAGATAGCACAAACCGTCTTTGACTTAAAGTTCCAACTACATGTATTCATATAGGAGAAAACAGAGTGAAACCTAAAAATTAAAACTGTTACTGCCAACGAAGGGTTTAACCTAGAAGAACGAAATTTGGTGAGCCAAGTGGGATTGGGGTACTGATCATTACCTGAACGTGCCATCAATATTGGGTGAAAAAATGTGTGCTGAGATTTCAGGAAACTCGTACATTTTTGGAAGCTTGGCAACCCCTTTCCATGAAAGTGATTTGTGCCAGTCTCTGCTTAGGGCTACATCAATAGGAAAAAAACTATAGAGATAGAACTTGGAACTACTTTATTGTGTCAAGTTTCAAAGAGATAGCACAAACCGTGTTTGATTTAGAGTTCCAACTACATGTATCCATATAGGAGAAAACAGAGTGGAATCCAAAAATTAAAACTGTTACTGCCAACGAATGGTTTAAACTAGAAGAACGAAATTTGGTGAGCCAAGTGGGATTGGGGTACTGATCATTACCGGAACGTGTCATCAAGATTGGGTGAAAAAATGTGTGGTGATATTTCAGGAAACTCGTAGGTTTTTGGAAGCTTGGCAACCACTTTCCATGTAAGTGATTGGCGCCAGTCTCTGCTTAGGGCTACATCAATAGGAAACAAACCATAGTGATAGAACTTGGAACTACTTTATTGTGTCAAGTTTCAAAGAGCTAGCACAAACCGTGTTTGATTTAGAGTTCCAACTACATGTATCCATATAGGAGAATACAGAGTGAAACCTAAAATTTAAAACTGTTACTGCAAACGAATGTTTTAAACTAGAAGAACAAAATTTGGTGAGCCGAGTGTAATTGGGGTCCTGATCATTATCGGAAAGTGTCATCAAGATTGGGTGAAAAAATGTGTGCTGAGATTTCAGGAAACTCGTAGTTTTTTGGAAGCTTGGCAACCCCTTTCCATGAAAGTGATTTGCGTCAGTCTCTGCTTAGGGCTACATCAATAGGAAACAAACCCTAGAGATAGAACTTGGAACTTCTTTATTGTGTCAAGTTTCAAAGAGCTAGCACAAACCGTGTTTGATTTAGAGTTCCAAATACATGTATCCATATAGGAGAATACAGAGTGAAACCTAAAAATTAAAACTGTTACAGCAAACGAACGGTTTATCCTAGAAGAACAAAATTTGGTGAGCCGAGTGTAATTGGGGTCCTGATCATTATCGGAAAGTGTCATCAAGATTGGGTGAAAAAATGTGTGCTGAGAATTGAGGAAATTCGTAGTTTTTTGGAAGCTTGGCAACCCCTTTCAATAAAAGTGATTTGCGCAAGTCTCTGCTTAGGGCTACATCAATAGGAAACAAACCATAGAGATAGAACTTGGAACTACTTTATTGTGTCAAGTTTCAAAGAGCTAGCACAAACCGTGTTTGATTTAGAGTTCCAACTACATGTATCCATATAGGAGAAAACAGAGTGAAATCTAAAAATTAAAACTTTTACTGCTACGAACGGTTTAACCTAGAATAATGAAATTTGGTGAGCCAAGTGGGATTGGGGCACTGATCATTACCTGAAAGTGTCATCAAGATTGGGTGAAAAAATGTGTGCTCAGATTTCAGGAAACTCGTAGTTTTTTTGGAAGCTTGGCAACCCCTTTCCATGAAAGTGATTTGCGCCAGTCTCTGCTTAGGGCTACATCAATAGGAAACAAACCATAGAGATAGAACTTGGAACTACTATATTGTGTCAAGTTTCAAAGAGCTAGCACAAACCGTGTTTGATTTAGAGTTCCAACTACATGTATTCATATAGGAGAAAACAGTGAAAACAAAAAATTAAAACTGTTACTGCCAAGGAACCGTTTAACCTAGAAGAACGAAATTTGGTGAACCAAGTATGATTGGGTACTGATCATTACCTGAAAGTGTCATCAAGATTGGGTGAAAAAATGTGTGCTGAGATTTCAGGAAACTCCTAGTTATTGGAAGCTTGGCAAATCCTTTCCATAAATGTGATTTGCGCCATCTCTGCATAGGGCTACATCAATAGGAAACAAACCATAGAGATAGAACTTGGAACTACTTTATTGTGTCAAGTTTCAAAGAGCTAGCACAAACCGTGTTTGATTTAGAGTTCCAACTACATGTATCCATATAGGAGAAAACAGAGTGGAATCCAAAAATTAAAACTGTTACTGCCAACGAACGGTTTAAACTAGAAGAACGAAATTTGGTGAGCCAAGTGGGATTGGGGTACTGATCATTACCGGAACGTGTCATCAAGATTGGGTGAAAAAATGTGTGGTGATATTTCAGGAAACTCGTAGGTTTTTGGAAGCTTGGCAACCACTTTCCATGTAAGTGATTGGTGCCAGTCTCTGCTTAGGGCTACATCAATAGGAAACAAACCATAGTGATAGAACTTGGAACTACTTTATTGTGTCAAGTTTCAAAGAGCTAGCACAAACCCTGTTTGATTTAGAGTTCCAACTACATGTATCCATATAGGAGAATACAGATGAAACCTAAAATTTAAAACTGTTACTGCAAATGAATGTTTTAAACTAGAAGAACAAAATTTGGTGAGCCGAGTGTAATTGGGGTCCTGATCATTATCGGAAAGTGTCATCAAGATTGGGTGAAAAAATGTGTGCTGAGATTTCAGGAAACTCGTAGTTTTTTGGAAGCTTGGCAACCCCTTTCCATGAAAGTGATTTGCGTCAGTCTCTGCTTAGGGCTACATCAATAGGAAACAAACCGTAGAGATAGAACTTGGAACTTCTTTATTGTGTCAAGTTTCAAAGAGCTAGCACAAACCGTGTTTGATTTAGAGTTCCAACTACATGTATCCATATAGGAGAATACAGAGTGAAACCTAAAAATTAAAACTGTTACGGCAAACGAACGGTTTATCACAGAAGAACAAAATTTGGTGAGCCGAGTGTAATTGGGGTCCTGATCATTATCGGAAAGTGTCATCAAGATTGGGTGAAAAAATGTGTGCTGAGAATTGAGGAAATTCGTAGTTTTCTGGAAGCTTGGCAACCCCTTTCCATAAAAGTGATTTGCGCAAGTCTCTGCTTAGGGCTACATCAATAGGAAACAAACCATAGAGATAGAACTTGGAACTACTTTATTGTGTCAAGTTTCAAAGAGCTAGCACAAACCGTGTTTGATTTAGAGTTCCAACTACATGTATCCATATAGGAGAAAACAGAGTGAAATCTAAAAATTAAAACTTTTACTGCTACGAACGGTTTAACCTAGAATAATGAAATTTGGTGAGCCAAGTGGGATTGGGGCACTGATTATTACCGGAAAGTGTCATCAAGATTGGGTGAAAAAAATGTGTGTTGAAATTTCAGGAAACTCGTAGTTTTTTGGAAGCTTGGCAACCCCTTTCCATGAATGTGATTTGTGCCAGTCTCTGCTTGGGGTACATCAATAGGAAACAAACCATAGTGATAGAACTTGGAACTACTTTATTGTGTCAAGTATCAAATAGCTAGCACAAACCGTGTTTGATTTAGAGTTCCAACTACATGTATCCATATAGGAGAAAACAGAGTGGAACCCAAAAATTAAAACTTGTACTGCCAACGAACGGTTTAACCTAGAAGAAAGAAATTTGGTGAGCCAATTGGGACTGGGGTACTGATCATTACCTGAAAGTGTCATCAAGATTGGTTGAAAAAATGTGTGCTGAGATTTCAGGAAACTCGTAGGTTTTTGGAAGCTTGCCAACCCCTTTCGATGAAAGTGATTTGTGCCAGTCTCTGCTTAGGGCTATATCAATAGGACAGAAACCATAGAGATAGAACTTGGAACTACTTTATTGTGTCAAGTTTCAAAGAGCTAGCACAAACCGTGTTTGATTTAGAGTTCCAACTACATGTATCCATTTAGGAGAAAACAGAATGAAACCTAAAAATTAAAACTGTTACTGCCAACGAACGGTTTAACCTAGAAGAATGAAATTTGGTGAACCAAGTGGGATTGGGTACTGATCATTACCTGAAAGTGTCATCAAGATTGGGTGAAAAAATGTGTGCTGAGAATTGAGGAAATTCGTAGTTTTTTGGAAGCTTGGCAACCCCTTTCCATAAAAGTGATTTGCGCAAGTCTCTGCTTAGGGCTACATCAATAGGAAACAAACCATAGAGATAGAACTTGGAACTACTGTATTGTGCCAAGTTTCAAAGAGCTAGCAAAAACCGTCTTTGATTTAGAGTTCCAACTACATGTATCCATATAGGAGAAAACAGAGTGAAACCCAAAAATTAAAACTGTTACTGCCAACGAACGGTTTAACCTAGAAGAACTAAATTTGGTGAGCCAAGTCGTATTCTGGTACTGATCATTACTGGAAAGTGTCATCAAGATTGGTGAAAAACTGTGTGCTGAGATTTCAGGAAACCCGTAGGTTTTTGGAAGCTTGGCAACCCCTTTCCGTGAAAGTGATTTGCGCCAGTCTCTGCTTAGGGCTACATCAATAGGAAACAAACCATAGAGATAGAACTTGGAACTACTTTATTGTGTCAAGTTTAAAAGAGCTAGCACAAACCGTGTTTGATTTACAGTTCCAACTACATGTATCCATATAGGAGAAAACAGAGTGAAACCTAAAAATTAAAACTGTTACTGCCAACGAACGGTTTAACCTAGAAGAACGAAATTTGGTGAGCCAAGTGGGATTGGCGTACTGGTCATTACCTGAAAGTGTCATCAAGATTGGGTGAAAAAATGTGTTCTGAGATTTCAGGAAACTCGTAGGTTTTTGGAAGCTTGCCAACCCCTTTCCATGAAAGTGATTTGCGCCTGTCTCTGCTTTGGGCTACATCAATAGGATAAAAACCATAGAGATAGAACTTGGAACTACTTTATTGTGTCAAGTTTCAAAGAGCTAGCACAAACCGTGTTTGATTTAGAGTTCCAACTACATGTATCCATATAGGAGAAAACAGAGTGAAACCTAAAAATTAAAACTGTTACTGCCAACGAACGGTTTAACCTAGAAGAAAGAAATTTGGTGAGCCAATTGGGAATGGGGTACTGATCATTACCTGAAAGTGTCATCAAGATTGGTTGAAAAACTGTGATCTGAGATTTCAGGAAACTCGTAGGTTTTTGGAAGCTTGCCAACCCCTTTCCATGAAAGTGATTTGTGCCAGTCTCTGCTTAGGGCTATATAAATAGGAAACAAACCATAGAGATAGAACTTGGAACTACTTTATTGTGTGAAGTTCAAAGAGCTAGCAGAAAGCGTGTTTGATTTACAGATCCAACTACATGTATCCATATAGGAGAAAACAGAGTGAAACCTAAAAATTAAAACTGTTACTGCCAATGAACGGTTTAATATAGAAGAACGAAATTTGGTGAGCCAAGTGGGATTGGGGTACTGATCATTACCTGAACGTGCCATCAAGATTGGGTGAAAAAATGTGTGCTGAGATTTCAGGAAACTCGTAGATTTTTGGAAGCTTGGCAACCCCTTTCCATGAAAGTGATTTGCGCCAGTCTCTGCTTAGGGCTACATCAATAGGAAAAAAACTATAGAGATAGAACTTAAAACTACTTTATTGTGTCAAGTTTCATAGAGCTAGCACAAACCGTGTTTGATTTAGAGTTCCAACTACATGTATTCATATAGGAGAAAACAGTGAAAACAAAAAATTAAAACTGTTACTGCCAAGGAACCGATTAACCTAGAAGAACGAAATTTGGTGAACCAAGTATGATTGGGTACTGATCATTACCTGAAAGTGTCATCAAGATTGGGTGAAAAAATGTGTGCTGAGATTTCTGGAAACTCCTAGTTATTGGAAGCTTGGCAACTCCTTTCCATAAATGTGATTTGCGCCATCTCTGCATAGGGCTACATCAATAGGAAACAAACCATAGAGATAGAACTTGGAACTACTTTATTGTGTCAAGTTTCAAAGAGCTAGCACAAACCGTGTTTGATTTAGAGTTCCAACTACATGTATCCATATAGGAGAAAACAGAGTGGAATCCAAAAATTAAAACTGTTACTGCCAACGAACGGTTTAAACTAGAAGAACGAAATTTGGTGAGCAAAGTGGGATTGGGGTACTGATCATTACCGGAACGTGTCATCAAGATTGGGTGAAAAAATGTGTGGTGATATTTCAGGAAACTCGTAGGTTTTTGGAAGCTTGGCAACCACTTTCCATGTAAGTGATTGGCGCCAGTCTCTGCTTAGGTCTACATCAATAGGAAACAAACCATAGTGATAGAACTTGGAACTACTTTATTGTGTCAAGTTTCAAAGAGCTAGCACAAACCGTGTTTGATTTAGAGTTCCAACTACATGTATCCATATAGGAGAATACAGAGTGAAACCTAAAATTTAAAACTGTTACTGCAAACGAATGTTTTAAACTAGAAGAACAAAATTTGGTGAGCCGAGTGTAATTGGGGTCCTGATCATTATCGGAAAGTGCCATCAAGATTGGGTGAAAAAATGTGTGCTGAGATTTCAGGAAACTCGTAGTTTTTTGGAAGCTTGGCAACCCCTTTCCATGAAAGTGATTTGCGTCAGTCTCTGCTTAGGGCTACATCAATAGGAAACAAACCGTAGAGATAGAACTTGGAACTTCTTTATTGTGTCAAGTTTCAAAGAGCTAGCACAAACCGTGTTTGATTTAGAGTTCCAAATACATGTATCCATATAGGAGAATACAGAGTGAAACCTAAAAATTAAAACTGTTACGGCAAACGAACGGTTTATCCTAGAAGAACAAAATTTGGTGAGCCGAGTGTAATGGGGGTCCTGATCATTATCGGAAAGTGTCATCAAGATTGGGTGAAAAAAAGTGTGCTGAGAATTGAGGAAATTCGTAGTTTTTTGGAAGCTTGGCAACCCCTTTCCATAAAAGTGATTTGCGCAACTCTCTGCTTAGGGCTACATCAATAGGAAACAAACCATAGAGATAGAACTTGGAACTACTTTATTGTGTCAAGATTCAAAGAGCTAGCACAAACCGTGTTTGATTTAGAGTTCCAACTACATGTATCCATATAGGAGAAAACAGAGTGAAATCTAAAAATTAAAACTTTTACTGCTACGAACGGTTTAACCTAGAATAATGAAATTTGGTGAGCCAAGTGGGATTGGGGCACTGATTATTACCGGAAAGTGTCATCAAGATTGGGTGAAAAAATGTGTGTTCAAATTTCAGGAAACTCGTAGTTTTTTGGAAGCTTGGCAACCCCTTTCCATGAATGTGATTTGTGCCAGTCTCTTTTTGGGGTACATCAATAGGAAACAAACCATAGTGATAGAACTTGGAACTACTTTATTGTGTCAAGTATCAAATAGCTAGCACAAACCGTGTTTGATTTAGAGTTCCAACTACATGTATCCATATAGGAGAAAACAGAGTGGAACCCAAAAATTAAAACTGGTACTGCCAACGAACGGTTTAACCTAGAAGAAAGAAATTTGGTGAGCCAATTGGGACTGGGGTACTGATCATTACCTGAAAGTGTCATCAAGATTGGTTGAAAAAATGTGTGCTGAGATTTCAGGAAACTCGTAGGTTTTTGGAAGCTTGCCAACCCCTTTCCATGAAAGAGATTTGCGCCAGTCTCTGCTTAGGGCTACATCAATAGGAAACAAACCATACAGATAGAACTTGGAACTACTTTATTGTGCCAAGTTTCAAAGAGCTAGCACAAACCGTGTTTGATTTAGAGTTCCAACTACATGTATCCATATAGGAGAAAACAGAGTGAAACCTAAAAATTAAAACTGTTACTGCCAACAAACGGTTTAACCTAGAAGAACGAAATTTGGTGAGCCAAGTGGGATTGCGGTACTGATCATTATCTGATAGTGTCATCAAGTTTTGGTGAAAAAGTGTGTGCTGAGATTTCAGGAAACTCGTAGTTTTTTGGAAGCTTGGCAACCCCTTTCCATTAAAGTGAGTTGCGCTGGTCTCTGCTTAGGGCTACATCAATCGGAAACAAACCAAAGAGATAGAACTTGGAACTACTTTATTGTGTCAAGTTTCAAAGAGCTAGCACAAACCGTGTTTGATTTAGAGTTCCAACTACATGTATCCATATAGCAGAAAACAGAGTGAAACCTAAAAATTAAAACTGTTACTGCGAACGAACTGTTTAACCTAGAAGAACGGAATTTGGTGAGCCAAGTGTGATTGCGGTACTGATCATTACCTGAAAGTGTCATCATGATTGGGTGAAAAAATGTGTGCTGAGATTTCAGGAAACTCGTAGTTTTTTGGAAGCTTGGCAACCCCTTTCCATGAAAGTGAGTTGCGCTGGTCTCTGCTTAGGGCTACATTAATCGGAAACAAAGCATAGAGATAGAACTTGGAACTACTTTATTGTGTCAAGTTTCAAAGAGCTAGCACAAACCGTGTTTGATTTAGCTTTCCAACTACATGTATCCATATAGAAGAAAACAGAGTGAAACCTAAAAATTAAAACTGTTACTGCCAACGAACGGTTTAACCTAGAAGAACGAAATTTGGTGAGCCAAGTGGGACTGTGGTACTGATCTTTACCTTAAAGTGTCATCAAGATTGGGTGAAAAAATGTTTGCTGAGATTTCAGGAAACTCGTAGTTTTTTGGAATCTTGGCAACCCCTTTCCATGAAAGTGATTTGCGCCAGTCTCTGCTTAGGGCAACATCAATAGAAAACAAACCATACAGATAGAACTTGGAACTACATTATTGTATCAAGTATCAAAGAGCTAGCACAAACCGTGTTTGATTTAGAGTTCCAACTACATGTATCCATATAGGAGAAAACAGAGTGAAACCTAAAAATTAAAACTTTTACTGCCAACAAACGGTTTAACGTAGAAGAACGAAATTTGGTGAGCCAAGTGGGATTGGTGTACTGATCATTCTGAGAAAGTGTCATCAAGATTGGGTGAAAAAATGAGTGCTGACATTTCAGGAAACTCGTAGTTTTTTGGAAGCTTGGCAACCCCTTTCCATGAAAGTGAGTTGCGCTGGTCTCTGCTTAGGGCTACATCAATAGGAAACAAACCATACAGATAGAACTTGGAACTACTTTATTGTGCCAAGTTTCAAAGAGCTAGCACAAACCGTGTTTGATTTAGAGTTCCAACTACATGTATCCATATAAGAGAAAACAGAGTGAAACCTAAAAATTAAAACTGTTACTGCCAACGAACTGTTTAACCTAGAAGAACGAAATTTGGTGAGCCAAGTGGGATTGCGGTACTGATCATTACCTGAAAGTGTCATCAAGATTGGGTGAAAAAGTGTGTGCTGAGATTTCAGGAAACTCGTAGTTTTTTGGAAGCTTGGCAACCCCTTTCCATGAAAGTGATTTGCGCCAGTCTCTGCTTGGGAATACATCAATAGGAAAAAAACATACAGATAGAACTTGGAACTACTTTATTGTGTCAAGTTTCAAAGAGCTAGCACAAACCGTGTTTGATTTAGAGTTCCAACTACATGTATCCATATAGGAGAAAACAGAGTGAAACCTAAAAATTAAAACATTTACTGCCAACAAACGGTTTAACGTAGAAGAACGAAATTTGGTGAGCCAAGTGGGATTGGTGTACTGATCATTCTGAGAAAGTGTCATCAAGATTGGGTGAAAAAATGAGTGCTGAGATTTCAGGAAACTCGTAGTTTTTTGGAAGCTTGTCAACCCCTTTCCATGAAAGTGATTTGCGCCAGTCTATTGTTGGGGAACATCAATAGGAAACAAACCATACAGACAGAACTTGGAACTACTTTATTGTGCCAAGTTTCAAAGAGATAGCACAAACCGTGTTTGATTTAGAGTTCCAACTACATGTATCCATATAGGAGAAAACAGAGTGAAACCTAAAAATTAAAACTGTCACTGCCAACGAATGGTTTAACCTAGAAGAACAAAATTTGGTGAGCCAAGTGGGATTGCGGTACTGATCATTATCTGAAAGTGTCATCAAGATTGGGTGAAAAAATGTGTGCTGAGATTTCAGGAAACTCGTAATTTTTTGGAAGCTTGGCAACCCCTTTCCATGAAAGTGAGTTGTGCTGGTCTCTGCTTAGGGCTACATCAATCGGAAACAAACCATAGAGATAGAACTTGGAACTACTTTATTGTGTCAAGTTTCAAAGAGCTAGCACAAACCGTGTTTGATTTAGAGTTCCAACTACATGTATCCATATAGGAGAAAACAGAGTGAAACCTAAAAATTAAAACTGTTACTGCCAACGAACGGTTTAACCTAGAAGAACGAAATTTGGTGAGCCAAGTGGGATTGCGGTACTGATCATTACCTGAAAGTGTCATCAAGATTGGGTGAAAAAATGTGTGCTGAGATTTCAGGAAACTCGTAGTTTTTTGGAAGCTTGGCAACCCCTTTCCATGAAAGTGATTTGCGCCAGTCTCTGCTTTTGGCAACATCAATAGGAAACAAACCATACAGATAGAACTTGGAAGTACTTTATTGTGTCAAGTTTCAAAGTGCTAGCACAAACCGTGTTTGATTTAGAGTTCCAACTACATGTATCCGTATAGGAGAAAACAGACTGAAACCTAAAAATTAAAACTGATACTGCCAACGAACGCTTTAACCTAGAAGAACGAAATTTGGTGAGCCAAGTGGGATTGCGGTACTGATCATTACCTGAAAGTGTCATCAAGATTGGGTGAAAAAGTGTGTGCTGAGATTTCAGGAAACTCGTAGTTTTTTGGAAGCTTGGCAACCCCTTTCCAGGAAAGTGATTTGCGCCAGTCTCTGCTTGGGAATACATCAAGAGGAAACAAACCATACAGATAGAACTTGGAACTACTTTATTGTGTCAAGTTTCAAAGAGCTAGCACAAACCGTGTTTGATTTAGAGTTCCAACTACATGTATCCATATAGGAGAAAACAGAGTGAAACCTAAAAATTAAAACTTTTACTGCCAACAAACGGTTTAACCTAGAAGAACGATATTTGGTGAGCCAAGTGGGATTGGTGTACTGATCATTCTGAGAAAGTGTCATCAAGATTGGGTGAAAAAATGTGTGCTGAGATTTCAGGAAACTCGTAGTTTTTTGGAAGCTTGGCAACCCCTTTCCATGAAAGTGAGTTGCGCTGGTCTCTGCTTAGGGCTACATCAATCGGAAACAAACAATAGAGATAGAACTTGGAACTACTTTATTGTGTCAAGTTTCAAAGAGCTAGCACAAACCGTGTTTGATTTAGAGTTCCAACTACATGTATCCATATAGGAGAAAACAGAGTGAAACCTAAAAATTAAAACTGTTACTGCCAACAAATGGTTTAAACTAGAAGTACGAAATTTGGTGAGCCAAGTGGGAATGGGGTACTGATCATTACCTGAAAGTGTCATCAAGATTGGGTGAAAAAGTGTGTGCTGAGATTTCAGGAAACTCGTAGTTTTTTGGAAGCTTGGCAACCCCTTTCCATGAAAGAGATTTGCGCCAGTCTCTGCTTAGGGCTACATCAATAGGAAACAAACCATACAGATAGAACTTGGAACTAATTTATTGTGCCAAGTTTCAAAGAGCTAGCACAAACCGTGTTTGATTTAGAGTTCCAACTACATGTATCCATATAGGAGAAAACAGAGTGAAACTTAAAAATTAAAACTGTTACTGCCAACAAACGGTTTAACCTAGAAGAACGAAATTTGGTGAGCCAAGTGGGATTGCGGTACTGATCATTATCTGAAAGTGTCATCAAGATTTGGTGAAAAAGTGTGTGCTGAGATTTCAGGAAACTCGTAGTTTTTTGGAAGCTTGGCAACCCCTTTCCATTAAAGTGAGTTGCGCTGGTCTCTGCTTAGGGCTACATCAATCGGAAACAAACCAAAGAGATAGAACTTGGAACTACTTTATTGTGTCAAGTTTCAAAGAGCTAGCACAAACCGTGTTTGATTTAGAGTTCCAACTACATGTATCCATATAGCAGAAAACAGAGTGAAACCTAAAAATTAAAACTGTTACTGCGAACGAACTATTTAACCTAGAAGAACGGAATTTGGTGAGCCAAGTGTGATTGCGGTACTGATCATTACCTGAAAGTGTCATCATGATTGGGTGAAAAAATGTGTGCTGAGATTTCAGGAAACTCGTAGTTTTTTGGAAGCTTGGCAACCCCTTTCCATGAAAGTGAGTTGCGCTGGTCTCTGCTTAGGGCTACATCAATCGGAAACAAAGCATAGAGATAGAACTTGGAACTACTTTATTGTGTCAAGTTTCAAAGAGCTAGCACAAACCGTGTTTGATTTAGCTTTCCAACTACATGTATCCATATAGAAGAAAACAGAGTGAAACCTAAAAATTAAAACTGTTACTGCCAACGAACGGTTTAACCTAGAAGAACAAAATTTGGTGAGCCAAGTGGGAATGGGGTACTGATTATTACCTGAAAGTGTCATCAAGATTGGGTGAAAAAATGTGTGCTGAGATTTCAGGAAACTCGTATTTTTTTTTGGAAGCTTGGCAACCCCTTTCCATGAAAGTGATTTGCACCGGTCTCTACTTATGGCTACATCAATAGGAAACAAACCATAGAGAGAGAACGTGGACCTACTTTATTGTGTCAAGTTTCAAAGAGCTAGCACAAACCGTGTTTGATTTAGCTTTCCAACTACATGTATCCATATAGAAGAAAACAGAGTGAAACCTAAAAATTAAAACTGTTACTGCCAACGAACGGTTTAACCTAGAAGAACGAAATTTGGTGAGCCAAGTGGGACTGTGGTACTGATCTTTACCTTAAAGTGTCATCAAGATTGGGTGAAAAAATGTTTGCTGAGATTTCAGGAAACTCGTAGTTTTTTGGAATCTTGGCAACCCCTTTCCATGAAAGTGATTTGCGCCAGTCTCTGCTTAGGGCAACATCAATAGAAAACAAACCATACAGATAGAACTTGGAACTACATTATTGTATCAAGTATCAAAGAGCTAGCACAAACCGTGTTTGATTTAGAGTTCCAACTACATGTATCCATATAGGAGAAAACAGAGTGAAACCTAAAAATTAAAACTTTTACTACCAACAAACGGTTTAACGTAGAAGAACGAAATTTGGTGAGCCAAGTGGGATTGGTGTACTGATCATTCTGAGAAAGTGTCATCAAGATTGGGTGAAAAAATGAGTGCTGACATTTCAGGAAACTCGTAGTTTTTTGGAAGCTTGGCAACCCCTTTCCATGAAAGTGAGTTGCGCTGGTCTCTGCTTAGGGCTACATCAATAGGAAACAAACCATACAGATAGAACTTGGAACTACTTTATTGTGCCAAGTTTCAAAGAGCTAGCACAAACCGTGTTTGATTTAGAGTTCCAACTACATGTATCCATATAGGAGAAAACAGAGTGAAACCTAAAAATTAAAACTGTTACTGCCAACAAACTGTTTAACCTAGAAGAACGAAATTTGGTGAGCCAAGTGGGATTGCGGTACTGATCATTACCTGAAAGTGTCATCAAGATTGGGTGAAAAAGTGTGTGCTGAGATTTCAGGAAACTCGTAGTTTTTTGGAAGCTTGGCAACCCCTTTCCATGAAAGTGATTTGCACCAGTCTCTGCTTGGGAATACATCAATAGGAAACAAACCATACAGATAGAAATTGGAACTACTTTATTGTGTCAAGTTTCAAAGAGCTAGCACAAACCGTGTTTGATTTAGAGTTCCAACTACATGTATCCATATAGGAGAAAACAGAGTGAAACCTAAAAATTAAAACTGTTACTGCCAACGAACGGTTTAACCTAGAAGAAAGAAATTTGGTGAGCCAAGTGGGTCTGTGGTACTAATCATTACCTGAAAGTGTCATCAAGTTTGGGTGAAAAAATGAGTGCTGAGATTTCAGGAAACTCGTCGTTTTTTGGAAGCTTGTCAACCCCTTTCCATGAAAGTGATTTGAGCCAGTCTATTGTTGGGGAACATCAATAGGAAACAAACCATACAGATAGAACTTGGAACTACTTTATTGTGCCAAGTTTCAAAGAGATAGCACAAACCGTGTTTGATTTAGAGTTCCAACTATATGTATCCATATAGGAGAAAACAGAGTGAAACCTAAAAATTAAAACTGTCACTGCCAACGAATGGTTTAACCTAGAAGAACAAAATTTGGTGAGCCAAGTGGGATTGCGGTACTGATCATTATCTGAAAGTGTCATCAAGATTGGGTGAAAAAATGTGTGCTGAGATTTCAGGAAACTCGTAATTTTTTGGAAGCTTGGCAACCCCTTTCCATGAAAGTGAGTTGTGCTGGTCTCTGCTTAGGGCTACATCAATCGGAAACAAACCATAGAGATAGAACTTGGAACTACTTTATTGTGTCAAGTTTCAAAGAGCTAGCACAAACCGTGTTTGATTTAGAGTTCCAACTACATGTATCCATATAGGAGAAAACAGAGTGAAACCTAAAAATTAAAACTGTTACTGCCAACGAACGGTTTAACCTAGAAGAACGAAATTTGGTGAGCCAAGTGGGATTGCGGTACTGATCATTACCTGAAAGTGTCATCAAGATTGGGTGAAAAAGTGTGTGCTGAGATTTCAGGAAACTCGTAGTTTTTTGGAAGCTTGGCAACCCCTTTCCAGGAAAGTGATTTGCGCCAGTCTCTGCTTGGGAATACATCAATAGGAAACAAACCATACAGATAGAACTTGGAACTACTTTATTGTGTCAAGTTTCAAAGAGCTAGCACAAACCGTGTTTGATTTAGAGTTCCAACTACATGTATCCATATAGGAGAAAACAGAGTGAAACCTAAAAATTAAAACTTTTACTGCCAACAAACGGTTTAACCTAGAAGAACGAAATTTGGTGAGCCAAGTGGGATTGGTGTACTGATCATTCTGAGAAAGTGTCATCAAGATTGGGTGAAAAAATGTGTGCTGAGATTTCAGGAAACTCGTAGTTTTTTGGAAGCTTGGCAACCCCTTTCCATGAAAGTGAGTTGCGCTGGTCTCTGCTTAGGGCTACATCAATCGGAAACAAACAATAGAGATAGAACTTGGAACTACTTTATTGTGTCAAGTTTCAAAGAGCTAGCACAAACCGTGTTTGATTTAGAGTTCCAACTACATGTATCCATATAGGAGAAAACAGAGTGAAACCTAAAAATTAAAACTGTTACTGCCAACAAATGGTTTAAACTAGAAGTACGAAATTTGGTGAGCCAAGTGGGAATGGGGTACTGATCATTACCTGAAAGTGTCATCAAGATTTGGTGAAAAAGTGTTTGCTGAGATTTCAGGAAACTCGTAGTTTTTTGGAAGCTTGGCAACCCCTTTCCATGAAAGAGATTTGCGCCAGTCTCTGCTTAGGGCTACATCAATAGGAAACAAACCATACAGATAGAACTTGGAACTACTTTATTGTGCCAAGTTTCAAAGAGATAGCACAAACCGTGTTTGATTTAGATTTCCAACTACATGTATCCATATAGGAGAAAACAGAGTGAAACCTAAAAATTAAAACTGTTACTGCCAATGAACAGTTTAACCTAGAAAAACAAAATTTGGTGAGCGAAGTCTGATTGGGTACTGATCATTACCTGAAAATGTCATCAAGATTAGGTTAAAAACTTTGTGCTGAGATTTCAGGAAACTCGTAGGTTTTGGAAGGTTTGCAACCCCTTTCCATGAAAGTGATTTGCACTGGTCTCTGCTTAGGGCTACATCAATCGGAAACAAACAATAGAGATACAACTTGAAACTACTTTATTGTGTCAAGTTTCAAAGAGATAGCACAAACCGTGTTTGATTTAGAGTTCCAACTACATGTATCCATATAGGAGAAAACAGAGTGAAACCTAAAAATTAAAACTGATACTGCCAACGAACGCTTTAACCTAGAAGAACGAAATTTGGTGAGCCAAGTGGGATTGCGGTACTGATCATTACCTGAAAGTGTCATCAAGATTGGGTGAAAAAATGTGTGCTGAGATTTCAGGAAACTCGTGGTTTTTTTGAAGCTTGGGAACCCATTTAATGAAAGTGATTTGCGCCAGTCTCTGCTTAGGTCTACATCAATAGGAAACAAAGTATAGAGATAGAACTTGGAACTACTTTATTGTGTCAAGTTTCAAAGAGCTAGCACAAACCGTGTTTGATTTAGAGTTCCAACTACATGTATCCATATAGGAGAAAACAGAGTGAAACCTTAAAATTAAAACTGTTACTGCCAACGAACGGTTTAACCTAGAAGAACAAAATTTGGTGAGCCAAGTGGGATTGCGGTACTGATCATTATCTGAAAGTGTCATCAAGATTGGGTGAAAAAATATGTGCTGAGATTTCAGGAAACTCGTAGTTTTTTGGAAGCTTGGCAACCCCTTTCCATGAAAGTGAGTTGTGCTGGTCTCTTAGGGCTACATCAATCGGAAACAAACCATAGAGATAGAACTTGGAACTACTTTATTGTGTCAAGTTTCAAAGAGCTAGCACAAACCGTGTTTGATTTAGAGTTCCAACTACATGTATCCATATAGGAGAAAACAGAGTGAAACCTTAAAATTAAAACTGTTACTGCCAACGAACGGTTTAACCTAGAAGAACGAAATTTGGTGAGCCAAATGGGATTGGGGTATTGATCATTACCTGAAAGTGTCATCAAGATTGGGTGAAAAAATGTGTGCTGAGATTTTAGGAAACTCGTAGTTTTTTGGAACCTTGACAACCCCTTTCCATTAAAGTGATTTGCGCCAGTCTCTGCTTAGGGCTACATCAATAGGAAACAAACCATAGAGATAGAACTTGGAACTATTTTATTGTGTCAAGTTTCAAAGAGCTAGCACAAACCGTGTTTGATTCACAGTTCCAACTATATGTATCCATATAGGAGAAAACAGAGTGAAACCTAACAATTAAAACTGTTACTGAAAACGAACGGATTAACTTAGAAAAACGAAATTTGCTGAGCCAAGTGGGAATGGGGTACTGATCATTACCTGAATGTGTCATCAAGATTGGGTGAAAAAATGTGTGCTGAGATTTCAGGAAACTCGTAGTTTTTTGGAAGCTTGGCAACCCCTTTCCATGAAAGTGATTTGCGCCAGTCTCTACTTAGGGCTACATCAATAGGCAACAAACCATAGAGAGAGAACTTGGAACTACTTTATTGTTTCAAGTTTCAAAGAGCTAGCACAAACCGTGTATGATTTACAGTTCCAACTACATGTGTCCATATAGAAGAAAACAGAGTGAAACCTAAAAATTAAAACTCTTACTGACAACGAACGGTTTAAACTAGAAGAACTAAATTTGTGAGCCAAGTGGGATTGCGGTACTGATCATTACATTAAAGTGTCATCAAGATTGGGTGAAAAAATGTGTGCTGAGATTTCAGGAAACTCGTAGTTTTTTGGAATCTTGGAAACCCCTTTCCGTGAAAGTGATTTGCGCCAGTCTCTACTTAGGGCTACATCAATAGGAAACAAACCGTAGGGAGAGAACTTGGAACTAATTTATTGTTTCAAGTTTCAAAGAGCTAGCACAAACCGTGTATGATTTACACTTGCAAATACATGTGTCCATATAGGAGAAAACAGAGTGAAACCTAAATTTAAAACTGTTACTGCCAACGAACGGTTTAACCAAGAAGAACGAAATTTGGTGAGCCAAGTGGGAATGGGGTACAGATCATTCCCTGAAAGTGTCATCAAGTTTGGGTGAAAAAATGTGTGCTGAGATTTCAGGAAACTCGTAGTTTTTTGGAAGCTTGGCAACCCCTTTCCATGAAAGTGATCTGCGCCAGTCTCTGCTTAGGGCTACATCAGTAGGAAACAAACCATAGAGATATAACTTGGAACTACTTTATTGTGTCAAGTTTCAAAGTGCTAGCGCAAACCGTGTTTGATTTAGACTTCCAACTACATGTGTCCATACAGGAGAAAACAGAGTGAAACCTAAAAATTAGAACTGTTACTGCCAACGAACGGTTTAACCTAGAAGAACAAAATTTGGTGAGCCATGTGGGATTGGGGTACTGATCATTTCGAGAAAGTGTCATCAAGATTGGCTGAAAAAATGTGTGTTGAGATATCAGGAAACTCGTAGTTTTTTGGAAGCTTGGCAACCCCTTTCCATGAAAGTGATTAGCGCCGGTGTCTGCTTAGGGCTACATCAATAGGAAACAAACCATAGAGATAGAACTTGGAACTACTTTATTGTGTCAAGTTTCAAAGAGCTAGCACAAAACCTGTTTTATATACAGTTCCAACTACATGTGTCCATATAGGAGAAAACAGAGTGAAACCTAAAAATTAAAATGGTTACTGCTAACGAACGGTTTAACCTAGAAGAACAAAATTTGGTGAGCCAAGAGAATATGGGGTACTGATCATTACCTGAAAGTGTCATCAAGATTGTGTGAAAAAATGTGTGCTGAGAATTCAGGAAACTCGTAGTTTTTTGGAAGCTTGCAACCCCTTTCCATGAAAGTGATTTGCGCCAGTCACTGCTTAGGGCTACATCAATAGGAAACAAACCATAGAGAGAGAACTTGGAACTACTTTATTGTGTCAAGTTTCAAAGAGCTAGCACAAACCGTGTTTGATTTAGAGTTCCAACTCCATGTGTCCATATAGGAGAAAACAGAGTGAAACCTAAAAATTCAAACTGTTACTGCCAACGAACGGATTAACTTAGAAGAACAAAATTTGGTGAGCCAAGGGGGAATGGGGTCCTGATCATTACCTGAAAGTGTCATCAAGATTGGGTGAAAAAATGTGTGCTGAGATTTCAGGAAACTCGTAGTTTTTTGGAAGCTTGGCAAGCCCTTTCCAAGAAAGTGATTTGCGCCGGTCTCTGCTTAGGGCTATATCAATAGGAAACAAACCATAGAGATAGAAGTTGGAACACTTTATTGTCTCAAGTTTCAAAGAGCTAGCACAAACCGTATTTGTTTTAGAGTTCCAAATAAATGTATCCATATAGGAGAAAAAAGATTGAAACCTAATAATTAAAACTGTTACTGCGAATGAATGGTTTAACCTAGAAAACGAAATTTGGTGAGCCATGTGGGATTGGGGTACTGATCATTCCCTGAAATTGTCATCAAGATTTTGTGAAAAAATGTGTGCTGAGATTTCAGGAAACTCGTAGTTTTTTGGTAGCTTGGCAACCCCTTTCATGAATGTGATTTGTGCCAGTCTCTGCTTAGGACTACATCAATAGGAAACAAACCATAGAGATAGAACTTGGAACTACATTTTTGTTTCAAGTTTCAAAGAGCTAGCACAAACCGTGTTTGATTTAGAGTTCCAACTACATGTATCCATATAGGAGAAAACAAAGTGAAACCTAAAAATTAAAACTGTTACTGCCAACGAACGGTTTAACCTAGAAGAACGAAATTTGGTGAGCCATGTGGGATTGGGGTACTGATCATTTCTAGAAAGTGTCATCAATATTGGGTGAAAAAATGTGTGTTGAGATTTCAGGAAACTCGTAGTTTTTTGGATGCTTGGCAACCCCTTTCCATGAAAGTGATTTGCGCCGGTCTCTGCTTAGGGCTACATCAATCGGAAACAAACCATAGAGATAGAACTTGGAACTCCTTTATTGTGTCAAGTTTCAAAGAGCTAGCACCAACCGTGTTCGATTTACAATTCCAACTACATGTGTCCATATAGGAGAAAACAGAGTGAAACCTAAAAATTAAAACTGTTACTGCCAACGAACGGTTTAACTTAGAAGAACAAAATTTGGTGAGCCAAGGGGGAATGGGGTACTGATCATTACCTGAAAGTGTCATCAAGATTGGGTGAAGAAATATGTTCAGCGATTTCAGGAAACTCGTAGTTTTTTGGAAGCTTGGCAACCCCTTTCCATGAAAGTGATTTGCGCCAGTCTCTACTTAGGGCTACATGAATAGGAAACAAACCATAGAGAGAGAACTTGGAACTACTTTATTGTTTAAAGTTTCAAAGATCTAGCACAAACCGTGTTTGATTTAGAGTTCCAAGTACATGTGTCCATATAGGAGAAAACAGAGTGAAAACTAAAAATTAAAACTGTTACTGCCAACGAACGGTTTAACCTAGAAGAACAAAATTTGGTGAGCCATGTGGGATTGGGGTACTGATCATTTCGAGAAAGTGTCATCAAGATTGGCTGAAAAAATGTGTGTTGAGATATCAGGAAACTCGTAGTTTTTTGGAAGCTTGGCAACCCCTTTCCATGAAAGTGATTAGCGCCGGTGTCTGCTTAGGGCTACATCAATAGGAAACAAACCATAGAGATAGAACTTGGAACTACTTTATTGTGTCAAGTTTCAAAGAGCTAGCACAAAACGTGTTTTATATACAGTTCCAACTACATGTGTCCATATAGGAGAAAACAGAGTGAAACCTAAAAATTAAAACTGTTACTGCTAACGAACGGTTTAACCTAGAAGAACAAAATTTGGTGAGCCAAGAGAATATGGGGTACTGATCATTACCTGAAAGTGTCATCAAGATTGTGTGAAAAAATGTGTGCTGAGAATTCAGGAAACTCGTAGTTTTTTGGAAGCTTGCAACCCCTTTCCATGAAAGTGATTTGCGCCAGTCTCTGCTTAGGGCTACATCAATAGGAAACAAACCATAGAGAGAGAACTTGGAACTACTTTATTGTGTCAAGTTTCAAAGAGCTAGCACAAACCGTGTTTGATTTAGAGTTCCAACTCCATGTGTCCATATAGGAGAAAACAGAGTGAAACCTAAAAATTAAAACTGTTACTGCCAACGAACGGATTAACTTAGAAGAACAAAATTTGGTGAGCCAAGGGGGAATGGGGTACTGATCATTACCTGAAAGTGTCATCAAGATTGGGTGAAAAAATGTGTGCTGAGATTTCAGGAAACTCGTAGTTTTTTGGAAGCTTGGCAAGCCCTTTCCAAGAAAGTGATTTGCGCTGGTCTCTGCTTAGGGCTATATCAATAGGAAACAAACCATAGAGATAGAAGTTGGAACACTTTATTGTGTCAAGTTTCAAAGAGCTAGCACAAACTGTATTTGTTTTAGAGTTCCAAATAAATGTATCCATATAGGAGAAAAAAGATTGAAACCTAATAATTAAAACTGTTACTGCGAATGAATGGTTTAACCTAGAAAACGAAATTTGGTGAGCCAAGTGGGATTGGGGTACTGATCATTCCCAGAAAGTGTCATCAAGATTTTGTGAAAAAATGTGTGCTGAGATTTCAGGAAACTCGTAGTTTTTTGGTAGCTTGGCAACCCCTTTCATGAATGTGATTTGTGCCAGTCTCTGCTTAGGACTACATCAATAGGAAACAAACCATAGAGATAGAACTTGGAACTACATTTTTGTTTCAAGTTTCAAAGAGCTAGCACAAACCGTGTTTGATTTAGAGTTCCAACTACATGTATCCATATAGGAGAAAACAAAGTGAAACCTAAAAATTAAAACTGTTACTGCCAACGAACGGTTTAACCTAGAAGAACGAAATTTGGTGAGCCATGTGGGATTGGGGTACTGATCATTTCTAGAAAGTGTCATCAATATTGGGTGAAAAAATGTGTGTTGAGATTTCAGGAAACTCGTAGTTTTTTGGATGCTTGGCAACCCCTTTCCATGAAAGTGATTTGCGCCGGTCTCTGCTTAGGGCTACATCAATCGGAAACAAACCATAGAGATAGAACTTGGAACTCCTTTATTGTGTCAAGTTTCAAAGAGCTAGCACCAACCGTGTTCGATTTACAGTTCCAACTACATGTGTCCATATAGGAGAAAACAGAGTGAAACCTAAAAATTAAAACTGTTACTGCCAACGAACGGTTTAACTTAGAAGAACAAAATTTGGTGAGCCAAGGGGGAATGGGGTACTGATCATTACCTGAAAGTATCATCAAGATTGGGTGAAGAAATATGTTCAGCGATTTCAGGAAACTCGTAGTTTTTTGGAAGCTTGGCAACCCCTTTCCATGAAAGTGATTTGCGCCAGTCTCTACTTAGGGCTACATGAATAGGAAACAAACCATAGAGAGAGAACTTGGAACTACTTTATTGTTTCAAGTTTCAAAGATCTAGCACAAACCGTGTTTGATTTAGAGTTCCAAGTACATGTGTCCATATAGGAGAAAACAGAGTGAAAAAAAAAGTAAAACTGTTACTGCCAATGAACGGTTTAACCTAGAAGAACAAAATTTGGTGAGCCAAGTGGGAATGGGATACTGATCATTACCTGAAAGTGTCATCAAGTTTGGGTGAAAAAATGTGTGCTGAGATTTCAGGAAACTCGTAGTTTTTTGGAAGCTTGACAACCCCTTTCCAGGAAAGTGATTTGCGCCAGTCTCTACTTAGGGCTACATGAATAGGAGACAAAAAATAGAGAGAGAACTTGGAACTAGTTTATTTGTTTCAAGTTTCAAAGAGCTAGCACAAACCGTGATTGATTTAGAGTTCCAACTACATGTGTCCATATAGGAGAAAACAGAGTGAAACCTAAAAATTAAAACTGTTACTGCCAACGTACGGTTTAACCTAGAAGAACGAAATTTGCTGACCCAAGTGGGAATGGGGTACTGATCATTACCTGAATGTGTCATCAAGATTGGGTGAAAAAATGTGTGCTGAAATTTCAGGAAACTCGTAGTTTTTTGGAAGCTTGGCAACCCCTTTCCATGAAAGTGATTTGCGCCGGTCTCTGCTTAGGGCTATATCAATAGGAAACAAACCATAGAGAGAGAACGTGGAACTACTTTATTGTGTCAAGTTTCAAAGAGCTAGCACAAACCATGTTTGATTTAGAGTGCCAACTACATGTATCCATATAGGAGAAAACAGAGTGAAACCTAACATTTAAAACTGTTACTGCCAACGTACGGTTTAACCTAGAAGAACGAAATTTGGTGAGCCATGTGGGATTGGGGTACTGATCATTTCCAGAAAGTGTCATCAAGATTGGGTGATAAAATGTGTGTTGAGATTTCAGGAAACTCGTAGTTTTTGGAAGCTTGGCAACCCCTTTCCATGAAAGTGATGTGCACCGGTCTCTGCTTAGGGCTACATCAATAGAAAACAAACCATAGAGAGAGAACTTGGAACTACTTTATTGTGTCAAGTTTCAAAGAGCTTGCACAAACCGTGTTTGATTTAGAGTTCCAACTACATGTGTCCATATAGGAGAAAACAGAGTGAAACCTAAAAATTAAAACTGTTACTGCCAACGAACGGTTTAACCTAGAAGAACAAAATTTGGTGAGCCAAGTGGCAATGGGGTACTGATCATTACCTGAAAGGGTCATCAAGATTGGGTGAAAAAATGTGTGCTGAGATTTCAGGAAACTCGTAGTTTTTTGGAAGCTTGGCAACCCCTTTCCATGAAAGTGATTTGCACCGGTCTCTGCTTAGAGCTACATCAATAGGAAACAAACCATAGAGATAGAACTTGGAACTAATTTCTTGTGTCAAGTCTCACATACCTAGCACAAACCGTGTTTGATTTAGAGTTCCAACTACATGTGTCCATATAGGAGAAAACAGAGTGAAACCTAAAAATTAAAACTGTTACTGCCAATGAACGGTTTAACCTAGAAGAACAAAATTTGGTGAGCCAAGTGGGAATGGGGTACTGATTATTACCTGAAAGTGTCACCAAGATTGGGTGAAAAAATGTGTGCTGAGATTTCAGGAAACTCGTAGTTTTTGGAAGCTTGGCAACTCCTTTCCATGAAAGTGATTTGCGCCAGTCTCTGCTTAGGGCTACATCAATAGGAAACAAACAATAGAGAGAGAACTTGGAACTACTTTATTGTGTCAAGTTTCAAAGATCTTGCACAAACCGTGTTTGATTTAGAGTTCCAACTACATGTGTCCATATAGGAGAAAACAGAGTGAAAACTAAAAATTAAAAACTGTTACTGACAATGGACGGTTTAACCTAGAAGAACGAAATTTGGTGAGCCAAGTGAGATTGGGGTACTGATCATTCCCTGAAAGTGTCATCAAAATTTGGTGAAAAAATGTGTGCTGAGATTTCAGGAAACTCGTAGTTTTTTAGAAGCTTGGCAACCTCTTTCCATGAAAGTGATTTGCACCGGTCTCTGCTTAGGTCTAATTCAATAGGAAACAAACAACAGAGATAGAACTTGGAACTACTTTATTGTGTCAAGTTTCAAAGAGCTAGCACAAACCGTGTTTGATTTACAGTTCCAATTATATGTATCCATATAGGAGAAAACATAGTGAAACCTAAAAGTTTAAACTGTTACTGCCAACGAACGGTTTAACCTAGAAGAACGAAATTTGGTGAGCCAAGTGGGATTGGGGTACTGATCATTCCCTGAAAGTGTCATCAATATTTGGTGAAAAAATGTGTGCTGAGATTTCAGGAAACTCGTAGTTTTTTGGAAGCTTGGCAACCCCTTTCCATGAAAGTGATTTGCGCCAGTCTCTGCTTAGGGCGACACCAATAGGAAACAAACCCTAGAGACAGAACTTGGAACTACTTTATTGTGTCAAGTTTCAAAGAGCTAGCACAAACCGTGTTTGATTTAGAGTTCCATCTACATGTGTCCATATAGGAGAAAACAGAGTGAAACCTAAAAATTAAAACTGTTACAGCCAACGAACGGTTTAACATAGAAGAACAAAATTTGGTGAGCCAAGTGGGAATGGGGTACTGATTATTACCTGAAAGTGTCATCAAGATTGGGTGAAAAAATGTGTGCTGAGATTTCAGGAAACTCGTATTTTTTTGGAAGCTTGGCAACCCCTTTCCATGAAAGTGATTTGCACCGGTCTCTGCTTATGGCTACATCAATAGGAAACAAACCATAGAGAGAGAACGTGGACCTACTTTATTGTGTCAAGTTTCAAAGAGCTAGCACAAACCGTGTTTGATTTAGAGTTCCAACTACATGTATCCCTATAGGAAAAAACAGAGTGAAACCTAAAAATTAAAACTGTTACTGCCAATGAACGGTTTAACCTAGAAGAACGAAAATTGGTGAGCCAAGTGGGATTGTGGTACTGAACATTCCCTGAAAGTGTCATCAAGATTGGGGGAAAAATGTGTGCTGAGATTTCAGGAAACTCGTAGTTTTTTGGAAGCTTGGCAACCCTTTTCCATGAAAGTGATTTGCACCAGTCTCTGCTTATGGCTACATCAATAGGAAACAAACAACAGAGATAGAACTTGGAACTACTTTATTGTGTCAAGTTTCAAAGAGCTAGCACAAACCGTGTTTGATTTACAGTTCCAACTATATGTATCCATATAGGAGAAAACAGAGTGAAACCTAAAAATTAAAACTGTTACTGTCAACTAACGGTTTAACCTAGAAGAACGAAATTTGGTGAGCCAAGTGGGATTGGGGTACTGATCATTCCCTGAAAGTGTCATCAATATTTGGTGAAAAAATGTGTGCTGAGATTTCAGGAAACTCGCAGTTTTTTGGAAGCTTGGCAACCCCTTTCCATGAAAGTGATTTGCGCCAGTCTCTGCTTAGGGCGACACCAATAGGAAACAAACCCTAGAGACAGAACTTGGAACTACTTTATTGTGTCAAGTTTCAAAGAGCTAGCACAAACCGTGTTTGATTTAGAGTTCCATCTACATGTGTCCATATAGGAGAAAACAGAGTGAAACCTAAAAATTAAAACTGTTACAGCCAACGAACGGTTTAACCTAGAAGAACAAAATTTGGTGAGCCAAGTGGGAATGGGGTACTGATTATTACCTGAAAGTGTCATCAAGATTGGGTGAAAAAATGTGTGCTGAGATTTCAGGAAACTCGTAGTTTTTTGGAAGCTTGGCAACCCCTTTTCATGAAAGTGATTTGCACCGGTCTCTGCTTATGGCTACATCAATAGGAAACAAACCATAGAGAGAGAACTTGGACCTACTTTATTGTGTCAAGTTTCAAAGAGCTAGCACAAACCGTGTTTGATTTAGAGTTCCAACTACATGTATCCCTATAGGAAAAAACAGAGTGAAACCTAAAAATTAAAATTGTTACTGCCAACGAACGGTTTAACCTAGAAGAACAAAATTTGGTGAGCCAAGTGGGATTGTGGTACTGATCATTCCCTGAAAGTGTCATCAAGATTGGGGGAAAAAATGTGTGCTGAGATTTCAGGAAACTCGTAGTTTTTTGAAGCTTGGCAACCCCTTTCCATGAAAGTGATTTGTGCCAGTCTCTGCTTAGGGCTACATCAATAGGAAACAAACAATAGAGATAGAACTTGGAACTCCTTTATTGTGTCAAGTTTCAAAGAGCTAGCACAAACCGTGTTTGATTTAGAGTTCCAACTACCTGTATCCATATAGGAGAAAACAGAGTGAAACCTAAAAATTAAACTGTTACTGCCAACGAACGGTTTAACCTAGAAGAACGAAATTTGATGAGCCAAGTGGGATTGCGGTACTGATCATTACCTAAATGTGTCATTAAGATTGGGTTAAAAAATGTGTGCTGAGATTTCAGGAAACTCGTATTTTTTGGAAGCTTGGCAACCCCTTTCCATGAAAGTGAATTGCGCCAGTCTGCTTATGGCTACATCAATAGGAAACAAACCACAGAGATAGAACTTGGAACTACTTTATTGTGTCAAGTTTCAAAGAGCTAGCACAAACTGTGTTTGATTTAGACTTCCAACTACATGTATCCCTATAGGAAAAAACAGAGTGAAACCTAAAAATTAAAACTGTTACTGCCAACGAACGGTTTAACCTAGAAGAACAAAATTTGGTGAGCCATGTAGGAATGGGGTACTGATCATTTCGAGAAAGTGTCATTAAGATTGGGTCAAAAAATGTGTGTTGAGATTTCAGGAAACTCGTAGTTTTTAGGAAGCTTGGCAACCTCTTTCCATGAAAGTGATTTGCGCCAGTCTCTGCTTAGGGCTAATTCAATAGGAAACAAACCATAGAGAGAGAACTTGGAACTACTTTATTGTGTCAAGTTTCAAAGAGCTAGCACAAACCATGTTTGATTTAGGGTTCCAACTATATGTATCCATATAGGAGAAAACAGAGTGAAACCTAAAAATTAAAACTGTTACTGCCAACGAACGGTTTAACCTAGAAGAACGAAATTTGGTGAGCCAAGTGGGAATGGGGTACTGATCATTACCTGAAAGTCTCATCAAAATTTGGTGAAAAAATGTGTGCTGAGATTTCAGTAAACTCGTAGTTTTTAGGAAGCTTGGCAACCCCTTTCCATGAAAGTGATTTGCGCCGGTCTCTGCTTAGGGCTACATCAATAGGAAACAAACCATAGAGATAGAACTTGGAACTACTTTATTGTTTCAAGTTTCAAAGAGCTAGCACAAACCGTGTTTGATTTAGTGTTCCAACTACATGTGTCCATATAGGAGAAAACAGAGTGAAACCTAAAAATTAAAACTGTTACTGCCAACGAACGGTTTAAACTAGAAGAACTAAATTTGTGAGCCAAGTGGGATTGCGGTACTGATCATTACCTGAAAGTGTAATCAAGATTGGGTGAAAAAATATGTGGTGAGATTTCAGGAAACTCGTATTTTTTTGGAAGCTTGGCAACCCCTTTCCATGAAAGTGATTTGCGCCAGTCTCTGCTTAGGGCTACTTCAATACGAAACAAACCATACAGATAGAACATGGAACTACTTTATTGTGTCAAGTTTCAGAGAGATAGCACAAACCGTGTTTGATTTAGAGTTCTAACTACATGTATCCATATAGGAGAAAACAGAGTGAAACCTAAAAATTAAAACTGTTACTGCCAACGAACGGTTTAACCTAGAAGAACGAAATTTGGTGAGCCAAGTGGGATTGGCGTACTGATCATTCCCTGAAAGTGTCATCAAGATTTGGTGTAAAAATGTGTGCTGAGATTTCAAAAAACTCGTTGTTTTTAGGAAGCTTGGCAACCTCTTTCCATGAGAGTGATTTGCGCCAGTCTCTGCTTAGGGCTAATTCAAAAGGAAACAAACCATAGAGAGAGAACTTGGAACTACTTTATTGTGTCAAGTTTCAAAGAGCTAGCACAAACGGTGTTTGATTTAGAGTTCCAAGTACGTGTGTCCATATAGGAGAAAACAGAGTGAAACCTAAAAATTAAAACTGTTACTGCCAACGAACGGTTTAACCTAGAAGAACAAAATTTGGTGAGCCAAGTGGGAATGGGGTACTGATCATTACCTGAATGTGTCATCAAGATTGGGTGAAAAAATGTGTGCTGAGATTTCAGGAAACTCGTAGTTTTTTGGAAGCTTGGCAACCCCTTTCCATTAAAGAGATTTGCACCTGTCTCTGCTTATGGATACATCAATAGGAAACAAACCACAGAGAGAGATCTTGGAACTACTTTATTGTGTCAAGTTTCAAAGAGCTAGCACAAACCGTGCTTGATTTAGAGTTCCAACTACATGTGTCCATATAGGAGAAAACAGAGTGAAACCTAAAAATTAAAACTGTTACTGCGAACAAACGGTTTAACCTAGAAGAACAAAATTTGGTGAGACAAGTGGGATTGGGGTACTGATCATTCCGAGAAAGTGTCATCAAGATTGGGTGAAAAAATGAGTGCTGAGATTTCAGGAAACTCGCAGTTTTTTGGAAGCTTGGCAACCCCTTTCCATGAAAGTGATTTGCGCCAGTCTCTGCTTAGGGCGACACCAATAGGAAACAAACCCTAGAGACAGAACTTGGAACTACTTTATTGTGTCAAGTTTCAAAGAGCTAGCACAAACCGTGTTTGATTTAGAGTTCCATCTACATGTGTCCATATAGGAGAAAACAGAGTGAAACCTAAAAATTAAAACTGTTACAGCCAACGAACGGTTTAACCTAGAAGAACAAAATTTGGTGAGCCAAGTGGGAATGGCGTACTGATTATTACCTGAAAGTCTCATCAAGATTGGGTGAAAAAATGTGTGCTGAGATTTCAGGAAACTCGTAGTTTTTTGGAAGCTTGGCAACCCCTTTTCATGAAAGTGATTTGCACCGGTCTCTGCTTATGGCTACATCAATAGGAAACAAACCATAGAGAGAGAACTTGGACCTACTTTATTGTGTCAAGTTTCAAAGAGCTAGCACAAACCGTGTTTGATTTAGAGTTCCAACTACATGTATCCCTATAGGAAAAAACAGAGTGAAACCTAAAAATTAAAATTGTTACTGCCAACGAACGGTTTAACCTAGAAGAACAAAATTTGGTGAGCCAAGTGGGATTGTGGTACTGATCATTCCCTGAAAGTGTCATCAAGATTGGGGGAAAAAATGTGTGCTGAGATTTCAGGAAACTCGTAGTTTTTTGAAGCTTGGCAACCCCTTTCCATGAAAGTGATTTGTGCCAGTCTCTGCTTAGGGCTACATCAATAGGAAACAAACAATAGAGATAGAACTTGGAACTCCTTTATTGTGTCAAGTTTCAAAGAGCTAGCACAAACCGTGTTTGATTTAGAGTTCCAACTACCTGTATCCATATAGGAGAAAACAGAGTGAAACCTAAAAATTAAACTGTTACTGCCAACGAACGGTTTAACCTAGAAGAACGAAATTTGATGAGCCAAGTGGGATTGCGGTACTGATCATTACCTAAATGTGTCATTAAGATTGGGTTAAAAAATGTGTGCTGAGATTTCAGGAAACTCGTATTTTTTGGAAGCTTGGCAACCCCTTTCCATGAAAGTGAATTGCGCCAGTCTGCTTATGGCTACATCAATAGGAAACAAACCACAGAGATAGAACTTGGAACTACTTTATTGTGTCAAGTTTCAAAGAGCTAGCACAAACTGTGTTTGATTTAGACTTCCAACTACATGTATCCCTATAGGAAAAAACAGAGTGAAACCTAAAAATTAAAACTGTTACTGCCAACGAACGGTTTAACCTAGAAGAACAAAATTTGGTGAGCCATGTAGGAATGGGGTACTGATCATTTCGAGAAAGTGTCATTAAGATTGGGTCAAAAAATGTGTGTTGAGATTTCAGGAAACTCGTAGTTTTTAGGAAGCTTGGCAACCTCTTTCCATGAAAGTGATTTGCGCCAGTCTCTGCTTAGGGCTAATTCAATAGGAAACAAACCATAGAGAGAGAACTTGGAACTACTTTATTGTGTCAAGTTTCAAAGAGCTAGCACAAACCATGTTTGATTTAGGGTTCCAACTATATGTATCCATATAGGAGAAAACAGAGTGAAACCTAAAAATTAAAACTGTTACTGCCAACGAACGGTTTTACCTAGAAGAACGAAATTTGGTGAGCCAAGTGGGAATGGGGTACTGATCATTACCTGAAAGTCTCATCAAAATTTGGTGAAAAAATGTGTGCTGAGATTTCAGTAAACTCGTAGTTTTTAGGAAGCTTGGCAACCCCTTTCCATGAAAGTGATTTGCGCCGGTCTCTGCTTAGGGCTACATCAATAGGAAACAAACCATAGAGATAGAACTTGGAACTACTTTATTGTTTCAAGTTTCAAAGAGCTAGCACAAACCGTGTTTGATTTAGTGTTCCAACTACATGTGTCCATATAGGAGAAAACAGAGTGAAACCTAAAAATTAAAACTGTTACTGCCAACGAACGGTTTAAACTAGAAGAACTAAATTTGTGAGCCAAGTGGGATTGCGGTACTGATCATTACCTGAAAGTGTAATCAAGATTGGGTGAAAAAATATGTGGTGAGATTTCAGGAAACTCGTATTTTTTTGGAAGCTTGGCAACCCCTTTCCATGAAAGTGATTTGCGCCAGTCTCTGCTTAGGGCTACTTCAATACGAAACAAACCATACAGATAGAACATGGAACTACTTTATTGTGTCAAGTTTCAGAGAGATAGCACAAACCGTGTTTGATTTAGAGTTCTAACTACATGTATCCATATAGGAGAAAACAGAGTGAAACCTAAAAATTAAAACTGTTACTGCCAACGAACGGTTTAACCTAGAAGAACGAAATTTGGTGAGCCAAGTGGGATTGGCGTACTGATCATTCCCTGAAAGTGTCATCAAGATTTGGTGTAAAAATGTGTGCTGAGATTTCAAAAAACTCGTTGTTTTTAGGAAGCTTGGCAACCTCTTTCCATGAGAGTGATTTGCGCCAGTCTCTGCTTAGGGCTAATTCAAAAGGAAACAAACCATAGAGAGAGAACTTGGAACTACTTTATTGTGTCAAGTTTCAAAGAGCTAGCACAAACGGTGTTTGATTTAGAGTTCCAAGTACGTGTGTCCATATAGGAGAAAACAGAGTGAAACCTAAAAATTAAAACTGTTACTGCCAACGAACGGTTTAACCTAGAAGAACAAAATTTGGTGAGCCAAGTGGGAATGGGGTACTGATCATTACCTGAATGTGTCATCAAGATTGGGTGAAAAAATGTGTGCTGAGATTTCAGGAAACTCGTAGTTTTTTGGAAGCTTGGCAACCCCTTTCCATTAAAGAGATTTGCACCTGTCTCTGCTTATGGATACATCAATAGGAAACAAACCACAGAGAGAGATCTTGGAACTACTTTATTGTGTCAAGTTTCAAAGAGCTAGCACAAACCGTGCTTGATTTAGAGTTCCAACTACATGTGTCCATATAGGAGAAAACAGAGTGAAACCTAAAAATTAAAACTGTTACTGCGAACAAACGGTTTAACCTAGAAGAACAAAATTTGGTGAGACAAGTGGGATTGGGGTACTGATCATTCCGAGAAAGTGTCATCAAGATTGGGTGAAAAAATGAGTGCTGAGATTTCAGGAAACTCGTAGTTTTTTGGAAGCTTGGCAACCCCTTTCCATGAAAGTGAGTTGCGCTGGTCTCTGCTTAGGGCTACATCAATAGGAAACAAACCATAGAGATAGAACTTGGAACTACTTTATTGTGCCAAGTTTCAAAGAGCTAGCACAAACCGTGTTTGATTTAGAGTTCCAACTACATGTATCCATATAGGAGAAAACAGAGTGAAACCTAAAAATTAAAACTGTTACTGCCAACGAATGGTTTAACCTAGAAGAACGAAATTTGGTGAGCCAAGTGGGATTGCGGTACTGATCATTACCTGAAAGTGTCATCAAGATTGGTTGAAAAAGTGTGTGCTGAGATTTCAGGAAACTCCTAGTTTTTGGAAGCTTGGCAACCCCTTTCCATGAAAGTGATTTGCGCCAGTCTCTGCTTGGGAATACATCAATAGGAAACAAACCATACAGATAGAACTTGGAACTACTTTATTGTGTCAAGTTTCAAAGAGCTAGCACAAACCGTGTTTGATTTAGCTTTCCAACTACATGTATCCTTATAGGAGAAAACAGAGTGAAACCTAAAAATTAAAACTTTTACTGCCAACAAACGGTTTAACCTAGAAGAACGAAATTTGGTGAGCCAAGTGGGATTGCGGTACTGATCATTATCTGAAAGTGTCATCAAGATTGGGTGAAAAAATGTGTGCTGAGATTTCAGGAAACTCGTAGTTTTTTGGAAGCTTGGCAACCCCTTTCCATGAAAGTGAGTTGCGCTGGTCTCTGCTTAGGGTTACATCAATCGGAAACAAAGCATAGAGATAGAACTTGGAACTACTTTATTGTGTCAAGTTTCAAAGAGCTAGCACAAACCGTGTTTGATTTAGAGTTCCAACTACATGTATCCATATAGGAGAAAACAGAGTGAAACCTATAAATTAAAACTGTTACTGCCAACGAACGGTTTAACCTAGAAGAACGAAATTTGGTGAGCCATGTGGCATTGGGGTACTGATCATTTCGAGAAAGTGTCATCAAGATTGGGTGAAAAAATGTGTGTTGAGATTTCAGGAAACTCGTAGTTTTTTGGAAGCTTGGCAACCCCTTTCCATGAAAGTGATTTGCGCCAGTCTCTGCTTAGGGCTACATCAATAGGAAACAAACCATAGAGAGAGAACGTGGAACTACTTTATTGTGTCAAGTTTCAAAGAGCTAGCACAAACCGTGTTTGATTTAGAGTTCCAACTACATGTATCTATATAGGAGAAAACAGAGTGAAACCTAAAATTTAAAACTGGTACTGCGAACGAACGGTGTAACCTAGAAGAACGAAATTTGGTGAGCCAAGTAGGATTGGCGTACTGATCATTCCCTGAAAGTGTCATCAAGATTGGGTGAAAAAATGTGTGCTGAGATTTCAGGAAACTCGTAGTTTTTTGGAAGCTTGGCAACCCCTTTCCATGAATGTGATTTGCGCCAGTCTCTGCTTAGGGCTACATCAATAGGAAACAAACAACAGAGATCGAACTTGGAACTACTTTATTGTGTCAAGTTTCAAAGAGCTAGCACAAACCGTGTTTGATTTACAGTTCCAACTACATGTGTCCATATAGGAGAAAACAGAGTGAAACCTGAAAATTAAAACTGTTACTGCCAACGAACGGTTTAACCTAGAAGAACGAAATTTGGTGAGCCATGTGGGATTGGGGTACTGATCATTCCCTGAAACCGTCATCAAGATTTGGTGAAAAAATGTGTGCTGAGATTTCAGGAAACTCGTAGTTTTTTGGAAGCTTGGCAACCCGTTTCCATGAAAGTGTTTTCCGCCAGTCTCTGCTTAGGGCTACATCAATAGGAAACAAACCATACAGATAGAACTTGGAACTACTTTATTGTGTCAAGTTTCAAAGACCTAGCACAAACCGTGTTTTCTTTAGAGTTCCAACTACATGTGTCCATATAGGATAAAACAGAGTGAAACCTAAAAATTAAAACTGTTACTGCGAACGAACGGTTTAACCTAGAAGAACGAAATTTGGTGAGCCAAGTGGGATTGGGGTACTGATCATTCCCTGAAAGTGTCATCAAGATTTGGTGAAAAAATGTGTGCTGAGATTTCAGGAAACTCGTAGTTTTTTGGAAGCTTGGCAACCTCTTTCCATGAAAGTGATTTGCGCCAGTCTCTGCTTAGGGCTAATTCAATAGGAAACAAACCATAGAGATAGAACTTGGAACTACTTTATTGTGTCAAGATTCAAAGAGCTAGCACAAACCGTGTTTGATTTAGAGTTCCAACTACATGTATCCACATAGGAGAAAAGAGAGTGAAACCTATAAATTAAAACTGTTACTGCCAACGAACGGTTTAACCTAGAAGAACGAAATTTGGTGAGCCATGTGGGATTGGGGTACTGATCATTTCGAGAAAGTGTCATCAAGATTGGGTGAAAAAATGTGTGTTGAGATTTCAGGAAACTCGTAGTTTTTTGGAAGCTTGGCAACCCCTTTCCATGAAAGTGATTTGCGCCAGTCTCTGCTTAGGTCTACATCAATAGGAAACAAACCATAGAGAGAGAACGTGGAACTACTTTATTGTGTCAAGTTTCAAAGAGCTAGCACAAACCGTGTTTAATTAGGGTTCCAACTACATATATCCATATAGGAGAAAACAGAGTGAAACCTAAAACTTAAAACTGGTACTGTGAACGAACGGTGTAACCTAGAAGAACGAAATTTGGTTAGCCAAGTAGGATTGGCGTACTGATCATTCCCTGAAAGTTTCATCAAGATTGGGTGAAAAAATGTGTGCTGAGATTTCAGGAAACTCGTAGTTTTTTGGAAGCCTGGCAACCCCTTTCCATGAAAGTGATTTGCGCCAGTGTCTGCTTAGGGCTACATCAATAGGAAACAAACCATAGAGAGAGAATGTGGAACTACTTTATAGTGTCAAGTTTCAAAGAGCTACAACAAACCATGTTTGATATAGAGTTCCAACTACATGTATCCATATAGGAGAAAACAGAGTGAAACCTAAAAATTAAAACTGTTACTGCCATCGAACGGTTTAACCTAGAAGAACGAAATTTTTTGAGCCAAGTGGGATTGCGGTACTGATCATTACCTGAAACTGTCATCAAGATTTGTTAAAAAAATTTGTGCCGAGATTTCATGAAACTCGTAGTTTTTTGGAAGCTTGGCAACCCATTTCCATGAAAGTGATTTGCACCAGTCTCTGCTTATGGCTACATCAATAGGAAACAAACAACAGAGATCGAACTTGGAACTACTTTATTGTGTCAAGTTTCAAAGAGCTAGCACAAACCGTGTTTGATTTACAGTTCCAACTACATGTATCCATATAGGAGAAAACAGAGTGAAACCTAAAAATTAAAACTGTTACTGCCAACGAACGGTTTAACCTAGAAGAACGAAATTTGGTGAGCCAAGTAGGATTGGGGTACTGATCATTCCCTGAAAGTGTCATCAATATTTGGTGAAAAAATGTGTGCTGAGATTTCAGGAAACTCGTAGATTTTTGGAAGCTTGGCAACCCCTTTCCATGAAAGTGATTTGCGCCAGTCTCTCCTTAGGGCGACACCAATAGGAAACAACCCTAGAGAGAGAACTTGGAACTACTTTATTGTGTCAAGTTTCATAGAGCTAGCACAAACCGTGTTTGATTTAGAGTTCCAACTACATGTGTCCCTATAGGAGAAAACAGAGTGAAACCTAAAAATTAAAACTGTTACTGCCAACGAACGGTTTAACCTAGAAGAACAAAATTTGGTGAGCCAAGTGGGAATGGGGTACTGATTATTACCTGAAAGTGTCATCAAGATTGGGTGAAAAAATGTGTGCTGAGATTTCAGGAAACTCGTATTTTTTTTTGGAAGCTTGGCAACCCCTTTCCATGAAAGGGATTTGCACCGGTCTCTGCTTATGGCTACATCAATAGGAAACAAACCATAGAGAGAGAACGTGGACCTACTTTATTGTGTCAAGTTTCAAAGAGCTAGCACAAACCGTGTTTGATTTAGAGTTCCAACAACATGTATCCATATAGGAAAAAACAGAGTGAAACCTAAAAATTAAAACTGTTACTGCCAACGAACGGTTTAACCTAGAAGAACGAAATTTGGTGAGCCAAGTGGGATTGGTGTACTGATCATTTCCTGAAAGTGTCATCAAGATTGGGGGAAAAAATGTGTGCTGAGATTTCAGGAAACTCGTAGTTTTTTGGAAGCTTGGCAAACCCTTTCCATGAAAGTGATTTGCGCCAGTCTCTACTTAGGGCTACATCAATAGGAAACAAACCATAGAGAGAGAACTTGGAACTACTTTATTGTTTCAAGTTTCAAAGAGCTAGCACAAACCGTGTTTGATTTAGAGTTCCAACTACCTGTATCCATATAGGAGAAAACAGAGTGAAACCTCAAAATTAAAACTGTTACTGCCAATGAACGGTTTAACCTAGAAGAACGAAATTTGGTGAGCCATGTGGGATTGGGGTACTGATCATTTCGAGAAAGTGTCATCAAGATTGGGTGAAAAAAATTGTGTTGAGATTTCAGGAAACTCGTAGTTTTTAGGAAGATTGGCAACCCCTTTCCATGAAAGTGATTTGCGCCGGTCTCTGCTTAGGGTTACATTAATAGAAAACAAACCATTGAGATAGAACTTGGAACTTCTTTATTGTGTCAAGTTTCAAAGTGCTAGCACAAACCGTGTTTGATTTAGAGTTCCAACTACATGTATCCATATAGGAGAAAACAGAGTGAAACCTAAAAATTAAACTGTTGCTGCCAACGAACGGTTTAAACTAGAAGAACGAAATTTGGTGAGCCAAGTGAGATTGCGGTACTGATCATTACCTAAATGTGTCATCAAGATTGGGTTAAAAAATGTGTGCTGAGATTTCAGGAAACTCGTATTTTTTTGGAAGCTTGGCAACCCCTTTCTATGAAAGTGATTTGCGCCAGTCTCTGCTTATGGCTACATCAATAGGAAACAAACCACAGAGATAGAACTTGGAACTACTTTATTGTGTCAGGTTTCAAAGAGCTAGCACAAACCGTGTTTGATTTAGAGTCCAAATACATGTATCCCTATAGGAGAAAACAGAGTGAAACCTAAAAATTAAAACTGTTACTGCCAACGAACGGTTTAACCTAGAAGAACGAAATTTTGTGAGCCATGTGGGATTGGGGTACTGATTATTTCGAGAAAGTGTCATCAAGATTGGGTGAAAAAATGTGTGTTGAGATTTCAGGAAACTCGTAGTTTTTAGGAAGATTGGCAACCCCTTTCCATGAAAGTGATTTGCGCTGGTCTCTGCTTAGGGCTTCAATAATAGAAAACAAACCATTGAGATAGAATTTGGAACTACTTTATTGTGTCAAGTTTCAAAGAGCTAGCACAAACCGTGTTTGATTTAGAGTTCCATCTACATGTATCCATATAGGAGAAAACAGAGTGAAACCTAAAAATTAAACTGTTACTGCCAACGAACGGTTTAACCTAGAAGAACGAAATTTGGTGAGCCAAGTGAGATTGCGGTACTGATCATTACCTAAATGTGTCATCAAGATTGGGTTAAAAAATGTGTGCTGAGATTTCAGGAAACTCGTAGTTCTTAGGAAGCTTGGCAACCTCTTTCCATGAGAGTGATTTGCGCAAGTCTCTGCTTAGGGCTAATTCAATAGGAAACAAACCATAGAGAGAGAACTTGGAACTACTTTATTGTGTCAAGTTTCAAATAGCTAGCACAAACCGTGTTTGATTTAGAGTTCCAATTACGTGTGTCCATATAGGAGAAAACAGAGTGAAACCTAAAAATTAAAACTGTTACTGCCAACGAACGGTTTAACCTGGAAGAACAAAATTTGGTGAGCCATGTGCGATTGGGGTACTGATCATTTCCTGAATGTGTCATCAAGATTGGGTGAAAAAATGTGTGTTTAAGATTTCAGGAAACTCGTAGTTTTTAGGAAGCTTGGCAACCTCTTTCCATGAAAGTGATTTGCGCCAGTCTCTGCTTAGGGCTAATTCAATAGGAAACAAACCATAGAGATAGAACTTGGAACTACATTATTGTGTCAAGTTTCAAAGAGCTAGCCCAAACCATGTTTGATTTAGAGTTCCAACTACATGTATCCATACAGGAGAAAACAGAGTGAAACCTAAAAATTAAAACTGTTACTGCCAACGAACGGTTTAACCTAGAAGAATGAAATTTGGTGAGGCATGTGGGATTGGGATACTGATCATTTCGAGAAAGTGTCATCAAGATTGGGTGAAAAAATGTGTGTTGAGATTTCAGGAAACTCGTAGTTTTTTGGAAGCTTGGCAACCCCTTTCCATGAAAGTGATTTGCGCCGGTCTCTGCTTAGGGCTACATCAATGGAAACAAACCATAGAGATAGAAATTAGAACTACTTTATTGTGTCAAGTTTCAAAGAGCTAGCACAAACCGTGTTTGATTTAGAGTTCCAACTACATGTGTCCATATAGCAGAAAACAGAGTGAAACATAAAAATTAAAACTGTTAATGCCAACGAACGGTTTAACCTAGAAGAACGAAATTTGGTGAGCCAAGTGGGATTGGGGTACTGATCATTCTCTGAGAGTGTCATCAATACTTGGTGAAAAAATGTGTGCTGAGATTTCAGGAAACTCGTAGTTTTTTGGAAGTTTGGCAACCCCTTTCCATGAAAGTGATTTGTGCCAGTCTCTGCTTAGGGCGACACCAATAGGGAACAAACACTAGAGAGAGAACTTGGAACTACTTTATTGTGTCAAGTTTCAAAGAGCTAGCACAAACCGTGTTTGATTTCAACTTCCAACTACATGTGTCCATATAGGAGAAAACAGAGTGAAACCTAAAAATTTAAACTGTTACTGCCAACGAAAGGTTTAACCTAGAAGAACAAAATTTGGTGAGCCTAGTGGGAATGTGGTACTGATTATTACCTGAAAGTGTCATCAAGATTGGGTGAAAAAATGTGTGCTGAGATTTCAGGAAACTCGTAGTTTTTTGGAAGCTTGGCAACCAATTTCCATTAAAGTGATTTGCACCGGTCTCTGCTTATGGCTACATCAATAGGAAACAAACCATAGAGAGAGAACGAGGACCTACTTTATTGTGTCAAGTTTCAAAGAGCTAGCACAAACCGTGTTTGATTTAGAGTTCCAACTACATGTATCCCTATAGGAAAAAACAGAGTGAAACCTAAAAATTAAAACTGTTACTGCCAACGAACGGTTTAACCTAGAAGAACGAAAATTGGTGAGCCAAGTGGGATTGTGGTACTGAACATTCCCTGAAAGTGTCATCAAGATTGGGGGAAAAAATGTGTGCTGAGATTTCAGGAAACTCGTAGTTTTTTGGAAGCTTGGCAACCCTTTTCCATGAAAGTGATTTGCACCAGTCTCTGCTTATGGCTACATCAATAGGAAACAAACAACAGAGATAGAACTTGGAACTACTTTATTGTGTCAAGTTTCAAAGAGCTAGCACAAACCGTGTTTGATTTACAGTTCCAACTATATGTATCCATATAGGAGAAAACAGAGTGAAACCTAAAAATTAAAACTGTTACTGTCAACGAACGGTTTAACCTAGAAGAACGAAATTTGGTGAGCCAAGTGGGATTGGGGTACTGATCATTCCCTGAAAGTGTCATCAATATTTGGTGAAAAAATGTGTGCTGAGATTTCAGGAAACTCGTAGTTTTTTGGAAGCTTGGCAACCCCTTTCCATGAAAGTGATTTGCGCCAGTCTCTGCTTAGGGCGACACCAATAGGAAACAAACCCTAGAGACAGAACTTGGAACTACTTTATTGTGTCAAGTTTCAAAGAGCTAGCACAATCCGTGTTTGATTTAGAGTTCCATCTACATGTGTCCATTTAGGAGAAAACAGAGTGAAACCTAAAAATTAAAACTGTTACAGCCAACGAACGGTTTAACCTAGAAGAACAAAATTTGGTGAGCCAAGTGGGATTGTGGTACTGATCATTCCCTGAAAGTGTCATCAAGATTGGGTGAAAAAATGTGTGCTGAGATTTCAGGAAACTCGTATTTTTTTGGAAGCTTGGCAACCCCTTTCAATGAAAGTGATTTGCACCGGTCTCTGCTTATGGCTACATCAATAGGAAACAAACCATAGAGAGAGAACTTGGACCTACTTTATTGTGTCAAGTTTCAAAGAGCTAGCACAAACCGTGTTTGATTTACAGTTCCAACTATATGTATCCATATAGGAGAAAACAGAGTGAAACCTAAAAATTAAAACTGTTACTGCCAAAGAACGGTTTAACCTAGAAGAACGAAATTTGGTGAGCCAAGTGGGATTGTGGTACTGATCATTCCCTGAAAGTGTCATCAAGATTGGGGGAAAAAATGTGTGCTGAGATTTCAGGAAACTCGTAGTTTTTTGGAAGCTTGGCAACCCTTTTCCATGAAAGTGATTTGCACCAGTCTCTGCTTATGGCTACATCAATAGGAAACAAACAACAGAGATAGAACTTGGAACTACTTTATTGTGTCAAGTTTCAAAGAGCTAGCACAAACCGTGTTTGATTTAGAGTTCCAAATACATGTATCCGTATAGGAGAAAACAGAGTGAAACCTAAAAATTAAAACTGTTACTGCGAACAAACGGTTTAACCTAGAAGAACAAAATTTGGTGAGACAAGTGGGATTGGGGTACTGATCATTCCGAGAAAGTGTCATCAAGATTGGGTGAAAAAATGTGTGCTGAGATTTCAGTAAATTCATAGTTTTTTGGAAGCTTGGCAACCCCTTTCCCTGAAAGTGATTTGCGCCAGTCTCTGCTTAGGGCTACATCAATAGGAAACAAAGCATAGAGAGCGAACTTGGAATTACTTTATTGTGTCAAGTTTCAAAGAGCTAGCACAAACCGTGTTTGATTTAGAGTTCCAAATACGTGTGTCCATATAGGAGAAAACAGAGTGAAACCTAAAAATTAAATCTGTTACTGCCAACGAACGATTTAACCTAGAAGAACGAAATTTGGTGAGCCAAGTGGGATTGGGGTAGTGATCATTCCCTGAAAGTGTCATCAAGATTCGGTGAAAAAATGTGTGCTGAGATTTCAGGAAACTCGTAGTTTTTTGGAAGCTTGGCAACCCATTTTCATGAAAGTGTTTTGTGCCAGTCTCTGCTTAGGGCTACAACAATAGGAAACAAACCATACAGATAGAACTTGGAAGTATTTTATTGTGTCAAGTTTCAAAGTGCTAGTACAAACCGTGTTTGATTTAGAGTTCCAACTACATGTATCCATATAGGAGAAAACAGAGTGAAACCTAAAAATTAAAACTGTTACTGGCAACGATCGGTTTAACCTAGAAGAACGAAATTTGGTGAGCCAAGTGGGATTGGGGTACTGATCATTCCCTGAAAGTGTCATCAAGATTTGGTGAAAAAATGTGTGCTGAGATTTCAGGAAACTCGTAGTTTTTTGGATGCTTGGCAACCTCTTTCCATGAAAGTGATTTGCGCCAGTCTCTGCTTAGGGCTAATTCAATAGGAAAAAATCCATAGAGATAGAACTTGGAACTACTGTATTGTGTCAAGTTTCAAAGAGCTAGCACAAACCACGTTTGATTTAGAGTTCCAACTACATGTGTCCATATAGGAGAAAACAGAGTGAAAACTAAAAATTAAAACTGTTATTACCAAAGTACTATTTAAAGTAGGACTAACTAAATTTGTGAGCCAAGTGGGATTGCGGTACTGATCATTACATGAAAGTGTCATCAAGATTGGTTTAAAAAATGTGTGCTAAGATTTCAGGAAACTAGTAGTTTTTTGGAAGCTTGGCAACCCCTTTTTATGAAAGTGATTTGCGCCAGTCTCTACTTAGGGCTAATTCCATAGAAAACAAACCATAGAGATAGAACTTGGAACTACTCTATTGAGTCAAGTTTCAAAGAGTTAGAACAAACCGTGTTTGATTTAGAGTTCCAACTACATGTATCCATATACGAGAAAACAGAGTGAAACCTAAAAATTAAAACTGTTACTGCCAACGAACGGTTTAACCTAGAAGAAAGAAATTTGGTGAGCCAAGTGGGATTGGGGTACTGATCATTACATGAAAGTGTCATCAAGATTGGGTGAAAAAATGTGTGCTGAGATTTCAGGAAACTCGTAGTTTTTTGGAAGCTTGGCAACCCCTTTCCATGATAGTGATTTGCGCCAGTCTCTGCTTAGGGCTACATCAATAGGAAACAAACCATAGAGATAGAACTTGGAACTACTTTATTGTGTCAAGTTACAAAGAGCTAGCACAAACCGTGTTTGACTTAGAGTTCCAACTACATGTATCCATATAGGAGAAAACAGAGTGAAACCTAAAAATTAAAACTGTTACTGCAAACGAACGGTTTAACCTAGAAGAACGAAATTTGGTGAGCCAAGTGGGATTGCGGTACTGATCATTACCTAAAAGTGTCATCAAGATTGGTTTAAAAAATGTGTGCTGAGATTTCAGGAAACTCGTATTTTTTTGGAAGCTTGGCAACCCCTTTCCATGAAAGTGATTTGCGCCAGTCTCTGCTTAGGGCTACATCAATAGGAAACAAACCATACAGATAGAACTTGGAACTACTTTATTGTGTCAAGTTACAAAGAGCTAGCACAAACCGTGTTTGACTTAGAGTTCCAACTACATGTATGCATATAGGAGAAAACAGAGTGAAACCTAAAAATTAAAGCTGTTACTGCCAACGAACGATTTAACCTAGAAGAACGAAATTTGGTGAGCCAAGTGGGATTGGGGTACTGATCATTACCTGAAAGTGTCATCAAGATTTGGTGAAAAAATGTGTGCTGAGATTTCAGGAAACTAGTAGTTTTTTGGAAGCTTGGCAACCCCTTTCCATGAAAGTGATTTGCATCAGTCTCTGCTTAGTGCTACATCAATAGGAAACAAACCATACAGATAGAACTTGGAACTACTTTATTGTGTCAAGTTTCAAAGAGCTAGCACAATCCGTGTTTGATTTAGAGTTCAAACGACATGTATCCATATAGGAGAAAACAGAGTGAAACCTAAATTTTAAAACTGTTAATGCCATCGAATGGTTTAACCTAGAAGAACGAAATTTTGTGAGCCAAGTGGGATTGCGGTACTGATCATTCCGAGAAAGTGTCATCAAGTTTGGGTGAAAAAATGTGTCCTGAGATTTCAGGAAACTCGTAGTTTTTTGGAAGCTTGGCAACCCCTTTCCATGAAAGTGATTTGGGCAAATCTCTGCTTAGGACTACATCAATAGGAAACAAACCATAGAGATAGATCTTGGAACTACTTTATTGTTTCAAGTTTCAAAGAGCTAGCACAAACCGTGTTTGATTTAGAGTTCCAACTACATGTATCCATATAGGAGAAAACAGAGTGAAACCTAAAAATTAAAACTGTTACTGCCAACGAACGGTTTAACCTAGAAGAACGAAACTTGGTGAGCCAAGTGGGATTGGGTTACTGATCATACCGAGAAAGTGTCATCAAGATTGGGAGAAAAAATGTGTGCTGAGATTTCAGGAAACTCGTAGTTTTTGGAAGCTGGCAACCCCTTTCCATGAAAGTGATTTGTGCTAGTCTCTGCTTAGGGCTACATCAATAGAAACCAAACCATAGAGAGCGAACTTGGAACTACTTTATTGTGTCAAGTTTCAAAGAGCTAGCACAAACCGTGTTTGATTTAGAGTTCCAACTACATGTATCCATATAGGAGAAAACAAAGTGAAACCTAAAAATTAAAACTGTTACTGCGAACGAACGGTTTAACCTAGAAGAATGGAATTTGGTGAGCTAAGTGGGATTGGGGTACTGATCATTACCTGAAAGTGTCATCAAGATTGGGTGAAAAAATGTGTGCTGAGATTTCAGGAAACTCATAGTTTTTTGGAAGTTTGGCAACCCCTTTCCATGAAAGTGATTTGCGCCAGTATCTCTTTAGGGCTACATCAATAGGAAACAAACCATACAGATAGAACTTGGAACTACTTTATTGTGTCAACTTTCAAAGAGCTAGCACAAACCGTGTTTGATTTAGAGTTCCAACTACATGTATCCATATAGGAGAAAACAGAGTGAAACCTAAAATTAAAACTGTTACTGCGAACGAACGGTTTAACCTAGAAGAACGAAATTTGGTGAGCCAAGTGGGATTGCGGTACTGATCATTACCTGAAAGTGTCATCAAGATTGGGTGAAAAAATGTGTGCTGAGATTTCAGGAAACTCGTAGTTTTTTGGAAGCTTGGCAAACCCTTTCCATGAAAGTGATTTGCGCCAGTGTCTGCTTAGGGCTACATCAATAAAAAACAAACCATAGATATAGAACTTGGAACTACATTATTGTGTCAAGTTTCAAAGAGCTAGCACAACCCATGTTTGATTTAGAGTTCCAACTACATGTGTCCATATAGGAGAAAACGGAGTGAAACCTAAAAATTAAAACTGTTACTGCCAACGAAGGGTTTAACCTAGAAATGAAATTTGGTGAGCCAAGTGGGATTGGGGTACTGATCATTACCTGAAAGTGTCATCAAGATTGAGTGAAAAAATGTGTGCTGAGATTTCAGGAAACTCGTAGTTTTTTGGAAGCTTGGCAACCCCTTCCCATGAAAGTGATTTGCGCCAGTCTCTGCTTAGGGCTACATCAATAGGAAAAAATCATAGAGACAGAACTTGGAACTATTTTATTGTGTCAAGTTACAAAAAGCTACCACAAACCGTGTTTGATTTAGAGTTCCAACTACATGTATCCATATAGGAGAAAACAGAGTGAAACCTAAAAATTAAAACTGTTACTGCGAACGAACGGTTTAACCTAGAAGAACGAAATTTGGTGAGCCATGTGGGATTGGGGTCCTGATCATTCCGAGAAAGTGTCATCAAGTTGGGTGAAAAAATGTGTGCTGGGATTTCAGGAAACTCGTAGTTTTTTGGAAGCTTGGCAACCCCTTTCCATGAAAGTGATTTGGGCAAATCTCTGCTTAGGACTACATCAATAGGAAACAAACCATAGAGATAGATCTTGGAACTACTTTATTGTTTCAAGTTTCAAAGAGCTAGCACAAACCGTGTTTGATTTAGAGTTCCAACTACATGTATCCATATAGGAGAAAACAGAGTGAAACCTAAAAATTAAAACTGTTACTGCCAACGAACGGTTTAACCTAGAAGAACGAAACTTGGTGAGCCAAGTGGGATTGGGTTACTGATCATACAAAGAAAGTGTCATCAAGATTGGGAGAAAAAATGTGTGCTGAGATTTCAGGAAACTCGTAGTTTTTTGGAAGCTTGGCAACCCCTTTCCATGAAAGTGACTTGTGCTAGTCTCTGCTTAGGGCTACATCAATAGAAACCAAACCATAGAGAGCGAACTTGGAACTACTTTATTGTGTCAAGTTTCAAAGAGCTAGCACAAACCGTGTTTCAATTAGAGTTCCAACTACATGTATCCATATAGGAGAAAACAAAGTGAAACCTAAAAATTAAAACTGTTACTGCGAACGAACGGTTTAACCTAGAAGAATGGAATTTGGTGAGCTAAGTGGGATTGGGGTACTGATCATTACCTGAAAGTGTCATCAAGATTGGGTGAAAAAATGTGTGCTGAGATTTCAGGAAACTCGTAGTTTTTTGGAAGTTTGGCAACCCCTTTCCATGAAAGTGATTTGCGCCAGTATCTCCTTAGGGCTACATCAATAGGAAACAAACCATACAGACAGAACTTGGAACTACTTTATTGTGTCAACTTTCAAAGAGCTAGCACAAACCGTGTTTGATTTAGAGTTCCAACTACATGTATCCATATAAGAGAAAACAGAGTGAAACCTAAAAATTAAAACTGTTACTGCGAACGAACGGTTTAACCTAGAAGAATGAAATTTGGTGAGCCAAGTGGGATTGCGGTACTGATAATTACCTGAAAGTTTCATCAAGATTGGGTGAAAAAATTTGTGCTGAGATTTCAGGAAACTCGTAGTTTTTTGGAAGTTTGGCAACCCCTTTCCATGAAAGAGATTTGCGCCAGTCTCTGCTTAGGGCTACATTAATAGCAAACAAACTATAGAGATAGAACTTGGAACTAGTTTATTGTGTCAAGTTTCAAAGAGATAGCACAAACCGTGTTTGTTTTAGAGTTACAACTACATGTATCCTTATAGGAGAAAATATTGTGAAACCTAAAAATTAAAACTGTTACTGCCATCGAACGGTTTAACTTATAAGAACAAAATTTGGTGAGCCAAGTGAAATTGGGGTACTGATTATTACCTGAAAGTGTCATCAAGATTGGGTGAAAAAATGTGTGCTGAGATTTCAGGAAACTCGTAGTTTTTTGGAAGCTTGGCAACCCCTTTCCATGAAAGTGATTTGCGCCAGTCTCTGCTTAGGGCTACATCAATAGGAAACAAACCATAGAGATAGAACTTGGAACTACATTATTGTGTCAAGTTACAAAAAGCTAGCACAAACCGTGTTTGATTTAGAGTTCCAACTACATGTATCCATATAGGAGAAAACAGAGTGAAACCTAAAAATTAAAACTGTTACTGCGAACGAACGGTTTAACCTAGAAGAACGAAATTTGGTGAGCCATGTGGGATTGGGGTCCTGATCATTCCGAGAAAGTGTCATCAAGTTGGGTGAAAAAATGTGTGCTGAGATTTCAGGAAACTCGTAGTTTTTTGGAAGCTTGGCAACCCCTTTCCATGAAAGTGATTTTCTCCAGTCTCTGCTTAGGGCTACATCAATAGAAAACAAACCATAGAGATAGAACTTGGAACTACTTTAATGTGTCAAGTTTCAAAGAGCTAGCACAAACCATGTTTGATTTAGAGTTCCAACTACATGTATCCATATAGGAGAAAACAGAGGGAAACCTAAAAATTAAAACTGTTACTGCCAACGAACGGTTTAACCTAGGAGAACGAAATTTGGTGAGCCAAGTGGGATTGTGGTACTGATCGTTATCTGAAAGTGTCATCAAGATTGGGTGAAAAAATGTGTGCTGAGATTTCAGGAAACTCGTAGTTTTTTGGAAGCTTGGCAACCCCTTTCCATGAAAGTGATTTGCATCAGTCTCTGCTTAGTGCTACATCAATAGGAAACAAACCATACAGATAGAACTTGGAACTACTTTATTGTGTCAAGTTTCAAAGAGCTAGCACAAACCGTGTTTGATTTAGAGTTCCAACTACATGTATCCATATAGTAGAAAACAGAGTGAAACCAAAAAATTAAAACTGTTACTGCCAACGAACGGTTTAACCTAGAAGAACGAAATTTGGAGAGCTAGTGAGATTAGGGTACTGATCATTACCTGAAAGTGTCATCAAGATTGGGTCAAAAAATGTGTGCTGAGATTTCAGGAAACTCATAGTTTTTTGTAAGCTTGGCAAAAGCTTTCCATGAAAGTGATTTGCGCCAGTGTCTGCTTAGGGCTACATCAATAGGAAACAAAACATAGAGATAGAACTTGGAACGACTTTATTGTGTCAAGTTTCAAAGAGCTAGCACAAACCGTGTTTCATTTAGAGTTCCAACTACATGTATCCATATAGGAGAAAACAGAGTGAAAACTAAAAATTAAAACTGTTACTGCGAACGAACGGTTTAACCTAGAAGAACAAAATTTGGTGAGCCAAGTGGGATTGGGGTACTGATCATTACCTGAAAGTGTCATCAAGATTGGGTGAAAAAATGTGTGCTGAGATTTCAGGAAACTCGTAGTTTTTTGGAAGTTTGGCAACCCCTTTCCATGAAAGTGATTTGCGCCAGTATCTCCTTAGGGCTACATCAATAGGAAACAAACCATACAGATAGAACTTGGAACTACTTTATTGTGTCAACTTTCAAAGAGCTAGCACAAACCGTGTTTGATTTAGAGTTCCAACTACATGTATCCATATAGGAGAAAACAGAGTGAAACCTAAAAATTAAAACTGTTACTGCGAACGAATGGTTTAACCTAGAAGAATGAAATTTGGTGAGCCAAGTGGGATTGCGGTACTGATAATTACCTGAAAGTGTCATCAAGATTGGGTGAAAAAATTTGTGCTGAGATTTCAGGAAACTCGTAGTTTTTTGGAAGCTTGGCAACCCCTTTCCATGAAAGTGATTTCCGCCAGTCTCTGCTTAGGGCTACATCAATAGGAAACAAACTATAGAGATAGAACTTGGAACTACTTTATTGTGTCAAGTTTCAAAGAGCTAGCACAAACCGTGTTTGTTTTAGAGTTACAACTACATGTATCCTTATAGGAGAAAATATTGTGAAACCTAAATATTTAAACTGTTACTGCCATCGAACGGTTTAACTTATAAGAACAAAATTTGGTGAGCCAAGTGAAATTGGGGTACTGATTATTACCTGAAAGTGTCATCAAGATTGGGTGAAAAAATGTGTGCTGAGATTTCAGGAAACTCGTAGTTTTTTGGAAGCTTGGCAACCCCTTTCCATGAAAGTGATTTGCGCCAGTCTCTGCTTAGGGCTACATCAATAGGAAACAAACCATAGAGATAGAACTTGGAACTACTTTAATGTGTCAAGTTACAAAAAGCTAGCACAAACCGTGTTTGATTTAGAGTTCCAACAACATGTATCCATATAGGAGAAAACAGAGTGAAACCTAAAAATTAAAACTGTTACTGCGAACGAACGGTTTAACCTAGAAGAATGAAATTTGGTGAGCCATGTGGGATTGGGGTCCTGATCATTCCGAGAAAGTGTCATCAAGTTGGGTGAAAAAATGTGTGCTGAGATTTCAGGAAACTCGTAGTTTTTTGGAAGCTTGGCAACCCCTTTCCATGAAAGTGATTTGCGCCAATCTCTGCTTAGGACTACATCAATAGGAAACAAACCATAGAGATAGAACTTGGAACTACATTATTGTTTCAAGTTTCAAAGAGCTAGCACAAACTGGGTTTGATTTAGAGTTCCAACTACATGTATCCATATAGGAGAAAACAGAGTGAAACCTAAAAATTAAAACTGTTACTGCCAACGAACGGTTTAACCTAGAAGAACGAAACTTGGTGAGCCAAGTGGGATTCGGGTACTGATCATACCGAGAAAGTGTCATCAAGATTGGGAGAAAAAATGTGTGCTGAGATTTCAGGAAACTCGTAGTTTTTTGGAAGCTTGGCAACCCCTTTCCATGAAAGTGATTTGCGCCAGTCTCTGCTTAGGGCTACATCAATAGGAAACAAACCATAGAGATAGAACTTTGAATACTTTATTGTGTCAAGTTTCAAAGAGCTAGCACAAACCGTGTTTGATTTAGAGTTCCAACTACATGTATCCATATAGGAGAAAACAGAGTGAAACCTAAAAATTAAAACTGTTACTGCGAACGAACGGTTTAACCTAGAAGAACGAAATTTGGTGAGCCAAGTGGGATTGCGGTACAGATAATTACCTGAAAGTGTCATCAAGATTGGGTGAAAAAATGTTTGCTAAGATTTCAGGAAACTCGTAGTTTTTTGGAAGCTTGGCAACCCTTTTCCATGAAAGTGATTTGCACCAGTCTCTGCTTATGGCTACATCAATAGGAAACAAACAACAGAGATAGAACTTGGAACTACTTTATTGTGTCAAGTTTCAAAGAGCTAGCACAAACCGTGTTTGATTTACAGTTCCAACTATATGTATCCATATAGGAGAAAACAGAGTGAAACCTAAAAATTAAAACTGTTACTGTCAACGAACGGTTTAACCTAGAAGAACGAAATTTGGTGAGCCAAGTGGGATTGGGGTACTGATCATTCCCTGAAAGTGTCATCAATATTTGGTGAAAAAATGTGTGCTGAGATTTCAGGAAACTCGTAGTTTTTTGGAAGCTTGGCAAACCCTTTCCATGAAAGTGATTTGCGCCAGTCTCTGCTTAGGGCGACACCAATAGGAAACAAACCCTAGAGACAGAACTTGGAACTACATTATTGTGTCAAGTTTCAAAGAGCTAGCACAAACCGTGTTTGATTTAGAGTTCCAAATACATGTATCCGTATAGGAGAAAACAGAGTGAAACCTAAAAATTAAAACTGTTACTGCGAACAAACGGTTTAACCTAGAAGAACAAAATTTGGTGAGACAAGTGGGATTGGGGTACTGATCATTCCGAGAAAGTGTCATCAAGATTGGGTGAAAAAATGTGTGCTGAGATTTCAGTAAATTCATAGTTTTTTGGAAGCTTGGCAACCCCTTTCCCTGAAAGTGATTTGCGCCAGTCTCTGCTTAGGGCTACATCAATAGGAAACAAAGCATAGAGAGCGAACTTGGAATTACTTTATTGTGTCAAGTTTCAAAGAGCTAGCACAAACCGTGTTTGATTTAGAGTTCCAAATACGTGTGTCCATATAGGAGAAAACAGAGTGAAACCTAAAAATTAAATCTGTTACTGCCAACGAACGATTTAACCTAGAAGAACGAAATTTGGTGAGCCAAGTGGGATTGGGGTAGTGATCATTCCCTGAAAGTGTCATCAAGATTCGGTGAAAAAATGTGTGCTGAGATTTCAGGAAACTCGTAGTTTTTTGGAAGCTTGGCAACCCATTTTCATGAAAGTGTTTTGTGCCAGTCTCTGCTTAGGGCTACAACAATAGGAAACAAACCATACAGATAGAACTTGGAAGTATTTTATTGTGTCAAGTTTCAAAGTGCTAGTACAAACCGTGTTTGATTTAGAGTTCCAACTACATGTATCCATATAGGAGAAAACAGAGTGAAACCTAAAAATTAAAACTGTTACTGGCAACGATCGGTTTAACCTAGAAGAACGAAATTTGGTGAGCCAAGTGGGATTGGGGTACTGATCATTCCCTGAAAGTGTCATCAAGATTTGGTGAAAAAATGTGTGCTGAGATTTCAGGAAACTCGTAGTTTTTTGGATGCTTGGCAACCTCTTTCCATGAAAGTGATTTGCGCCAGTCTCTGCTTAGGGCTAATTCAATAGGAAAAAATCCATAGAGATAGAACTTGGAACTACTGTATTGTGTCAAGTTTCAAAGAGCTAGCACAAACCACGTTTGATTTAGAGTTCCAACTACATGTATCCATATAGGAGAAAACAGAGTGAAACCTAAAAATTAAAAGTGTTACTGCGAACGAACGGTTTAACCTAGAAGAAAGAAATTTGTTGAGCCAAGTGGGATTGGAGTACTGATCATTACCTGAAAGTTTCATCAAGATTGGGTGAAAAAAATGTGTGCTGTGATTTCAGGAAACTCGTAGTTTTTTTGAAGCTTTTCAACCGCTTTCCATGAAAGTGATTTGCGCCGGTCTCTGCTAAGGGCTACATCAATGGGAAACAAACCATAGAGAGAGAACTTGGAACTACTTTATTGTTTCAAGTTTCAAAGAGCTAGCACAAACCGTGTTTGATTTACAGTTCCAACTACATGTGTCCATATAGGAGAAAACAGAGTGAAAACTAAAAATTAAAACTGTTATTACCAAAGTACTATTTAAAGTAGGACTAACTAAATTTGTGAGCCAAGTGGGATTGCGGTACTGATCATTACATGAAAGTGTCATCAAGATTGGTTTAAAAAATGTGTGCTAAGATTTCAGGAAACTAGTAGTTTTTTGGAAGCTTGGCAACCCCTTTTTATGAAAGTGATTTGCGCCAGTCTCTACTTAGGGCTAATTCCATAGAAAACAAACCATAGAGATAGAACTTGGAACTACTCTATTGAGTCAAGTTTCAAAGAGTTAGAACAAACCGTGTTTGATTTAGAGTTCCAACTACATGTATCCATATACGAGAAAACAGAGTGAAACCTAAAAATTAAAACTGTTACTGCCAACGAACGGTTTAACCTAGAAGAAAGAAATTTGGTGAGCCAAGTGGGATTGGGGTACTGATCATTACATGAAAGTGTCATCAAGATTGGGTGAAAAAATGTGTGCTGAGATTTCAGGAAACTCGTAGTTTTTTGGAAGCTTGGCAACCCCTTTCCATGATAGTGATTTGCGCCAGTCTCTGCTTAGGGCTACATCAATAGGAAACAAACCATAGAGATAGAACTTGGAACTACTTTATTGTGTCAAGTTACAAAGAGCTAGCACAAACCGTGTTTGACTTAGAGTTCCAACTACATGTATCCATATAGGAGAAAACAGAGTGAAACCTAAAAATTAAAACTGTTACTGCAAACGAACGGTTTAACCTAGAAGAACGAAATTTGGTGAGCCAAGTGGGATTGCGGTACTGATCATTACCTAAAAGTGTCATCAAGATGGGTTTAAAAAATGTGTGCTGAGATTTCAGGAAACTCGTATTTTTTTGGAAGCTTGGCAACCCCTTTCCATGAAAGTGATTTGCGCCAGTCTCTGCTTAGGGCTACATCAATAGGAAACAAACCATACAGATAGAACTTGGAACTACTTTATTGTGTCAAGTTACAAAGAGCTAGCACAAACCGTGTTTGACTTAGAGTTCCAACTACATGTATGCATATAGGAGAAAACAGAGTGAAACCTAAAAATTAAAGCTGTTACTGCCAACGAACGATTTAACCTAGAAGAACGAAATTTGGTGAGCCAAGTGGGATTGGGGTACTGATCATTACCTGAAAGTGTCATCAAGATTTGGTGAAAAAATGTGTGCTGAGATTTCAGGAAACTAGTAGTTTTTTGGAAGCTTGGCAACCCCTTTCCATGAAAGTGATTTGCATCAGTCTCTGCTTAGTGCTACATCAATAGGAAACAAACCATACAGATAGAACTTGGAACTACTTTATTGTGTCAAGTTTCAAAGAGCTAGCACAATCCGTGTTTGATTTAGAGTTCAAACGACATGTATCCATATAGGAGAAAACAGAGTGAAACCTAAATTTTAAAACTGTTAATGCCATCGAATGGTTTAACCTAGAAGAACGAAATTTTGTGAGCCAAGTGGGATTGCGGTACTGATCATTCCGAGAAAGTGTCATCAAGTTTGGGTGAAAAAATGTGTCCTGAGATTTCAGGAAACTCGTAGTTTTTTGGAAGCTTGGCAACCCCTTTCCATGAAAGTGATTTGGGCAAATCTCTGCTTAGGACTACATCAATAGGAAACAAACCATAGAGATAGATCTTGGAACTACTTTATTGTTTCAAGTTTCAAAGAGCTAGCACAAACCGTGTTTGATTTAGAGTTCCAACTACATGTATCCATATAGGAGAAAACAGAGTGAAACCTAAAAATTAAAACTGTTACTGCCAACGAACGGTTTAACCTAGAAGAACGAAACTTGGTGAGCCAAGTGGGATTGGGTTACTGATCATACCGAGAAAGTGTCATCAAGATTGGGAGAAAAAATGTGTGCTGAGATTTCAGGAAACTCGTAGTTTTTGGAAGCTGGCAACCCCTTTCCATGAAAGTGATTTGTGCTAGTCTCTGCTTAGGGCTACATCAATAGAAACCAAACCATAGAGAGCGAACTTGGAACTACTTTATTGTGTCAAGTTTCAAAGAGCTAGCACAAACCGTGTTTGATTTAGAGTTCCAACTACATGTATCCATATAGGAGAAAACAAAGTGAAACCTAAAAATTAAAACTGTTACTGCGAACGAACGGTTTAACCTAGAAGAATGGAATTTGGTGAGCTAAGTGGGATTGGGGTACTGATCATTACCTGAAAGTGTCATCAAGATTGGGTGAAAAAATGTGTGCTGAGATTTCAGGAAACTCATAGTTTTTTGGAAGTTTGGCAACCCCTTTCCATGAAAGTGATTTGCGCCAGTATCTCTTTAGGGCTACATCAATAGGAAACAAACCATACAGATAGAACTTGGAACTACTTTATTGTGTCAACTTTCAAAGAGCTAGCACAAACCGTGTTTGATTTAGAGTTCCAACTACATGTATCCATATAGGAGAAAACAGAGTGAAACCTAAAATTAAAACTGTTACTGCGAACGAACGGTTTAACCTAGAAGAACGAAATTTGGTGAGCCAAGTGGGATTGCGGTACTGATCATTACCTGAAAGTGTCATCAAGATTGGGTGAAAAAATGTGTGCTGAGATTTCAGGAAACTCGTAGTTTTTTGGAAGCTTGGCAAACCCTTTCCATGAAAGTGATTTGCGCCAGTGTCTGCTTAGGGCTACATCAATAAAAAACAAACCATAGATATAGAACTTGGAACTACATTATTGTGTCAAGTTTCAAAGAGCTAGCACAACCCATGTTTGATTTAGAGTTCCAACTACATGTGTCCATATAGGAGAAAACGGAGTGAAACCTAAAAATTAAAACTGTTACTGCCAACGAAGGGTTTAACCTAGAAATGAAATTTGGTGAGCCAAGTGGGATTGGGGTACTGATCATTACCTGAAAGTGTCATCAAGATTGAGTGAAAAAATGTGTGCTGAGATTTCAGGAAACTCGTAGTTTTTTGGAAGCTTGGCAACCCCTTCCCATGAAAGTGATTTGCGCCAGTCTCTGCTTAGGGCTACATCAATAGGAAAAAACCATAGAGACAGAACTTGGAACTATTTTATTGTGTCAAGTTACAAAAAGCTACCACAAACCGTGTTTGATTTAGAGTTCCAACTACATGTATCCATATAGGAGAAAACAGAGTGAAACCTAAAAATTAAAACTGTTACTGCGAACGAACGGTTTAACCTAGAAGAACGAAATTTGGTGAGCCATGTGGGATTGGGGTCCTGATCATTCCGAGAAAGTGTCATCAAGTTGGGTGAAAAAATGTGTGCTGGGATTTCAGGAAACTCGTAGTTTTTTGGAAGCTTGGCAACCCCTTTCCATGAAAGTGATTTGGGCAAATCTCTGCTTAGGACTACATCAATAGGAAACAAACCATAGAGATAGATCTTGGAACTACTTTATTGTTTCAAGTTTCAAAGAGCTAGCACAAACCGTGTTTGATTTAGAGTTCCAACTACATGTATCCATATAGGAGAAAACAGAGTGAAACCTAAAAATTAAAACTGTTACTGCCAACGAACGGTTTAACCTAGAAGAACGAAACTTGGTGAGCCAAGTGGGATTGGGTTACTGATCATACAAAGAAAGTGTCATCAAGATTGGGAGAAAAAATGTGTGCTGAGATTTCAGGAAACTCGTAGTTTTTTGGAAGCTTGGCAACCCCTTTCCATGAAAGTGACTTGTGCTAGTCTCTGCTTAGGGCTACATCAAAAGAAACCAAACCATAGAGAGCGAACTTGGAACTACTTTATTGTGTCAAGTTTCAAAGAGCTAGCACAAACCGTGTTTCATTTAGAGTTCCAACTACATGTATCCATATAGGAGAAAACAAAGTGAAACCTAAAAATTAAAACTGTTACTGCGAACGAACGGTTTAACCTAGAAGAATGGAATTTGGTGAGCTAAGTGGGATTGGGGTACTGATCATTACCTGAAAGTGTCATCAAGATTGGGTGAAAAAATGTGTGCTGAGATTTCAGGAAACTCGTAGTTTTTTGGAAGTTTGGCAACCCCTTTCCATGAAAGTGATTTGCGCCAGTATCTCCTTAGGGCTACATCAATAGGAAACAAACCATACAGACAGAACTTGGAACTACTTTATTGTGTCAACTTTCAAAGAGCTAGCACAAACCGTGTTTGATTTAGAGTTCCAACTACATGTATCCATATAAGAGAAAACAGAGTGAAACCTAAAAATTAAAACTGTTACTGCGAACGAACGGTTTAACCTAGAAGAATGAAATTTGGTGAGCCAAGTGGGATTGCGGTACTGATAATTACCTGAAAGTTTCATCAAGATTGGGTGAAAAAATTTGTGCTGAGATTTCAGGAAACTCGTAGTTTTTTGGAAGTTTGGCAACCCCTTTCCATGAAAGAGATTTGCGCCAGTCTCTGCTTAGGGCTACATTAATAGCAAACAAACTATAGAGATAGAACTTGGAACTAGTTTATTGTGTCAAGTTTCAAAGAGATAGCACAAACCGTGTTTGTTTTAGAGTTACAACTACATGTATCCTTATAGGAGAAAATATTGTGAAACCTAAAAATTAAAACTGTTACTGCCATCGAACGGTTTAACTTATAAGAACAAAATTTGGTGAGCCAAGTGAAATTGGGGTACTGATTATTACCTGAAAGTGTCATCAAGATTGGGTGAAAAAATGTGTGCTGAGATTTCAGGAAACTCGTAGTTTTTTGGAAGCTTGGCAACCCCTTTCCATGAAAGTGATTTGCGCCAGTCTCTGCTTAGGGCTACATCAATAGGAAACAAACCATAGAGATAGAACTTGGAACTACATTATTGTGTCAAGTTACAAAAAGCTAGCACAAACCGTGTTTGATTTAGAGTTCCAACTACATGTATCCATATAGGAGAAAACAGAGTGAAACCTAAAAATTAAAACTGTTACTGCGAACGAACGGTTTAACCTAGAAGAACGAAATTTGGTGAGCCATGTGGGATTGGGGTCCTGATCATTCCGAGAAAGTGTCATCAAGTTGGGTGAAAAAATGTGTGCTGAGATTTCAGGAAACTCGTAGTTTTTTGGAAGCTTGGCAACCCCTTTCCATGAAAGTGATTTTCTCCAGTCTCTGCTTAGGGCTACATCAATAGAAAACAAACCATAGAGATAGAACTTGGAACTACTTTAATGTGTCAAGTTTCAAAGAGCTAGCACAAACCATGTTTGATTTAGAGTTCCAACTACATGTATCCATATAGGAGAAAACAGAGGGAAACCTAAAAATTAAAACTGTTACTGCCAACGAACGGTTTAACCTAGGAGAACGAAATTTGGTGAGCCAAGTGGGATTGTGGTACTGATCGTTATCTGAAAGTGTCATCAAGATTGGGTGAAAAAATGTGTGCTGAGATTTCAGGAAACTCGTAGTTTTTTGGAAGCTTGGCAACCCCTTTCCATGAAAGTGATTTGCATCAGTCTCTGCTTAGTGCTACATCAATAGGAAACAAACCATACAGATAGAACTTGGAACTACTTTATTGTGTCAAGTTTCAAAGAGCTAGCACAAACCGTGTTTGATTTAGAGTTCCAACTACATGTATCCATATAGGAGAAAACAGAGTGAAACCAAAAAATTAAAACTGTTACTGCCAACGAACGGTTTAACCTAGAAGAACGAAATTTGGAGAGCTAGTGAGATTAGGGTACTGATCATTACCTGAAAGTGTCATCAAGATTGGGTCAAAAAATGTGTGCTGAGATTTCAGGAAACTCATAGTTTTTTGTAAGCTTGGCAAAAGCTTTCCATGAAAGTGATTTGCGCCAGTGTCTGCTTAGGGCTACATCAATAGGAAACAAAACATAGAGATAGAACTTGGAACGACTTTATTGTGTCAAGTTTCAAAGAGCTAGCACAAACCGTGTTTCATTTAGAGTTCCAACTACATGTATCCATATAGGAGAAAACAGAGTGAAAACTAAAAATTAAAACTGTTACTGCGAACGAACGGTTTAACCTAGAAGAACAAAATTTGGTGAGCCAAGTGGGATTGGGGTACTGATCATTACCTGAAAGTGTCATCAAGATTGGGTGAAAAAATGTGTGCTGAGATTTCAGGAAACTCGTAGTTTTTTGGAAGTTTGGCAACCCCTTTCCATGAAAGTGATTTGCGCCAGTATCTCCTTAGGGCTACATCAATAGGAAACAAACCATACAGATAGAACTTGGAACTACTTTATTGTGTCAACTTTCAAAGAGCTAGCACAAACCGTGTTTGATTTAGAGTTCCAACTACATGTATCCATATAGGAGAAAACAGAGTGAAACCTAAAAATTAAAACTGTTACTGCGAACGAATGGTTTAACCTAGAAGAATGAAATTTGGTGAGCCAAGTGGGATTGCGGTACTGATAATTACCTGAAAGTGTCATCAAGATTGGGTGAAAAAATTTGTGCTGAGATTTCAGGAAACTCGTAGTTTTTTGGAAGCTTGGCAACCCCTTTCCATGAAAGTGATTTCCGCCAGTCTCTGCTTAGGGCTACATCAATAGGAAACAAACTATAGAGATAGAACTTGGAACTACTTTATTGTGTCAAGTTTCAAAGAGCTAGCACAAACCGTGTTTGTTTTAGAGTTACAACTACATGTATCCTTATAGGAGAAAATATTGTGAAACCTAAATATTTAAACTGTTACTGCCATCGAACGGTTTAACTTATAAGAACAAAATTTGGTGAGCCAAGTGAAATTGGGGTACTGATTATTACCTGAAAGTGTCATCAAGATTGGGTGAAAAAATGTGTGCTGAGATTTCAGGAAACTCGTAGTTTTTTGGAAGCTTGGCAACCCCTTTCCATGAAAGTGATTTGCGCCAGTCTCTGCTTAGGGCTACATCAATAGGAAACAAACCATAGAGATAGAACTTGGAACTACTTTAATGTGTCAAGTTACAAAAAGCTAGCACAAACCGTGTTTGATTTAGAGTTCCAACAACATGTATCCATATAGGAGAAAACAGAGTGAAACCTAAAAATTAAAACTGTTACTGCGAACGAACGGTTTAACCTAGAAGAATGAAATTTGGTGAGCCATGTGGGATTGGGGTCCTGATCATTCCGAGAAAGTGTCATCAAGTTGGGTGAAAAAATGTGTGCTGAGATTTCAGGAAACTCGTAGTTTTTTGGAAGCTTGGCAACCCCTTTCCATGAAAGTGATTTGCGCCAATCTCTGCTTAGGACTACATCAATAGGAAACAAACCATAGAGATAGAACTTGGAACTACATTATTGTTTCAAGTTTCAAAGAGCTAGCACAAACTGGGTTTGATTTAGAGTTCCAACTACATGTATCCATATAGGAGAAAACAGAGTGAAACCTAAAAATTAAAACTGTTACTGCCAACGAACGGTTTAACCTAGAAGAACGAAACTTGGTGAGCCAAGTGGGATTCGGGTACTGATCATACCGAGAAAGTGTCATCAAGATTGGGAGAAAAAATGTGTGCTGAGATTTCAGGAAACTCGTAGTTTTTTGGAAGCTTGGCAACCCCTTTCCATGAAAGTGATTTGCGCCAGTCTCTGCTTAGGGCTACATCAATAGGAAACAAACCATAGAGATAGAACTTTGAATACTTTATTGTGTCAAGTTTCAAAGAGCTAGCACAAACCGTGTTTGATTTAGAGTTCCAACTACATGTATCCATATAGGAGAAAACAGAGTGAAACCTAAAAATTAAAACTGTTACTGCGAACGAACGGTTTAACCTAGAAGAACGAAATTTGGTGAGCCAAGTGGGATTGCGGTACAGATAATTACCTGAAAGTGTCATCAAGATTGGGTGAAAAAATGTTTGCTAAGATTTCAGGAAACTCGTAGTTTTGGAAGTTTGGAAACCCCTCTCCATCAAAGTGATTTGCGCCAGTCTCTCCTTAGGGCTACATCAATAGAAAACAAACCATAAAGAGAGAACTTGGAACTACTTTATTGTGTCAAGTTTCAAAGAGCTAGCACAAACCGTGTTTGATTTAGTGCTCCAACTACATGTATCCATATAGGAGAAAACAGAGTGAAACCTAAAAATTAAAACTATTACTGCCAATGAACGGTTTAACATAGAAGAATGAAATTTGGTGAGCTACTTGGGATTGGAGTACTGATCATTACCTGAAATGTCATCAAGATTGGGTGAAAAAATGTGTGCTGAGATTTCAGGAAACTCGTAGTTTTTTGGAAGCTTGGCAACCCCTTTCCATGAAAGTGATTTGCGCCGTTCTCTGCTTAGGGCTACATCATAGGAAACAAACCATAGAGATAGAACATGGAACTACTTTATTGTGTCAAGTTTCAAAGAGCTAGCACAAACCGTGTTTGATTTAGAGTTCCAACTACATGTATCCATATAGGAGAAAACAGAGTGAAACCTAAAAATTAAAACTGTTACTGCCAACAAACTGTTTAACCTAGAAGAACGAACTTTGGTGAGCCAAGTGGGATAGCGGTACTGATCATTCCGAGAAAGTGTCATCAAGATTTGGTGAAAAAATGTGTCCTGAGATTTCAGGAAACTCGTAGTTTTTTGGAAGCTTGGCAACCCCTTTCCATGAAAGTGATTTGCTCCAGTCTCTGCTTAGGGCTACATCAATAGGAAACAAACCATAGAGATAGAAGTTGGAACTACTTTATTGTGTCAAGTTTCAAAGCGCTAGCAAAAACCGTGTTTGATTTAGAGTTCCATCTACATGTATCCATATAAGAGAAAACAGAGTGAAACCTAAAAATTAAAACTGTTACTGCGAACGAACGGTTTAACCTAGAAGAACGAAATTTGGTGAGCCAAGTGGGATTGCGGTACTGATCATTACCTGACAGTGTCATCAAGATTGGGTGAAAAAATGTGTGCTGAGATTTCAGGAAACTCGTTGTTTTTTGGAAGCTTGGCAACCGCTCTCCTTGAAAGTGATTTGCGCCAGTCTCTGCTTAGGGCTACATCAATAGGAAGCAAACCTTAGAGAGAGAACTTGGAACTACTTTATTGTGTCAAGTTTCAAAGAGCTAGCACAATCCGTGTTTGATTTAGAGTTCCAACTACATGTGTCCATACAGGAGAAAACGGAGTGAAACCTAAAATTTAAACTGTTACTGCCAACGAACGGTTTAACCTAGAAGAACGAAATTTGGTGAGCCAAGTGGGATTGCTGTACTGATCATTACCTGAAAGTGTCATCAAGATTGGGTGAAAAAATGTGTGCTGAGATTTCAGGAAACTCGTAGTTTTTTGGAAGCTTGGAAACCCCTTTCCATGAAAGTGATTTGCGCCAGTCTCTGCTGAGGGCTACATCAATAGGAAACAAACCATAGAGTGAGAACTTGTAACTACTTTATTGTGTCAAGTTTCAAAGAGCTAGCACAAACCGTGTTTGATTTAGAGTTCCAACTACATGTATCCATATAGGAGAAAACAGAGTGAAACCTAACAATTAAAACTGTTACTGAAAACGAACGGATTAACATAGAAGAACGAAATTTGCTGAGCCAAGTGGGAATGGGGTACTGATCATTACCTGAAAGTGTCATCAAGATTGGGTGAAAAAATGTGTGCTGAGATTTCAGGAAACTCGTAGTTTTTTGGAAGCTTGGCAAACCCTTTCCATTAAAGTGATTTGCATCAGTCTCTGCTTAGTGCTACATCAATAGGAAACAAACCATACAGATAGAACTTGGAACTACTTTATTGTGTCAAGTTTCAAAGAGCTAGCACAAACCGTGTTTGATTTAGAGTTCCAACTACATGTATCCATATAGGAGAAAACAGAGTGAAACCTAAAAATTATAACTGTTACTGCCAACAAACGGTTTAACATAGAAGAACGAACTTTGGTGAGCCAAGTGGATTGCGGTACTGATCATTCCGAGAAAGTGTCATCAAGATTTGGTGAAAAAATGTGTCCTGAGATTTCAGGAAACTCGTAGTTTTTTGGAAGCTTGGCAACCCCTTTCCATGAAAGTGATTTTCTCCAGTCTCTGCTTAGGGCTACATCAATAGAAAACAAACCATAGAGATAGAACTTGGAACTACTTTAATGTGTCAAGTTTCAAAGAGCTAGCACAAACCATGTTTGATTTAGAGTTCCAACTCCATGTATCCATATAGGAGAAAACAGAGGGAAACCTAAAAATTAAAACTGTTACTGCCAACGAACGGTTTAACCTAGGAGAACGAAATTTGGTGAGCCAAGTGGGATTGTGGTACTGATCATTCCGAGAAAGGGTCATCAAGATTGGGTGAAAAAATGTGTGCTGAGATTTCAGGAAACTCGTAGTTTTTTGGAAGCTTGGCAACCCCTTTCCATGAAAGTGATTTGCATCAGTCTCTGCTTAGTGCTACATCAATAGGAAACAAACCATAGAGAGAGAACTTGGAACTACATTATTGTGTGAAGTTTCAAAGAGCTAGCACAAACCGTGTTTGATTTAGAGTTCCAACTACATGTGTCCATATAGGAGGAAACAGAGTGAAACCTAAAAATGAAAACTGTTACTGCCAACGAACGGATTAACCTAGAAGAACGAAATTTGGTGAACCAAGTGGGAATGGAGTACTGATCATAAACTGAAAGTATCATCAAGATTGGGTGAAAAAATGTGTGCTGAGATTTCAGGAAACTCGTAGTTTTTTGGAAGCTTGACAACCCCTTTCCATGAAAGTAATTTGCGCCAGTCTCTGCTTAGGGCTACATCAATAGGAAACAAAACATAGAGATAGAACTTGGAACTACTTTATTGTGTCAAGTTTCAAAGAGCTAGCACAAACCGTGTTTGATTTAGTGTTCCAACTACATGTATCCATATAGGAGAAAACAGAGTGAAACCTAAAAATTAAAACTGTTACTGCCAACGAACGGTTTAACCTAGAAGAACCGAAATTTGGTGAGCCAAATGGGATTGGGGTACTGATCATTACCTGGAAGTGTCATCAAGATTGGGTGAAAAAATGTGTGCTGAGATTTCAGGAAACTCGTAGTTTTTTGGAAGCTTGGCAACCCCTTTCAATATAAGTGATTTGCGCCAGTCTCTACTTAGGGCTACATCAATAGGCAACAAACCATAGAGATAGAACTTGGAACTACTTTATTGTGTCAAGTTTCAAAGAGCTAGCACAAACTGTGTTTGATTTAGAGTTCCAACTACATTTGTCCATATAGGAGAAAACAGAGTGAAACCTAAAAATTAAAACTCTTACTGCCAACGAATGGATTAACCTAGAAGAACGAAATTTGGTGAGCCAAGTGGGATTGGGGTACTGATCATAAACTGAAAGTATCATCAAGATTGGGTGAAAAAATGTGTGCTGAGATTTCAGGAAACTCGTAGTTTTTTGGAAGCTTGACATCCCCTTTCCATGAAAGTAATTTGCGCCAGTCTCTGCTTAGGTCTACATCAATAGGAAACAAACCATAGAGATAGAACTTGGAACTACTTTATTGTGTCAAGTTTCAAAGAGCTAGCACAAACCGTGTTTGATTTAGAGTTCCAACTACATGTATCCATATAGGAGAAAACAGAGTGAAACCTAACAATTAAAACTGTTACTGAAAACGAACGGATTAACTTAGAAGAATGAAATTTGCTGAGCCAAGTGGGAATGGGGTACTGATCATTACCTGAAAGTGTCATCAAGATTGGGTGAAAAAATGTGTGCTGAGATTTCAGGAAACTCGTAGTTTTTTGGAAGCTTGGCAACCCCTTTCCATTAAAGTGATTTGCATCAGTCTCTGCATAGTGCTACATCAATAGGAAACAAACCATACAGATAGAACTTGGAACTACTTTATTGTGTCAAGTTTCAAAGAGCTAGCACAAACCGTGTTTGATTTAGAGTTCCAACTACATGTATCCATATAGGAGAAAACAGAGTGAAACCTAAAAATTATAACTGTTAGTGCCAACGAAAAGTTTAACCTAGAAGAACAAAATTTGGTGAGCCAAGTGGGAATGTGGTACTGATCATTCCGAGAAAGGGTCATCAAGATTGGGTGAAAATTGTGTGCTGAGATTTCAGGAAACTCGTAGTTTTTTGGATGCTTGGCAACCCCTTTCCATGAAAGTGATTTGGGCCGGTCTCTGCTTAGGGCTACATCAATAGGAAACAAACCATAGAGATAAAACTTGGAACTACTTTATTGTGTCAAGTTTCAAAGAGCTAGCACAAACCGTGTTCGATTTACAGTTCCAACTACATGTGTCCATATAGCAGAAAACAGAGTGAAACCTAAAAATTAAAACTGTTACTGCCAATGAACGGTTTAACTTAGAAGAACAAAATTTGGTGAGCCAAGGGGGAATGGGGTAATGATCATTACCTGAAAGTGTCATCAAGATTGGGTGAAGAAATGTGTGCAGCGATTTCAGGAAACTCGTAGTTTTTTGGAAGCTTGGCAACCCCTTTCCATGAAAGTGATTTGCGCCAGTCTCTGTTTAGGGCTACATCAATAGGAAACAAACCATAGAGAGAGAACTTGGAACTACTTTATTGTGTCAAGTTTCAAAGAGCTAGCACAAACCGTGTTTGTTTTAGAGTTCCAACTCCATGTGTCCATATAGGAGAAAACAGAGTGAAACCTAAAAATTAAAACTGTTACTGCCAACGAACGGTTTAACTTAGAAGAACAAAATTTGGTGAACAAGGGGGAATGGGGTACTGATCATTACCTGAAAGTGTCATCAAGATTGGGTGGAAAAATGTGTGCTGAGATTTCAGGAAAATCGTAGTTTTTTGGAAGCTTGGCAACCCCTTTCCATGAAAGTGATTTGCGCCAGTCTCTACTTAGGGCTACATCAATAGGAAACAATCCATAGTGAGAGAACTTGGAACTACTTTATTGTTTCAAGTTTCAAAGAGCTAGCACAAACCGTGTTTGATTTACAGTTCCAACTACCTGTGTTCATATAGAAGAAAACAGAGTGAAACCTAAAAATTAAAACTGTTACTGCCAACGAACGTTTTAACCTAGAAGAACGAAATTTGGTGAGCCAAGTGGGATTGCGGTACTGATCATTACCTGAAAGTGTCATCAAGATTGGGTGGAAAAATGTGTGCTGAGATTTCAGGAAACTCGTAGTTTTTTCGAAGCATGGCAACCCCTTTCCATGAAAGTGTTTTGCGCCAGTCTCTGCTTAAGGCTACATCAATAGGAAACAAACCACAGAGATAGATCTTGGAACTACTTTATTGTGTCAAGTTTCAAAGAGCTAACACAAACCGTGTTTGAATTAGGGTTCCAACTACATGTATCCATATAGGAGAAAACAGAGTGAAACCTAAAAATTAAAACTGTTACTGCCAAAGAAGGGTTTAACCTAGAAGAACGTAATTTGGTCAGCCATGTGGGATTGGGGTACTGATCATTTCGAGAAAGTGTCATCAAGATTGGATGAAAAAATGTGTGTTGAGATTTCAGGAAACTCGTAGTTTTTAGGAAGCTTGGCAACTCCTTTCCATATAAGTGATTTGCGCCAGTCTCTGCTTAGGGCTACATCAATAGGAAACAAACCGTAGAGAGAGAACTTGGAACTACTTTATTGTGTCAAGTTTCAAAGAGCTAGCACAAACCGTGTTTGATTTAGAGTTCCAACTACATGTATCCATATAGGAGAAAACAGAGTGAAACCTAAAAATTAAAACTGTTCCTGCCAACGAACGGATTAACCTAGAAGAATGAAATTTGGTGATCAAAGTGGGATTGGGGTACTGATCATTACTGGAAAGTGTCATCAAGATTGGGTGAAAAAATGTGTGCTGAGATTTCAGGAAATTCGTAGTTTTTGGAAGTTTGGCAACCCCTTTCCATGAAAGTGATTTGCGCCTGTCTCTGATTAGGGCTACATCAATAGGAAACAAACCATAGAGAGAGAACTTGGAACTAATTTCTTGTGTCAAGTTTCACAGAGCTAGCACAAACCGTGTTTGAATTAGAGTTTCAACTACGTGTGTCCATATAGGAGAAAACAGAGTGAAACCTAAAAATTAAAACTGTTACTGCCAAAGAACGGTTTAACCTAGAAGAACGAAATTTGGTCAGCCATGTGGGATTGGGGTACTGATAATTTCGAGAAAGTGTCATCAAGATTGGGTGAAAAAATGTGTGTTGAGATTTCAGGAAACTCGTAGTTTTTAGGAAGCTTGGCAACCCCTTTCCATGAAAGTGATTTGCGCCGGTCTCTGCTTAGGGCTACATCAATAGGAAACAAATCATAGAGATAGAACTTGGAACTACTTTATTGTGTCAAGTTTCACAGATCTAGCACAAACCGTGTTTGATTTACAGTTCCAACTACATGTGTCCATATAGGAGAAAACAGAGTGAAACATAAAAATTTAAACTGTTACTGCCAACGAACGGTTTAACCTAGAAGAACGAAATTTGGTGAGCCAAGTGGGATTGCGGTACTGATCATTACCTGAAAGTGTCATCAAGATTGGGTGGAAAAATGTGTGCTGAGATTTCAGGAAACTCGTAGTTTTTTGGAAGCTTGGCAACCCGTTTCCATGAAAGTGATTTGCGCCGGTCTCTGCTTAGGGCTACATCAATAGGAAACAAACCATAGAGACAGAACATGGAACTACTTTATTGTTTCAAGTTTCAAAGAGCTAGCACAAACCGTGTTTGATTTAGAGTTCCAACTACATGTGTCCATATAGGAGAAAACAGAGTGAAACCTAAAAAATTAAACTGTTACTGCCAACGAACGGTTTAACCTAGAAGAACTAAATTTGGTGAGCCAAGTGGGAATGGGGTATTGATCATTACCTGAAAGTGTCATCAAGATTGGTTGAAAAAATGTGTGCTGAGATTTAAGGAAACTCGTAGTTTTTGGAAGCTTGGCAACTCCTTTCCATGAAAGTGATTTGCGCCAGTCTCTGCTTAGGGCTACATCAATAGGAAACAAACCATAGAGAGAGAACTTGGAACTACTTTATTGTGTCAAGTTTCAAAGAGCTTGCACAAACCGTGTTTGATTTAGAGTTCCAACTACATGTGTCCATATAGGAGAAAACAGAGTGAAACTTAAAAATTAAAACTGTTACTGCCAACGAACGGTTTAACCTAGAAGAACAAAATTTGGTTAGCCAAGTGGGAATGGGGTACTGATCATTACCTGAAAGTGTCATCAAGATTGGGTGAAAAAATGTGTGCTGACATTTCAGGAAACTCGTAGTTTTTTGGAAGCTTGGCAACCCCTTTCCATGAAAGTGATTTGCGCCAGTCTCTACTTAGGGCTACATCAATAGGAAAAAAAAAAGATAGAGAGAGAACTTGGAACTACTTTTTTGTTTCAAGTTTCAAAGAGCTAGAACAAACCGTGTTTGATTTACAGTTCCAACAACATGTGTCACATAGGAGAAAACGGAGTGAAACCTAAAAATTAAAACTGTTACTGCCAACAAACGGTTTAACCTAGAAGAACGAAATTTGGTGAGCCAAGTGGGATTGGGGTACTGATCATTACCTGAAAGTGTCATCAAGATTGGGTGAAAAAATGTGTGCTGAGAGTTCAGGAAACTGGTAGTTTTTGGAAGTTTGGCAACGCCTTTCCATGAAAGTGATTTGCGCCAGTCTCTGCTTAGGGCTACATCAATAGGAAACAAACCATAGAGAGAGAACTTGGAACTACATTATTGTGTCAAGTTTCACAGAGCTAGCACAAACCGTGTTTGATTTAGAGTTCCAACTACGTGTGTCCATATAGGAGAAAACAGAGTGAAACCTAAAAATCAAAACTGTCACTGCCAATGAACGGTTTAACCTAGAAGAACAAAATTTGTTGAGCCAAGTGGGAATGGGGTACTGATCATTACCGGAAAGTGTCATCAAGATTGGGTGAAAAAATGTGTGCTGACATTTCAGGAAACTCGTAGTTTTTTGGAAGCTTGTCAACCCCTTTCCATGAAAGTGATTTGCACCGGTCTCTGCTTAGAGCTACATCAATAGGAAAAAAACCATAGAGATAGAACTTGGAACTAATTTCTTGTGTCAAGTTTCACAGAGCTAGCACAAACCGTGTTTGATTTAGAGTTCCAACTACATGTATCCATATAGGAGAAAACAGAGTGAAACCTAAAAATTAAAACTGTTCCTGCAAACGAACGGATTAACCTACAAGAATGAAATTTGGTGAGCAAAGTGGGATTGGGGTACTGATCATTACCTGAAAGTGTCATCAAGATTGGGTGAAAAAATGTGTGCTGAGATTTCAGGAAACTCGTAGTATTTTGGAAGCTTGGCAACCCCTTTCCATGAAAGTGATTTGCGCCAGTCTCTGCTTAGGGCTACATCAATAGGAAAGAAACCATAGAGAGAGAACTTGGAACTACTTTATTGTGTCAAGTATCAAAGAGCTAGCACAAACCGTGTTTGATTTAGAGTTCCAACTACATGTGTCCATATAGGAGAAAACAGAGTGAAACCTAAAAATTAAAACTTTTACTGCCAACGAACGGTTTAACCTAGAAGAACAAAATTTGGTGAGCCAAGAGGGAATGGGGTTCTGATCATTACCTGAAAGTGTCATCAAGATTGGGTGAAAAAATGTGTGCTGAGATTTCAGAAAACTCGTAGTTTTTTGGAAGCTTGGCAACCCCTTTCCATGAAAGTGATTTGCACCGGTCTCTGCTTAGGGCTACATCAATAGGAAACAAACCATAGAGAGAGAACTTGGAACTACTTTATTGTTTCAAGTTTCAAAAAGCTAGCACAAACAGTGTTTGGTTTACAGTTCCAACTACATGTGTCCATATAAGAGAAAACAGAGTGAAACCTAAAAATTAAAACTGTTACTGTGAACGAAGGGTTTAACCTAGAAGAACGAAATTTGGTGAGCCAAGTGGGATTGCGGTACTGATCATTACCTGAAAGTGTCATCAAGATTTGGTGAAAAAATGTGTGCTGAGATTTCAGGAAACTCGTAGTTTTTTGGAAGCTTGGCAAACCCTTTCCATGAAAGTGATTTGCGCCTGTGTCTGCTTAGGGCTACATCAATAAACAACAAAACATTGAGATAGAACTTGGAACTACTTTATTGTGTCAAGTTTCAAAGAGCTAACACAAACCGTGTTTGATTTAGAGTTCCAACTACATGTATCCATATAGGAGAAAACAGAGTGAAACCTAAAAATTAAAACTGTTACTGCCAACGAAGGGTTTAACCTAGAAGAACCAAATTTGGTGAGACAAGTGGGATTGTGGTACTGATCATTACCTGAAAGATTCATCAAGTTTGGGTGAAAAAATGTGTGCTGAGATTTCAGGAAACTCGTAGTTTTTTGGAAGCTTGGCAACCGCTCTCAATGAAAGTGATTTGTGCCAGTCTCTGATTAAGGCTACATCAATAGGAAACAAACCATAGAGATAGAACTTGGAACTACTTTATTGTGTCAAGTTTCAAAGAGCTAGCACAATCCGTGTTTGATTTAGAGTTCCAACGACATGTATCCATATAGGAGATAACAGAGTGAAACCTAAATTTTAAAAATGTTAATGCCATCGAATGGTTTTACCTAGAAGAACGAAATTTTGTGAGCCAAGTGGAATTGCGGTACTGATCATTCCGAGAAACTGTCATCAAGTTTGGGTGAAAAAATGTGTCCTGAGATTTCAGGAAACTCGTAGTTTTTTGGAAGCTTGGCAACCCCTTTCCATGAAAGTGATTTACGCCAGTCTCTGCTTAGGGCTACATCAATAGAAAACAAACCATAGATAGAGAACTTGGAACTACTTTATTGTGTCAAGTTTCAAAGAGCTAGCACAAACCGTGTGTGATTTAGAGTTCCAAATATATGTGTCCATATAGGAGAAAACGGAGTGAAACCTAAAATTAAAACTGTTACTGCCAACGAACGGTTTAACCTAGAAGAACAAAATTTGGTGAGCCAAGTGTGATTGCGGTACTGATCATTACCTGAAAGTGTCATCAAGATTGGGTGAAAAAATGTGTGCTGAGATTTCAGGAAACTCGTAGTTTTTTGGAAGCTTGGCAACCGCTCTCCTTGAAAGTCATTTGCGCCAGTCTCTGCTTAGGGCTACATCAATAGGAAACAAACCATAGAGATAGAATTTGGAACTACTTTATTGTGTCAAGTTTCAAAGTGCTAGCACAAACCGTGTTTGATTTAGAATTCCAACTACATGTATCCATATAGGAGAAAACAGAGTGAAACCTAAAAATTTAAACTGTTACTGCTAACGAACAGTTTAACCTAGACAAACGAAATTTGGTGAGCCAAGTGAGATTGGGGTACTGATCATTACCTGAAAGTGTCATCAAGATTGGTTGAAAAAATGTGTGCTGAGATTTCAGGAAACTCGTAGTTTTTTGGAAGCTTGGCAAACCCTTTCCATGAAAGTGATTTGCGCCAGTGTCTGCTTAGGGCTACATCAATAAAAAAACAAACCGTAGAGATAGAACTTGGAAATACTTTATTGTGTCAAGTTTCAAAGAGCTTGCACAACCCGTGTTTGATTTAGAGTTCCAACTACATGTATCCATATAGGAGAAAACAGAGTGAAACCTAAAAATTAAAACTGTTACTGCCAACGAACGGTTTAACCTAGAAGAACGAAATTTGGTGAGCCAAGTGGGATTGGGGTACTGATCATTACCTGAATGTGTCATCAAGATTGGGTGAAAAAATATGTGCTGAGATTTCAGGAAACTCGCAGTTTTTTGGAAGCTTGGCAACCCCTTTCCGTGAAAGTTATTTGCGCCAGTCTCTGCTTAGGGCTACATCAATAGGAAACAAACCATAGAGAGAGAACTTGGAACTACTTTATTGTTTCAAGTTTCAAAAAGCTAGCACAAACAGTGTTTGGTTTACAGTTCCAACTACATGTGTCCATATAGGAGAAAACAGAGTGAAACCGAAAAATTAAAACTGTTACTGCGAAACAACGGTTTAACCTAGAAGAACGAAATTTGGTGAGCCATGTGGGATTGGGGTCCTGATCATTCCGAGAAAGTGTCATCAAGTTGGGTGAAAAAATGTGTGCTGAGATTTCAGGAAACTCGTAGTTTTTTGGAAGCTTGGCAAACCCTTTCCATGAAAGTGATTTGCGCCAGTGTCTGCTTAGGGCTACATCAATAGGAAACAAACCATAGAGATAGAAGTTGGAACTACTTTATTGTGTCAAGTTTCAAAAAGCTAGCACAATCCGTGTTTGATTTAGAGTTCCAACTACATGTGTCCATACAGGAGAAAACGGAGTGAAACCTAAAATTAAAACTGTTACTGCCAACGAACGGTTTAACCTAGAAGAACGAAATTTGGTGAGCCAAGTGGGATTGTGGTACTGATCATTACCTGAAAGTGTCATCAAGATTGGGTGAAAAAATGTGTGCTGAGATTTCAGGAAACTCGGGGTTTTTTGGAAGCTTGGCAACCCCTTTCCATGAAAGTGATTTGTGCCAGTCTCTGCTTAGGGCTACATTAATAGGAAACAAACCATAGAGATAGAACTTGGAACTACTTTATTGTGTCAAGTTTCAAAGAGCTAGCACAAACCGTGTTTGATTTAGAATTCCAACTACATGTATCCATATAGGAGAAAACAGAGTGAAACCTAAAAATTAAAACTGTTACTGCTAACGAACAGTTTAACCTAGAAGAACGATATTTGGTGAGCCATGTGGGATTGGGGTCCTGATCATTCCGAGAAAGTGTCATCAAGTTGGGTGAAAAAAGGTGTGCTGAGATTTCAGGAAACTCGTAGTTTTTTGGAAGCTTGGCAACCCCTTTCCATGAAAGTGATTTGGGCCAATCTCTGCTTAGGACTACATCAATAGGAAACAAACCATAGTGATAGATCTTGGAACTACTTTATTGTTTCAAGTTTCAAAGAGCTAGCACAAACCGTGGTTGATTTAGAGTTCCAACTACATGTATCCATATAGGAGAAAACAGAGTGAAACCTAAAAATTAAAACTGTTACTGCCAACGAACGGTTTAACCTAGAAGAACGAAACTTGGTGAGCCAAGTGGGATTGGGTTACTGATCATACCGAGAAAGTGTCATCAAGATTGGGAGAAAAAATGTGTGCTGAGATTTCAGGAAACTCGTAGTTTTTTGGAAGCTTGGCAAACCCTTTCCATGAAAGTGATTTGTGCTAGTCTCTGCTTAGTGCTACTTCAATAGAAACCAAACCATAGAGAGCGATCTTGGAACTACTTTATTGTGTCAAGTTTCAAAGAGCTAGCACAACCCGTGTTTGATTTAGAGTTCCAACTACATGTATCCATATAGGAGAAAACAGAGTGAAACCTAAAATTTAAAACTGTTACTGCCAACGAACGGTTTAACCTAGAAGAACGAAATTTGGTGAGCCAATTGGGAATGGGGTACTGATCGTTACCTGAAAGTGTCATCAATATTGGGTGAAAAAATGTGTGCTGAGATTTCAGGAAACTCATAGTTTTTTGGAAGCTTGGCAACCCCTTTCCATGAAAGTGATTTGCGCCAGTCTCTGCTTGGGGCTACATCAGTAGGAAACAAACCATACAGATAGAACTTGGAACTACTTTATTTTGTCAAGTTTCAAAGAGGTAGCACAAACCGTGTTTTATTTAGAGTTCCAACTACATGTATCCACATAGGAGAAAACGGAGTGAAACCTAAAAATTAAAACTGTTACTGCCAACAAACGGTTTAACCTAGAAGAACGAAATTTGGTGAGCCAAGTGGGATTGCGGTACTGATCATTACCTGAAAGTGTCATCAAGATTGGGTGAAAAAGTGTGTGCTGAGATTTCAGGAAACTCGGGGTTTTTCGGAAGCTTGGCAACCCCTTTCCATGAAAGTGATTTGCGCCAGTCTCTGCTTGGGAATACATCAATAGGAAACAAACCATACAGATAGAACTTGGAACTACTTTATTGTGTCAAGTTTCAAAGAGCTAGCACAAACCGTGTTTGATTTAGAGTTCCAACTACATGTATCCATATAGGAGAAAACAGAGTGAAACCTAAAAATTAAAACTTTTACTGCCAACAAACGGTTTAACCTAGAAGAACGAAATTTGGTGAGCCAAGTGGGATTGGTTTGGTGATCATTCTGAGAAAGTGTCAACAAGATTTGGTGAAAAAATGTGTGCTGAGATTTCAGGAAACTCGTAGTTTTTTGGAAGCTTGGCAACCCCTTTCCATGAAAGGGATATGCGCCGGTCTCTGATTAGGGCTACATCAATCGGAAACAAACCATAGAGATAGAACTTGGAACTACTTTATTGTGTCAAGTATCAAAGAGCTAGCACAAACCGTGTTTGATTTAGAGTTCCAACTACATGTATTCATGTAAGAGAAAACAGAGTGAAACCTAAAAATTAAAACTCTTACTGCCAACGAACGGTTTAACCTAGAAGAACGAAATTTCGTGAGCCAAGTGGGATTGCGGTACTGATCACTACCTGAAAGTGTCATCAAGATTGGGTGAAAAAATGTGTGCTGAGATTTCAAGAAACTCATGGTTTTTTGGAAGCTTGGCGACCCATTTCCATGAAAGTGATTTGCGCCAGTCTCTGCTTAGGGCTATATTAATGGGAAACAAACTATAGAGAATAAACTTGGAACTACTTTATTGTGTCAAGTTTCAAAGAGCTAACACAAACCGTGTTTGATTTAGAGTTCTAACTACATGTATCCATATAGTAGAAAACAGAGTGAAACCTAAAAATTAAAACTGTTACTGCCAACGAATGGTTTAACCTAGAAGAACAAAATTTGGTGAGCCAATTGGGATTGGGGTACTGATCGTTACCTGAAAGTGTCATCAATATTGGGTGAAAAAACGTGTGCTGAGATTTCAGGAAACTCATAGTTTTTTGGAAGCTTGGCAACCCCTTTCCATGAAAGTGATTTGCGCCAGTCTCTGCTTGGGGCTACATCAATAGGAAACAAACCATACAGATAGAACTTGGAACTACTTTATTGTGTCAAGTTTCAAAGAGCTAGCACAAACCGTGTTTGATTTAGAGTTCCAACTACATGTATCCATATAGGAGAAAACAGAGTGAAACCTAAAAATTAAAACTGTTACTGCCAACTAACGGTTTAACCTAGAAGAACGAAATTTGGTGAACCAAGTGGGATTGGTGTACTGATCATTCTGAGAAAGTGTCATCAAGATTGGGTGAAAAAATGTGTGCTGAGATTTCAGGAAACTCGTAGTTTTTTGGAAGCTTGGCAACCCATTCCAATGAAAGGGATTTGCGCCGGTCTCTGCTTAGGGCTACATCAATCAGAAACAAACCATAGAGATAGAACTTGGAACTACTTTATAGTGTCAAGTATCAAAGAGCTAGCAGAAACCGTGTTTGATTTAGAGTTCCAACTACATGTATTCATGTAGGAGAAAACAGAGTGAAACCTAAAAATTAAAACTGTTACTGCCAACGAACGGTTTAAAATAGAAGAACGAAATTTCGTGAGCCAAGTGGGATTGCGGTACTGATCATTACCTGAAAGTGTCATCAAGATTGGGTGAAAAAAATGTGTGCTAGATTTCAGGAAACTCGTGGTTTTTTGGAAGCTTGGCAACCCATTTCCATGAAAGTGATTTGCGCCAGTCTCTGCTTAGGGCTACATCAATAGGAAAGAAACCATACAGATAGAACTTGGTACTACTTTATTGTGTCAAGTTTCAAAGAGCTAGCACAAACCGTGTTTGATTTAGAGTTCCAACTACATGTATCCATATAGGAGAAAACGGAGTGAAACCTAAAAATTAAAACTGTTAAAGCCAACGAACGGTTTAAACTAGAAGAATGCAATTTGGTGAGCCAAATGGGATTGCGGTACTGATCATTACCTGAAAGTGTCATCAAGATTGGGTGAAAATATGTGTGCTGAGATTTCAGGAAACTCGTAGTTTTTTGGAAGCATGCCAAACCCCTTTAGATGAAAGTGATTTGCGCCAGTCTCTGCTTAGGGCTACATCAATAGGAAACAAACCATAGAGATAGAACTTGTAACTACTTTATTGTGTCAAGTTTCAAAGAGCTAGCACAAACCGTGTTTGATTTAGAGTTCCAACTACATGTATCCATATAGGAGGAAACAGAGTGAAACCTAAATATTAAAACTGTTACTACCAACGAACGGTTTAACCTAGAAGAACGAAATTTGGTGAGCCAAGTGGGAATGCGGTACTGATCATTACCTGAAAGTGTCATCAAGATTGGGTGAAAAAATGTGTGCTGAGATTTCAGGAAACTCGTGGTTTTTTGGAAGCTTGGCAACCCATTTCAATGAAAGTGATTTGCGCCAGTCTCTGCTTAGGTCTACATCAATAGGAAACAAACTATAGAGATAGAACTTGGAAGTACTTTATTGTGTCAAGTTTCAAAGAGCTAGCACAAACCGTGTTTGATTTAGAATTCCAAATACATGTATCCATATAGGAGAAAACAGAGTGAAACCTAAAAATTAAAACTGTTATTGCCAACGAACGGTTTAACCTAGAAGAACGAAATTTGGTGAGCCAAGTGGGATTGGGGCACTGATCATTACCTGAAAGTGTCATCAAAATTGGGTGAAAAAAATGTGTGCTGAGATTTCAGGAAACTCGTAGTTTTTTAGAAGCTTGGCAACCACTTTCCATGAAAGTGATTTGCGCCAGTCTCTGCTTGGGGCAACATCAATAAAAAACAAACCATACAGGTAGAACTTGGAACTACTTTATTGTGTCAAGTTTCAAAGAGCTAGCACAAACCGTGGTTGATTTAGAGTTCCAACTACATGTATCCGTATAGGAGAAAACAGACTGAAACCTAAAAATTAAAACTGATACTGCCAACAAACGGTTTAAACTAGAAGAACGAAATTTGGTGAGCCAAGTGGGATTGGGATACTGATCATTCCGAGAAAGTGTCATAAAGATTTGTTGAAAAAATGTGTGCTGAGATTTCAGGAAACTCGTAGTTTTTTGGAAGCTTGACAAACCCTTTCCATGAAAGTGATTTGCGCCAGTCTCTGTTTAGGGCTACATCAATTGGAAACAAACCATACAGATAGAACTTGGAACTACTTTATTGTGTCAAGTTTCAAAGAGCTAGCACAAACCGTGTTTGATTTAGAGTTCCAACTACATGTATCCATATAGGAGAAAACAGAGTGAAACCTAAAAATTAAAACTGTTACTGCCAACAAACGGTTTAACCTAGAAGAACAAAATTAGGTGAGCCAAGTGGGATTGCGGTACTGATCATTACCTGAAGGTGTCATCAAGATTGGGTGAAAAAATGTGTGCTGAGATTTCAGGAAACTCGTGGTTTTTTGGAAGCTTGGCAACCCATTTCCATGAAAGTGATTTGCGCCGGTCTCTGCTTAGGGCTACATCAATCGGAAACAAACCATAGACATAGAACTTGGAACTAATTTATTGTGTCAAGTTTCAAAGAGCTAGCACAAACCGTGTTTGATTTAGAGTTCCAACTACATGTATCCATATAGGAGAAAACAGAGTGAAACCTAAAAATTAAAACTGTTACTGCCAACGAACGGTTTAACCTAGAAGAACGAAATTTGGTGAGCCAAGTGGGATTGGAGTACTGATGGTTACCTGAAAGTGTCATCAAGATTGGGTGAAAAAATGTGTGCTGAGATTTCAGGAAACTCGTAGTTTTTTGGAAGCTTGGCAACCCCTTTCCATGATAGTGATTTGCGCCAGTCTCTGCTTAGGGCTACATCAATAGGAAACAAACCATAGAGATAGAACTTGGAATACTTTATTTTGATAAGTTTCAAAGAGCTAGCACAAACCATGTTTGATTTAGAGTTCCAACTACATGTATCCATATAGGAGAAAACAGAGTGAAACCTAAAAATTAAAACTGTTACTGCCAACAAATGGTTTAACCTAGAAGAATGAAATTTGGTGAGCGAAGTCTGATTGGGTACTGATCATTACTGAAAGTGTCATGAAGATTGGGTGAAAAAATGTGTGCTGAGATTTCAGGAAACTCGTAGTTTTTTGGAAGCTTGGCAACCCCTTTCCGTGAAAGTGATTTGCGCCGGTCTCTGCTTAGGGCTACATCAATCGGAAACAAACCATAGAGATATAACTTGGAACTACTTTATTGTGTCAAGTTTCAAAGAGATAGCACAAACCGTGTTTGATTTAGAGTTCCAACTACATGTATCCATATAGGAGAAAACAGAGTGAAACCTAAAAATTAAAACTGTTACTGCCAACGAGCGGTTTAACCTAGAAGAACGAAATTTGGTGAGCCAATTGGGAATGGGGTACTGATCGTTACCTGAAAGTGTCATCAATATTGGGTGAAAAAATGTGTGCTGAGATTTCAGGAAACTCGTAGTTTTTTGGAAGCTTGGCAACCCCTTTCCATGAAAGTGATTTGCGCCAGTCTCTGCTTGGGGCTACATCAGTAGGAAACAAACCATACAGATAGAACTTGGAACTACTTTATTTTGTCAAGTTTCAAAGAGGTAGCACAAACCGTGTTTTATTTAGAGTTCCAACTACATGTATCCACATAGGAGAAAACGGAGTGAAACCTAAAAATTAAAACTGTTACTGCCAACAAACGGTTTAACCTAGAAGAACGAAATTTGGTGAGCCAAGTGGGATTGCGGTACTGATCATTACCTGAAAGTGTCATCAAGATTGGGTGAAAAAGTGTGTGCTGAGATTTCAGGAAACTCGGGGTTTCTCGGAAGCTTGGCAACCCCTTTCCATGAAAGTGATTTGCGCCAGTCTCTGCTTGGGAATACATCAATAGGAAACAAACCATACAGATAGAACTTGGAACTACTTTATTGTGTCAAGTTTCAAAGAGCTAGCACAAACCGTGTTTGATTTAGAGTTCCAACTACATGTATCCATATAGGAGAAAACAGAGTGAAACCTAAAAATTAAAACTTTTACTGCCAACAAACGGTTTAACCTAGAAGAACGAAATTTGGTGAGCCAAGTGGGATTGGTTTGGTGATCATTCTGAGAAAGTGTCAACAAGATTGGGTGAAAAAATGTGTGCTGAGATTTCAGGAAACTCGTAGTTTTTTGGAAGCTTGGCAACCCCTTTCCATGAAAGGGATATGCGCCGGTCTCTGATTAGGGCTACATCAATCGGAAACAAACCATAGAGATAGAACTTGGAACTACTTTATTGTGTCAAGTATCAAAGAGCTAGCACAAACCGTGTTTGATTTAGAGTTCCAACTACATGTATTCATGTAGGAGAAAACAGAGTGAAACCTAAAAATTAAAACTCTTACTGCCAACGAACGGTTTAACCTAGAAGAACGAAATTTCGTGAGCCAAGTGGGATTGCGGTACTGATCACTACATGAAAGTGTCATCAAGATTGGGTGAAAAAATGTGTGCTAGATTTCAGGAAACTCGTGGTTTTTTGGAAGCTTGGCAACCCATTTCCATGAAAGTGATTTGCGCCAGTCTCTGCTTAGGGCTACATCAATAGGAAAGAAACCATACAGATAGAACTTGGTACTACTTTATTGTGTCAAGTTTCAAAGAGCTATCACAAACCGTGTTTGATTTAGAGTTCCAACTACATGTATCCATATAGGAGAAAACGGAGTGAAACCTAAAAATTAAAACTGTTACTGCCAACGAACTGTTTAACCTAGAAGAATGAAATTTGGTGAGCCAAATGGGATTGCGGTACTGATCATTACCTGAAAGTGTCATCAAGATTGGGTGAAAATATGTGTGCTGAGATTTCAGGAAACTCGTAGTTTTTTGGAAGCATGCCAAACCCCTTTAGATGAAAGTGATTTGCGCCAGTCTCTGCTTAGGGCTACATCAATAGGAAACAAACCATAGAGTTAGAACTTGTAACTACTTTATTGTGTCAAGTTTCAAAGAGCTAGCACAAACCGTGTTTGATTTAGAGTTCCAACTACATGTATCCATATAGGAGGAAACAGAGTGAAACGTAAATATTAAAACTGTTACTACCAACGAACGGTTTAACCTAGAAGAACGAAATTTGGTGAGCCAAGTGGGAATGCGGTACTGATCATTACCTGAAAGTGTCATCAAGATTGGGTGAAAAAATGTGTGCTGAGATTTCAGGAAACTCGTGGTTTTTTGGAAGCTTGGCAACACATTTCAATGAAAGTGATGTGCGCCAGTCTCTGCTTAGGTCTACATCAATAGGAAACAAACTATAGAGATAGAACTTGGAAGTACTTTATTGTGTCAAGTTTCAAAGAGCTAGCACAAACCGTGTTTAATTTAGAGTTCCAACTACATGTATCCATATAGGAGAAAACAGAGTGAAACCTAAAAATAAAAACTGTTACTGCCAACGAACGGTTTAACCTAGAAGAACAAAATTTGGTGAGCCAAGTGGGATTGGGGTACTGATCATTATCTGAAACTGTCATCAAGATTGGGTGAAAAAATGTGTGCTGAGATTTCAGGAAACTCGTAGTTTTTTGGATGCTTGGCAACCCCTTTCCATAAAAGTGAGTTGCGCCGGTCTCTGCTTAGGGCTACATCAATAAAAAACAAACCATACAGGTAGAACTTGGAACTACTTTATTGTGTCAAGTTTCAAAGAGCTAGCACAAACCGTGGTTGATTTAGAGTTCCAACTACATGTATCCATATAGGAGAAAACAGACTGAAACCTAAAAATTAAAACTGATACTGCCAACAAACGGTTTAAACTAGAAGAACGAAATTTGGTGAGCCAAGTGGGATTGGGATACTGACCATTCCGAGAAAGTGTCATAAAGATTGGGTGAAAAAATGTGTGCTGAGATTTCAGGAAACTCGTAGTTTTTTGGAAGCTTGACAAACCCTTTCCATGAAAGTGATTTGCGCCAGTCTCTGTTTAGGGCTACATCAATAGGAAAGAAACCATACAGACAGAACTTGGTACTACTTTATTGTGTCAAGTTTCAAAGAGCTAGCACAAACCGTGTTTGATTTAGAGTTCCAACTACATATATCCATATAGGAGAAAACAGAGTGAAACCTAAAAATTAAAACTGTTACTGCCAACGAACGGTTTAACCTAGAAGAACGAAATTTGGTGAGCCAAGTGGGATTGGTGTACTGATCATTATCTGAAAATGTCATCAAGATTGGGTGAAAAAATGTGTGCTGAGATTTCAGGAAACTCGTAGTTTTTTGGAAGCTTGGCAACCCCTTTCCATGAAAGTGAGTTGCGCCGGTCTCTGCTTAGGGCTACATCAATCAGAAACAAACCATAGAGATAGAAATTGGAACTGCTTTATTGTGTCAAGTTTCAAAGAGCTAGCACAAACCGTGTTTGATTTAGAGTTCCAACTACATGTATCCATATAGAAGAAAACAGAGTGAAAACTAAAAATTAAAACTGTTACTGCCAATGAACGGTTTAATCTAGAAGAACGAAATTTGGTGAGCCAAGTGGGATTGCGGTACTGATCATTACCTGAAAGTGTCATCAAGATTGGGTGAAAAAATGTGTGCTGAGATTTCAGGAAACTCGTAGTTTTTTGGAAGCTTGGCAATCCCTTTCCATGAAAGTGATTTGCGCCAGTCTCTGCTTAGGGCTACATCAATAGGAAACAAACCATAGAGTTAGAACTTGTAACTACTTTATTGTGTCAAGTTTCAAAGAGCTAGCACAAACCGTGTTTGATTTAGAGTTCCAACTACATGTATCCATATAGGAGGAAACAGAGTGAAACGTAAATATTAAAACTGTTACTACCAACGAACGGTTTAACCTAGAAGAACGAAATTTGGTGAGCCAAGTGGGAATGCGGTACTGATCATTACCTGAAAGTGTCATCAAGATTGGGTGAAAAAATGTGTGCTGAGATTTCAGGAAACTCGTGGTTTTTTGGAAGCTTGGCAACACATTTCAATGAAAGTGATGTGCGCCAGTCTCTGCTTAGGTCTACATCAATAGGAAACAAACTATAGAGATAGAACTTGGAAGTACTTTATTGTGTCAAGTTTCAAAGAGCTAGCACAAACCGTGTTTAATTTAGAGTTCCAACTACATGTATCCATATAGGAGAAAACAGAGTGAAACCTAAAAATAAAAACTGTTACTGCCAACGAACGGTTTAACCTAGAAGAACAAAATTTGGTGAGCCAAGTGGGATTGGGGTACTGATCATTATCTGAAACTGTCATCAAGATTGGGTGAAAAAATGTGTGCTGAGATTTCAGGAAACTCGTAGTTTTTTGGATGCTTGGCAACCCCTTTCCATAAAAGTGAGTTGCGCCGGTCTCTGCTTAGGGCTACATCAATAAAAAACAAACCATACAGGTAGAACTTGGAACTACTTTATTGTGTCAAGTTTCAAAGAGCTAGCACAAACCGTGGTTGATTTAGAGTTCCAACTACATGTATCCATATAGGAGAAAACAGACTGAAACCTAAAAATTAAAACTGATACTGCCAACAAACGGTTTAAACTAGAAGAACGAAATTTGGTGAGCCAAGTGGGATTGGGATACTGACCATTCCGAGAAAGTGTCATAAAGATTGGGTGAAAAAATGTGTGCTGAGATTTCAGGAAACTCGTAGTTTTTTGGAAGCTTGACAAACCCTTTCCATGAAAGTGATTTGCGCCAGTCTCTGTTTAGGGCTACATCAATAGGAAAGAAACCATACAGACAGAACTTGGTACTACTTTATTGTGTCAAGTTTCAAAGAGCTAGCACAAACCGTGTTTGATTTAGAGTTCCAACTACATATATCCATATAGGAGAAAACAGAGTGAAACCTAAAAATTAAAACTGTTACTGCCAACGAACGGTTTAACCTAGAAGAACGAAATTTGGTGAGCCAAGTGGGATTGGTGTACTGATCATTATCTGAAAATGTCATCAAGATTGGGTGAAAAAATGTGTGCTGAGATTTCAGGAAACTCGTAGTTTTTTGGAAGCTTGGCAACCCCTTTCCATGAAAGTGAGTTGCGCCGGTCTCTGCTTAGGGCTACATCAATCAGAAACAAACCATAGAGATAGAAATTGGAACTGCTTTATTGTGTCAAGTTTCAAAGAGCTAGCACAAACCGTGTTTGATTTAGAGTTCCAACTACATGTATCCATATAGAAGAAAACAGAGTGAAAACTAAAAATTAAAACTGTTACTGCCAATGAACGGTTTAATCTAGAAGAACGAAATTTGGTGAGCCAAGTGGGATTGCGGTACTGATCATTACCTGAAAGTGTCATCAAGATTGGGTGAAAAAATGTGTGCTGAGATTTCAGGAAACTCGTAGTTTTTTGGAAGCTTGGCAATCCCTTTCCATGAAAGTGATTTGTGCCAGTCTCTTCTTGGGGCTACATCAATAGGAAACAAACCATACAGAGAGAACTTGGAACTACTTTATTGTGCCAAGTTTCAAAGAGCTAGCACAAACCGTGTTTGATTATGAGTTCCAGCTACATGTATCCATATAGGAGAAAAGAGAGTGAAACCTAAAAATTAAAACTGTTACTGCCAACGAACGGTTTAACCTAGAAGAACGAAATTTGGTGAGCCAAGTGGGAATGCGGTACTGATCATTACCTGAAAGTGTCATCAAGATTGGGTGAAAAAATGTGTGCTGAGATTTCAGGAAACTCGTGGTTTTTTGGAAGCTTGGCAACCCATTCAATGAAAGTGATTTGCGCCAATCTCTGCTTAGGGCTACATCAATAGGAAACAAACTATAGAGATAGAACTTGGAACTACTTTATTGTGTCAAGTTTCAAAGAGCTAGCAAAAACCGTGTTTGATTTAGAGTTCTAACTACATGTATCCATATAGGAGAAAACAGTGTGAAACCTAAAAATTAAAACTGTTACTGCCAATGAACGGTTTAACCTAGAAGAACGAAATTCGGTGAGCCAAGTGGGATTGTGGTACTGATCATTACCTGAAAGTGTCATCACGATTGGGTGAAAAAGTGTGTGCTGAGATTTCAGGAAACTCGTAGTTTTTTGGAAGCTTGGCAACCCCTTTCCATGAGAGTGATTTGCACCAGTCTCTGCTTGGGAATACATCAATAGGAAACAAACCATACAGATAGAACTTGGAACTACTTTATTGTGTCAAGTTTCAAAGAGCTAGCACAAACCATGTTTGATTTAGAGTTCCAACTACATGTATCCATATAGGAGAAAACAGAGTGAAACCTAAAAATTAAAACTTTTACTGCCAGCAAATGGTTTAACCTAGAAGAACGAAATTTTGTGAGCCAAGTGGGATTGGTGTACTGATCATTCTGAGAAAGTGTGATCAAGATTGGGTGAAAAAATGAGTGCTGAGATTTCAGGAAACTCGTAGTTTTTTGGAAGCTTGGCAACCCCTTTCCATGAAAATGAGTTGCCCTGTTCTCTGCTTAGGGCTACATCAATCGGAAACAAACCATAGAGATATAACTTGGAACTACTTTATTGTGTCAAGGTTCAAAGAGCTAGCACAAACCGTGTTTGATTTAGAGTTCCAAGTACATGAATCCATATAGGAGAAAACGGAGTGAAACCTAAAAATTAAAACTGTTACTGCCAACAAACGGTTTAACCAAAAAGTACGAAATTTGGTGAGCCAAGTGGGAATGGGGTACTGATCATTACCTTAAAGTGTCATCAAGATTGGGTGAAAAAGTGTGTGCTGAGATTTCAGGAAACTCGTAGTTTTTTGGAAGCTTGGCAACCCCTTTCCATGAAAGTGATTTGTGCCAGTCTCTGCTTAGGGCTACATCAATAGGAAACAAAACATACAGATAGAACTTGGAACTACTTTATTGTGCCAAGTTTCAAAGAGCTAGCCCAAACCGTGTTTGATTTAGAGTTCCAACTACATGTATCCATATAGGAGAAAACAGAGTGAAACCTAAAAATTAAAACTTTTACTGCCAACAAACGGTTTAACCTAGAAGAACGATATTTGGTGAGCCAAGTGGGATTGGTGTACTGATCATTCTGAGAAAGTGTCATCAAGATTGGGTGAAAAAATGTGTGCTGAGATTTCAGGAAACTCGTAGTTTTTTGGAAGCTTGGCAACCCCTTTCCATGAAAGTGAGTTGCGCTGGTCTCTGCTTAGGGCTACATCAATCGGAAACAAACAATAGAGATAGAACTTGTAACTACTTTATTGTGTCAAGTTTCAAAGAGCTAGCACAAACCGTGTTTGATTTAGAGTTCCAACTACATGTATCCATATAGGAGAAAACAGAGTGAAACCTAAAAATTTAAACTGTTACTGCTAACGAACAGTTTACCTAGAAGAACGAAATTTGGTGAGCCTAGTGAGATTGGGGTACGGATCATTACCTGAAAGTGTCATCAAGATTGGGTGAAAAAATGTGTGTTGAGATTTCAGGAAACTCGTAGTTTTTTGGAAGCTTGGCATACCCTTTCCATGAAAGTGATTTGCGCCAGTGTCTGCTTAGGGCTACATCAATAAAAAACAAACCATAGAGATAGAACTTGGAAGTACTTTATTGTGTCAAGTTTCAAAGTGCTAGCACAAACCGTGTTTGATTTAGAGTTCCAACTACATGTATCCGTATAGGAGAAAACAGACTGAAACCTAAAAATTAAAACTGTTACTGCCAACGAACGGTTTAACCTAGAAGAACGAAATTTGGTGAGCCAAGTGGGATTGGTGTACTGATCATTATCTGAAAGTGTCATCAAGATTGGGTGAAAAAATGTGTGCTGAGATTTCAGGAAACTCGTAGTTTTTTGGAAGCTTGGCAACCCCTTTTCATGAAAGTGAGATGCGCTGGTCTCTGCTTAGGGCTACATCAATCGGAAACAAACCATAGAGATAGAAATTGGAACTGCTTTATTGTGTCAAGTTTCAAAGAGCTAGCACAAACCGTGTTTGATTTAGAGTTCCAACTACATGTATCCATATAGGAGAAAACAGACTGAAACCTAAAAATTAAAACTGATACTGCCAACAAACGGTTTAAACTAGAAGAACGAAATTTGGTGAGCCAAGTGGGATTGGGATACTGACCATTCCGAGAAAGTGTCATAAAGATTGGGTGAAAAAATGTGTGCTGAGATTTCAGGAAACTCGTAGTTTTTTGGAAGCTTGGCAATCCCTTTCCATGAAAGTGATTTGTGCCAGTCTCTTCTTGGGGCTACATCAATAGGAAACAAACCATACAGATAGAACTTGGAACTACTTTATTGTGCCAAGTTTCAAAGAGCTAGCACAAACCGTGTTTGATTTTGAGTTCCAGCTACATGTATCCATATAGGAGAAAACAGAGTGAAACCTAAAAATTAAAACTGTTACTGCCAACGAACGGTTTAACCTAGAAGAACGAAATTTGGTGAGCCAAGTGGGATTGCGGTACTGATCATTACCTGAAAGTGTCATCAAGATTGGGTGAAAAAATGTGTGCTGAGATTTCAGGAAACTCGTGGTTTTTTGGAAGCTTGGCAACCCATTCAATGAAAGTGATTTGCGCCAATCTCTGCTTAGGGCTACATCAATAGGAAACAAACCATACAGATAGAACTTGGAACTACTTTATTGTGTCAAGTTTCAAAGAGCTAGCACAAACCATGTTTGATTTAGAGTTCCAAATACATGTATCCATATAGGAGAAAACAGAGTGAAACCTAAAATTTAAAACTTTTACTGCCAGCAAACGGTTTAACCTAGAAGAACGAAATTTGGTGAGCCAAGTGGGATTGGTGTACTGATCATTCTGAGAAAGTGTCATCAAGATTGGGTGAAAAAATGAGTGCTGAGATTTCAGGAAACTCGTAGTTTTTTGGAAGCTTGGCAACCCCTTTCCATGAAAGTGAGTTGCGCTGGTCTCTGCTTAGGGCTACATCAATCAGAAACAAACCATAGAGATAGAACTTGGAACTACTTTATTGTGTCAAGGTTCAAAGAGCTAGCACAAACCGTGTTTGATTTAGAGTTCCAACTACATGTATCCATATAGGAGAAAACGGAGTGAAACCTAAAAATTAAAACTGTTACTGCCAACAAAATGTTTAACCAAAAACAACGAAATTTGGTGAGCCAAGTGGGAATGGGGTACTGATCATTACCTGAAAGTGTCATCAAGATTGGGTGAAAAAGTGTGTGCTGTGATTTCAGGAAACTCGTAGTTTTTTGGAAGCTTGGCAACCCCTTTCCATGAAAGTGATTTGTGCCAGTCTCTGCTTAGGGCTACATCAATAGGAAACAAACCATACAGATAGAACTTGGAACTACTTTATTGTGCCAAGTTTCAAAGAGCTAGCCCAAACCGTGTTTGATTTAGAGTTCCAACTACATGTATCCATATAGGAGAAAACAGAGTGAAACCTAAAAATTAAAACTGTTACTGCTAACGAACAGTTTACCTAGAAGAACGAAGTTTGGTGAGCCAAGTGGGATTGCGGTCCTGATCATTACCTGAAAGTGTCATCAAGATTGGGTGAAAAAATGTGTGCTGAGATTTCAGGAAACTCGTAGTTTTTTGGAAGCTTGGCAACCACTCTCCTTGAAAGTCATTTGCGCCAGTCTCTGCTTAGGGCTACATCAATAAAAAACAAACCATAGAGATAGAATTTGGAACTACTTTATTGTGTCAAGTTTCAAAGTGCTAGCACAAACCGTGTTTGATTTAGAATTCCAACTACATGTATCCATATAGGAGAAAACAGAGTGAAACCTAAAAATTTAAACTGTTACTGCTAACGAACAGTTTACCTAGAAGAACGAAATTTGGTGAGCCTAGTGAGATTGGGGTACGGATCATTACCTGAAAGTGTCATCAAGATTGGGTGAAAAAATGTGTGTTGAGATTTCAGGAAACTCGTAGTTTTTTGGAAGCTTGGCATACCCTTTCCATGAAGTGATTTGCGCCAGTGTCTGCTTAGGGCTACATCAATAAAAAACAAACCATAGAGATAGAACTTGGAAGTACTTTATTGTGTCAAGTTTCAAAGTGCTAGCACAAACCGTGTTTGATTTAGAGTTCCAACTACATGTATCCGTATAGGAGAAAACAGACTGAAACCTAAAAATTAAAACTGTTACTGCCAACGAACGGTTTAACCTAGAAGAACGAAATTTGGTGAGCCAAGTGGGATTGGTGTACTGATCATTATCTGAAAGTGTCATCAAGATTGGGTGAAAAAATGTGTGCTGAGATTTCAGGAAACTCGTAGTTTTTTGGAAGCTTGGCAACCCCTTTTCATGAAAGTGAGATGCGCTGGTCTCTGCTTAGGGCTACATCAATCGGAAACAAACCATAGAGATAGAAATTGGAACTGCTTTATTGTGTCAAGTTTCAAAGAGCTAGCACAAACCGTGTTTGATTTAGAGTTCCAACTACATGTATCCATATAGAAGAAAACAGAGTGAAACCTAAAAATTAAAACTGTTACTGCCAACGAACGGTTTAACCTAGAAGAACGAAATTTGGTGAGCCAAGTGGAATTGCGGTACTGATCATTACCTGAAAGTGTCATCACGATTGGGTGAAAAAATGTGTGCTGAGATTTCAGGAAACTCGTAGTTTTTTGGAAGCTTGGCAATCCCTTTCCATGAAAGTGATTTGTGCCAGTCTCTTCTTGGGGCTACATCAATAGGAAACAAACCATACAGATAGAACTTGGAACTACTTTATTGTGCCAAGTTTCAAAGAGCTAGCACAAACCGTGTTTGATTTTGAGTTCCAGCTACATGTATCCATATAGGAGAAAACAGAGTGAAACCTAAAAATTAAAACTGTTACTGCCAACGAACGGTTTAACCTAGAAGAACGAAATTTGGTGAGCCAAGTGGGATTGCGGTACTGATCATTACCTGAAAGTGTCATCAAGATTGGGTGAAAAAATGTGTGCTGAGATTTCAGGAAACTCGTGGTTTTTTGGAAGCTTGGCAACCCATTCAATGAAAGTGATTTGCGCCAATCTCTGCTTAGGGCTACATCAATAGGAAACAAACTATAGAGATAGAACTTGGAACTACTTTATTGTCTCAAGTTTCAAAGAGATAGCAAAAACCGTGTTTGATTTAGAGTTCTAACTACATGTATCCATATAGGAGAAAACAGAGTGAAACCTAAAAATTAAAACTGTTACTGCCAACGGACGGTTTAACCGAGAAGAACGAAATTCGGTGAGCCAAGTGGGATTGTGGTACTGATCATTACCTGAAAGTGTCATCAAGATTGGGTGAAAAAGTGTGTGCTGAGATTTCAGGAAACTCGTAGTTTTTTGGAAGCTTGGCAAACCCTTTCCATGAGAGTGATTTGCGCCAGTCTCTGCTTGGGAATACATCAATAGGAAACAAACCATACAGATAGAACTTGGAACTACTTTATTGTGTCAAGTTTCAAAGAGCTAGCACAAACCATGTTTGATTTAGAGTTCCAACTACATGTATCCATATAGGAGAAAACAGAGTGAAACCTAAAAATTAAAACTTTTACTGCCAGCAAACGGTTTAACCTAGAAGAACGAAATTTGGTGAGCCAAGTGGGATTGGTGTACTGATCATTCTGAGAAAGTGTCATCAAGATTGGGTGAAAAAATGAGTGCTGAGATTTCAGGAAACTCGTAGTTTTTTGGAAGCTTGGCAACCCCTTTCCATGAAAGTGAGTTGCGCTGGTCTCTGCTTAGGGCTACATCAATCGGAAACAAACCATAGAGATAGAACTTGGAACTACTTTATTGTGTCAAGGTTCAAAGAGCTAGCACAAACCGTGTTTGATTTAGAGTTCCAACTACATGTATCCATATAGGAGAAAATGGAGTGAAACCTAAAAATTAAAACTGTTACTGCCAACAAACGGTTTAACCTAAAAGTAAGAAATTTGGTGAGCCAAGTGGGAATAGGGTACTGATCATTACCTGAAAGTGTCATCAAGATTGGGTGAAAAAGTTTGTGCTGAGATTTCAGGAAACTCGTAGTTTTTTGGAAGCTTGGCAACCCCTTTCCATGAAAGTGATTTGTGCCAGTCTCTGCTTAGGGCTACATCAATAGGAAACAAACCATACAGATAGAACTTGGAACTACTTTATTGTGCCAAGTTTCAAAGAGCTAGCACAAACCGTGTTTGATTTAGAGTTCCAACTACATGTATCCATATAGGAGAAAACAGAGTGAAACCTCAAAATTAAAACTGTTACTGCTAACGAACAGTTTACCTAGAAGAACGAAATTTGGTGAGCCAAGTGGGATTGCGGTACTGATCATTACCTGAAAGTGTCATCAAGATTGGGTGAAAAAATGTGTGATGAGATTTCAGGAAACTCGTAGTTTTTTGGAAGCTCGGCAACCGCTCTCCTTGAAAGTCATTTGCGCCAGTCTCTGCTTAGGGCTACATCAATAGGAAACAAACCATAGAGATAGAATTTGGAACTACTTTATTGTGTCAAGTTTCAAAGTGCTAGCACAAACCGTGTTTGATTTAGAATTCCAACTACATGTATCCATATAGGAGAAAACAGAGTGAAACCTAAAAATTTAAACTGTTACTTCTAACGAACAGTTTACCTAGAAGAACGAAATTTGGTGAGCCAAGTGAGATTGGGGTACTGATCATTACCTGAAAGTGTCATCAAGATTGGGTGAAAAAATGTGTGCTGAGATTTCAGGAAACTCGTAGTTTTTTGGAAGCTTGGCATACCCTTTCCATGAAAGTGATTTGCGCCAGTGTCTGCTTAGGGCTACATCAATAAAAAACAAACCATAGAGATAGAACTTGGAAGTACTTTATTGTGTCAAGTTTCAAAGAGCTAGCACAAACCGTGTTTGATTTAGAGTTCCAACTACATGTATCCATATAGAAGAAAACAGAGTGAAACCTAAAAATTAAAACTGTTACTGCCAACGAACGGTTTAACCTAGAAGAACGAAATTTGGTGAGCCAAGTGGAATTGCGGTACTGATCATTACCTGAAAGTGTCATCACGATTGGGTGAAAAAATGTGTGCTGAGATTTCAGGAAACTCGTAGTTTTTTGGAAGCTTGGCAATCCCTTTCCATGAAAGTGATTTGTGCCAGTCTCTTCTTGGGGCTACATCAATAGGAAACAAACCATACAGATAGAACTTGGAACTACTTTATTGTGCCAAGTTTCAAAGAGCTAGCACAAACCGTGTTTGATTTTGAGTTCCAGCTACATGTATCCATATAGGAGAAAACAGAGTGAAACCTAAAAATTAAAACTGTTACTGCCAACGAACGGTTTAACCTAGAAGAACGAAATTTGGTGAGCCAAGTGGGATTGCGGTACTGATCATTACCTGAAAGTGTCATCAAGATTGGGTGAAAAAATGTGTGCTGAGATTTCAGGAAACTCGTGGTTTTTTGGAAGCTTGGCAACCCATTCAATGAAAGTGATTTGCGCCAATCTCTGCTTAGGGCTACATCAATAGGAAACAAACTATAGAGATAGAACTTGGAACTACTTTATTGTCTCAAGTTTCAAAGAGATAGCAAAAACCGTGTTTGATTTAGAGTTCTAACTACATGTATCCATATAGGAGAAAACAGAGTGAAACCTAAAAATTAAAACTGTTACTGCCAACGGACGGTTTAACCGAGAAGAACGAAATTCGGTGAGCCAAGTGGGATTGTGGTACTGATCATTACCTGAAAGTGTCATCAAGATTGGGTGAAAAAGTGTGTGCTGAGATTTCAGGAAACTCGTAGTTTTTTGGAAGCTTGGCAAACCCTTTCCATGAGAGTGATTTGCGCCAGTCTCTGCTTGGGAATACATCAATAGGAAACAAACCATACAGATAGAACTTGGAACTACTTTATTGTGTCAAGTTTCAAAGAGCTAGCACAAACCATGTTTGATTTAGAGTTCCAACTACATGTATCCATATAGGAGAAAACAGAGTGAAACCTAAAAATTAAAACTTTTACTGCCAGCAAACGGTTTAACCTAGAAGAACGAAATTTGGTGAGCCAAGTGGGATTGGTGTACTGATCATTCTGAGAAAGTGTCATCAAGATTGGGTGAAAAAATGAGTGCTGAGATTTCAGGAAACTCGTAGTTTTTTGGAAGCTTGGCAACCCCTTTCCATGAAAGTGAGTTGCGCTGGTCTCTGCTTAGGGCTACATCAATCGGAAACAAACCATAGAGATAGAACTTGGAACTACTTTATTGTGTCAAGGTTCAAAGAGCTAGCACAAACCGTGTTTGATTTAGAGTTCCAACTACATGTATCCATATAGGAGAAAATGGAGTGAAACCTAAAAATTAAAACTGTTACTGCCAACAAACGGTTTAACCTAAAAGTAAGAAATTTGGTGAGCCAAGTGGGAATAGGGTACTGATCATTACCTGAAAGTGTCATCAAGATTGGGTGAAAAAGTTTGTGCTGAGATTTCAGGAAACTCGTAGTTTTTTGGAAGCTTGGCAACCCCTTTCCATGAAAGTGATTTGTGCCAGTCTCTGCTTAGGGCTACATCAATAGGAAACAAACCATACAGATAGAACTTGGAACTACTTTATTGTGCCAAGTTTCAAAGAGCTAGCACAAACCGTGTTTGATTTAGAGTTCCAACTACATGTATCCATATAGGAGAAAACAGAGTGAAACCTCAAAATTAAAACTGTTACTGCTAAGGAACAGTTTACCTAGAAGAACGAAATTTGGTGAGCCAAGTGGGATTGCGGTACTGATCATTACCTGAAAGTGTCATCAAGATTGGGTGAAAAAATGTGTGATGAGATTTCAGGAAACTCGTAGTTTTTTGGAAGCTCGGCAACCGCTCTCCTTGAAAGTCATTTGCGCCAGTCTCTGCTTAGGGCTACATCAATAGGAAACAAACCATAGAGATAGAATTTGGAACTACTTTATTGTGTCAAGTTTCAAAGTGCTAGCACAAACCGTGTTTGATTTAGAATTCCAACTACATGTATCCATATAGGAGAAAACAGAGTGAAACCTAAAAATTTAAACTGTTACTTCTAACGAACAGTTTACCTAGAAGAACGAAATTTGGTGAGCCAAGTGAGATTGGGGTACTGATCATTACCTGAAAGTGTCATCAAGATTGGGTGAAAAAATGTGTGCTGAGATTTCAGGAAACTCGTAGTTTTTTGGAAGCTTGGCATACCCTTTCCATGAAAGTGATTTGCGCCAGTGTCTGCTTAGGGCTACATCAATAAAAAACAAACCATAGAGATAGAACTTGGAAGTACTTTATTGTGTCAAGTTTCAAAGAGCTAGCACAAACCGTGTTTGATTTAGAGTTCCAACTACATGTATCCGTATAGGAGAAAACAGACTGAAACCTAAAAATTAAAACTGATACTGCCAACAAACGGTTTAAACTGGAAGAACGAAATTTGGTGAGCCAAGTGGGATTGGGATACTGATCATTCCGAGAAAGTGTCATCAAGATTGGGTGAAAAAATGGGTGCTGAGATTTTGGAAACTCGTGGTTTTTTGGAAGCTTGGCAACCCATTTCCATGAAAGTGATTTGCGCCATCTCTTCTTAGGGCTACATCAATAGGAAACAAACTATAGAGATAGAACTTGGAAGTACTTTATTGTGTCAAGTTTCAAAGAGCTAGCACAAACCTTGTTTGATTTAGAGTTCCAACTACATGTATCCATATAGGAGAAAACAGAGTGAAACCTAAAAATTAAAACTGTTACTGCCAACGAATGGTTTAACCTAGAAGAACAAGATTTGGTGAGCCAAGTGGGATTGGTGTACTGATCATTATCTGAAAGTGTCATCAAGATTGGGTCAAAAAATGTGTGCTGAGATTTCAGGAAACTCGTAGTTTTTTGGAAGCTTGGCAACACCTTTCCATGAAAGTGAGTTGCGCTGGTCTCTGCTTCGGGCTACATCAATCGGAAACAAACCATAGAGATAGAACTTGGAACTACTGTATTGTGTCAAGTTTCAAAGAGCTAGAACAAACCATGTTTGATTTAGAGTTCCAACTACATGTATCCATATAGAAGAAAACAGAGTGAAACCTAAAAATTAAAACTGTTACTGCCAACGAACGGTTTAACCTAGAAGAACGAAATTTGGTGAGCCAAGTGTGACTGTGGTACTGTTCATTACCTGAAAGTGTCATCAAGATTGGGTGAAAAATTGTTTGCTGAGATTTCAGGAAACTCGTAGTTTCTTGGTATCTTGGCAACCCCTTTCCATGAAAGTGATTTGCGCCAGTCTCTGCTTAGGGCTACATCAATAGGAAACAAACCATACAGATAGAACTTGGAACTACATTATTGTATCAAGTATCAAAGAGCTAGCACAAACCGTGTTTGATTTAGAGTTCCAACTACATGTATCCATATAGGAGAAAACAGAGTGAAACCTAAAAATTAAAACTGTTACTGCCAACGAACGGTTTAACCTAGAAGAATGAAATTTGGTGAGCCAAGTGAGATTGCGGTCCTGATCATTATCTGAAAGTGTCATCAAGTTTGGGTGAAAAAGTGTGTGCTGAGATTTCAGGAAACTCGTAGTTTTTTGGAAGCTTGGCAAACCCTTTCCATGAGAGTGATTTGCGCCAGTCTCTGCTTGGGAATACATCAATAGGAAACAAACCATACAGATAGAACTTGGAACTACTTTATTGTGTCAAGTTTCAAAGAGCTAGCACAAACCATGTTTGATTTAGAGTTCCAACTACATGTATCCATATAGGAGAAAACAGAGTGAAACCTAAAAATTAAAACTTTTACTGCCAGCAAACGGTTTAACCTAGAAGAACGAAATTTGGTGAGCCAAGTGGGATTGGTGTACTGAATATTCTGAGAAAGTGTCATCAAGATTGGGTGAAAAAATGTGTGCTGAGATTTCAGGAAACTCGTAGTTTTTTGGAAGCTTGGCAACCCCTTTCCATGAGAGTGAGTTGCGCTGGTCTCTGCTTAGGGCTACATCAATCGAAAACAAACCATAGAGATAGAACTTGGAACTACTTTATTGTGTCAAGTTTCAAAGAGCTAGCACAAACCGTGTTTGATTTAGAGTTCCAACTACATGTATCCATATAGGAGAAAACAGAGTGAAACCTAAAAATTAAAACTGTTACTGCCAACGAACGGTTTAACCTAGAAGAACGAAATTTGGTGAGCCAAGTGGGATTGCGGTACTGATCATTACCTGAAAGTGTCATCAAGATTGGGTGAAAAAATGTGTGATGAGATTTCAGGAAACTCGTAGTGTTTTGGAAGCTTGGCAACCGCTCTCCTTGAAAGTCATTTGCGCCAGTCTCTGCTTAGGGCTACATCAATAGGAAACAAACCATAGAGATAGAATTTGGAACTACTTTATTGTGTCAAGTTTCAAAGTGCTAGCACAAACCGTGTTTGATTTAGAATTCCAACTACATGTATCCATATAGGAGAAAACAGAGGGAAACCTAAAAATTTAAACTGTTACTGCTAACGAACAGTTTACCTAGAAGAACGAAATTTGGTGAGCCAAGTGAGATTGGGGTACTGATCATTACCTGAAAGTGTCATCAAGATTGGGTGAAAAAATGTGTGCTGAGATTTCAGGAAACTCATAGTTTTTTGGAAGCTTGGCATACCCTTTCCATGAAAGTGATTTCCGCCAGTGTCTGCTTAGGGCTACATCAATAAAAAAAAAACCATAGAGATAGAACTTGGAACTACTTTATTGTGTCAAGTATCAAAGAGCTAGCACAAACCGTGTTTGATTTAGAGTTCCAACTACATGTATTCATGTAGGAGAAAACAGAGTGAAATCTAAAAATTAAAACTGTTACTGCCAACGAACGGTTTAACCTAGAAGAACGTAATTTCGTGAGCCAAGTGGGATTGCGGTACTGATCATTACCTGAAAGTTTCATCAAGATTGGGTGAAAAAATGTGTGCTGAGATTTCAGGAAACTCATGGTTTTTTGGAAGCTTGGCAACCCATTTCCATGAAAGTGATTTGCGCCAGTCTCTGCTTAGGGCTATATTAATGGAAAACAAACTATAGAGAATAAACTTGGAACTACTTTATTGTGTCAAGTTTCAAAGAGCTAGCACAAACCGTGTTTGATTTAGAGTTACAACTACATGTATCCATATAGGAGAAAACAGAGTGAAACCTAAAAATTAAAACTGTTACTGCCAACGAACGGTTTTAACTAGAAGAATGAAATTTGGTGAGCCAAGTGGGATTGGGGTACTGATCGTTACCTGAAAGTGTAATCAAGCTTGGGTGAAAAAATGTGTGCTAAGATTTCAGGAAACTCGTAGTTTTTTGGAAGCTTGGCAATCCCTTTCCATGAAAGTAATTTGCGCCTGTCTCTGCTTAGGGCTGCATCAATAGGAAACAAACCATAGAGATAGAATTTGGAACTACATTATTGTGTCAAGTTTCAAAGAGCTAGCACAAACCGTGTTTGATTTAGAGTTCCAACTACATGTATCCGTATAGGAGAAAACAGACTGAAACCTAAAAATTAAAACTGATACTGCCAACAAACGGTTTAAACTAGAAGAACGAAATTTGGTGAGCCAAGTGGGATTGGGATACTGATCATTCCGAGAAAGTGTCATCAAGTTTGGGTGAAAAAATGTGTGCTGAGATTTCAGGAAACTCGTAGTTTTTTGGATGCTTGGCAACCCCTTTCCATGAAAGTGATTTGCGCCGGTCTCTGCTTAGGGCTACATCAATCGGAAACAAACCATAGAGATACAACTTGAAACTACTTTATTGTGTCAAGTTTCAAAGAGCTAGCACAAACCGTGTTTGATTTAGAGTTCCAACTACATGTATCCATATAGGAGAAAACGGAGTGAATCCTAAAAATTAAAACTGTTACTGCCAACAAACGGTTTAACCTAGAAGAACGAAATTTGGTGAGCCAAGTGGGATTGCGGTACAGATCATTACCTGAAAGTGTCATCTAGTTTGGGTGAAAAAAATGTGTGCTGAGATTTCAGGAAACTCGTAGTTTTTTGGAAGCTTGGCAACCCCTTTCCATGAAAGTGATTTGCGCCAGTCTCTTCTTGGGGCTACATCACTAGGAAACAAAAAATACAGATAGAACTTGGAATTAATTTATTGTGCCAAGTTTCAAAGAGCTAGCACAAACCGTGTTTGATTTTGAGTTCCAGTTACATGTATCCATATAGGAGAAAACAGAGTGAAACCTAAAAATTAAAACTGTTACTTCCAACGAACGCTTTAACCTAGAAGAACGAAATCTGGTGAGCCAAGTGGGATTGCGGTACTGATCATTACCTGAAAGTGTCATCAAGATTGGGTGAAAAAATGTGTGTTGAGATTTCAGGAAACTCGTGGTTTTTTGGAAGCTTGGCAACCCATTTAATGAAAGTGATTTGCGCCAGTCTCTGCTTAGGTCTACATCAATAGGAAACAAACTATAGAGATAGAACTTGGAACTACTTTATTGTGTCAAGTTGCAAAGAGCTAGCACAAACCGTGTTTGATTTAGAGTTCCAACTACATGTATCCATATAGGAGAAAACAGAGTGAAACCTAAAAATTAAAAGTGTTACTGCCAACGAACGGTTTAACTTAGAAGAACGAATTTTGGTGAGCCAAGTCGGATTGGGGTAGTGATCATTACCTGAAAGTGTCATCAAGATTGGTTGAAAAAATGTGTGCTGAGATTTCATGAAACTCGTAGTTTTTGGAAGCTTGGCAACCCCTTTCCATGAAAGTGATTTGCGCCAGTGTCTGCTTAGGGCTACATCAATAGGAAACAAACCATAGGGAGAGAACTTGGAACTATTTTATTGTGTCAAGTTTCAAAGAGCTAGCACAAACCGTGTTTGATTTAGAGTTCCAACTACATGTATCCATATAGGAGAAAACAGAGTGAAACCTAAAAATGTAAAGTGTTACAGCCAACGAACGGTTTAACCTAGAAGAACGAATTTTGGTGAGCCAAGTGGGACTGGGGTACTGATCTTTACCTCAAAGTGTCATCAAGATTCGGTGAAAAAATGTGTGCTGAGATTTCAGGAAACTCGTAGTTTTTTGGAAGCTTGGCAACCCCTTTCCATGAAAGTGATTTGCGCCGGTCTCTGCTTAGGGCTACATCAATAGGAAACAAACCATAAAGATAGAACTTGGAACTACTTTATTGTGTCAAGTTTCAAAGAGCTAGCACAAACCGTGTTTGATTTAGAGTTCCAACAATATGTATCCATATAGGAGAAAACAGAGTGAAACCTAGAAATTAAAACTGTTACTGCCAACGAACGGTTTAAACTAGAAGAACGAAATTTGGTGAGCCAAGTGGGATGGGGGTACTAATCATTACCTGAAAGTCTCATCAAGTTTGGGTGAAAAAATGTGTGCTGAGATTTCAGGAAACTTGTAGTTTTTTGGAAGCTTGGCAACCCCTTTCAATGAAAGTGATTTGCGCCGGTCTCTGCTTAGGGCTACATCAATAGGAAACAAACCATAGAGATAGAACTTGGAACTACTTTATTGTGTCAAGTTTCAAAGAGCTAGCACAAACCGTGTTTGTTTTAGAGTTCCAACTACATGTATCCATATAGGAGAAAACAGAGTGAAACCTAATAATTAAAACTGTTACTGCCAACGAACGGTTTAACATAGGAGAACGAAATTTGGTGAGCCAAGTGGGATTGGGATACTGATCATTACTTGAATGTGTCATCAAGATTGGGTGAAAAAATGTGTGCTGAGATTTCAGGAAACTCGTAGTTTTTTGGAATCTTGGCAACCCCTTTCCATGAAAGTGATTTGCGCCGGTCCCTGCTTAGGGCTACATCAATAGGAAACAAACCATAGAGATAGAACGTTAAACTACTTTATTATGTCAAGTTTCAAAGAGCTAGCAAAAACCGTGTTTGATTTAGAGTTCCAACTACATGTGTCCATATAGGAGGAAACAGAGTGAAACCTAAAAATGAAAACTGTTACTGCCAACGAACGGTTTAACCTAGAAGAACGAAATTTGGTGAGCCAAGTGGGAATGGGGTTCTGATCATTACCTGAAAGTGTCATCATGATTTGGTGAAAAAATGTGTGCTGAGATTTCAGGAAACTCGTAGTTTTTTTGAAGCTTGGCAACCCCTTTCCATGAAAGTGATTTGCGCCAGTCTCTACTTAGGGCTACATCAATAGGAAACAAACCATAGAGAGAGAACTTGGAACTACATTATTGTGTCAAGTTTCAAAGAGCGAGCAGAAACCGTGTTTGATTTAGAGTTCCAACTACATGTGTCCATATAAGTGGAAACAGAGTGAAACCTAAAAATTAAAACTGTTACTGCCAACGAACGGATTAACCTAGAAGAGCGAGATTTGGTGAGCCAAGTGGGATTGTGGTACTGATCATTACCTGAAAGTGTCATCAAGATTGGGTGAAAAAATGTGTGCTGAGATTTCAGGAAACTCGTAGTTTTTTGGAAGCTTGGCAACCCCTTACCATGAAAGTGATTTGCGCCAGTCTCTACTTAGGGCTACATGAATAGGAAACAAACCATAGGGAGAGAACTTGGAACTACTTTATTGTTTCAAGTTTCAAAGAGCTAGCACAAACCGTGTTTGATTTACAGATCCAACTACATGTGTCCTTATAGGAGAAAACAGAGTGAAACCTAAAAATTAAAACTGTTACTGCCAACGAACGGTTTAACCTAGAAGAACGAAATTTGGTGAGCCTTGTGGGATTGGGGTACTGATCATTTCGAGAAAGTGTCATCAAGATTGGGTGAAAAAAAGTGTTGAGATTTCAGGAAAGTCGTAGTTTTTTGGAAACTTGGCAACCCCTTTCCATGAAAGTGATTTGCGCCGGTTTCTGCTTAGGGCTACATCAATAGGAAACAAACCATAGAGAGAGAACTTGGAACTACTTTATTGTGTCAAGTTTCAAAGAGCTAGCACAAACCGTGTTGGATTTAGAGTTCCAACTCCATGTGTCCATATAGGAGAAAACAGAGTGAAACCTAAAAATTAAAACGGTTACTGCCAACGAACGGTTTAACCTAGAAGAACAAAATTTGGTGAGCCAAGTGGGATTGGGGAACTGATCATTACCTGAAAGTGTCATCAAGATTGGGTGAAGAAATGTGTGCAGCGATTTCAGGAAACTCGTAGATTTTTGGAAGCTTGGCAACCCCTTTCCATGAAAGTGATTTGCGCCAGTCTCTGGTTAGGGCTACATCAATAGGAAACAAACCATAGAGAGAGAACTTGGAACTACTTTATGTGTCAAGTTTCAAAGAGCTAGCACAAACCATGTTTGATTTAGAGTTCCAACTCCATGTGTCCATATAGGAGAAAACAGAGTGAAACCTAAAAATTAAAACTGTTACTGCCAACGAACGGTTTAACTTAGAAGAACAAAATTTGGTGAGCCCAGGGGGAATGGGGTACTGATCATTACCTGAAAGTGTCATCAAGATTGGGTGGAAAAATGTGTGCTGAGATTTCAGGAAACCCGTAGTTTTTTGGAAGCTTGGCAACCCCTTTCCATGAAAGTGATTTGCGCCAGTATCTACTTAGGGCTACATCAGTAGGAAACAAACCATAGAGATAGAACTTGGAACTACTTTATTGTGTCAAGTTTCAAAGAGCTAGCACAAACCGTGTTTGATTTAGACTTCCAACTACATGTGTCCATATAGGAGAAAACAGAGTGAAACCTAAAAATTAAAACTGTTACTGCCACCGAACGGTTTAACCTAGAAGAACAAAATTTGGTGAGCCATGTGGGATTGGGGTACTGATCATTTCGAGAAAGTGTCATCAAGATTGGGTGAAAAAATGTGTGTTGAGATATCAGGAAATTCGTAGTTTTTTGGAAGCTTGGCAAACCCTCTCCATGAAAGTGATTTGCGCTGGTGTCTGCTTAGGGCTACATCAATAGGAAACAAACCATAGAGATAGAACTTGGAACTACTTTATTGTGTCAAGTTTCAAAGAGCTAGCACAAACCATGTTTGATATACAGTTCCAACTCCATGTGTCCATATAGGAGAATACAGAGTGAAACCTACAAATTAAAACTGTTACTGCCAACGAACGGTTTAACCTAGAAGAACGAAATTTGGTGTGCCAAATGGGATTGGGGTACTGATCATTACTTGAAAGTGTCATCAAGATTGGGTGAAAAAATGTGTGCTGAGATTTAAGGAAACTCATAGTTTTTTGGAAGCTTGGCAACCCCTTTCCATGAAAGTGATTTGCGCCAGTCTCTGCTTAGGGCTACATCAATAGGAAATAAACCATAGAGAGAGAACTTGGAACTACTTTATTGTGTCAAGTTTCAAAGAGCGAGCACAAACCGTGTTTTATTTAGAGTTCCAACTACATGTATCCATATAGGAGAAAACAGATTGAAACCTAATAATTTAAACTGTTACTGCGAATGAACGGTTTAACCTAGAAGAACAAAATTTGGTGAGCAAAGTGGGATTGGGGTACTGATCATTCCCTGAATGTGTCATCAAGTTTGGGTGAAAAAATGTGTGCTGAGATTTCAGGAAACTCGTAGTTTTTTGGTAGCTTGGCAACCCCTTTCCATGAATGTGATTTGTGCCAGTCTCTGCTTAGGACTGCATGAATAGGAAACAAACCATAGAGATAGAACTTGGAACTACATTTTTGTTTCAAGTTTCAAAGAGCTAGCACAAACCGTGTTTGGTTTAGAGTTCCAACTACATGTATCCATATAGGAGAAAACAGAGTGAAACCTAAAAATTAAAACTGTTACTGCCAACGAACGGTTTAACCTAGAAGAACGAAATTTGGTGAGCCATGTGGGATTGGGGTACTGATCATTTCGAGAAAGTGTCATAAAGATTGGGTGAAAAAATGTGTGTTGAGATTTCAGGAAACTCGTAGTTTTTTGGATGCTTGGCAACCCCTTTCCATTAAAGTGATTTGCGCCGGTCTCTGCTTAGGGCTACATCAATAGGAAACAAACCATAGAGATAGAACTTGGAACTCCTTTATTGTGTCAAGTTTTAAAGAGCTAGCACAAACCGTGTTTGATTTACAGTTCCAAATACATGTGTCCATATAGGAGAAAACAGAGTGAAACCTAAAAATTAATACTGTTTTTGCGAACGAACGGTTTAACATAGAAGAACCAAATTTGGTGAGCCAAGTGGGATTGGGGAACTGATCATTACCTGAAAGTGTCATCAAGATTGGGTGAAGAAATGTGTGCTGCGATTTCAGGAAACTCGTAGTTTTATGGAAGCTTGGCAACCCCTTTCCATAAAAGTGATTTGCGCCAGTCTCTGCTTAGGGCTACATCAATAGGAAACAAACCATAGAGAGAGAACTTGGAACTACTTTATGTGTCAAGTTTCAAAGAGCTAGCACAAACCGTGTTTGATTTAGAGTTCCAACTCAGGTGTCCATATAGGAGAAAACAGAGTGAAACCTAAAAATTAAAACTGTTACTGCCAACGAACTATTTAACCTAGAAGAACGAAATTTGGTGAGCCAAGTGGGATTGGGGTTCTGATCATTACCTGAAAGTGTCATCAAGATTGGGTGAAAAAATGTGTTGAGATTTCAGAAAACTCGTAGTTTTTTGGAAGCTTGGCAACCCCTTTCCATGAAAGTGATTTCCGCCAGTCTCTGCTTAGGGCTACATCAATAGGCAAAAAACTCTAGAGACAGAACTTGGAACTACTTTATTGTGTCAAGTTTCAAAGAGCTAGCACAAACCGTGTTTGATTTAGAGTTCCAACTACATGTGTCCATATAGAGAAAACAGAGTGAAACCTAAAAATTAAAACTGTTACTGCCAACGAATGGTTTAACCTAGAAGAACGAAATTTGGTGAGCCATGTGGGATTGGAGTACTGATCATTTCGAGAAAGTGTCATCAAGATTGGGTGAATAAATGTGTGCTGAGATTTCAGGAAACTCGTAGTTTTTGGAAGCTTGGCAACCCCTTTCCATGAAAGTGATTTGCGCTGGTCTCTGCTTAGGGCTACATCAATAGGAAACAAACCATAGAGATAGAACTTGGAACTACTTTATTGTGTCAAGTTTTAAAGAGCTAGCACAAACCGTGTTTGATTTACAGTTCCAAATACATGTGTCCATATAGGAGAAAACAGAGTGAAACCTAAAAATTAATACTGTTACTGCGAACGAACGGTTTAACATAGAAGAACGAAATTTGGTGAGCCAAGTGGGATTGGGGTTCTGATCATTACCTGAAAGTGTCATCAAGATTGGGTGAAAAAATGTGTTGAGATTTCAGAAAACTCGTAGTTTTTTGGAAGCTTGGCAACCCCTTTCCATGAAAGTGATTTCCGCCAGTCTCTGCTTAGGGCTACATCAATAGGCAAAAAACTCTAGAGACAGAACTTGGAACTACTTTATTGTGTCAAGTTTCAAAGAGCTAGCACAAACCGTGTTTGATTTAGAGTTCCAACTACATGTGTCCATATAGAGAAAACAGAGTGAAACCTAAAAATTAAAACTGTTACTGCCAACGAATGGTTTAACCTAGAAGAACGAAATTTGGTGAGCCATGTGGGATTGGAGTACTGATCATTTCGAGAAAGTGTCATCAAGATTGGGTGAATAAATGTGTGCTGAGATTTCAGGAAACTCGTAGTTTTTGGAAGCTTGGCAACCCCTTTACATGAAAGTGATTTGCGCTGGTCTCTGCTTAGGGCTACATCAATAGGAAACAAACCATAGAGATAGAACTTGGAACTACTTTATTGTGTCAAGTTTCACAGAGCTAGCACAATCCGTGTTTGATTTACAGTTCCAACTACATGTGTCCATATAGGAGAAAACAGAGTGAAACCTAATAATTAAAACTGTTACTGCGAACGAACGGTTTAATTTAGAAGAACAAAATATGGTGAGCCAAGTGGGATTGGGGTACTGATCATTCCCTGAAATTGTCATCAAAATTGGGTGAAAAAATCTGTGTTAGATTTCATGAATCTCGTAGTTTTTTGGAAGCTTTGCAACCCCTTTCCATGAAAGTGATTTGCGCCGGTTTCTGCTTAGGGCTACATCAATAGGAAACAAACCATAGAGATAGAACTTGGAACTACTTTATTGTGTCAAGTTTCAAAGAGCTAGCACAAACCGTGTTTGATTTAGAGTTCCAACTACATGTATCCATATAGGAGAAAACAGAGTGAAACCTAAAAATTAAAACTGTTACTGCGAACGAACGGTTTAACCTAGAAGAACGAAATTTGGTGAGCCAAGTGGGATTGGGGTATTGATCATTACCTGAAAGTGTCATCAAGATTGGGTGAAAAAATGTGTGCTGAGATTTCAGGAAACTCGTAGTTTTTTGGAAGCTTGGCAACCCCTTTCCATGAAAGTGATTTGCGCCAGTCTCTACTTAGGGGTACATCAATAGGAAACAAACCATAGTGAGAGAACATGGAACTACTTTATTGTGTCAAGTTTCAAAGAGCTAGCACAAACCGTGTTTGATTTACAGTTCCAACTACATGTGTCCATATAGGAGAAAACAGAGTGAAACCTAAAAATTTAAACTGTTACTGCCAACGAACGGCTTAACCTAGAAGAACGAAATTTGGTGAGCCAAGTGGGAATGGGGTACTGATCATTCCCTGAAAGTGTCATCAAGATTGGGTGAAAAAATGTGTGCTGAGATTTCAGAAAACTCGTAGTTTTTTGGAAGCTTGGCAACCCCTTTCCATGAAAGTGATTTGCGCCAGTCTCTGCTTAGGGCTACATCAGTAGGAAACAAACCATAGAGATAGAACTTGGAACTACTTTATTGTGTCAAGTTTCAAAGAGCTAGCACAAACCGTGTTTTATATACAGTTCCAACTACATGTGTCCATAAAGGAGAAAACAGAGTGAAACCTAAAAATTAAAACTGTTACTGCCAACGAACAGTTTAACCTAGAAGAACGAAATTTGGTGAGCCATGTGGGAATGGGGTACTGATCATTTCGAGAAAGTGTCATCAAGATTGGGTGAAAAAATGTGTGTTGAGATTTCAGGAAACTCGTAGTTTTTTGGATGCTTGGCAACCCCTTTCCATGAAAGTGATTTGCGTCGGTCTCTGCTTAGGGCTACATCAATAGGAAACAAACAATAGAAATAGAACTTGGAAATCCTTTATTGTGTCAAGTTTCAAAGAGCTAGCACAAACCGTGTTTGATTTACAGTTCCAACTACATGTATCCATATAAGAGAAAACAGAGTGAAACCTAAAAATTAATACTGTTACTGCGAACGAACGGTTTAACCTAGAAGAACGAAATTTGGTGAGCCAAGTGGGATTGCGGTACTGATCATTACCTGAAAGTGTCATCAAGATTGGGTGAAAAAATTGTGTGCTGATATTTCAGGAAACTCGTAGTTTTTTGGAAGATTGGCAACCCCTTTCCATGAAAGTGATTTGTGCCAGTCTCTGCTTAGGGCTACATCGATAGGAAACAAACCATAGAGAGAGAACTTGGAACTACTTTATGTGTCAAGTTTCAAAGAGCTAGCACAAACCGTGTTTGATTTAGAGTTCCAACTCCATGTGTCCATAAGAGAAAACAGAGTGAAACCTAAAAATTAAAACTGTTACTGCCAACGAACGGTTTAACTTAGAAGAACAAAATTTGGTGAGCCAAGGGGGAATGGGGTACTGATCATTACCTGAAAGTGTCATCAAGATTGGGTGGAAAAATGTGTGCTGAGATTTCAGGAAACTCGTAGTTTTTTGGAAGCTTGGCAACCCCTTTCCATGAAAGTGATTTGCGCCAGTCTCTACTTAGGGCTACATCAATAGGAAACAATCCATAGTGAGAGAACTTGGAACTACTTTATTGTTTCAAGTTTCAAAGAGCTAGCACAAACCGTGTTTGATTTACAGTTCAAAATACATGTGTCCATATAGGAGAAAACAGAGTGAAACCTAAAAATTGAAACTGTTACTGTCAACGAATGGTTTAACCTAGAAGAACAAAATTTGGTGAGCCAAGTGGGAATGGGGTACTGATCATTACCTGAAAGTGTCATCAAGATTGGGTGGAAAAATGTGTGCTTAGATTTCAGGAAACTCGTAGTTTTTTGGATGCTTGGCAACCCCTTTCCATGAAAGTGATTTGCGCCGGTCTCTGCTTAGGGCTACATCAATAGGAAACAAACCATAGAGACAGAACTTGGAACTACTTTATTGTGTCAAGTTTCAAAGAGCTAGGACAAACCGTGTTTGATTTACAGTTCCAACTACATGTGTGCATATAGGAGAAAACAGAGTGAAACCTAAAAATTAAAACTGATACTGCCAACAAACGGTTTAAACTGGAAGAACGAAATTTGGTGAGCCAAGTGGGATTGGGATACTGATCATTCCGAGAAAGTGTCATCAAGATTGGGTGAAAAAATGGGTGCTGAGATTTTGGAAACTCGTGGTTTTTTGGAAGCTTGGCAACCCATTTCCATGAAAGTGATTTGCGCCATCTCTTCTTAGGGCTACATCAATAGGAAACAAACTATAGAGATAGAACTTGGAAGTACTTTATTGTGTCAAGTTTCAAAGAGCTAGCACAAACCGTGTTTGATTTAGAGTTCCAACTACATGTATCCATATAGGAGAAAACAGAGTGAAACCTAAAAATTAAAACTGTTACTGCCAACGAATGGTTTAACCTAGAAGAACAAAATTTGGTGAGCCAAGTGGGATTGGTGTACTGATCATTATCTGAAAGTGTCATCAAGATTGGGTCAAAAAATGTGTGCTGAGATTTCAGGAAACTCGTAGTTTTTTGGAAGCTTGGCAACACCTTTCCATAAAAGTGAGTTGCGCTGGTCTCTGCTTCGGGCTACATCAATCGGAAACAAACCATAGAGATAGAACTTGGAACTACTGTATTGTGTCAAGTTTCAAAGAGCTAGCACAAACCGTGTTTGATTTAGAGTTCCAACTACATGTATCCATATAGAAGAAAACAGAGTGAAACCTAAAAATTAAAACTGTTACTGCCAACGAACGGTTTAACCTAGAAGAACGAAATTTGGTGAGCCATGTGTGACTGTGGTACTGATCATTACCTGAAAGTGTCATCAAGATTGGGTGAAAAATTGTTTGCTGAGATTTCAGGAAACTCGTAGTTTCTTGGTATCTTGGCAACCCCTTTCCATGAAAGTGATTTGCGCCAGTCTCTGCTTAGGGCTACATCAATAGGAAACAAACCATACAGATAGAACTTGGAACTACATTATTGTATCAAGTATCAAAGAGCTAGCACAAACCGTGTTTGATTTAGAGTTCCAACTACATGTATCCATATAGGAGAAAACAGAGTGAAACCTAAAAATTAAAACTGTTACTGCCAACGAACGGTTTAACCTAGAAGAATGAAATTTGGTGAGCCAAGTGAGATTGCGGTACTGATCATTATCTGAAAGTGTCATCAAGTTTGGGTGAAAAAATGTGTGCTGAGATTTCAGGAAACTCGTAGTTTTTTGGAAGCTTGGCAACCCCTTTCCATGAAAGTGAGTTGCGCTGGTCTCTGCTTAGGGCTACATCAATCGAAAACAAACCATAGAGATAGAACTTGGAACTACTTTATTGTGTCAAGTTTCAAAGAGCTAGCACAAACCGTGTTTGATTTAGAGTTCCAACTACATGTATCCATATAGGAGAAAACAGAGTGAAACCTAAAAATTAAAACTGTTACTGCCAACGAACGGTTTAACCTAGAAGAACGAAATTTGGTGAGCCAAGTGGGATTGCGGTACTGATCATTACCTGAAAGTGTCATCAAGATTGGGTGAAAAAATGTGTGATGAGATTTCAGGAAACTCGTAGTGTTTTGGAAGCTTGGCAACCGCTCTCCTTGAAAGTCATTTGCGCCAGTCTCTGCTTAGGGCTACATCAATAGGAAACAAACCATAGAGATAGAATTTGGAACTACTTTATTGTGTCAAGTTTCAAAGTGCTAGCACAAACCGTGTTTGATTTAGAATTCCAACTACATGTATCCATATAGGAGAAAACAGAGAGAAACCTAAAAATTTAAACTGTTACTGCTAACGAACAGTTTACCTAGAAGAACGAAATTTGGTGAGCCAAGTGAGATTGGGGTACTGATCATTACCTGAAAGTGTCATCAAGATTGGGTGAAAAAATGTGTGCTGAGATTTCAGGAAACTCATGGTTTTTTGGAAGCTTGGCATACCCTTTCCATGAAAGTGATTTCCGCCAGTGTCTGCTTAGGGCTACATCAATAAAAAACAAACCATAGAGATAGAACTTGGAACTACTTTATTGTGTCAAGTATCAAAGAGCTAGCACAAACCGTGTTTGATTTAGAGTTCCAACTACATGTATTCATGTAGGAGAAAACAGAGTGAAATCTAAAAATTAAAACTGTTACTGCCAACGAACGGTTTAACCTAGAAGAACGTAATTTCGTGAGCCAAGTGGGATTGCGGTACTGATCATTACCTGAAAGTTTCATCAAGATTGGGTGAAAAAATGTGTGCTGAGATTTCAGGAAACTCATGGTTTTTTGGAAGCTTGGCAACCCATTTCCATGAAAGTGATTTGCGCCAGTCTCTGCTTAGGGCTATATTAATGGAAAACAAACTATAGAGAATAAACTTGGAACTACTTTATTGTGTCAAGTTTCAAAGAGCTAGCACAAACCGTGTTTGATTTAGAGTTACAACTACATGTATCCATATAGGAGAAAACAGAGTGAAACCTAAAAATTAAAACTGTTACTGCCAACGAACGGTTTTAACTAGAAGAATGAAATTTGGTGAGCCAAGTGGGATTGGGGTACTGATCGTTACCTGAAAGTGTAATCAAGCTTGGGTGAAAAAATGTGTGCTTAGATTTCAGGAAACTCGTAGTGTTTTGGAAGCTTGGCAATCCCTTTCCATGAAAGTAATTTGCGCCTGTCTCTGCTTAGGGCTGCATCAATAGGAAACAAACCATAGAGATAGAATTTGGAACTACATTATTGTGTCAAGTTTCAAAGAGCTAGCACAAACCGTGTTTGATTTAGAGTTCCAACTACATGTATTTATATAAGAGAAAACAGAGTGAAACCTAAAAATTAAAACTGTTACTGCCAACAAACGGTTTAACCTAGAAGAACGAAATTTGTTTAGCCAAGTGGGATTGGGGTACTGATCATTCCGAGAAAGTGTCATCAAGATTGGGTGAAAAAATGTGAGCTGAGATTTCAGGAAACTCGTAGTATTTTGGAAGCTTGGCAACCCCTTTCCATGAAAGTGATTTGCGCCAATCTCTGCTTGGGGCAACATCAATAGGAAACAAACCATACAGATAGAACTTGGAACTACTTTATTGTGTCAGGTTTCAAAGAGCTAGCACAAACCGTGTTTGATTTAGAGTTCCAACTACATGTATCCGTATAGGAGAAAACAGACTGAAACCTAAAAATTAAAACTGATACTGCCAACAAACGGTTTAAACTAGAAGAACGAAATCTGGTGAGCCAAGTGGGATTGCGGTACTGATCATTACCTGAAAGTGTCATCAAGATTGGGTGAAAAAATGTGTGCTGAGATTTCATGAAACTCGTAGTTTTTGGAAGCTTGGCAACCCCTTTCCATGAAAGTGATTTGCGCCAGTGTCTGCTTAGGGCTACATCAATAGGAAACAAACCATAGGGAGAGAACTTGGAACTATTTTATTGTGTCAAGTTTCAAAGAGCTAGCACAAACCGTGTTTGATTTAGAGTTCCAACTACATGTATCCATATAGGAGAAAACAGAGTGAAACCTAAAAATGTAAAGTGTTACAGCCAACGAACGGTTTAACCTAGAAGAACGAATTTTGGTGAGCCAAGTGGGACTGGGGTACTGATCTTTACCTCAAAGTGTCATCAAGATTCGGTGAAAAAATGTGTGCTGAGATTTCAGGAAACTCGTAGTTTTTTGGAAGCTTGGCAACCCCTTTCCATGAAAGTGATTTGCGCCGGTCTCTGCTTAGGGCTACATCAATAGGAAACAAACCATAAAGATAGAACTTGGAACTACTTTATTGTGTCAAGTTTCAAAGAGCTAGCACAAACCGTGTTTGATTTAGAGTTCCAACAATATGTATCCATATAGGAGAAAACAGAGTGAAACCTAAAAATTAAAACTGTTACTGCCAACGAACGGTTTAAACTAGAAGAACGAAATTTGGTGAGCCAAGTGGGATGGGGGTACTAATCATTACCTGAAAGTCTCATCAAGTTTGGGTGAAAAAATGTGTGCTGAGATTTCAGGAAACTTGTAGTTTTTTGGAAGCTTGGCAACCCCTTTCAATGAAAGTGATTTGCGCCGGTCTCTGCTTAGGGCTACATCAATAGGAAACAAACCATAGAGATAGAACTTGGAACTACTTTATTGTGTCAAGTTTCAAAGAGCTAGCACAAACCGTGTTTGATTTAGAGTTCCAACTACATGTATCCATATAGGAGAAAACAGAGTGAAACCTAATAATTAAAACTGTTACTGCCAACGAACGGTTTAACATAGGAGAACGAAATTTGGTGAGCCAAGTGGGATTGGGATACTGATCATTACTTGAATGTGTCATCAAGATTGGGTGAAAAAATGTGTGCTGAGATTTCAGGAAACTCGTAGTTTTTTGGAATCTTGGCAACCCCTTTCCATGAAAGTGATTTGCGCCGGTCCCTGCTTAGGGCTACATCAATAGGAAACAAACCATAGAGATAGAACGTTAAACGACTTTATTATGTCAAGTTTCAAAGAGCTAGCAAAAACCGTGTTTGATTTAGAGTTCCAACTACATGTGTCCATATAGGAGGAAACAGAGTGAAACCTAAAAATGAAAACTGTTACTGCCAACGAACGGTTTAACCTAGAAGAACGAAATTTGGTGAGCCAAGTGGGAATGGGGTTCTGATCATTACCTGAAAGTGTCATCATGATTTGGTGAAAAAATGTGTGCTGAGATTTCAGGAAACTCGTAGTTTTTTTGAAGCTTGGCAACCCCTTTCCATGAAAGTGATTTGCGCCAGTCTCTACTTAGGGCTACATCAATAGGAAACAAAGCATAGAGAGAGAACTTGGAACTACATTATTGTGTCAAGTTTCAAAGAGCGAGCAGAAACCGTGTTTGATTTAGAGTTCCAACTACATGTGTCCATATAAGTGGAAACATAGTGAAACCTAAAAATTAAAACTGTTACTGCCAACGAACGGATTAACCTAGAAGAGCGAGATTTGGTGAGCCAAGTGGGATTGTGGTACTGATCATTACCTGAAAGTGTCATCAAGATTGGGTGAAAAAATGTGTGCTGAGATTTCAGGAAACTCGTAGTTTTTTGGAAGCTTGGCAACCCCTTACCATGAAAGTGATTTGCGCCAGTCTCTACTTAGGGCTACATGAATAGGAAACAAACCATAGGTAGAGAACTTGGAACTACTTTATTGTTTCAAGTTTCAAAGAGCTAGCACAAACCGTGTTTGATTTACAGATCCAACTACATGTGTCCTTATAGGAGAAAACAGAGTGAAACCTAAAAATTAAAACTGTTACTGCCAACGAACGGTTTAACCTAGAAGAACGAAATTTGGTGAGCCTTGTGGGATTGGGGTACTGATCATTTCGAGAAAGTGTCATCAAGATTGGGTGAAAAAAAGTGTTGAGATTTCAGGAAACTCGTAGTTTTTTGGAAGCTTGGCAACCCCTTTCCATGAAAGTGATTTGCGCCGGTTTCTGCTTAGGGCTACATCAATAGGAAACAAACCATAGAGAGAGAACTTGGAACTACTTTATTGTGTCAAGTTTCAAAGAGCTAGCACAAACCGTGTTTGATTTAGAGTTCCAAATCCATGTGTCCATATAGGAGAAAACAGAGTGAAACCTAAAAATTAAAACGGTTACTGCCAACGAACGGTTTAACCTAGAAGAACAAAATTTGGTGAGCCAAGTGGGATTGGGGAACTGATCATTACCTGAAAGTGTCATCAAGATTGGGTGAAGAAATGTGTGCAGCGATTTCAGGAAACTCGTAGATTTTTGGAAGCTTGGCAACCCCTTTCCATGAAAGTGATTTGCGCCAGTCTCTGCTTAGGGCTACATCAATAGGAAACAAACCATAGAGAGAGAACTTGGAACTACTTTATGTGTCAAGTTTCAAAGAGCTAGCACAAACCATGTTTGATTTAGAGTTCCAACTCCATGTGTCCATATAGGAGAAAACAGAGTGAAACCTAAAAATTAAAACTGTTACTGCCAACGAACGGTTTAACTTAGAAGAACAAAATTTGGTGAGCCCAGGGGGAATGGGGTACTGATCATTACCTGAAAGTGTCATCAAGATTGGGTGGAAAAATGTGTGCTGAGATTTCAGGAAACTCGTAGTTTTTTGGAAGCTTGGCAACCCCTTTCCATGAAAGTGATTTGCGCCAGTATCTACTTAGGGCTACATCAGTAGGAAACAAACCATAGAGATAGAACTTGGAACTACTTTATTGTGTCAAGTTTCAAAGAGCTAGCACAAACCGTGTTTGATTTAGACTTCCAACTACATGTGTCCATATAAGTGGAAACAGAGTGAAACCTAAAAATTAAAACTGTTACTGCCAACGAACGGTTTAACCTAGAAGAGCGAGATTTGGTGAGCCAAGTGGGATTGCGGTACTGATCATTTCGAGAAAGTGTCATCAAGATTGGGTGAAAAAATGTGTGTTGAGATATCAGGAAATTCGTAGTTTTTTGGAAGCTTGGCAAACCCTCTCCATGAAAGTGATTTGCGCCGGTGTCTGCTTAGGGCTACATCAATAGGAAACAAACCATAGAGATAGAACGTTAAACGACTTTATTATGTCAAGTTTCAAAGAGCTAGCAAAAACCGTGTTTGATTTAGAGTTCCAACTACATGTGTCCATATAGGAGGAAACAGAGTGAAACCTAAAAATGAAAACTGTTACTGCCAACGAACGGTTTAACCTAGAAGAACGAAATTTGGTGAGCCAAGTGGGAATGGGGTTCTGATCATTACCTGAAAGTGTCATCATGATTTGGTGAAAAAATGTGTGCTGAGATTTCAGGAAACTCGTAGTTTTTTTGAAGCTTGGCAACCCCTTTCCATGAAAGTGATTTGCGCCAGTCTCTACTTAGGGCTACATCAATAGGAAACAAACCATAGAGAGAGAACTTGGAACTACATTATTGTGTCAAGTTTCAAAGAGCGAGCAGAAACCGTGTTTGATTTAGAGTTCCAACTACATGTGTCCATATAAGTGGAAACATAGTGAAACGTAAAAATTAAAACTGTTACTGCCAACGAACGGATTAACCTAGAAGAGCGAGATTTGGTGAGCCAAGTGGGATTGTGGTACTGATCATTACCTGAAAGTGTCATCAAGATTGGGTGAAAAAATGTGTGCTGAGATTTCAGGAAACTCGTAGTTTTTTGGAAGCTTGGCAACCCCTTACCATGAAAGTGATTTGCGCCAGTCTCTACTTAGGGCTACATGAATAGGAAACAAACCATAGGGAGAGAACTTGGAACTACTTTATTGTTTCAAGTTTCAAAGAGCTAGCACAAACCGTGTTTGATTTACAGATCCAACTACATGTGTCCTTATAGGAGAAAACAGAGTGAAACCTAAAAATTAAAATTGTTACTGCCAACGAACGGTTTAACCTAGAAGAACGAAATTTGGTGAGCCTTGTGGGATTGGGGTACTGATCATTTCGAGAAAGTGTCATCAAGATTGGGTGAAAAAAAGTGTTGAGATTTCAGGAAACTCGTAGTTTTTTGGAAGCTTGGCAACCCCTTTCCATGAAAGTGATTTGCGCCGGTTTCTGCTTAGGGCTACATCAATAGGAAACAAACCATAGAGAGAGAACTTGGAACTACTTTATTGTGTCAAGTTTCAAAGAGCTAGCACAAACCGTGTTTGATTTAGAGTTCCAACTCCATGTGTCCATATAGGAGAAAACAGAGTGAAACCTAAAAATTAAAACGGTTACTGCCAACGAACGGTTTAACCTAGAAGAACAAAATTTGGTGAGCCAAGTGGGATTGGGGAACTGATCATTACCTGAAAGTGTCATCAAGATTGGGTGAAGAAATGTGTGCAGTGATTTCAGGAAACTCGTAGATTTTTGGAAGCTTGGCAACCCCTTTCCATGAAAGTGATTTGCGCCAGTCTCTGGTTAGGGCTACATCAATAGGAAACAAACCATAGAGAGAGAACTTGGAACTACTTTATGTGTCAAGTTTCAAAGAGCTAGCACAAACCATGTTTGATTTAGAGTTCCAACTCCATGTGTCCATATAGGAGAAAACAGAGTGAAACCTAAAAATTAAAACTGTTACTGCCAACGAACGGTTTAACTTAGAAGAACAAAATTTGGTGAGCCCAGGGGGAATGGGGTACTGATCATTACCTGAAAGTGTCATCAAGATTGGGTGGAAAAATGTGTGCTGAGATTTCAGGAAACTCGTAGTTTTTTGGAAGCTTGGCAACCCCTTTCCATGAAAGTGATTTGCGCCAGTATCTACTTAGGGCTACATCAGTAGGAAACAAACCATAGAGATAGAACTTGGAACTACTTTATTGTGTCAAGTTTCAAAGAGCTAGCACAAACCGTGTTTGATTTAGACTTCCAACTACATGTGTCCATATAGGAGAAAACAGAGTGAAACCTAAAAATTAAAACTGTTACTGCCACCGAACGGTTTAACCTAGAAGAACAAAATTTGGTGAGCCATGTGGGATTGGGGTACTGATCATTTCGAGAAAGTGTCATCAAGATTGGGTGAAAAAATGTGTGTTGAGATATCAGGAAATTCGTAGTTTTTTGGAAGCTTGGCAAACCCTCTCCATGAAAGTGATTTGCGCTGGTGTCTGCTTAGGGCTACATCAATAGGAAACAAACCATAGAGATAGAACTTGGAACTACTTTATTGTGTCAAGTTTCAAAGAGCTAGCACAAACCATGTTTGATATACAGTTCCAACTCCATGTGTCCATATAGGAGAATACAGAGTGAAACCTAAAAATTAAAACTGTTACTGCCAACGAACGGTTTAACCTAGAAGAACGAAATTTGGTGTGCCAAATGGGATTGGGGTACTGATCATTACTTGAAAGTGTCATCAAGATTGGGTGAAAAAATGTGTGCTGAGATTTAAGGAAACTCATAGTTTTTTGGAAGCTTGGCAACCCCTTTCCATGAAAGTGATTTGCGCCAGTCTCTGCTTAGGGCTACATCAATAGGAAATAAACCATAGAGAGAGAACTTGGAACTACTTTATTGTGTCAAGTTTCAAAGAGCGAGCACAAACCGTGTTTTATTTAGAGTTCCAACTACATGTGTCCATATAAGTGGAAACAGAGTGAAACCTAAAAATTAAAACTGTTACTGCCAACGAACGGTTTAACCTAGAAGAGCGAGATTTGGTGAGCCAAGTGGGATTGCGGTACTGATCATTACCTGAAAGTGTCATCAAGATTGGGTGAAAAAATGTGTGCTGAGATTTCAGGAAACTCGTAGTTTTTTGGAAGCTTGGCAAGCCCTTTCCATGAAAGTGATTTGCGCAAGTCTCTGCTTAGGGCTACATCAATAGGAAACAAACAATAGAGCTAGAACTTGTAACTACTTTATAGTGTCAAGTTTCAAACAGCTAGCACAAACCGTGTTTGAATTAGAGTTCCAAATAAATGTATCCATATAGGAGAAAACAGATTCAAACCTAATAATTTAAACTGTTACTGCGAATGAACGGTTTAACCTAGAAGAACAAAATTTGGTGAGCAAAGTGGGATTGGGGTACTGATCATTCCCTGAATGTGTCATCAAGTTTGGGTGAAAAAATGTGTGCTGAGATTTCAGGAAACTCGTAGTTTTTTGGTAGCTTGGCAACCCCTTTCCATGAATGTGATTTGTGCCAGTCTCTGCTTAGGACTGCATGAATAGGAAACAAACCATAGAGATAGAACTTGGAACTACATTTTTGTTTCAAGGTTCAAAGAGCTAGCACAAACCGTGTTTGGTTTAGAGTTCCAACTACATGTATCCATATAGGAGAAAACAGAGTGAAACCTAAAAATTAAAACTGTTACTGCCAACGAACGGTTTAACCTAGAAGAACGAAATTTGGTGAGCCATGTGGGATTGGGGTACTGATCATTTCGAGAAAGTGTCATAAAGATTGGGTGAAAAAATGTGTGTTGAGATTTCAGGAAACTCGTAGTTTTTTGGATGCTTGGCAACCCCTTTCCATTAAAGCGATTTGCGCCGGTCTCTGCTTAGGGCTACATCAATAGGAAACAAACCATAGAGATAGAACTTGGAACTCCTTTATTGTGTCAAGTTTTAAAGAGCTAGCACAAACCGTGTTTGATTTACAGTTCCAAATACATGTGTCCATATAGGAGAAAACAGAGTGAAACCTAAAAATTAATACTGTTACTGCGAACGAACGGTTTAACATAGAAGAACCAAATTTGGTGAGCCAAGTGGGATTGGGGAACTGATCATTACCTGAAAGTGTCATCAAGATTGGGTGAAGAAATGTGTGCTGCGATTTCAGGAAACTCGTAGTTTTATGGAAGCTTGGCAACCCCTTTCCATAAAAGTGATTTGCGCCAGTCTCTGCTTAGGGCTTCATCAATAGGAAACAAACCATAGAGAGAGAACTTGGAACTACTTTATGTGTCAAGTTTCAAAGAGCTAGCACAAACCGTGTTTGATTTAGAGTTCCAACTCAGGTGTCCATATAGGAGAAAACAGAGTGAAACCTAAAAATTAAAACTGTTACTGCCAACGAACTATTTAACCTAGAAGAACGAAATTTGGTGAGCCAAGTGGGATTGGGGTTCTGATCATTACCTGAAAGTGTCATCAAGATTGGGTGAAAAAATGTGTTGAGATTTCAGAAAACTCGTAGTTTTTTGGAAGCTTGGCAACCCCTTTCCATGAAAGTGATTTCCGCCAGTCTCTGCTTAGGGCTACATCAATAGGCAAAAAACTCTAGAGACAGAACTTGGAACTACTTTATTGTGTCAAGTTTCAAAGAGCTAGCACAAACCGTGTTTGATTTAGAGTTCCAACTACATGTGTCCATATAGAGAAAACAGAGTGAAACCTAAAAATTAAAACTGTTACTGCCAACGAATGGTTTAACCTAGAAGAACGAAATTTGGTGAGCCATGTGGGATTGGAGTACTGATCATTTCGAGAAAGTGTCATCAAGATTGGGTGAATAAATGTGTGCTGAGATTTCAGGAAACTCGTAGTTTTTGGAAGCTTGGCAACCCCTTTCCATGAAAGTGATTTGCGCTGGTCTCTGCTTAGGGCTACATCAATAGGAAACAAACCATAGAGATAGAACTTGGAACTACTTTATTGTGTCAAGTTTTAAAGAGCTAGCACAAACCGTGTTTGATTTACAGTTCCAAATACATGTGTCCATATTGGAGAAAACAGAGTGAAACCTAAAAATTAATACTGTTACTGCGAACGAACGGTTTAACATAGAAGAACGAAATTTGGTGAGCCAAGTGGGATTGGGGTTCTGATCATTACCTGAAAGTGTCATCAAGATTGGGTAAAAATATGTGTTGAGATTTCAGAAAACTCGTAGTTTTTTGGAAGCTTGGCAACCCCTTTCCATGAAAGTGATTTCCGCCAGTCTCTGCTTAGGGCTACATCAATAGGCAAAAAACTCTAGAGACAGAACTTGGAACTACTTTATTGTGTCAAGTTTCAAAGAGCTAGCACAAACCGTGTTTGATTTAGAGTTCCAACTACATGTGTCCATATAGAGAAAACAGAGTGAAACCTAAAAATTAAAACTGTTACTGCCAACGAATGGTTTAACCTAGAAGAACGAAATTTGGTGAGCCATGTGGGATTGGAGTACTGATCATTTCGAGAAAGTGTCATCAAGATTGGGTGAATAAATGTGTGCTGAGATTTCAGGAAACTCGTAGTTTTTGGAAGCTTGGCAACCCCTTTCCATGAAAGTGATTTGCGCTGGTCTCTGCTTAGGGCTACATCAATAGGAAACAAACCATAGAGATAGAACTTGGAACTACTTTATTGTGTCAAGTTTCACAGAGCTAGCGAAATCCGTGTTTGATTTACAGTTCCAACTACATGTGTCCATATAGGAGAAAACAGAGTGAAACCTAATAATTAAAACTGTTACTGCGAACGAACGGTTTAATTTAGAAGAACAAAATATGGTGAGCCAAGTGGGATTGGGGTACTGATCATTCCCTGAAATTGTCATCAAGATTGGGTGAAAAAATCTGTGTTAGATTTCATGAATCTCGTAGTTTTTTGGAAGCTTTGCAACCCCTTTCCATGAAAGTGATTTGCGCCGGTTTCTGCTTAGGGCTACATCAATAGGAAACAAACCATAGAGATAGAACTTGGAACTACTTTATTGTGTCAAGTTTCAAAGAGCTAGCACAAACCGTGTTTGATTTAGAGTTCCAACTACATGTATCCATATAGGAGAAAACAGAGTGAAACCTAAAAATTAAAACTGTTACTGCGAACGAACGGTTTAACCTAGAAGAACGAAATTTGGTGAGCCAAGTGGGATTGGGGTATTGATCATTACCTGAAAGTGTCATCAAGATTGGGTGAAAAAATGTGTGCTGAGATTTCAGGAAACTCGTAGTTTTTTGGAAGCTTGGCAACCCCTTTTCATGAAAGTGATTTGCGCCAGTCTCTACTTAGGGCTACATCAATAGGAAACAAACCATAGTGAGAGAACATGGAACTACTTTATTGTGTCAAGTTTCAAAGAGCTAGCACAAACCGTGTTTGATTTACAGTTCCAACTACATGTGTCCATATAGGAGAAAACAGAGTGAAACCTAAAAATTTAAACTGTTACTGCCAACGAACGGCTTAACCTAGAAGAACGAAATTTGGTGAGCCAAGTGGGAATGGGGTACTGATCATTCCCTGAAAGTGTCATCAAGATTGGGTGAAAAAATGTGTGCTGAGATTTCAGAAAACTCGTAGTTTTTTGGAAGCTTGGCAACCCCTTTCCATGAAAGTGATTTGCGCCAGTCTCTGCTTAGGGCTACATCAGTAGGAAACAAACCATAGAGATAGAACTTGGAACTACTTTATTGTGTCAAGTTTCAAAGAGCTAGCACAAACCGTGTTTTATATACAGTTCCAACTACATGTGTCCATAAAGGAGAAAACAGAGTGAAACCTAAAAATTAAAACTGTTACTGCCAACGAACAGTTTAAACTAGAAGAACGAAATTTGGTGAGCCATGTGGGAATGGGGTACTGATCATTTCGAGAAAGTGTCATCAAGATTGGGTGAAAAAATGTGTGTTGAGATTTCAGGAAACTCGTAGTTTTTTGGATGCTTGGCAACCCCTTTCCATGAAAGTGATTTGCGTCGGTCTCTGCTTAGGGCTACATCAATAGGAAACAAACAATAGAAATAGAACTTGGAAATCCTTTATTGTGTCAAGTTTCAAAGAGCTAGCACAAACCATGTTTGATTTACAGTTCCAACTACATGTATCCATATAAGAGAAAACAGAGTGAAACCTAAAAATTAATACTGTTACTGCTAACGAACGGTTTAACCTAGAAGAACGAAATTTGGTGAGCCAAGTGGGATTGCGGTACTGATCATTACCTGAAAGTGTCATCAAGATTGGGTGAAAAAATTGTGTGCTGATATTTCAGGAAACTCGTAGTTTTTTGGAAGATTGGCAACCCCTTTCCATGAAAGTGATTTGCGCCAGTCTCTGCTTAGGGCTACATCGATAGGAAACAAACCATAGAGAGAGAACTTGGAACTACTTTATGTGTCAAGTTTCAAAGAGCTAGCACAAACCGTGTTTGATTTAGAGTTCCAACTCCATGTGTCCATAAGAGAAAACAGAGTGAAACCTAAAAATTAAAACTGTTACTGCCAACGAACGGTTTAACTTAGAAGAACAAAATTTGGTGAGCCAAGGGGGAATGGGGTACTGATCATTACCTGAAAGTGTCATCAAGATTGGGTGGAAAAATGTGTGCTGAGATTTCAGGAAACTCGTAGTTTTTTGGAAGCTTGGCAACCCCTTTCCATGAAAGTGATTTGCGCCAGTCTCTACTTAGGGCTACATCAATAGGAAACAATCCATAGTGAGAGAACTTGGAACTACTTTATTGTTTCAAGTTTCAAAGAGCTAGCACAAACCGTGTTTGATTTACAGTTCAAAATACATGTGTCCATATAGGAGAAAACAGAGTGAAACCTAAAAATTGAAACTGTTACTGTCAACGAATGGTTTAACCTAGAAGAACAAAATTTGGTGAGCCAAGTGGGAATGGGGTACTGATCATTACCTGAAAGTGTCATCAAGATTGGGTGGAAAAATGTGTGCTTAGATTTCAGGAAACTCGTAGTTTTTTGGATGCTTGGCAACCCCTTTCCATGAAAGTGATTTGCGCCGGTCTCTGCTTAGGGCTACATCAATAGGAAACAAACCATAGAGACAGAACTTGGAACTACTTTATTGTGTCAAGTTTCAAAGAGCTAGGACAAACCGTGTTTGATTTACAGTTCCAACTACATGTGTGCATATAGGAGAAAACAGAGTGAAACCTAAAAATTAAAACTGATACTGCCAACAAACGGTTTAAACTGGAAGAACGAAATTTGGTGAGCCAAGTGGGATTGGGATACTGATCATTCCGAGAAAGTGTCATCAAGATTGGGTGAAAAAATGGGTGCTGAGATTTTGGAAACTCCTGGTTTTTTGGAAGCTTGGCAACCCATTTCCATGAAAGTGATTTGCGCCATCTCTTCTTAGGGCTACATCAATAGGAAACAAACTATAGAGATAGAACTTGGAAGTACTTTATTGTGTCAAGTTTCAAAGAGCTAGCACAAACCGTGTTTGATTTAGAGTTCCAACTACATGTATCCATATAGGAGAAAACAGAGTGAAAACTAAAAATTAAAACTGTTACTGCCAACAAATGGTTTAACCTAGAAGAACAAAATTTGGTGAGCCAAGTGGGATTGGTGTACTGATCATTATCTGAAAGTGTCATCAAGATTGGGTCAAAAAATGTGTGCTGAGATTTCAGGAAACTCGTAGTTTTTTGGAAGCTTGGCAACACCTTTCCATAAAAGTGAGTTGCGCTGGTCTCTGCTTCGGGCTACATCAATCGGAAACAAACCATAGAGATAGAACTTGGAACTACTGTATTGTGTCAAGTTTCAAAGAGCTAGCACAAACCGTGTTTGATTTAGAGTTCCAACTACATGTATCCATATAGAAGAAAACAGAGTGAAACCTGAAAATTAAAACTGTTACTGCCAACGAACGGTTTAACCTAGAAGAACGAAATTTGGTGAGCCATGTGTGACTGTGGTACTGATCATTACCTGAAAGTGTCATCAAGATTGGGTGAAAAATTGTTTGCTGAGATTTCAGGAAACTCGTAGTTTCTTGGTATCTTGGCAACCCCTTTCCATGAAAGTGATTTGCGCCAGTCTCTGCTTAGGGCTACATCAATAGGAAACAAACCATACAGATAGAACTTGGAACTACATTATTGTATCAAGTATCAAAGAGCTAGCACAAACCGTGTTTGATTTAGAGTTCCAACTACATGTATCCATATAGGAGAAAACAGAGTGAAACCTAAAAATTAAAACTGTTACTGCCAACGAACGGTTTAACCTAGAAGAATGAAATTTGGTGAGCCAAGTGAGATTGCGGTACTGATCATTATCTGAAAGTGTCATCAAGTTTGGGTGAAAAAATGTGTGCTGAGATTTCAGGAAACTCGTAGTTTTTTGGAAGCTTGGCAACCCCTTTCCATGAAAGTGAGTTGCGCTGGTCTCTGCTTAGGGCTACATCAATCGAAAACAAACCATAGAGATAGAACTTGGAACTACTTTATTGTGTCAAGTTTCAAAGAGCTAGCACAAACCGTGTTTGATTTAGAGTTCCAACTACATGTATCCATATAGGAGAAAACAGAGTGAAACCTAAAAATTAAAAATGTTACTGCCAACGAACGGTTTAACCTAGAAGAACGAAATTTGGTGAGCCAAGTGGGATTGCGGTACTGATCATTACCTGAAAGTGTCATCAAGATTGGGTGAAAAAATGTGTGATGAGATTTCAGGAAACTCTTAGTGTTTTGGAAGCTTGGCAACCGCTCTCCTTGAAAGTCATTTGCGCCAGTCTCTGCTGAGGGCTACATCAATAGGAAACAAACCATAGAGATAGAATTTGGAACTACTTTATTGTGTCAAGTTTCAAAGTGCTAGCACAAACCGTGTTTGATTTAGAATTCCAACTACATGTATCCATATAGGAGAAAACAGAGAGAAACCTAAAAATTAAAACTGTTACTGCCAACGAACGGTTTTAACTAGAAGAATGAAATTTGGTGAGCCAAGTGGGATTGGGGTACTGATCGTTACCTGAAAGTGTAATCAAGCTTGGGTGAAAAAATGTGTGCTGAGATTTCAGGAAACTCGTAGTTTTTTGGAAGCTTGGCAATCCCTTTCCATGAAAGTAATTTGCGCCTGTCTCTGCTTAGGGCTGCATCAATAGGAAACAAACCATAGAGATAGAATTTGGAACTACATTATTGTGTCAAGTTTCAAAGAGCTAGCACAAACCGTGTTTGATTTAGAGTTCCAACTACATGTATTTATATAAGAGAAAACAGAGTGAAACCTAAAAATTAAAACTCTTACTGCCAACGAACGGTTTAACCTAGAAGAACGAAATTTGTTTAGCCAAGTGGGATTGTGGTACTGATCATTCCGAGAAAGTGTCATCAAGATTGGGTGAAAAAATGTGAGCTGAGATTTCAGGAAACTCGTAGTATTTTGGAAGCTTGGCAACCCCTTTCCATGAAAGTGATTTGCGCCAATCTCTGCTTGGGGCAACATCAATAGGAAACAAACCATACAGATAGAACTTGGAACTACTTTATTGTGTCAGGTTTCAAAGAGCTAGCACAAACCGTGTTTGATTTAGAGTTCCAACTACATGTATCCGTTTAGGAGAAAACAGACTGAAACCTAAAAATTAAAACTGATACTGCCAACAAACGGTTTAAACTAGAAGAACGAAATTTGGTGAGCCAAGTGGGATTGCGGTACTGATCATTACCTGAAAGTGTCATCAAGATTGGGTGAAAAAATGTGTGCTGAGATTTCATGAAACTCGTAGTTTTTGGAAGCTTGGCAACCCCTTTCCATGAAAGTGATTTGCGCCAGTGTCTGCTTAGGGCTACATCAATAGGAAACAAACCATAGGGAGAGAACTTGGAACTATTTTATTGTGTCAAGTTTCAAAGAGCTAGCACAAACCGTGTTTGATTTAGAGTTCCAACTACATGTATCCATATAGGAGAAAACAGAGTGAAACCTAAAAATGTAAAGTGTTACAGCCAACGAACGGTTTAACCTAGAAGAACGAATTTTGGTGAGCCAAGTGGGACTGGGGTACTGATCTTTACCTCAAAGTGTCATCAAGATTCGGTGAAAAAATGTGTGCTGAGATTTCAGGAAACTCGTAGTTTTTTGGAAGCTTGGCAACCCCTTTCCATGAAAGTGATTTGCGCCGGTCTCTGCTTAGGGCTACATCAATAGGAAACAAACCATAAAGATAGAACTTGGAACTACTTTATTGTGTCAAGTTTCAAAGAGCTAGCACAAACCGTGTTTGATTTAGAGTTCCAACAATATGTATCCATATAGGAGAAAACAGAGTGAAACCTAAAAATTAAAACTGTTACTGCCAACGAACGGTTTAAACTAGAAGAACGAAATTTGGTGAGCCAAGTGGGATGGGGGTACTAATCATTACCTGAAAGTCTCATCAAGTTTGGGTGAAAAAATGTGTGCTGAGATTTCAGGAAACTTGTAGTTTTTTGGAAGCTTGGCAACCCCTTTCAATGAAAGTGATTTGCGCCGGTCTCTGCTTAGGGCTACATCAATAGGAAACAAACCATAGAGATAGAACTTGGAACTACTTTATTGTGTCAAGTTTCAAAGAGCTAGCACAAACCGTGTTTGATTTAGAGTTCCAACTACATGTATCCATATAGGAGAAAACAGAGTGAAACCTAATAATTAAAACTGTTACTGCCAACGAACGGTTTAACATAGGAGAACGAAATTTGGTGAGCCAAGTGGGATTGGGATACTGATCATTACTTGAATGTGTCATCAAGATTGGGTGAAAAAATGTGTGCTGAGATTTCAGGAAACTCGTAGTTTTTTGGAATCTTGGCAACCCCTTTCCATGAAAGTGATTTGCGCCGGTCCCTGCTTAGGGCTACATCAATAGGAAACAAACCATAGAGATAGAACGTTAAACGACTTTATTATGTCAAGTTTCAAAGAGCTAGCAAAAACCGTGTTTGATTTAGAGTTCCAACTACATGTGTCCATATAGGAGGAAACAGAGTGAAACCTAAAAATGAAAACTGTTACTGCCAACGAACGGTTTAACCTAGAAGAACGAAATTTGGTGAGCCAAGTGGGAATGGGGTTCTGATCATTACCTGAAAGTGTCATCATGATTTGGTGAAAAAATGTGTGCTGAGATTTCAGGAAACTCGTAGTTTTTTTGAAGCTTGGCAACCCCTTTCCATGAAAGTGATTTGCGCCAGTCTCTACTTAGGGCTACATCAATAGGAAACAAACCATAGAGAGAGAACTTGGAACTACATTATTGTGTCAAGTTTCAAAGAGCGAGCAGAAACCGTGTTTGATTTAGAGTTCCAACTACATGTGTCCATATAAGTGGAAACATAGTGAAACCTAAAAATTAAAACTGTTACTGCCAACGAACGGATTAACCTAGAAGAGCGAGATTTGGTGAGCCAAGTGGGATTGTGGTACTGATCATTACCTGAAAGTGTCATCAAGATTGGGTGAAAAAATGTGTGCTGAGATTTCAGGAAACTCGTAGTTTTTTGGAAGCTTGGCAACCCCTTACCATGAAAGTGATTTGCGCCAGTCTCTACTTAGGGCTACATGAATAGGAAACAAACCATAGGGAGAGAACTTGGAACTACTTTATTGTTTCAAGTTTCAAAGAGCTAGCACAAACCGTGTTTGATTTACAGATCCAACTACATGTGTCCTTATAGGAGAAAACAGAGTGAAACCTAAAAATTAAAACGGTTACTGCCAACGAACGGTTTAACCTAGAAGAACAAAATTTGGTGAGCCAAGTGGGATTGGGGAACTGATCATTACCTGAAAGTGTCATCAAGATTGGGTGAAGAAATGTGTGCAGCGATTTCAGGAAACTCGTAGATTTTTGGAAGCTTGGCAACCCCTTTCCATGAAAGTGATTTGCGCCAGTCTCTGGTTAGGGCTACATCAATAGGAAACAAACCATAGAGAGAGAACTTGGAACTACTTTATGTGTCAAGTTTCAAAGAGCTAGCACAAACCATGTTTGATTTAGAGTTCCAACTCCATGTGTCCATATAGGAGAAAACAGAGTGAAACCTAAAAATTAAAACTGTTACTGCCAATGAACGGTTTAACTTAGAAGAACAAAATTTGGTGAGCCCAGGGGGAATGGGGTACTGATCATTACCTGAAAGTGTCATCAAGATTGGGTGGAAAAATGTGTGCTGAGATTTCAGGAAACTCGTAGTTTTTTGGAAGCTTGGCAACCCCTTTCCATGAAAGTGATTTGCGCCAGTATCTACTTAGGGCTACATCAGTAGGAAACAAACCATAGAGATAGAACTTGGAACTACTTTATTGTGTCAAGTTTCAAAGAGCTAGCACAAACCGTGTTTGATTTAGACTTCCAACTACATGTGTCCATATAGGAGAAAACAGAGTGAAACCTAAAAATTAAAACTGTTACTGCCACCGAACGGTTTAACCTAGAAGAACAAAATTTGGTGAGCCATGTGGGATTGGGGTACTGATCATTTCGAGAAAGTGTCATCAAGATTGGGTGAAAAAATGTGTGTTGAGATATCAGGAAATTCGTAGTTTTTTGGAAGCTTGGCAAACCCTCTCCATGAAAGTGATTTGCGCTGGTGTCTGCTTAGGGCTACATCAATAGGAAACAAACCATAGAGATAGAACTTGGAACTACTTTATTGTGTCAAGTTTCAAAGAGCTAGCACAAACCATGTTTGATATACAGTTCCAACTCCATGTGTCCATATAGGAGAATACAGAGTGAAACCTAAAAATTAAAACTGTTACTGCCAACGAACGGTTTAACCTAGAAGAACGAAATTTGGTGTGCCAAATGGGATTGGGGTACTGATCATTACTTGAAAGTGTCATCAAGATTGGGTGAAAAAATGTGTGCTGAGATTTAAGGAAACTCATAGTTTTTTGGAAGCTTGGCAACCCCTTTCCATGAAAGTGATTTGCGCCAGTCTCTGCTTAGGGCTACATCAATAGGAAATAAACCATAGAGAGAGAACTTGGAACTACTTTATTGTGTCAAGTTTCAAAGAGCGAGCACAAACCGTGTTTTATTTAGAGTTCCAACTACATGTGTCCATATAAGTGGAAACAGAGTGAAACCTAAAAATTAAAACTGTTACTGCCAACGAACGGTTTAACCTAGAAGAGCGAGATTTGGTGAGCCAAGTGGGATTGCGGTACTGATCATTACCTGAAAGTGTCATCAAGATTGGGTGAAAAAATGTGTGCTGAGATTTCAGGAAACTCGTAGTTTTTTGGAAGCTTGGCAAGCCCTTTCCATGAAAGTGATTTGCGCAAGTCTCTGCTTAGGGCTACATCAATAGGAAACAAACAATAGAGCTAGAACTTGTAACTACTTTATAGTGTCAAGTTTCAAACAGCTAGCACAAACCGTGTTTGAATTAGAGTTCCAAATAAATGTATCCATATAGGAGAAAACAGATTGAAACCTAATAATTTAAACTGTTAGTGCGAATGAACGGTTTTACCTAGAAGAACAAAATTTGGTGAGCAAAGTGGGATTGGGGTACTGATCATTCCCTGAATGTGTCATCAAGTTTGGGTGAAAAAATGTGTGCTGAGATTTCAGGAAACTCGTAGTTTTTTGGTAGCTTGGCAACCCCTTTCCATGAATGTGATTTGTGCCAGTCTCTGCTTAGGACTGCATGAATAGGAAACAAACCATAGAGATAGAACTTGGAACTACATTTTTGTTTCAAGTTTCAAAGAGCTAGCACAAACCGTGTTTGGTTTAGAGTTCCAACTACATGTATCCATATAGGAGAAAACAGAGTGAAACCTAAAAATTAAAACTGTTACTGCCAACGAACGGTTTAACCTAGAAGAACGAAATTTGGTGAGCCATGTGGGATTGGGGTACTGATCATTTCGAGAAAGTGTCATAAAGATTGGGTGAAAAAATGTGTGTTGAGATTTCAGGAAACTCGTAGTTTTTTGGATGCTTGGCAACCCCTTTCCATTAAAGTGATTTGCGCCGGTCTCTGCTTAGGGCTACATCAATAGGAAACAAACCATAGAGATAGAACTTGGAACTCCTTTATTGTGTCAAGTTTTAAAGAGCTAGCACAAACCGTGTTTGATTTACAGTTCCAAATACATGTGTCCATATAGGAGAAAACAGAGTGAAACCTAAAAATTAATACTGTTACTGCGAACGAACGGTTTAACATAGAAGAACCAAATTTGGTGAGCCAAGTGGGATTGGGGAACTGATCATTACCTGAAAGTGTCATCAAGATTGGGTGAAGAAATGTGTGCTGCGATTTCAGGAAACTCGTAGTTTTATGGAAGCTTGGCAACCCCTTTCCATAAAAGTGATTTGCGCCAGTCTCTGCTTAGGGCTACATCAATAGGAAACAAACCATAGAGAGAGAACTTGGAACTACTTTATGTGTCAAGTTTCAAAGAGCTAGCACAAATCGTGTTTGATTTAGAGTTCCAACTCAGGTGTCCATATAGGAGAAAACAGAGTGAAACCTAAAAATTAAAACTGTTACTGCCAACGAACTATTTAACCTAGAAGAACGAAATTTGGTGAGCCAAGTGGGATTGGGGTTCTGATCATTACCTGAAAGTGTCATCAAGATTGGGTGAAAAAATGTGTTGAGATTTCAGAAAACTCGTAGTTTTTTGGAAGCTTGGCAACCCCTTTCCATGAAAGTGATTTCCGCCAGTCTCTGCTTAGGGCTACATCAATAGGCAAAAAACTCTAGAGACAGAACTTGGAACTACTTTATTGTGTCAAGTTTCAAAGAGCTAGCACAAACCGTGTTTGATTTAGAGTTCCAACTACATGTGTCCATATAGAGAAAACAGAGTGAAACCTAAAAATTAAAACTGTTACTGCCAACGAATGGTTTAACCTAGAAGAACGAAATTTGGTGAGCCATGTGGGATTGGAGTACTGATCATTTCGAGAAAGTGTCATCAAGATTGGGTGAATAAATGTGTGCTGAGATTTCAGGAAACTCGTAGTTTTTGGAAGCTTGGCAACCCCTTTCCATGAAAGTGATTTGCGCTGGTCTCTGCTTAGGGCTACATCAATAGGAAACAAACCATAGAGATAGAACTTGGAACTACTTTATTGTGTCAAGTTTTAAAGAGCTAGCACAAACCGTGTTTGATTTACAGTTCCAAATACATGTGTCCATATAGGAGAAAACAGAGTGAAACCTAAAAATTAATACTGTTACTGCGAACGAACGGTTTAACATAGAAGAACCAAATTTGGTGAGCCAAGTGGGATTGGGGAACTGATCATTACCTGAAAGTGTCATCAAGATTGGGTGAAGAAATGTGTGCAGCGATTTCAGGAAACTCGTAGTTTTATGGAAGCTTGGCAACCCCTTTCCATAAAAGTGATTTGCGCCAGTCTCTGCTTAGGGCTACATCAATAGGAAACAAACCATAGAGAGAGAACTTGGAACTACTTTATGTGTCAAGATTCAAAGAGCTAGCACAAATCGTGTTTGATTTAGAGTTCCAAATACATGTGTCCATATAGGAGAAAACAGAGTGAAACCTAAAAATTAAAACTGTTACTGCCAACGAACTATTTAACCTAGAAGAACGAAATTTGGTGAGCCAAGTGGGATTGGGGTTCTGATCATTACCTGAAAGTGTCATCAAGATTGGGTGAAAAAATGTGTTGAGATTTCAGAAAACTCGTAGTTTTTTGGAAGCTTGGCAACCCCTTTCCATGAAAGTGATTTCCGCCAGTCTCTGCTTAGGGCTACATCAATAGGCAAAAAACTCTAGAGACAGAACTTGGAACTACTTTATTGTGTCAAGTTTCAAAGAGCTAGCACAAACCGTGTTTGATTTAGAGTTCCAACTACATGTGTCCATATAGAGAAAACAGAGTGAAACCTAAAAATTAAAACTGTTACTGCCAACGAATGGTTTAACCTAGAAGAACGAAATTTGGTGAGCCATGTGGGATTGGAGTACTGATCATTTCGAGAAAGTGTCATCAAGATTGGGTGAATAAATGTGTGCTGAGATTTCAGGAAACTCGTAGTTTTTGGAAGCTTGGCAACCCCTTTCCATGAAAGTGATTTGCGCTGGTCTCTGCTTAGGGCTACATCAATAGGAAACAAACCATAGAGATAGAACTTGGAACTACTTTATTGTGTCAAGTTTCACAGAGCTAGCACAATCCGTGTTTGATTTACAGTTCCAACTACATGTGTCCATATAGGAGAAAACAGAGTGAAACCTAATAATTAAAACTGTTACTGCGAACGAACGGTTTAATTTAGAAGAACAAAATATGGTGAGCCAAGTGGGATTGGGGTACTGATCATTCCCTGAAATTGTCATCAAGATTGGGTGAAAAAATCTGTGTTAGATTTCATGAATCTCGTAGTTTTTTGGAAGCTTTGCAACCCCTTTCCATGAAAGTGATTTGCGCCGGTTTCTGCTTAGGGCTACATCAATAGGAAACAAACCATAGAGATAGATCTTGGAACTACTTTATTGTGTCAAGTTTCAAAGAGCTAGCCCAAACCGTGTTTGATTTAGAGTTCCAACTACATGTATCCATATAGGAGAAAACAGAGTGAAACCTAAAAATTAAAACTGTTACTGCGAACGAACGGTTTAACCTAGAAGAACGAAATTTGGTGAGCCAAGTGGGATTGGGGTATTGTTCATTACCTGAAAGTGTCATCAAGATTGGGTGAAAAAATGTGTGCTGAGATTTCAGGAAACTCGTAGTTTTTTGGAAGCTTGGCAACCCCTTTCCATGAAAGTGATTTGCGCCAGTCCCTACTTAGGGCTACATCAATAGGAAACAAACCATAGTGAGAGAACATGGAACTACTTTATTGTGTCAAGTTTCAAAGAGCTAGCACAAACCGTGTTTGATTTACAGTTCCAACTACATGTGTCCATATAGGAGAAAACAGAGTGAAACCTATAAATTTAAACTGTTACTGCCAACGAACGGCTTAACCTAGAAGAACGAAATTTGGTGAGCCAAGTGGGAATGGGGTACTGATCATTCCCTGAAAGTGTCATCAAGATTGGGTGAAAAAATGTGTGCTGAGATTTCAGAAAACTCGTAGTTTTTTGGAAGCTTGGCAACCCCTTTCCATGAAAGTGATTTGCGCCAGTCTCTGCTTAGGGCTACATCAGTAGGAAACAAACCATAGAGATAGAACTTGGAACTACTTTATTGTGTCAAGTTTCAAAGAGCTAGCACAAACCGTGTTTGATTTAGAGTTCCAACTACATGTGTCCATAAAGGAGAAAACAGAGTGAAACCTAAAAATTAAAACTGTTACTACCAACGAACAGTTTAACCTAGAAGAACGAAATTTGGTGAGCCATGTGGGAATGGGGTACTGATCATTTCGAGAAAGTGTCATCAAGATTGGGTGAAAAAATGTGTGTTGAGATTTCAGGAATCTCGTAGTTTTTTGGATGCTTGGCAACCCCTTTCCATGAAAGTGATTTGCGTCGGTCTCTGCTTAGTGCTACATCAATAGGAAACAAACAATAGAAATAGAACTTGGGAATCCTTTATTGTGTCAAGTTTCAAAGAGCTAGCACAAACCGTGTTTGATTTACAGTTCCAACTACATGTATCCATATAAGAGAAAACAGAGTGAAACCTAAAAATTAATATTGTTACTGCGAACGAACGGTTTAACCTAGAAGAACGAAATTTGGTGAGCCAAGTGGGATTGCGGTACTGATCATTACCTGAAAGTGTCATCAAGATTGGGTGAAAAAATTGTGTGCTGATATTTCAGGAAACTCGTAGTTTTTTGGAAGCTTGGCAACCCCTTTCCATGAAAGTGATTTGCGCCAGTCTCTGCTTAGGGCTACATCGATAGGAAACAAACCATAGAGAGAGAACTTGGAACTACTTTATGTGTCAAGTTTCAAAGAGCTAGCACAAACCGTGTTTGATTTAGAGTTCCAACTCCATGTGTCCATAAGAGAAAACAGAGTGAAACCTAAAAATTAAAACTGTTACTGCCAACGAACGGTTTAACTTAGAAGAACAAAATTTGGTGAGCCAAGGGGGAATGGGGTACTGATCATTACCTGAAAGTGTCATCAAGATTGGGTGGAAAAATGTGTGCTGAGATTTCAGGAAACTCGTAGTTTTTTGGAAGCTTGGCAACCCCTTTCCATGAAAGTGATTTGCGCCAGTCTCTACTTAGGGCTACATCAATAGGAAACAATCCATAGTGAGAGAACTTGGAACTACTTTATTGTTTCAAGTTTCAAAGAGCTAGCACAAACCGTGTTTGATTTACAGTTCAAAATACATGTGTCCATATAGGAGAAAACAGAGTGAAACCTAAAAATTGAAACTGTTACTGTCAACGAATGGTTTAACCTAGAAGAACAAAATTTGGTGAGCCAAGTGGGAATGGGGTACTGATCATTACCTGAAAGTGTCATCAAGATTGGGTGGAAAAATGTGTGCTTAGATTTCAGGAAACTCGTAGTTTTTTGGATGCTTGGCAACCCCTTTCCATGAAAGTGATTTGCGCCGGTCTCTGCTTAGGGCTACATCAATAGGAAACAAACCATAGAGACAGAACTTGGAACTACTTTATTGTGTCAAGTTTCAAAGAGCTAGGACAAACCGTGTTTGATTTACAGTTCCAACTACATGTGTGCATATAGGAGAAAACAGAGTGAAACCTAAAAATTAAAACTGTTACGGCCAACGAACGGTTTAACCTAGAAGAACGAAATTTGGTGAGCCAAGTGGGATTGCGGTACTGATCATTACCTGAAAGTGTCATCAAGATTGGGTGAAAAAATGTGTGCTGAGATTTCAGGAAACTCGTAGTTTTTTGGAAGCTTGGCAACCCCTTTCCATGAAAGTGATTTGCGCCAGTCTCTGCTTTGGGCTACATCAATAGGCAAAAAACCATAGAGATAGAACTTGAAAGTACTTTATTGTGTCAAGTTTCAAAGAGCTAGCACAAACCGTGTTTGATTTAGAGTTCCAAATACATGTGTCCATATACGATAAAACAGAGTGAAACCTAAAAATTAAAACTGTTACTTCCAACGAATTGTTTAACCTAGTAGAATGAAATTTGGTGAGCCATGTGGGATTGGAGTACTGATCATTTCGCGAAAGTGTCATCAAGATTGGGTGAAAAAATGTGTGCTGAGATTTCAGGAAACTCGTAGTTTTTTGGAAGCTTGGCAACCCCTTTCCATGAAAGTGATTTGGGTCGGTCTCTGCTTAGGGCTAAATCAATAGGAAACAAACCATAGGGATAGAACTTGGCACTACTTTATTGTGTCAAATTTCATAGAGCTAGCACAAACCGTGTTTGATTTACATTTCCAACTACATGTGTCCATAAAGGAGAAAACAGAGTGAAACCTAAAAATTAAAACTGTTACTGAAAATGAACCGATTAACTTAGAAGAATGAAATTTGCTGAGCCAAGTGGGATTGCGGTACTGATCATTATCTGAAAGTGTCATCAAGATTGGGTGAAAAAATGTGTGCTGAGATTACAGGAAACTCGTAGTTTTTTGGAAGCTTGGCAACCCCTTTCCATGAAAGTGATTTGCGCCAGTCTCTGCTTAGGGCTACATCAATAGGAAACAAACCATAGAGATAGATCTTGGAACTACTTTATTGTGTCAAGTTTCAAAGAGCTAGCACAAACCGTGTTTGATTTAGAGTTCCAACTATATGTATCCATATAGGAGAAAACAGAGTGAAACCTAACAATTAAAACTGTTACTGAAAACGAACGGATTAAAAGAAGAACGAAATTTGCTGAGCCAAGTGGGAATCCGGTACTGATCATTACCTGAAAGTGTCATCAAGATTGGTCGAAAAAATGTGTGCTGAGATTTCAGGAAACTCGTAGTTTTTTGGAAGCTTGGCAACCCCTTTCCATGTAAGTGATTTGCGCCAGTCTCTACTTAGGGCTACATCAATAGGCAACAAACCACAGAGAGAGAACTTGGAACTACTTTATTGTGTCAAGTTTCAAAGAGCTAGCACAAACTGTGTTTGATTTACAGTTCCAACTACATTTGTCCATATAGGAGAAAACAGAGTGAAACCTAAAAATTAAAACTGTTACTGCCAACGAATTGTTTAACCTAGTAGAACGAAATTTGGTGAGCCATGTGGGATTGGAGTACTGATCATTTCGAGAAAGTGTCATCAAGATTATGTGAAAAAATGTGTGCTGAGATTTCAGGAAACTCGTAGTTTTCTGGAAGCTTGGCAACCCCTTTCCATGAAAGTGATTTGCGTCGGTCTCTGCTTAGGGCTACAACAATAGGAAACAAACCATAGGGATAGAACTTGGCACTACTTTATTGTGTCAAGTTTCACAGAGCTAGCACAAACCCCGTTTGATTTACAGTTCTAACTACATGTTTCCATAAAGGAGAAAACAGAGTGAAACCTAAAAATTAAAACTGTTACTGCCAACGAACGGTTTAACCTAGAAGAACGAAATTTGGTGAGCCAAGTGGGATTGCGGTACTGATCATTACCTGAAAGTGTCATCAAGATTCGGTGAAAAAATGTGTGCTGAGATTTCAGGAAACTCGTAGTTTTTTGGAAGCTTGGCAACCCCTTTCCATGAAAGTGATTTGCGCCAGTCTCTGCTTAGGGCTACATCAATAGGAAACAAACCATAGAGAGAGAACTTGGAACTACTTTATTATGTCAAGTTTCAAAGAGCTAGCACAAACCGTGTTTGATTTACAGTTCCAAATACATGTGTCCATATAGGAGAAAACAGAGTGAAACCGAAAAATTGAAACTGTTACTGTCAACGAATTGTTTAACCTAGAAGAACAAAATTTGGTGAGCCAAGTGGGAATGGGGTAATGATCATTACCTGAAAGTGTCATCAAGATTGGGTGGAAAAATGTGTGCTGAGATTTCAGGAAACTCGTAGTTTTTTGGAAGCTTGGCAACCCCTTTCCATGAAAGTGATTTGCGCCGGTCTCTGCTTAGGTCTACATCAATAGGAAACAAACCATAGAGACAGAACTTGGAACTACTTTATTGTGTCAAGTTTCAAAGAGCTAGCACAAACCGTGTTTGATTTACAGTTCCAACTACATGTGTCCATATAGGAGAAAACAGAGTGAAACCTAAAAATTAAAACTGTTACTGCCAACGAACGGTTTAACATAGAAGAACGAAATTTGGTGAGCCAAGTGGGATTGCGGTACTGATCATTACCTGAAAGTGTCATCAAGATTGGGTGAAAAAATGTGTGCTGAGATTTCAGGAAACTCATAGTTTTTTGGAAGCTTGGCAACCCCTTTCCATGAAAGTGATTTACGCCAGTCTCAGCTTTGGGCTACATCAATAGGCAAAAAACCATAGAGATAGAACTTGGAACTACTTTATTGTGTCAAGTTTCAAAGAGCTAGCACAAACCGTGTTTGATTTAGACTTCCAAATACATGTGTCCATATAGGATAAAACAGAGTGAAACCTAAAAATTAAAACTGTTACTGCCAACGAATTGTTTAACCTAGTAGAACGAAATTTGGTGAGCCATGTGGGATTGGAGTACTGATCATTTCGAGAAAGTGTCATCAAGATTGGGAGAAAAAATGTGTGCTGAGATTTCAGGAAACTCGTAGTTTTTTGGAAGCTTGGCAACCCCTTTCCATGAAAGTGATTTGCGTCCGTCTCTGCTTAGGGCTACATCAATAGGAAACAAACCATAGGGATAGAACTTGGCACTACTTTATTGTGTCAAGTTTCACAGAGCTAGCACAAACCGTGTTTGATTTACAGTTCCAATTACATGTGTCCATAAAGGAGAAAACCGAGTGAAACCTAAAAATTAATACTATTACTGCCAACGAACGGTTTAACCTTGAAGAACGAAATTTGGTGAGCCAAGAGGGATTGCGGTACTGATCATTACCTGAAAGTGTCATCAAGTTTGGGTGAAAAAATGTGTGCTGAGATTTCAGGAAACTCGTAGTTTTTTGGAAGCTTGGAAACCCCTTTCCATGAAAGTGATTTGCGCCAGTCTCTTCTTAGGGCTACATCAATAGGAAACAAACCATAGAGAGAGAACTTGGAACTACTTTATTGTGTCAAGTTTCAAAGAGCTAGCACAAACCGTGTTTGATTTAGAGTCCCAACTACATGTATCCATATAGGAGAAAACAGAGTGAAACCTAAAAATTATAACTGTTAGTGCCAACGAAAAGTTTAACCTAGAAGAACAAAATTTGGTGAGCCAAGTGGGATTGGGGTACTGATCATTACCTGAAAGTGTCATCAAGATTGGGTGAAAATTGTGTGCTGAGATTTCAGGAAACTTGTAGTTTTTTGGAAGCTTGGCAACCCCTTTCCATGAAAGTGATTTGCACCAGTCTCTACTTAGGGCTACATCAATAGGAAACAAAGCATAGAGAGAGAACTTGGAACTACTTTATTGTTTCAAGTTTCAAAGAGCTAGCACAAACCGTGTTTGATTTACAGTTCCAACTACATGTATCCATATAGGAGAAAACAGAGTGAAACCTAAAAATTAAAACTGTTACTGCCAACGAACGGTTTAACCTAGAAGAACGAAATTTGGTGAGCCAAATGGGATTGGGGTACTGATCATTACATGAAACTGTCATCAAGATTGGGTGAAAAAATGTGTGCTGAGATTTCAGGAAACTCGTAGTTTTTTGGAAGCTTGGCAACCCCTTTCAATGAAAGTGATTTGCGCCAGTCTCTGCTTAGGGCTACATCAATAGGAAACAAACCATAGAGAGAGAACTTGGAACTACATTACTGTGTGAAGTTTCAAAGAGCTAGCACAAACTGGGTTTGATTTACAGTTCCAACTACATTTGTCCATATAGGAGAAAACAGAGTGAAACCTAAAAATTAAAACTGTTACTGTCAACGAACGGGTTAACCTAGAAGAACGAAATTTGGTGAGCCAAGTGGGATTGCAGTACTGATCATTCCCTGAAAGTGTCATCAAGATTGGGTGAAAAAATGTGTGCTGAGATTTCAGGAAACTCATAGTTTTTTGGAAGCTTGGCAACCCCTTTCCATGAAAGTGTTTTGCGCCAGTCTCTGCTTAGGGCTACATCAATAGGAAACAAACCATAGAGAGAGAATTTGGAACTACTTTATTGTGTCAATTTTCAAAGAGGTAGCACAAACCGTGTTTGATTTAGACTTCCAACTACATGTGTCCATATAGAAGCAAACAGAGTGAAACCTAAAAATTAGAACTGTTACTGCCAACGAACGGTTTAACTTAGAAGAACCAAATTTGGTGAGCCAAGTGGGATTGGGGTACTGATCATTACCTGAATGTGTCATCAAGATTGGGTGAAAAAATGTGTCCTGAGATTTCAGGAAACTCGTAGTTTTTTGGAAGTGTGGCAACCCCTTTCCATATAAGTGATTTGCGCCAGTCTCTGCTTAGGGCTACATCAATAGGAAACAAACCATAGAGATAGAACTTGGAACTACTTTATTGTGTCAAGTTTCAAAGAGCTAGCACAAACCGTGTTTGATTTAGAGTTCCAACTACATGTGTCCATATAGGAGAAAACAGAGTGAAACCTAAAAATTGAAACTCTTACTGCCAAGGAACGGATTAACCTAGAAGAACGAAATTTGGTGAGCCAAGTGGGAATGGGGTACTGATCATTACCTGAAAGTGTCATCAAGATTGGGTGAAAAAATGTGTGCTGAGATTTCAGGAAACTCGTAGTTTTTTGGAAGCTTGGCAACCCCTTTCCATTAAAGTGATTTGCATCAGTCTCTGCTTAGTGCTACATCAATAGGAAACAAACCATACAGATAGAACTTGGAACTACTTTATTGTGTCAAGTTTCAAAGAGCTAGCACAAACCGTGTTTGATTTAGAGTTCCAACTACATGTATCCATATAGGAGAAAACAGAGTGAAACCTAAAAATTATAACTGTTAGTGCCAACGAAAAGTTTAACCTAGAAGAACAAAATTTGGTGAGCCAAGTGGGAATGTGGTACTGGTCATTCCGAGAAAGGGTCATCAAGATTGTGTGAAAATTGTGTGCTGAGATTTCAGGAAACTTGTAGTTTTTTGGAACCTTGGCAACCCCTTTCCATGAAAGTGATTTTCGCCAGTCTCTACTTAGGGCTACATCAATAGGAAACAAACCATAGAGAGAGAACTTGGAACTACTTTATTGTTTCAAGTTTCAAAGAGCTAGCACAAACCGTGTTTGATTTACAGTTCCAACTACATGTATCCATATAGGAGAAAACAGAGTGAAACCTAAAAATTAAAACTGTTACTGCCAACAAACGGTTTAACCTAGAAGAACGAAATTTGGTGAGCCAAATGGGATTGGGGTACTGATCATTACCTGAAAGTGTCATCAAGATTGGGTGAAAAAATGTGTGCTGAGATTTCAGGAAACTCGTAGTTTTTTGGAAGCTTGGCAACCCCTTTCCAGGAAAGTGATTTGTGCCAGTCTCTGCTTAGGGCTACATCAATAGGAAACAAACCATAGAGAGAGAACTTGGAACTACAATATTGTGTGAAGTTTCAAAGAGCTAGCACAAACCGTGTTTGATTTAGAGTTCCAACTACATGTGTCCATGTAGGAGGAAACAGAGTGAAACCTAAAAATGAAAACTGTTACTGCCAACGAACGGATTAACCTAGAAGAACGAAATTTGGTGAGCCAAGTGGGAATGGAGTACTGATCATAAACTGAAAGTATCATCAAGATTGGGTGAAAAAATGTGTGCTGAGATTTCAGGAAACTCGTAGTTTTTTGGAAGCTTGACAACCCCTTTCCATGAAAGTGATTTGCGCCAGTCTCTGCTTAGGGCTACATCAATAGGAAACAAAACATAGAGATAGAACTTGGAACTACTTTATTGTGTCAAGTTTCAAAGAGCTAGCACAAACCGTGTTTGATTTAGAGTTCCAACTACATGTATCCATATAGGAGAAAACAGAGTGAAACCTAAAAATTAAAACTGTTACTGCCAACGAACGGTTTAACCTAGAAGAACGAAATATGGTGAGCCAAATGGGATTGGGGTACTGATCATTACCTGGAAGTGTCATCAAGATTGGGTGAAAAAATGTGTGCTGAGATTTCAGGAAACTCGTAGTTTTTTGGAAGCTTGGCAACCCCTTTCCATGAAAGTGATTTGCGCCAGTCTCTGCTTAGGGCTACATCAATAGGAAACAAACCATAGAGAGAGAACTTGGAACTACATTATTGTGTGAAGTTTCAAAGAGCTAGCACAAACCGTGTTTGATTTAGAGTTCCAACTACATGTGTCCATATAGGAGGAAACAGAGTGAAACCTAAAAATGAAAACTGTTACTGCCAACGAACGGATTAACCTAGAAGAACGAAATTTGGTGAGCCAAGTGGGAATGGGGTACTGATCATAAACTGAAAGTATCATCAAGATTGGGTGAAAAAATGTGTGCTGAGATTTCAGGAAACTCGTAGTTTTTTGGAAGCTTGACAACCCCTTTCCATGAAAGTAATTTGCGCCAGTCTCTGCTTAGGGCTACATCAATAGGAAACAAACCATAGAGATAGAACTTGGAACTACTTTATTGTGTCAAGTTTCAAAGAGCTAGCACAAACCGTGTTTGATTTAGAGTTCCAACTACATGTATCCATATAGGAGAAAACAGAGTGAAACCTAAAAATTATAACTGTTAGTGCCAACGAAAAGTTTAACCTAGAAGAACAAAATTTGGTGAGCCAAGTGGGAATGTGGTACTGGTCATTCCGTGAAAGGGTCATCAAGATTGGGTGAAAATTGTGTGCTGATATTTCAGGAAACTTGTAGTTTTTTGGAACCTTGGCAACCCCTTTCCATGAAAGTGATTTTCGCCAGTCTCTACTTAGGGCTACATCAATAGGAAACAAACCATAGAGAGAGAACTTGGAAGTACTTTATTGTTTCAAGTTTCAAAGAGCTAGCACAAACCGTGTTTGATTTACAGTCCCAACTACATGTATCCATATAGGAGAAAACAGAGTGAAACCTAAAAATTAAAACTGTTACTGCCAACAAACGGTCTAACCTAGAAGAACGAAATTTGGTGAGCCAAATGGGATTGGGGTACTGATCATTACCTGGAAGTGTCATCAAGATTGGGTGAAAAAATGTGTGCTGAGATTTCAGGAAACTCGTAGTTTTTTGGAAGCTTGGCAACCCCTTTCCATGAAAGTGATTTGCGCCAGTCTCTGCTTAGGGCTACATCAATAGGAAACAAACCATAGAGAGAGAACTTGGAACTACATTATTGTGTGAAGTTTCAAAGAGCTAGCACAAACCGTGTTTGACTTAGAGTTCCAACTACATGTGTCCATATAGGAGGAAACAGAGTGAAACCTAAAAATGAAAACTGTTACTGCCAACGAACGGATTAACCTAGAAGAACGAAATTTGGTGAGCCAATTGGGAATGGGGTACTGATCATAAACTGAAAGTATCTTCAAGATTGGGTGAAAAAATGTGTGCTGAGATTTCAGGAAACTCGTAGTTTTTTGGAAGCTTGAGAACCCCTTTCCATGAAAGTAATTTGCGCCAGTCTCTGCTTAGGGCTACATCAATAGGAAAAAAACCATAGAGATAGAACTTGGAACTACTTTATTGTGTCAAGTTTCAAAGAGCTAGCACAAACCGTGTTTGATTTAGAGTTCCAACTACATGTATCCATATAGGAGAAAACAGAGTGAAACCTAAAAATTAAAACTGTTACTGCCAACGAACGGTTTAACCTAGAAGAACGAAATTTGTTGAGCCAAATGGGATTGGGGTACTGATCATTACCTGGAAGTGTCATCAAGATTGGGTGAAAAAATGTGTGCTGAGATTTCAGGAAACTCGTAGTTTTTTGGAAGCTTGGCAACCCCTTTCCATGAAAGTGATTTGCGCCAGTCTCTGCTTAGGGCTACATCAATAGGAAACAAACCATAGAGAGAGAACTTGGAACTACATTATTGTGTGAAGTTTCAAAGAGCTAGCACAAACCGTGTTTGATTTAGAGTTCCAACTACATGTGTCCATATAGGAGGAAACAGAGTGAAACCTAAAAATGAAAACTGTTACTGCCAACGAACGGATTAACCTAGAAGAACGAAATTTGGTGAGCCAAGTGGGAATGGGGTACTGATCATAAACTGAAAGTATCATCAAGATTGGGTGAAAAAATGTGTGCTGAGATTTCAGGAAACTCGTAGTTTTTTGGAAGCTTGACAACCCCTTTCCATGAAAGTAATTTGCGCCAGTCTCTGCTTAGGGCTACATCAATAGGAAACAAACCATAGAGATAGAACTTGGAACTACTTTATTGTGTCAAGTTTCAAAGAGCTAGCACAAACCGTGTTTGATTTAGAGTTCCAACTACATGTATCCATATAGGAGAAAACAGAGTGAAACCTAACAATTAAAACTGTTACTGAAAACGAACGGATTAACTTAGAAGAACGAAATTTACTGAGCCAAGTGGGAATGGGGTACTGATCATTACCTGAAAGTGTCATCAAGATTGGGTGAAAAAATGTGTGCTGAGATTTCAGGAAACTCGTAGTTTTTTGGAAGCTTGGCAACCCCTTTCATTTTAAGTGATTTGCGCCAGTCTCTACTTAGGGCTACATCAATAGGCAACAAACCATAGAGATAGAACTTGGAACTACTTTATTGTGTCAAGTTTCAAAGAGCTAGCACAAACTGTGTTTGATTTACAGTTCCAACTACATTTGTCCATATAGGAGAAAACAGAGTGAAACCTAAAAATTAAAACTGTTACTGCCAACGAACGGTTTAACCTAGAAGAACGAAATTTGGTCAGCCATGTGGGATTGGGGTACTGATCATTTCGAGAAAGTGTCATCAATATTGGGTGAAAAAATGTGTGTTGAGATTTCAGGAAACTCGTAGTTTTTTGGATGCTTGGCAACCCCTTTCCATGAAAGTGATTTGCGCCGGTCTCTGCTTAGGGCTACATCAATAGGAAACAAACCATAGAGATAGAACTTGGAACTAATTTATTGTGTCAAGTTTCAAAGAGCTAGCACAAACCGTGTTCGATTTACAATTCCAACTACATGTGTCCATATAGCAGAAAACAGAGTGAAACCTAAAAATTAAAACTGTTACTGCCAATGAACGGTTTAACTTAAAAGAACAAGATTTGGTGAGCCAAGGGGGAATGGGGTACTTATCATTACCTGAAAGATTCATCAAGATTGGGTGAAGAAATGTGTGCAGCGATTTCAGGAAACTCGTAGTTTTTTGGAAGCTTGGCAACCCCTTTCCATGAAAGTGATTTGCGCCAGTCTCTACTTAGGGCTACATCAATAGGAAAGAATCCATAGTGAGAGAACTTGGAACTACTTTATTGTTTCAAGTTTCAAAGAGCTAGCACAAACCGTGTTTGATTTACAGTTCCAACTACCTGTGTTCATATAGAAGAAAACAGAGTGAAACCTAAAAATTAAAACTGTTACTGCCAACGAACGTTTTAACCTAGAAGAACGAAATTTGGTGAGCCAAGTGGGATTGCGGTACTGATCATTACCTGAAAGTGTCATCAAGATTGGGTGGAAAAATGTGTGCTGAGATTTCAGGAAACTCGTAGTTTTTTCGAAGCATGGCAACCCCTTTCCATGAAAGTGTTTTGCGCCAGTCTCTGCTTAAGGCTACATCAATAGGCAAAAAACCATAGAGATAGAACTTGGAACTACTTTATTGTGTCAAGTTTCAAAGAGCTAGCACAAACCGTGTTTTATTTACAGTTCCAACTACCTGTGTCCATATAGGAGAAAACAGAGTGAAACCTAAAAATTAAAACTGTTACTGCCAACGAATGGTTTAACCTAGAAGATCGAAATTTGGTGAGCCATGTGGGATTGGAGTACTGATCATTTCGAGAAAGTGTCATCAAGATTGGGTGAAAAAATGTGTGCTGAGATTTCAGGAAACTCGTAGTTTTTTGGAAGCTTGGCAACCCCTTTCCATGAAAGTGATTTGCGCCGGTCTCTGCTTAGGGCTACATCAATAGGAAACAAATCATAGAGATAGAACTTGGAACTACTTTATTGTGTCAAGTTTCACAGATCTAGCACAAACCCTGTTTGATTTACAGTTCCAACTACATGTGTCCATATAGGAGAAAACAGAGTGAAACATAAAAATTTAAACTGTTACTGCCAACGAACGGTTTAACCTAGAAGAACGAAATTTGGTGAGCCAAGTGGGATTGCGGTACTGATCATTACCTGAAAGTGTCATCAAGATTGGGTGAAAAAATGTGTGCTGAGATTTCAGGAAACTCGTAGTATTTTGGAAGCTTGGCAACCCCTTTCCATGAAAGTGATTTGCGCCAGTCTCTGCTTAGGGCTACATGAATAGGAAACAAACCATAGAGATAGAACTTGGAACTACATTATTGTTTCAAGTTTCAAAGAGCTAGCACAAACCGTGTTTGATTTAGAGTTCCAACTACATGTATCCATATAGGAGAAAACAGAGTGAAACCTAAAAATTAAAACTGTTACTGCCAACGAACGGTTTAACCTAGAAGAACGAAATTTGGTGAGCCATGTGGAATTGCGGTACTGATCATTACCTGAAAGTGTCATCAAATTTGGGTGAAAAATGTGTGTTGAGATTTCAGGAAACTCGTAGTTTTTTGGATGCTTGGCAACCCCTTTCCATGAAAGTGATTTGCGCCGGTCTCTGCTTAGGGCTACGTCAATACGAAACAAACCATAGAGATAGAACTTGGAACTCCTTTATTGTGTCAAGTTTCAAAGAGCTAGCACAAACCGTGTTTGATTTACAGTTCCAACTACATTTGTCCATATAGGAGAAAACAGAGTGAAACCTAAAAATTAATACTGTTACTGCGAACGAACGGTTTAACCTAGAAGAACGTAATTTGGTGAGCCAAGTGGGATTGGGGAACTGATCATTACCTGAAAGTGTCATCAAGATTGGGTGAAGAAATATGTGCAGCGATTTCAGGAAACTCGTAGTTTTTTGGAAGCTTGGCAACCCCTTTCGATGAAAGTGATTTGCGCCAGTCTCTGCTTAGGGCTACATCAATAGGAAACAAACCATAGAGAGAGAACTTGGAACTACTTTATGTGTCAAGTTTCAAAGAGCTAGCACAAACCGTGTTTGATTTAGAGTTCCAACTCCATGTGTCCATATAGGAGAAAACAGAGTGAAACCTAAAAATTAAAACTCTTACTGACAACGAACGGTTTAAACTAGAAGAACTAAATTTGTGAGCCAAGTGGAATTGCGGTACTGATCATTACCTTAAAGTGTCATCAAGATTGGGTGGAAAAATGTGTGCTGAGATTTCAGGAAACTCGTAGTTTTTTGGCAGCTTGGCAACCCCTTTCCATGAAAGTGATTTGCGCCAGTCTCTACTTAGGGCTACATCAATAGGAAACAATCCGTAGTGAGAGAACTTGGAACTACTTTATTGTTTCAAGTTTCAAAGAGCTAGCACAAAGCGTGTTTGATTTACAGTTCCAACTACATCTGTCCATATAGGAGAAAACAGAGTGAAACCTAAAAATTGAAACTGTTACTGCCAACGAATGGTTTATCCTAGAAGAACGAAATTTATTGAGCCAAGTGGGAATGGGGTACTGATCATTACCTGAAAGTGTCATCAAGATTGGGTGGAAAAATGTGTGCTGAGATTTCAGGAAACTCATAGTTTTTTGGAAGCTTGGCAACCCGTTTCCATGAAAGTGATTTGCGCCGGTCTCTGCTTAGGGCTACATCAATAGGAAACAAACCATAGAGACAGAACAAGGAACTACTTTATTGTTTCAAGTTTCAAAGAGCTAGCACAAACCGTGTTTGATTTACAGTTCCAACTACATGTGTCCATATAGGAGAAAACAGAGTGAAACATAAAAATTTAAACTGTTACTGCCAACGAACGGTTTAACCTAGAAGAACAAAATTTGGTGAGCCAAGTGGGAATGGGTTACTGATCATTACCTGAAAGTGTCATCAAGATTGGGTGGAAAAATGTGTGCTGAGATTTCAGGAAACTCGTAGTTTTTTGGAAGCTTGGCAACCCCTTTCCATGAAAGTGATTTGCGCCGGTCTCTGCTTAGGGCTACATCAATAGGAAACAAACCATAGAGACAGAACTTGGAACTAATTTATTGTGTCAAGTTTCAAAGAGCTAGCACAATCCGTGTTTGATTTACAGTTCCAACTACATGTGTCCATATAGGAGAAAACAGAGTGAAACCTAAAAATTAAAACTGTTACTGCCAACGAACGGTTTAACCTAGAAGAACGAAATTTGGTGAGCCAAGTGAGATTGCAGTACTGATCATTACCTGAAAGTGTCATCAAGATTGGGTGAAAAAAGGTGTGCTGAGATTTCAGGACACTCATAGTTTTTTGGAAGCTTGGCAACCCCTTTCCATGAAAGTGATTTGCGCCAGTCTCTGCTTTGGGCTACATCAATAGGCAAAAAACCATAGAGATAGAACTTGGAACTACTTTATTGTGTCAAGTTTCAAAGAGCTAGCACAAACCGTGTTTGATTTAGAGTTCCAACTACAGGTATCCATATAGGAGAAAACAGAGTGACACCTAAAAATTAAAACTGTTACTGCCAACGAACGGTTTAACCTAGAAGAACTAAATTTGGTGAGCCAAGTGGGAATGGGGTACTGATCATTACCTGAAAGTGTCATCAAGATTGGGTGAAAAAATGTGTGCTGAGATTTTAGGAAACTCGTAGTATTTGGAAGCTTGGCAACTCCTTTCCATGAAAGTGATTTGCGCCGTACTCTGCTTAGGGCTACATCAATAGGAAACAAACCATAGAGAGAGAACTTGGAACTACTTTATTGTGTTAAGTTTCAAAGAGCTTGCACAAACCGTGTTTGATTTAGAGTTCCAACTACATGTGTCCATAAAGGAGAAAACAGAGTGAAACCTAAAAATTAAAACTGTTACTGCCAACGAACGGTTTAACCTAGAAGAACTAAATTTGGTGAGCCAAGTGGGAATGGGGTACTGATCATTACCTGAAAGTGTCATCAAAATTGGTGAAAAAATGTGTGCTGACATTTCAGGAAACTCGTAGTTTTTTGGAAGCTTGGCAACCCCTTTCCATGAAAGTGATTTGCACCGGTCTCTGCTTAGAGCTACATCAATAGGAAACAAACCATAGAGATAGAACTTGGAACTAATTTCTTGTGTCATGTTTCACAGAGCTAGCACAAACCGTGTTTGATTTAGAGTTCCAACTACGTGTGTCCCTATAGGAGAAAACAGAGTGAAACCTAAAAATCAAAACTGTCACTGCCAATGAACGGTTTAACCTAGAAGAACAAAATTTGGTGAGCCAAGTGGGAATGGGGTACTGATCATTACCTGAAAGTGTCATCAAGATTGGGTGAAAAAATGTGTGCTGAGATTTCAGGAAACTCATACTTTTTGGAAGCTTGGCAACCCCTTTCCATGAAAGTGATTTGCACCGGTCTTTGCTTAGGGCTACATCAATAGGAAACAAACCACAGAGATAGATCTTGGAACTACTTTATTGTGTCAAGTTTCAAAGAGCTAACACAAACCGTGTTTGAATTAGAGTTCCAACTACATGTATCCATATAGGAGAAAACAGAGTGAAACCTAAAAATTAAAACTGTTACTGCCAAAGAACGGTTTAACCTAGAAGAACGAAATTTGGTCAGCCATGTGGGATTGGGGTACTGATCATTTCGAGAAAGTGTCATCAAGATTGGGTGAAAAAATGTGTGTTGAGATTTCAGGAAACTCGTAGATTTTAGGAAGCTTGGCAACCCCTTTCCATGTAAGTGATTTGCGCTGGTCTCTGCTTAGGGCTACATCAATAGGAAACAAACAGTAGAGAGAGAACTTGGAACTACTTTATTGTGTCAAGTTTCAAAGAGCTAGCACAAACCGTGTTTGATTTAGAGTTGCAACTACATGTATCCATATAGGAGAAAACAGAGTGAAACCTAAATTTAAAACTGTTCCTGCCAACGAACGGATTAACCTAGAAGAATGAAATTTGGTGAGCCAAGTGGGATTGGGGTACTTATCATTACCGGAAAGTGTCATCAAGATTGGGTGAAAAAATATGTGCTGAGATTTCAGGAAACTCGTAGTTTTTTGGAAGCTTGGCAACCCCTTTCCATGAAAGTGATTTGCGCCAGTCTCTACTTAGGGCTACATCAATAGGAAAAAAAAAGATAGAGAGAGAACTTGGAACTACTTTTTTGTTTCAAGTTTCAAAGAGCTAGAACAAAACGTGTTTGATTTAGAGTTCCAACTCCGTGTGTCCATATAGGAGAAAACAGAGTGACACCTAAAAATTAAAACTGTTACTGCCAACGAATGGTTTAACGTAGAAGAACGAAATTTGGAGAGCCATGTGGGATTGGTGTACTGATCATTTCCAGAAAGTGTCATCAAGATTGGGTGAAAAAATGTGTGTTGAGATTTCAGGAAACTCGTAGTTTTTAGAAAGCTTTGCAACCCCTTTCCATGAAAGTGATGTGCACCGGTCTCTCCTTAGGGCTACATCAATAGGAAACAAACCATAGAGATAGAACTTGGAACTAATTTCCTGTGTCAAGTTTCAAAGAGCTAGCACAAACCGTGTTTGATTTAGAGTTCAAACTACGTGTGTCCATGTAGGAGAAAACAGAGTGAAACCTAAAAATTAAAACTGTTACTGCCAATGAACGGTTTAACCTAGAAGAACGAAATTTGGTCAGCCATGTGGGATTGGGGTACTGATCATTTCGAGAAAGTGTCATCAAGATTGGGTGAAAAAATGTGTGCTGAGATTTCAGGAAACTCGTAGTTTTTTGGAAGCTTGGCAACCCCTATCCATGAAAGTGAATTGCGCCAGTCTCTACTTAGGGCTACATCAATAGGAAAAAAAAAGATAGAGAGAGAAGTTGGAACTACTTTTTTGTTTAAAGTTTCAAAGAGCTAGAACAAACCGTGTTTGATACACAGTTCCAACAACATGTGTCACATAGGAGAAAACGGAGTAAACCCTAAAAATTAAAACTGTTACTGCCAACAAACGGTTTAACCTAGAAGAACGAAATTTGGTGAGCCAAGTGGGATTGGGGTACTGATCATTACCTGAAAGTGTCATCAAGATTGGGTGAAAAAATGTGTGCTGAGAGTTCAGGTAACTGGTAGTTTTTGGAAGTTTGGCAACCCCTTTCCATGAAAGTGATTTGCGCCAGTCTCTGCTTAGGGCTACATCAATAGGAAACAAACCATAGAGAGAGAACTTGGAACTACTTTATTGTGTCAAGTTTCAAAAAGAAAGCACAATCCGTGTTTGATTTAGAGTTCCAACTACGTGTGTCCATATAGGAGAAAACAGAGTGACACCTAAAAATTAAAACTGTTACTGCCAACGAACGGTTTAACCTAGAAGAACTAAATTTGGTGAGCCAAGTGGGAATGGGGTACTGATCATTACCTGAAAGTGTCATCAAGATTGGGTGAAAAAATGTGTGCTGAGATTTTAGGAAACTCGTAGTTTTTGGAAGCTTGGCAACTCCTTTCCATGAAAGTGATTTGCGCCAGTCTCTGCTTAGGGCTACATCAATAGGAAACAAACCATAGAGAGAGAACTTGGAACTACTTTATTGTGTCAAGTTTCAAAGAGCTTGCACAAACTGTGTTTGATTTAGAGTTCCAACTACATGTGTCCATATAGGAGAAAACAGAGTGAAACCTAAAAATTAAAACTGTTACTGCCAACGAACGGTTTAACCTAGAAGAACAAAATTTGGTGAGCCAAGTGGGAATGGGGTTCTGATCATTACCTGAAAGTGTCATCAAGATTGGGTGAAAAAATGTGTGCTGACATTTCAAGAAACTCGTAGTTTTTTGGAAGCTTGGCAACACATTTCCATGAAAGTGATTTGCACCCGTCTCTGCTTAGGGCTACATCAATAGGAAACAAACCATAGAGATAGAACTTGGAACTAATTTCTTGTGTCAAGTTTCATAGAGCTAGCACAAACCGTGTTTGATTTAGAGTTCTAACTACGTGTGTCCATATAGGAGAAAACAGAGTGACACCTAAAAATTAAAACTGTTACTGCCAACGAACGGTTTAACCTAGAAGAACTAAATTTGGTGAGCCAAGTGGGAATGGGGTACTGATCATTACCTAAAAGTGTCATCAAGATTGGGTGAAAAAATGTGTGCTGAGATTTCAGGAAACTCATACTTTTTGGAAGCTTGGCAACCCCGTTCCATGAAAGTGATTTGCACCGGTCTCTGCTTAGGGCTACATCAATAGGAAACAAACCACAGAAATAGATCTTGGAACTACTTTATTGTGTCAAGTTTCAAAGAGCTAACACAAACCGTGTTTGAATTAGAGTTCCAACTACATGTATCCATAGGGGAGAAAACAGAGTGAAACCTAAAAATTAAAACTGTTACTGCCAACGAACGGTTTACCCTAGAAGAACGAAATTTGGTGAGCCATGTGGGATTGGGGTACTGATCATTTCGAGAAAGTGTCATCAAGATTGGGTGAAAAAATGTGTGTTGAGATTTCAGGAAACTCGTAGTTTTTAGGAAGCTTGGCAACCCCTTTCCATGTAAGTGATTTGCGCTGGTCTCTGCTTAGGGCTACATCAATAGGAAACAAACCATAGAGAGAGAACTTGGAACTACTTTATTGTGTCAAGTTTCAAAGAGCTAGCACAAACCGTGTTTGATTTAGAGTTCCAACTACATGTATCCATATAGGAGAAAACAGAGTGAAACCTAAAAATTAAAACTGTTCCTGCCAACGAACGGATTAACCTAGAAGAATGAAATTTGGTGAGCCAAGTGGGATTGGGGTACTGATCATTACCTGAAAGTGTCATCAAGATTGGGTGAAAAAATGTGTGCTGAGATTTCAGGAAACTCGTAGTTTTTTGGAAGCTTGGCAACCCCTTTCCATGAAAGTGATGTGCGCCGGTCTCTGCTTAGGGCTACATCAATAGGAAACAAACCATAGAGATAGAACTTGGAACTACTTTATTGTTTCAAGTTTCAAAAAGCTAGCACAAACAGTGTTTGATTTACAGTTCCAACTACATGTGTCCATATAGGAGAAAACAGAGTGAAACCTACAAATTTAAACTGTTACTGCCAACGAACAGTTTAACCTAGAAGAACGAAATTTGGTGAGCCATGTGGGATTGGGGTACTGATCATTACCTGAAAGTGTCATCAAGCTTGGGTGAAAAAATGTGTGCTGAGATTTCAGGAAACTCGTAGTTTTTAGGAAGCTTGGCAACCCCTTTCCATGAAAGTGATGTGCGCCGGTCTCTGCTTAGGGCTACATCAATAGGAAACAAACCATAGAGATAGAACTTGGAACTACTTTATTGTGTCAAGTTTCAAAAAGCAAGCACAATCCGTGTTTGATTTAGAGTTCCAACTACGTGTGTCCATATAGGAGAAAACAGAGTGACACCTAAAAATTAAAACTGTTACTGCCAACGAACGGTTTAACCTAGAAGAACTAAATTTGGTGAGCCAAGTGGGAATGGGGTACTGATCATTACCTGAAAGTGTCATCAAGATTGGGTGAAAAAATGTGTGCTGAGATTTTAGGAAACTCGTAGTTTTTGGAAGCTTGGCAACTCCTTTCCATGAAAGTGATTTGCGCCGGTCTCTGCTTAGGGCTACATCAATAGGAAACAAACCATAGAGAGAGAACTTGGAACAACTTTATTGTGTCAAGTTTCAAAGAGCTAGCACAAACTGTGTTTGATTTAGAGTTCCAACTACATGTGTCCATATAGGAGAAAACAGAGTGAAACCTAAAAATTAAAACTGTTACTGCCAACGAACGGTTTAACCTAGAAGAACAAAATTTGGTGAGCCAAGTGGGAATGGGGTTCTGATCATTACCTGAAAGTGTCATCAAGATTGGGTGAAAAAATGTGTGCTGACATTTCAAGAAACTCGTAGTTTTTTGGAAGCTTGGCAACCCCTTTCCATGAAAGTGATTTGCACCGGTCTCTGCTTAGAGCTACATCAATAGGAAACAAACCATAGAGATAGAACTTGGAACTAATTTCTTGTGTCAAGTTTCACAGAGCTAGCACAAACCGTGTTTGATTTAGAGTTCCAACTACGTGTGTCCATATAGGAGAAAACAGAGTGACACCTAAAAATTAAAACTGTTACTGCCAACGAACAGTTTAACCTAGAAGAACTAAATTTGGTGAGCCAAGTGGGAATGGGGTACTGATCATTACCTGAAAGTGTCATCAAGATTGGGTGAAAAAATGTGTGCTGACATTTCAGGAAACTCGTAGTTTTTTGGAAGCTTGGCAACCCCTTTCCATGAAAGTGATTTGCACCGGTCTCTGCTTAGAGCTACATCAATAGGAAACAAACCATAGAGATAGAACTTGGAACTAATTTCTTGTGTCAAGTTTCACAGAGCTAGCACAAACCGTGTTTGATTTAGAGTTCCAACTACGTGTGTCCATATAGGAGAAAACAGAGTGAAACCTAAAAATTAAAACTGTTACTGCCAATGAACGGTTTAACCTAGAAGACCAAAATTTGGTGAGCCAAGTGGGAATGGGGTACTGATCATTACCTGAAAGTGTCATCAAGATTGGGTGAAAAAATGTGTGCTGACATTTCAGGAAACTCATACTTTTTGGAAGCTTGGCAACCCCTTTCCATGAAAGTGATTTGCACCGGTCTCTGCTTAGGGCTACATCAATAGGAAACAAACCACAGAAATAGATCTTGGAACTACTTTATTGTGTCAAGTTTCAAAGAGCTAACACAAACCGTGTTTGAATTAGAGTTCCAACAACATGTATCCATATAGGAGAAAACAGAGTGAAACCTAAAAATTAAAACTGTTACTGCCAAAGAAAGGTTTAACCTAGAAGAACGAAATTTGGTCAGCCATGTGGGATTGGGGTACTGATCATTTCGAGAAAGTGTCATCAAGATTGGGTGAAAAAATGTGTGTTGAGATTTCAAGAAACTCGTAGTTTTTAGGAAGCTTGGCAACCCCTTTCCATGAAAGTGATTTGCGCTGGTCTCTGCTTAGGGCTACATCAATAGGAAACAAACCATAGAAAGAGAACTTGGAACTACTTTATTGTGTCAAGTTTCAAAGAGCTAGCACAAACCGTGTTTGATTTAGAGTTCCAACTACATGTATCCATATAGGAGAAAACAGAGTGAAACCTAAAAATTAAAACTGTTCCTGCCAACGAACGGATTAACCTAGAAGAATGAAATTCTTGAGCCAAGTGGGATTGGGGTACTGATCATTACCTGAAAGTGTCATCAAGATTGGGTGAAAAAATGTGTGCTGAGATTTCAGGAAACTCGTAGTTTTTTGGAAGCTTGGCAACCCCTTTCCATGAAAGTGATTTGCGCCAGTCTCTGCTTAGGGCTACAGCAATAGGAAAGAAACCATAGAGAGAGAACTTGGAACTAATTTCTTGTGTCAAGTTTCACAGAGCTAGCACAAACCGTGTTTGATTTACAGTTCCAACTACATGTGTCCATATAGGAGAAAACAGAGTAAAACCTGAAAATTAAAACTGTTACTGCCAACGAATGGTTTAACCTAGAAGAACGAAATTTGGTGAGCCATGTGGAATTGGGGTACTGATCATTTCCAGAAAGTGTCATCAAGATTGGGTGAAAAAATATGTTTTGAGATTTCAGGAAACTCGTAGTTTTTAGGAAGCTTGGCAACCCCTTTCCATGAAAGTGATGTGCGCCGGTCTCTGCTTAGGGCTACATCAATAGGAAACAAACCATAGAGATAGAACTTGGAACTACTTTATTGTGTCAAGTTTCAAAAAGCTAGCACAAACCGTGTTTGATTTAGAGTTCCAACTACGTGTGTCCATATAGGAGAAAACAGAGTGACACCTAAAAATTAAAACTGTTACTGCCAAAGAACGGTTTAACCTAGAAGAACTAAATTTGGTGAGCCAAGTGGGAATGGGGTACTGATCATTACCTGAAAGTGTCATCAAGATTGGGTGAAAAAATGTGTGCTGACATTTCAGGAAACTCGTAGTTTTTTGGAAGCTTGGCAACCCCTTTCCATGAAAGTGATTTGCACCGGTCTCTGCTTAGGGCTACATCAATAGGAAACAAACCATAGAGATAGAACTTGGAACTAATTTCTTGTGTCAAGTTTCACAGAGCTAGCACAAACCGTGTTTGATTTAGAGTTCCAACTACGTGTGTCCATATAGGAGAAAACAGAGTGAAACCTAAAAATCAAAACTGTCACTGCCAATGAACGGTTTAACCTAGAAGAACAAAATTTGGTGAGCCAAGTGGGAATGGGGTACTGATCATTACCTGAAAGTGTCATCAAGATTGGGTGAAAAAATGTGTGCTGACATTTCAGGAAACTCGTAGTTTTTTGGAAGCTTGGCAACCCCTTTCCATGAAAGTGATTTGCACCGGTCTCTGCTTAGAGCTACATCAAAAGGAAACAAACCATAGAGATAGAACACGGAACTAATTTCTTGTGTCAAGTTTCACAGAGCTAGCACAAACCGTGTTTGATTTAGAGTTCCAACTACGTGTGTCCATATAGGAGAAAACAGAGTGAAACCTAAAAATTAAAACTGTTACTGCCAATGAACGGTTTAACCTAGAAGACCAAAATTTAGTGAGCCAAGTGGGAATGGGGTACTGATCATTACTTGAAAGTGTCATCAAGATTGGGTGAAAAAATGTGTGCTGAGATTTCAGGAAACTCATACTTTTTGGAAGCTTGGCAACCCCTTTCCATGAAAGTGATTTGCACCGGTCTCTGCTTAGGGCTACATCTATAGGAAACAAACCACAGAAATACATCTTGGAACTACTTAATTGTGTCAAGTTTCAAAGAGCTAACACAAACCGTGTTTGAATTAGAGTTCCAACTACATGTATCCATATAGGAGAAAACAGAGTGAAACCTAAAAATTAAAACTGTTACTGCCAAAGAACGGTTTAACCTAGAAGAACATAATTTGGTCAGCCATGTGGGATTGGGGTACTGATCATTTCGAGAAAGTGTCATCAAGATTGGGTGAAAAAATGTATGTTGAGATTTAAGGAAACTCGTAGTTTTTAGGAAGCTTGGCAACCCCTTTCCATGTAAGTGATTTGCGCTGGTCTCTGCTTAGGGCTACATCAATAGGAAAGAAACCGTAGAGAGAGAACTTGGAACTACTTTATTGTGTCAAGTTTCAAAGAGCTAGCACAAACCGTGTTTGATTTAGAGTTCCAACTACATGTATCCATATAGGAGAAAACAGAGTGAAACCTAAAAATTAAAACTGTTCCTGCCAACGAACGGATTAACCTAGAAGAACGAAGTTTGGTGAGCCAAGTGGGATTGGGGTACTGATCATTACCTGAAAGTGTCATCAAGATTGGGTGAAAAAATGTGTGCTGAGATTTCAGGAAACTCGTAGTTTTTTGGAAACTTGGCAACCCCTTTCCATGAAAGTGATTTGCGCCAGTCTCTGCTTAGGGCTACATCAATAGGAAGGAAACCATAGAGAGAGAACTTGGAACTACTTTATTGTGTCAAGTTTCAAAAAGCTAGCACAAACCGTGTTTGATTTAGAGTTCCAACTACGTGTGTCCATATAGGAGAAAACAGAGTGACACCTAAAGATTAAAACTGTGACTGCCAACGAACGGTTTAACCTAGAAGAACTAAATTTGGTGAGCCAAGTGGGAATGGGGTACTGATCATTACCTGAAAGTGTCATCAAGATTGGGTGAAAAAATGTGTGCTGAGATTTTAGGAAACTCGTAGTTTTTGGAAGCTTGGCAACTCCTTTCCATGAAAGTGATTTGCGCCGGTCTCTGCTTAGGGCTACATCAATAGGAAACAAACCATACAGATAGAACTTGGAACTAATTTCTTTTGTCAAGTTTCACAGAGCTAGCACAAACCGTGTTTGATTTAGAGTTCCAACTACGTGTGTCCATATAGGAGAAAACAGAGTGAAACCTAAAAATCCAAACTGTCACTGCCAATGAAAGGTTTAACCTAGAAGAACAAAATTTGGTGAGCCAAGTGGGAATGGGGTACTGATCATTACCTGAAAGTGTCATCAAGATTGGGTGAAAAAATGTGTGCTGACATTTCAGGAAACTCGTAGTTTTTTGGAAGCTTGGCAACCCCTTTCCATGAAAGTGATTTGCACCGGTCTCTGCTTAGAGCTACATCAATAGGAAACAAACCATAGAGATAGAACTTGGAACTAATTTCTTGTGTCAAGTTTCACAGAGCTAGCACAAACCGTGTTTGATTTAGAGTTCCAACTACGTGTGTCCATATAAGAGAAAACAGAGTGAAACCTAAAAATTAAAACTGTTACTGCCAATGAACGGTTTAACCTAGAAGACCAAAATTTGGTGAGCCAAGTGGGAATGGGGTACTGATCATTACCTGAAAGTGTCATCAAGATTGGGTGAAAAAATGTGTGCTGAGATTTCAGGAAACTCATACTTTTTGGAAGCTTGGCAACCCCTTTCCATGAAAGTGATTTGCACCGGTCTCTGCTTAGGGCTACATCAATAGGAAACAAACCACAGAAATAGATCTTGGAACTACTTTATTGTGTCAAGTTTCAAAGAGCTAACACAAACCGTGTTTGAATTAGAGTTCCAACTACATGTATCCATATAGGAGAAAACAGAGTGAAACCTAAAAATTAAAACTGTTACTGCCAAAGAACGGTTTAACCTAGAAGAACAAAATTTGGTCAGCCATGTGGGATTGGGGTACTGATCATTTCGAGAAAGTGTCATCAAGATTGGGTGAAAAAAAGTGTTGAGATTTCAGGAAACTCGTAGTTTTTAGGAAGCTTGGCAACCCCTTTCCATGTAAGTGATTTGCGCTGGTCTCTGCTTAGGGCTACATCAATAGGAAACAAACCGTAGAGAGAGAACTTGGAACTACTTTATTGTGTCAAGTTTCAAAGAGCTAGCACAAACCGTGTTTGATTTAGAGTTCCAACTACATGTATCCATATAGGAGAAAACAGAGTGAAACCTAAAAATTAAAACTGTTCCTGCCAACGAACGGATTAACCTAGAAGAACGAAGTTTGGTGAGCCAAGTGGGATTGGGGTACTGATCATTACCTGAAAGTGTCATCAAGATTGGGTGAAAAAATGTGTGCTGAGATTTCAGGAAACTCGTAGATTTTTGGAAACTTGGCAACCCCTTTCCATGAAAGTGATTTGCGCCAGTCTCTGCTTAGGGCTACATCAATAGGAAAGAAACCATAGAGAGAGAACTTGGAACTACTTTATTGTGTCAAGTTTCAAAGAGCTAGCACAAACCGTGTTTGATTTAGAGTTCCAACTACATGTGTCCATATAGGAGAAAACAGAGTGAAACCTAAAAATTAAAACTGTTACTGCCAACGAACGGTTTAACCTAGAAGAACTAAATTTGGTGAGCCAAGTGGGAATGGGGTACTGATCATTACCTGAAAGTGTCATCAAGATTGGGTGAAAAAATGTGTGCTGAGATTTTAGGAAACTCGTAGTTTTTGGAAGCTTGGCAACTCCTTTCCATGAAAGTGATTTGCGCCGGTCTCTGCTTAGGGCTACATCAATAGGAAACAAACCATAGAGAGAGAACTTGGAACTACATTATTGTGTCAAGTTTCAAAGAGCTTGCACAAACCGTGTTTGATTTAGAGTTCCAACTACATGTGTCCATATAGGAGAAAACAGAGTGAAACCTAAAAATTAAAACTGTTACTGCCAACGAACGGTTTAACCTAGAAGAACTAAATTTGGTGAGCCAAGTGGGAATGGGGTACTGATCATTACCTGAAAGTGTCATCAAGATTGGGTGAAAAAATGTGTGCTGACATTTCAGGAAACTCGTAGTTTTTTGGAAGCTTGGCAACCCCTTTCCATGAAAGTGATTTGCACCGGTCTCTGCTTAGAGCTACATCAATAGGAAACAAACCATAGAGATAGAACTTGGAACTAATTTCTTGTGTCAAGTTTCACAGAGCTAGCACAAACCGTGTTTGATTTAGAGTTCCAACTACGTGTGTCCATATAGGAGAAAACAGAGTGAAACCTAAAAAACTAAACTGTCACTGCCAATGAACGGTTTAACCTAGAAGAACAAAATTTGGTGAGCCAAGTGGGAATGGGGTACTGATCATTACCTGAAAGTGTCATCAAGATTGGGTGAAAAAATGTGTGCTGACATTTCAGGAAACTCATACTTTTTGGAAGCTTGGCAACCCCTTTCCATGAAAGTGATTTGCACCGGTCTCTGCTTAGGGCTACATCAATAGGAAACAAACCACAGAAATAGATCTTGGAACTACTTTATTGTGTCAAGTTTCAAAGAGCTAACACAAACCGTGTTTGAATTAGAGTTCCAACTACATGTATCAATATAGGAGAAAACAGAGTGAAACCTAAAAATTAAAACTGTTACTTCCAAAGAACGGTTTAACCTAGAAGAACGAAATTTGTCAGCCATGTGGGATTGGGGTACTGATCATTTCGAGAAAGTGTCATCAAGATTGGGTGAAAAAATGTGTGTTGAGATTTCAGGAAACTCGTAGTTTTTAGGAAGCTTGGCAACCCCTTTCCATGTAAGTGATTTGCGCTGGTCTCTGCATAGGGCTACATCAATAGGAAACAAACCATAGAGAGAGAACTTGGAACTACTTTATTGTGTCAAGTTTCAAAGAGCTAGCACAAACCGTGTTTGATTTAGAGTTCCAACTACATGTATCCATATAGGAGAAAACAGAGTGAAACCTAAAAATTAAAACTGTTCCTGCCAAAGAACGGCTTAACCTAGAAGAATGAAATTTGGTGAGCCAAGTGGGATTGGGGTACTGATCATTACCTGAAAGTGTCATCAAGATTGGGTGAAAAAATGTGTGCTGAGATTTCAGGAAACTCGTAGTTTTTTGGAAGCTTGGCAACCCCTTTCAATGAAAGTGATTTGCGCCAGTCTCTGCTTAGGGCTATAGCAATAGGAAAGAAACCATAGAGAGAGAACTTGGAACTACTTTATTGTGTCAAGTTTCAAAGAGCTAGCACAAACCGTGTTTGATTTACAGTTCCAACTACATGTGTCCATATAGGAGAAAACAGAGTGAAACCTGAAAATTAAAACTGTTACTGCCAACGAATGTTTTAACCTAGAAGAACGAAATTTGGTGAGCCATGTGGAATTGGGGTACTGATCATTTCCAGAAAGTGTCATCAAGATTGGGTGAAAAAATGTGTGTTGAGATTTCAGGAAACTCGTAGTTTTTAGGAAGCTTGGCAACCCCTTTCCATGAAAGTGATGTGCGCCGCTCTCTGCTTAGGGCTACATCAATAGGAAACAAACCATAGAGATAGAACTTGGAACTAATTTCTTGTGTCAAGTTTCACAGAGCTAGCACAAACCGTGTTTGATTTAGAGTTCCAACTACGTGTGTCCATATAGGAGAAAACAGAGTGAAACCTAAAAATCAAAACTGTCACTTCCAATGAACGTTTTAACCTAGAAGAACAAAATTTGGTGAGCCAAGTGGGAATGGGGTACTGATCATTACCTGAAAGTGTCATCAAGATTGGGTGAAAAAATGTGTGCTGAGATTTCCGGAAACTCATAGTTTTTTGGAAGCTTGGCAACCCTTTTCCATGAAAGTGATTTGCACCGGTCTCTGCTTAGAGCTACATCAATAGGAAACAAACCATAGAGATAGAACTTGGAACTAATTTCTTGTGTCAAGTTTCACAGAGCTAGCACAAACCGTGTTTGATTTAGAGTTCCAACTACGTGTGTCCATATAGGAGAAAACAGAGTGAAACCTAAAAATTAAAACTGTTACTGCCAATGAACGGTTTAACCTAGAAGACCAAAATTTGGTGAGCCAAGTGGGAATGGGGTACTGATCATTACCTGAAAGTGTCATCAAGATTGGGTGAAAAAATGTGTGCTGAGATTTCAGGAATCTCATACTTTTTGTAAGCTTGGCAACCCCTTTCCATGAAAGTGATTTGCACTGGTCTCTGCTTAGGGCTACATCAATAGGAAACAAACCACAGAAATAGATCTTGGAACTACTTTATTGTGTCAAGTTTCAAAGAGCTAACACAAACCGTGTTTGAATTAGAGTTCCAACTACATATATCCATATAGGAGAAAACAGAGTGAAACCTAAAAATTAAAACTGTTACTGCCAAAGAACGGTTTAACCTAGAAGAACGAAATTTGGTCAGCCATGTGGGATTGGGGTACTGATCATTTCGAGAAAGTGTCATCAATTGGGTGAAAAAATGTGTGTTGAGATTTCAGGAAACTCGTAGTTTTTAGGAAGCTTGGCAACCCCTTTCCATGTAAGTGATTTGCGCTGGTCTCTGCTTAGGGCTACATCAATAGGAAACAAACCGTAGAGAGAGAACTTGGAACTACTTTATTGTGTCAAGTTTCAAAGAGCTAGCACAAACCGTGTTTGATTTAGAGTTCCAACTACATGTGTCCATATAGGAGAAAACAGAGTGAAACCTAAAAATTAAAACTGTTCCTGCCAACGAACGGATTAACCTAGAAGAACGAAATTTGGTGAGCCAAGTGGGATTGGGGTACTGATCATTACCTGAAAGTGTCATCAAGATTGGGTGAAAAAATGTGTGCTGAGATTTCAGGAAACTCGTAGTTTTTTGGAAGCTTGGCAACCCCTTTCCATGAAAGTGATTTGCGCCAGTCTCTGCTTAGGGCTACATCAATAGGAAAGAAAAAATAGAGAGAGAACTTGGAACTACTTTATTGTGTCAAGTTTCAAAGAGCTAGCACAAACCGTGTTTGATTTAGAGTTCCAACTACATGTGTCCAAATAGGAGAAAACAGAGTGAAACCTAAAAATTAAAACTGTTACTGCCAACGAACGGTTTAACCTAGAAGAACAAAATTTGGTGAGCCAAGAGGGAATGGGGTTGTGATCATTACCTGAAAGTGTCATCAAGATTGGGTTGAAAAAATGTGTGCTGAGATTTCAGGAAACTCGTAGTTTTTTGGAAACTTGGCAACCCCTTTCCATGAAAGTGATTTGCGCCAGTCTCTGCTTAGGGCTACATCAATAGGAAAGAAACCATAGAGAGAGAACTTGGAACTACTTTATTGTGTCAAGTTTCAAAGAGCTAGCACAAACGGTGTTTGATTTAGAGTTCCAACTACACGTGTCCATATAGGAGAAAACAGAGTGAAACCTAAAAATTTAAACTCTTACTGCCAACGAACGGTTTAAACTAGAAGAACGAAATTTGGTGAGCCAAGTGGGATTGGGGTACTGATCATTCCGAGAAAGTGTCATCAAGATTGGGTGAAAAAATGTGTGCTGAGATTTCAGGAAACTCGTAGTTTTTTGGAAAATTGACAACCCGTTTCCATGAAAGTGATTTGAGCCAGTCTCTGCTTAGGGCTACATCAATAGGAAACAAAGCATAGCGAGAGAACTTGGAACTACTTTATTGTGTCAAGTTTCAAAGAGCTAGCACAAACCGTGTTTGATTTAGTTTTCCAACTACATGTGTCCATATAGGAGAAAACAGAGTGAAACCTAAAAATTAAAACTGTTACTGCCAACGAACGGTTTAACTTAGAAGAACAAAATTTGGTGAGCCAAGTGGGAATTGGGTACTGATCATTACCTGAAAGTGTCATCAAGATTCGGTGAAAAAATATGTGCTGAATTTTCAGGAAACTCGTAGTTTTTTGGAAGCTTGGCAGCCCCTTTCCATGAAAGTGATTTGCGCCAGTCTCTGCTTAGGGCTACATCAATAAGAAACAAACCATAGAGATAGAACTTGGAACTACTTTATTCTCAAGTTTCAAACAGCTAGCACAAACCGTGTTTGATTTAGAGTTCCAACTACATGTATCCATACAGGAGAAAACAGAGTGAAACCTAAAAATTAAAACTGTTACTGCCAACGAACGGATTAACCTAGAAGAATGAAATTTGGTGAGCCAAGTGGGATTGGGGTACTGATCATTACCTGAAAGTGTCATCAAGATTGGGTGAAAAAATATGGGCTGAGATTTCAGGAAACTCGTAGTTTTTTGGAAGCTTGGCAACCCGTTTCCATGAAAGTGATTTGCGCCAGTCTCTGCTTAGAGCTACAGCTATAGGAAACAAACCATAGAGAGAGAACTTGGAACTACTTTATTGTGTCAAGTTTCAAAGAGCTAGCACAAACCGTGTTTGATTTAGAGTTCCAACTACATGTGTCCATATAGGAGAAAACAGAGTGAAATCTAAAAATTAAAACTGTTACTGCCAACGAACGGTTTAACCTAGAAGAACAAAATTTGGTGAGCCAAGTGGGAATGGGGTACTGATCATTTCCTGAAAGGGTCATCAAGATTGGTAGAAAAAATGTGTGCTGAGATTTCAGGAAACTCGTAGTTTTTTGGAAGCTTGAAAACCCCTTTCCATGAAAGTGATTTGCGCCAGTCTCTGATTAGGGCTACATCAATAGGAAACAAACCATAGAGATAGAACTTAGAACTACTTTATTGTGTCAAGTTTCAAAGAGCTAGCACAAACCGTGTTTGATTTAGAGTTCCAACTACATGTATCCATATAGGAGAAAACGGAGTGAAACCTAAAAATGAAAACTGTTACTGCCAACGAACGGTTTAACCTGGAAGAACGAAATTAGGTGAGCCAAGTGGGATTGGGGTACTGATCATTCAGAGAAAGTGTCATCAAGATTGGGTGAAAAAATGTGTGCTGAGATTTCAGGAAACTCGTAGTTTTTTGGAAAATTGACAACCCCTTTCCATGAAAGTGATTTGAGCCAGTCTCTGCTTAGGGCTACATCAATAGGAAACAAAGCATAGAGAGAGAACTTGGAACTACTTTATTGTGTCAAGTTTCAAAGAGCTAGCACAAACCGTGTTTGATTTAGAGTTCCAACTACATGTGTCCATATAGGAGAAAACAGAGTGAAACCTAAAAATTAAAACTGTTACTGCCAACGAACGGTTTAACTTTGAAGAACAAAATTTGGGGAGCCAAGTGGGAAAGGGGTACTGATCATTACCTGAAAGTGTCATCAAGATTGGGTGAAAAAATGTGTGCTGAGATTTCAGGAAACTCGTAGTTTTTTGGAAGCTTGGCAACCCCTTTCAATGAAAGTGATTTGCGCCAGTCTCTGCTTAGGGATACATCAATGGGAAACAAACCATAGAGAGAGAACTTGGAACTACTTTATTGTGTCAAGTTTCAAAGAGCTATCACAAACCGGGTTTTTGATTTAGAGTTCCAACTACATGTATCCAGATAGCAGAAAACAGAGTGAAACCTAAAAATTAAAACTGTTACTGCCAACGAACGGTTTAACCTAGAAGAACGAAATTTGGTGAGCCAGGTGGGATTGGGGTACTGATCATTACCTGAAAGTGTCATCAAGTTTGGGTGAAAAAATGTGTGCTGAGATTTCAGGAAACTCGTAGTTTTTTGGAAGCTTGGCAACCCCTTTCCATGAAAGTGATTTGCAACGGTCTCTGCTTAGGGCTACATCAATAGGAAACAATCCATAGAGAGAGAACTTGGAACTACTTTATTGTGTCAAGTTTCAAAGAGCTAGCACAAACCGTGTTTGATTTAGAGTTCCAACTATATGTGTCCATATAGGAGAAAACAGAGTGAAATCTAAAAATTAAAACTGTTACTGCCAACGAACGGTTTAACCTAGTAGAACAAAATTTAGTGAGCCAAGTGGGAATGGGGTACTGATCATTCCGAGAAAGTCACATCAAGATTGGGTGAAAAAATGTGTGCTGAGATTTCAGGAAACTCGTAGTTTTTTGGAAGCTTGGCAACCCCTTTCCATGAAAGTGATTTTCGCCGGTCTCTGCTTAGGGCTACATCAGTAGGAAAAAACCATAGAGATAGATCTTGGAACTACTTTATTGTGTCAAGTTTCAATGAGCTAGCACAAACCATGTTTGATTGAGAGTTCCAACTACATTTATCCATATAGGAGAAAACACAGTGAAATGTAAAAATTAAAACTGTTACTGCCTACAAACGGTTTAACCTAGATGAACGAAATTTGGTGAGCCAAGTGGGATTGGGGTACTGATCATTCCGAGAAAGTGTCATCAAGATTGGTTGAAAAAATGTGTGCTGAGATTTTAGAAAACTCGTAGTTTTTTGGAAGCTTGGCAACCCCTTTCCATGAAAGAGATCTGCGCCAGTTTCTGCTTAGGGCTACATCAATAGGAAACAAACCATAGAGAGAGATCTTGGAACTACTTTATTGTGTCAAGTTTCAAAGAGCTAGCACAAACCGTGTTTGATTTAGAGTTCCAACTACATGTGTCCATATAGGAGAAAACAGAGTGAAACTTAAAAATTTAAACTGTTACTGCCATCGAACGGTTTAACATAGAAGAACGAAATTTGGTGAGTCAAGTGGGATTGGGGTACTGATCATTACCTGAAAGTGTCATCAAGATTGGGTGAAAAAATGTGTGCTGAAATTTTAGGAAACTCGTAGTTTTTTGGAAGCTTGGCAACCGCTTCCCATGAAAGTGATTTGCGCCAGTCTCTGCTTAGGGCTACATCAATAGGAAACAAACCATAGAGAGAGAACTTGGAACTATTTATTGTGTCAAGTTTCAGAGAGCTAGCACAAACCGTGTTTGATTTAGAGTTTCAACTACATGTATCCATATAGGAGAAAACACAGTGAAACCTAAAAATTAAAACTGTTACTGCCAATGAACGGATTTACCTAGAAGAATGAAATTTGGTGAGCCTAGTGGGATTGCAGTACTGATCATTACCTGAAATTTTCATCAAGATTAGGTGAAAAAATGGGTGCTTAGTTTTCAGGAAACTCGTAGTTTTTTGGAAGCCTGCCAACCCCTTTCCATGAAAGTGATTTGCACCGGTCTCTGCTTAGAGCTATATCAATAGGAAACAAACCATAGAGATAGAACTTGGAACTACTTTATTGTGTCAATTTTCAAAGAGCTAGCACAAACGATGTTTGATTTAGAGTTCCAACTACATGTGTCCATATAGGAGAAAACAGAGTGAAACCTAAAAATTTAAACTCTTACTGCCAACGAACGGTTTAACCTAGAAGAACGAAATTTGGTGAGCCAAGTGGGATTGGGGTACTGATCATTCCGAGAAAGTGTCATCAAGATTGGGTGAAAAAATGTGTGCTGAGATTTCAGGAAACTCGTAGTTTTTTGGAAGCTTGGCAACCCCTTTCCATGAGAGTGATTTTCGCCGGTCTCTGCTTAGGGCTACATCAGTAGGAAAAAACCATAGAGATAGATCTTGGAACTACTTTATTGTGTCAAGTTTCAAAGAGCTAGCACAAACCATGTTTGATTTAGAGTTCCAACTACATGTGTCCATATAGGAGAAAACAGAGTGAAACCTAAAAATTAAAACTGTTACTGCCAACGAACGGTTTAACTTAGAAGAACAAAATTTGGTGAGCCAAGTGGGAATGGGGTACTGATCATTACCTGAAAGTGTCATCAAGATTGGGTGAAAAAATATGTGCTGAATTTTCAGGAAACTCGTAGTTTTTTGGAAGCTTGGCAACCCCTTTCCATGAAAGTGATTTGCGCCAGTCTCTGCTTAGGGCTACATCAATAGGAAACAAACCATAGAGATAGAACTTGGAAGTACTTTATTCTCAAGTTTCAAACAGCTAGCACAAACCGTGTTTGATTTAGAGTTCCAACTACATGTATCCATACAGGAGAAAACAGAGTGAAACCTAAATATTAAAACTGTTACTGCCAACGAACGGATTAACCTAGAAGAATGAAATTTGGTGAGCCAAGTGGGATTGGGGTACTGATCATTACCTGAAAGTGTCATAAAGATTGGGTGAAAAAATATGTGCTGAGATTTCAGGAAACTCGTAGTTTTTTGGAAGCTTGGCAACCCGTTTCCATGAAAGTGATTTGCGCCAGTCTCTGCTTAGAGCTACAGCAATAGGAAACAAACCATAGAGAGAGAACTTGGAACTACTTTATTGTGTCAAGTTTCAAAGAGCTAGCACAAACCGTGTTTGATTTAGAGTTCCAACTACATGTGTCCATATAGGAGAAAACAGAGTGAAATCTAAAAATTAAAACTGTTACTGCCAACGAACGGTTTAACCTAGAAGAACAAAATTTGGTGAGCCAAGTGGGAATGGGGTACTGTTCATTTCCTGAAAGGGTCATCAAGATTGGGTGAAAAAATGTGTGCTGAGATTTCAGGAAACTCGTAGTTTTTTGGAAGCTTGAAAACCCCTTTCCATGAAAGTGATTCGCGCCAGTCTCTGCTTAGGGCTACATCAATAGGAAACAAACCATAGAGATAGAACTTAGAACTACTTTATTGTGTCAAGTTTCAAAGAGCTAGCACAAACCGTGTTTGATTTAGAGTTCCAACTACATGTATCCATATAGGAGAAAACAGAGTGAAACTTAAAAATTTAAACTGTTACTGCCTACAAATGGTTTAACCTAGATGAACGAAATTTGGTGAGCCAAGTGGGATTGGGGTACTGATCATTCCGAGAAAGTGTCATCAAGATTGGTTGAAAAAATGTGTGCTGAGATATTAGGAAACTCGTAGTTTTTTGGAAGCTTGGCCACCCCTTTCCATGAAAGAGATCTGTGCCAGTCTCTGCTTAGGGCTACATCAATATGAAACAAACCATAGAGAGAGATCTTGGAACTACTTTATTGTGTCAAGTTTCAAAGAGCTAGCACAAACGGTGTTTCATTTAGAGTTCCAACTACATGTGTCCATATAGGAGAAAACAGAGTGAAACTTAAAAATTTAAACTGTTACTGCCATCGAACGGTTTAACCTAGAAGAACGAAATTTGGTGAGCCAAGTGGGATTGGGGTACTGATCATTACCTGAAAGTGTCATCAAGATTGGGTGAAAAAATATGTGCTGAAATTTTAGGAAACTCGTAGTTTTTTCGAAGCTTGGCAACCGCTTTCCATGAAAGTGATTTGCGCCAGTCTCTGCTTAGGGCTACATCAATAGGAAACAAACCATAGAGAGAGAACTTGGAACTATTTATTGTGTCAAGTTTCAGAGAGCTAGCACAAACCGTGTTTGATATAGAGTTTCAACTACATGTATCCATATAGGAGAAAACACAGTGAAACCTAAAAATTAAAACTGTTACTGCCAATGAACGGATTTACCTAGAAGAATGAAATTTGGTGAGCCAAGTGGGATTGCAGTACTGATCATTACCTGAAATTGTCATCAAGATTAGGTGAAAAAATGGGTGCTGAGATTTCAGGAAACTCGTAGTTTTTTGGAAGCCTGCCAACCCCTTTCCATGAAAGTGATTTGCACCGGTCTCTGCTTATGGCTACATCAATAGGAAACAAACCATAGAGATAGAACTTGGAAGTACTTTATTGTGTCAAGTTTCATAGAGCTAGCACAAACCATGTTTGATTTAGTGTTCCAACTACATGTATCCATATAGGAGAAAACGGAGTGAAACCTAAAAATTAAAACTGTTACTGCCAACGAACGGTTTAACCTAGAAGAACGAAATTAGGTGAGCCAAGTGGGATTGGGGTACTGATCATTCAGAGAAAGTGTTATCAAGATTGGGTGAAAAAATGTGTGCTGAGATTTCAGGAAACTCGTAGTTTTTTGGAAAATTGACAACCCCTTTCCATGAAAGTGATTTGAGCCAGTCTCTGCTTAGGGCTACATCAATAGGAAACAAAGCATAGGGAGAGAACTTGGAACTACTTTATTGTGTCAAGTTTCAAAGAGCTAGCACAAACCGTGTTTGATTTAGAGTTCCAACTACATGTGTCCATATAGGAGAAAACAGAGTGAAACCTAAAAATTAAAACTGTTACTGCCAACGAACGGTTTAACTTTGATGAACAAAATTTGGGGAGCCAAGTGGGAAAGGGGTAGTGATCATTACCTGAAAGTGTCATCAAGATTGGGTGAAAAAATGTGTGCTGAGATTTCAGGAAACTCGTAGTTTTTTGGAAGCTTGGCAACCCCTTTCAATGATAGTGATTTGCGCCAGTCTCTGCTTAGTGATACATCAATGGGAAACAAACCATAGAGAGAGAACTTGGAACTACTTTATTGTGTCAAGTTTCAAAGAGCTATCACAAACCGGGTTTTTGATTTAGAGTTCCAACTACATGTATCCAGATAGCAGAAAACAGAGTGAAACCTAAAAATTAAAACTGTTACTGCCAACGAACGGTTTAACCTAGAAGAACGAAATTTGGTGAGCCAGGTGGGATTGGGGTACTGATCATTACCTGAAAGTGTCATCAAGATTGGGTGAAAAAATGTGTGCTGAGATTTCAAGAAACTCGTAGTTTTTTGGAAGCTTGGCAACCCCTTTCCATGAAAGTGATTTTCGCCGGTCTCTGCTTAGGACTACATCAGTAGGAAAAAACCATAGAGATAGATCTTGGAAATACTTTATTGTGTCAAGTTTCAAAGAGCTAGCACAAACCATGTTTGATTGAGAGTTCCAACTACATTTATCCATATAGGAGAAAACACAGTGAAATGTAAAAATTAAAACTGTTACTGCCTACAAATGGTTTAACCTAGATGAACGAAATTTGGTGAGCCAAGTGGGATTGGGGTACTGATCATTCCGAGAAAGTGTCATCAAGATTGGTTGAAAAAATGTGTGCTGAGATTTTAGAAAACTCGTTGTTTTTTGGAAGCTTGGCCACCCCTTTCCATGAAAGAGATCTGCGCCAGTCTCTGCTTAGGGCTACATCAATAGGAAACAAACCATAGAGAGAGATCTTGGAACTACTTTATTGTGTCAAGTTTCAAAGAGCTAGCACAAACCGTATTTGATTTAGAGTTCCAAGTACATGTGTCCATATAGGAGAGAACAGAGTGAAACTTAAAAATTTAAACTGTTACTGCCATCGAACGGTTTAATCTAGAAGAACGAAATTTGGTGAGCCAAGTGGGATTGGGGTACTGATCATTACCTGAAAGTGTCATCAAGATTGGGTGAAAAAATGTGTGCTGAAATTTTAGGAAACTCGTAGTTTTTTGGAAGCTTGGCAACCGCTTTCCATGAAAGAGATTTGCGCCAGTCTCTGCTTAGGGCTACATCAATAGGAAACAAACCATAGAGAGAGAACTTGGAACTATTTATTGTGTCAAGTTTCAGAGAGCTAGCACAAACCGTGTTTGATTTAGAGTTTCAACTACATGTATCCATATAGGAGAAAACACAGTGAAACCTAAAAATTAAAACTGTTACTGCCAATGAACGGATTTACCTAGAAGAATGAAATTTGGTGAGCCAAGTGGGATTGCAGTACTGATCATTACCTGAAATTGTCATCAAGTTTAGGTGAAAAAATGGGTGCTGAGATTTCAGGAAACTCGTACTTTTTTGGAAGCCTGCCAACCCCTTTCCATGAAAGTGATTTGCACCGGTCTCTGCTTATGGCTACATCAATAGGAAACAAACCATAGAGATAGAACTTGGAAGTACTTTATTGTTTCACGTTTCAAAGAGCTAGCACAAACCGTGTTTGATTTAGAGTTCCAACTACATGTATCCATATAGGAGAAAACAGAGTGAAACCTAAAAATTAAAACTGTTACTGCCAACGAACCGTTTAACCTAGAAGAATGAAATTTGGTGAGCCAAGTGGGATTGTGGTACTTATCATTACCTGAAAGTGTCATCAAGATTGGGTGAAAAAATGTGTGCTGAGATTTCAGGAAACTCGTAGTTTTTTGGAAGCTTGGCAACCCCTTTCCATGAAAGTGATTTGGACCACTCTCTGCTTAGGGCTACATCAATAGAAAGCAAACAATAGAGAGAGAACTTGGAACTACTTTATTGTGTCAAGTTTCAAAGAGCTAGCACAAACCGTGTTTGATTTAGAGTTCCAACTACATGTATCCATATAGGAGAAAACAGAGTGAATCCTAAAAATTAAAACTGTTACTGCCAACGAACGGTTTAACCTAGAAGAACGAAATTTCGTGAGCCAAGTTGGTTTGGGGTACTGATCATTACCTGAAAGTGTCATCAAGATTGGGTGAAAAAATGTGTGCTGAGATTTCAGGAAACTCGTAGTTTTTTGGAAGCTTGGCAACCCCTTTCCATGAAAGTGATTCGCGCCAGTCTCTGCTTAGGGCAACATCAATAGGAAACAAACCATAGAGATAGAAGTTGGAACTACTTTATTGTGTCAAGTTTCAAAGAGCTACAACAAACAGTGTTTGATTTAGAGTTCCAACTACATGTGTCCATATAGGAGAAAACAGAGTGAAACCTAAAAATTAAAACTGTTCCTGCCATCGAATGGTTTAAACAAGAAGAACGAAATTTGGTTAGCCAAGTCGGATTGGGGTACTGATCATTGCGAGAAAGTGTCATCAGGATTGGGTGAAAAAATGTGTGCTGAGATTTCAGGAAACTCGTAGTTTTTTAGAAGCTTGGGAACCCCTTTCCATGAAAGTGATTTGCGCCAGTATCTGCTTAGGGCTACAGCAATAGGAAAGAAACCATAGTGAGAGAACTCGGAACTACTTTATTGTGTCAAGTTTCAAAGAGCTAGCACAAACAGTGTTTGATTTAGAGTTCCAACTACATATGTCCATATAGGAGAAAACAGAGTGAAACCTAAAAATTAAAACTGTTACTGCCAATGAACGGTTTAACCTAGAAGAACGAAATTTGGTGAGCCAAGTGGGATTGCGGTGCTGATCATTACCTGAAAGTGTCATCAAGATTCGGTGAAAAAATGTGTGCTGAGATTTCAGGAAACTCGTAGTTTTTTGGAAGCTTGGCAACCCCTTTCCATTAAAGTGATTTGCCCTGGTCTCTGCTTAGGGCTACATCAATAGGAAAGAAACCATAGAGATAGATCTTGGAACTACTTTTTTGTGTCAAGTTTCAAAGAGCTAGCACAAACCGTGTTTGATTTAGAGTTCCAACTACATATATCCATATAGGAGAAAACAGAGTGAAACCTAAATTTTAAAACTGTTACTGCGAACGAACGGTTTAACCTAGAAGAACGAAATTTGGTGAGCCAAGTGGGATTGGGGTACTGATCATTACCTGAAAGTGTCATCAAGATTGGGTGAAAAAATGTGTGCTGAGATTTCAGGAAACTCGTAGTTTTTTGGAAGCTTGTCAACCCCTTTCCATGAAAGAGATTTGCGCGAGTCTCTGCTTAGGGCTACATCAATAGGAAAAACCAAAGAGTTAGAACTTGGAACTACTTTATTGTGTCAAGTTTCAAAGAGCTGGAACAAACCGTGTTTGATTTAGAGTTCCACCTACATGTGTCCATATAGGAGAAAACAGAGTGAAACCTAAAAATTAAAACTGTTACTGCCAACGAACGGTTTAACGTAGAAGAACTATATTTGGTGAGCCAAGTGGGATTGGGGTACTGATCATTACCTGAAAGTGTCATCAAGATTGGGTGAAAAAATGTGTGCTGAGATTTCATTAAACTCGTAGTTTTTTGGAAGCTTGGCAACCCCTTTCCATGAAAGTGATTTGCGCCGGTCTCTGCTAATGGCTGCATCAATAGGAAACAAACCATAGAGATAGAACTTGGAACTACTTTATTGTGTCAAGTTTCAAAGAGCTAGCACAAACCGTGTTTGATTTAGAGTTCCAACTACATGTATCCACAGAGGAGAAAACAGAGTGAAACCTAAAAATTAAAACTGTTACTGCCAATGAACGGTAAAACCTAGGAGAACGAAATTTGGTGAGCGAAGTGGGATTGGGGTACTGATCATGACCTGAAAGTGTCATCAAAATTGGGTGAAAAAATGTGTGCTGAGATTTCAGGAAACTCGTAATTTTTTGGAAGCTTAGCAACCCCTTTCCATGAAAGTGATTTGCGCCAGTCTCTGCTAAGGGCTACACCAATAGGAAACAAACCATAGAGATAGAACTTGGAACTACTTTATTGTGTCAAGTTTCAAAGAGCTAGCAGAAACCGTGTTTGATTTAGAGTTCCAACTACATGTATCCATATAGGAGAAAACAGAGTGAAACCTAAAAATTAAAACTGTTACTGCCAACGAACGGTTTAACCTAGAAGAACGAAATTTGGTGAGCCAAGTGGGATTGGGGTACTGATCATTCCGTGAAAGTGTCATCAAGATTGGGTGAAAAAATGTGTGCTGAGATTTCAGGAAACTCATAGTTTTTTGGAAGCTTGTCAACCCCTTTCCATGAAAGTGATTTGCACTGGTCTCTGCTTAGGGCTACATCAATAGGAAACAAACCATAGAGATAGATCTTGGAACTACTTTATTGTGTCAAGTTTCAAAGAGCTAGCACAAACCGTGTTTGATTTAGAGTTCCAACTACATGTATCCATATAGGAGAAAACAGAGTGAAACCTAAAAATTAAAACTGTTACTGCCAACGAACGGTTTAACCTAGAAGAACGAAATTTGGTGAGCCAATTGGGATTGGGGTACTGATCATTACCTGAAAGTGTCATCAAGATTGGGTGAAAAAATGTGTGCTGAGATTTCAGGAAACTCGTAGTTTTTTGGAAGCTTGACAACCCCTTTCCATGAAAGTGATTTGCGCCAGTCTCTGCTTAGGGCTACATCAATAGGAAACAAACCATAGAGAGAGAACTTGGAACTATTTTATTGTGTCAAGTTTCAAAGTGCTAGCACAAACAGTGATTGATTTAGAGTTTCAAATACATGTGTCCATATAGGAGAAAACAGAGTGAAACCTAAAAATTCAAACTGTTACTGCCATCGAATGGTTTAACCTAGAAGAACGAAATTTGGTTAGCCAAGTGGGATTGGGGTACTGATCATTACCTGAAAGTGACATGAAGATTGGCTGAAAAAATGTGTGCTGAGATTTCAGGAAACTCGTAGTTTTATGGAAGCTTGGCAACCCCTTTCCATTAAAGAGATTTGCGCGTGTCTCTGCTTAGGGCTACATCAATAGGAAATAAACCATAGAGATAGAACTTGGAACTACTTTATTGTGTCAAGTTTCAAAGAGCTAGCACAAACCGTGTTTGATTTAGAGTTCCAACTACATGTATCCATATAGGAGAAAACAGAGTGAAACCTAAAAATTAAAACTGTTACTGCAAACGAACGGTTTAACCTAGAATAAAGAAATGTGGTGAGTCAAGTGGGATTGGGGTACTAATCATTCCGAGAATGTGTCATCAAGATTGGGTGAAAAAATGTGTGCTGAGATTTCAGGAAACTCGTAGTTTTTTGGAAGCTTGTCAAACCCTTTCCATGAAAGTGATTTGCGCTGGTCTCTGCTTAGGGCTACATCAATAGGAAACAAACCATAGAGATAGATCTTGGAACTACTTTATTGTTTCAAGTTTCAAAGAGCTAGCACAAACCGTGTTTGATTTAGAATTCCAACAACATGTATCCATATAGGAGAAAACAGAGTGAAACCTAAAAATTAAAACTGTTACTGCGAATGAACGGTTTAACCTGGAAGAACGAAATTTGGTGAGCCAAGTGGGATTGGGGTACTGATCATTTCCTGAAAGTGTCATCAAGATTGGGTGGTCTCTGCTTAGGGCTACGTCAATAGGAAAAAACAAAGAGTTAGAACTTGGAACTACTTTATTGTGTCAAGTTTCAAAGAGCTAGCACAAACCGTGTTTGATTTAGAGTTCCAACTACATGTGTCCATATAGGAGAAAACAGAGTGAAACCTAAAAATTAAAACTGTTACTGCCATCGAATGGTTTAACCTAGAAGAATGAAATTTGGTTTGCCAAGTGGGATTGGGGTACTGATCATTACCTGAAAGTGACATGAAGATTGGCTGAAAAAATGTGTGCTGAGATTTCAGGAAACTCGTAGTTTTTTGGAAGCTTGGCAACCCCTTTCCATGAAAGAGATTTGCACGAGTCTCTGCTTAGGGCTACATCAATAGGAAAAAACAAAGAGTTAGAACTTGGAACTACTTTATTGTGTCAAGTTTCAAAGAGCTAGCACAAACCGTGTTTGATTCAGAGTTCCACCTACATGTATTCATATAGGAGAAACAGAGTGAAACCTAAAAATTAAAACTGTTACTGCCAACGAACGGTTTAACGTAGAAGAACGATATTTGGTGAGCCAAGTGGGATTGGGGTACTGATCATTACCTGAAAGTGTCATCAAGATTGGGTGAAAAAATGTGTGCTGAGAATTCAGGAAACTCGTAGTTTTTTGGAAGCTTAGCAACCCCTTTCCATGAAAGTGATTTGCGCCAGTCTCTGCTAATGGCTACATCAATAGGAAACAAACCATAGAGAGAGAACTTGGAACTATTTTATTGTGTCAAGTTTCAAAGTGCTAGCACAAACAGTGATTGATTTAGAGTTTCAAATACATGTGTCCATATAGGAGAAAACAGAGTGAAACCTAAAAATTCAAACTGTTACTGCCATCGAATGGTTTAACCTAGAAGAATGAAATTTGGTTAGCCAAGTGGGATTGGGGTACTGATCATTACCTGAAAGTGACATGAAGATTGGCTGAAAAAATGTGTGCTGAGATTTCAGGAAACTCGTAGTTTTATGGAAGCTTGGCAACCCCTTTCCATTAAAGAGATTTGCGCGTGTCTCTGCTTAGGGCTACATCAATAGGAAATAAACCATAGAGATAGAACTTGGAACTATTTTATTGTGTCAAGTTTCAAAGAGCTAGCACAAACCGTGTTTGATTTAGAGTTCCAACTACATGTATCCATATAGGAGAAAACAGAGTGAAACCTAAAAATTAAAACTGTTACTGCCAAGGAACGGTTTAACCTAGAATAAAGAAATGTGGTGAGCCAAGTGGGATTGGGGTACTAATCATTCCGAGAAAGTGTCATCAATATTGGGTGAAAAAATGTGTGCTGAGATTTCAGGAAACTCGTAGTTTTTTGGAAGCTTGTCAACCCCTTTCCATGAAAGTGATTTGCGCTGGTCTCTGCTTAGGGCTACATCAATAGGAAACAAACCATAGAGATAGATCTTGGAACTACTTTATTGTTTCAAGTTTCAAAGAGCTAGCACAAACCGTGTTTGATTTAGAGTTCCAACTACATGTATCCATATAGGAGAAAACAGAGTGAAACCTAAAAATTAAAACTGTTACTGCGAATGAACGGTTTAACCTAGAAGAACGAAATTTGGTGAGCCAAGTGGGATTGGGGTACTGATAATTTCCTGAAAGTGTCATCAAGATTGGGTGAAAAAACGTGTGCTGAGATTTCAGGAAACTCGTAGTTTTTTGGAAGCGTGGCAACCCCTTTCCATGAAAGTGATTTGCGCCAGTCTCTGCTTAGGGCTACATCAATAGGAAAAAACAAAGAGTTAGAACTTGGAACTACTTTATTGTGTCAAGTTTCAAAGAGCTAGCACAAACCGTGTTTGATTTAGAGTTCCAACTACATGTGTCCATATAGGAGAAAACAGAGTGAAACCTAAAAATTAAAACTGTTACTGCCATCGAATGGTTTAACCTAGAAGAATGAAATTTGGTTAGCCAAGTGGGATTGGGGTACTGATCATTACCTGAAAGTGACATGAAGATTGGCTGAAAAAATGTGTGCAGAGATTTCAGGAAACTCGTAGTTTTTTGGAAGCTTGGCAACCCCTTTCCATGAAAGAGATTTGCGCGAGTCTCTGCTTAGGGCTACATCAATAGGAAAAAACAAATAGTTAGAACTTGGAACTACTTTATTGTGTCAAGTTTCAAAGAGCTAGCACATACCGTGTTTGATTTAGAGTTCCACCTACATGTATTCATATAGGAGAAACAGAGTGAAACCTAAAAATTAAAACTGTTACTGCCAACGAACGGTTTAACGTAGAAGAACGATATTTGGTGAGCCAAGTGGGATTGGGGTACTGATCATTACCTGAAAGTGTCATCAAGATTGGGTGAAAAAATGTGTGCTGAGAATTCAGGAAACTCGTAGTTTTTTGGAAGCTTAGCAACCCCTTTCCATGAAAGTGATTTGCGCCAGTCTCTGCTAATGGCTACATCAATAGGAAACAAACCATAGAGATAGAACTTGGAACTACTTTATTGGGTCAAGTTTCAAAGAGCTAGAGAAACCGTGTTTGATTTAGAGTTCCAACTACAAGTATCCACATAGGAGAAAAGAGAGTGAAACCTAAAAATTAAAACTGTTACTGCCAACGAACGGTTTAACCGAGAAGAACGAAATTTGGTGAGCCAAGTGGGATTGCGGTACTGATCATTACCTGAAAGATTCATCAAGATTGGGTGAAAAAATGTGTGCTGAGAATTCAGGAAACTCGTAGTTTTTTGGAAGCTTAGCAACCCCTTTTCATGAAAGTGATTTGCGCCAGTCTCTGCTAAGGGCTACATCAATAGGAAACAAACCATAGAGATAGATCTTGGAACTACTTTATTGTGTCAAGTTTTAAAGAGCTAGCACAAACCGTGTTTGATTTAGAGTTCCAAATACATGTATCCATATAGGAGAAAACAGAGTGAAACCTAAAAATTAAAACTGTTACTGCCAACGAACGGTTTAACCTAGAAGAACGAAATTTGGTGAGCCAAGTGGGATTGCGGTACTGATCATTACCTGAAAGATTCATCAAGATTGGGTGAAAAAATGTGTGCTGAGAATTCAGGAAACTCGTAGTTTTTGGAAGCTTGGCAATCCCTTTACATGAATGTGATTTGCGCCAGTCTCTGCTTAGTGCTACATCAATAGGAAACAAACCATAGAGATAGAACTTGGAACTACTTTCTTGTGTCAAGTTTCAAAGAGCTTGCACAAACCGTCTTTGATTTAGACTTCCAACAATATGTATCCATATAGGAGAAAACAGAGTGAATCCTAAAAATTTAAACTGTTACTGCCAACGAACGGTTTAACCTAGAAGAACGAAATTTGGTGAGCAAAGTGGGATTTGTGTACTGATCATTACCTGAAAGTGTCATCAAGATTGGGTGAAACAATGTGTGCTGACATTTCAGGAAACTCGTAGTTTTTTGGAAGCTTGGCAACCCCTTTCCATTAAAGTGATTTGCGCCAGTCTCTGCTTAGGGCTACATCAATAGGAAACAATACATAGAGATAGAACGTGGTACTATTTTATTGAGACAAGTTTCAAAGAGCTAGCAAAAACCGTGTTTGATTTAGAGTTTCATCTACATGTATCCATAAAGGAGAAAACAGAGTGAAACCTAAAAATTAAAACTGTTACTGCCAACGAACAGTTTAACCTAGAAGAACGAAATTTGGTGAGCCAAGTGGGATTGAGGTACTGATCATTACCTGAAAGTGTCTTCAAGTTTGGGTTAAAAAATGTGTGCTGAGATTTCAGGAAACTCGCAGTTTTTTGGAAGCTTGGCAACCCCTTTCCTTGTAAGTGATTTGCGCCATTCTCTGCTTAGGGCTACATGAATAGGAAAGAAACCATAGAGGTAGAACTTGGAACTGCTTTATGGTGTCAAGTTTCAAAGAGCTAGCACAAACCGTCTTTGATTTAGAGTTCCAACTACATGTATCCATACAGGAGAAAACAGAGTGAAACCTAAAAATTAAAACTGTTACTGGCAACGAACGGTTGAACCTAGAAGAACGAAATTTGGTGAGCCATGTGGGATTGGGGTACTGATCATGACCTGAAAGTGTCATCAAGATTGGGTTAAAAAATGTGTGCTGAGATTTCAGGAAACTCGTAGTTATTTGGAAGCTTGGCAACCACTTTCCATGAAAGTGATTTGCGCCAGTCTCTGCTTAGGGCTACATCAATAGGAAACAATCCATAGAGATAGAACTTGGAACTACTTTATTGTGTCAAGTTTCAAAAAGCTAGCACAAACCGTGTTTGATTTAGAGTTCCAACTACATGTATCCATATATGAGAAAACTGAGTGAAACATAAAAATTAAAACTCTTACTGCCAACGAACAGTTTAACCTAAAAGAACGAAATTTGGTGAGCCAAGTGTGATTGGGGTACTGATCATTACCTGAAATTGTCATCAAGATTGGGTGAAAAAATGTGTGCTGATATTTCAGGAAAGTCGTAGTTTTTTGGAAGCTTGGCAACCCCTTTCCATGAAAGTGATTTGCGCCAGTCTCTGCTTAGGGCTACATCAATAGGAAACAAAGCATAGAGAAAGAACTTGGAACTACTTTATGGTGTCAAGTTTCAAAGAGCTAGCACAAACCGTCTTTGATATAGAGTTCCAACTACATGTATCGTATAGGAGAAAACAGAGTGAAACCTAAAAATTTAAACTGTTACTGGCAACGAACGGTTGAACCTAGAAGAACGAAATTAGGTGAGCCAAGTGGGATTTGGGTACTGATCACGACCTGAAAGTGTCATCAAGATTGGGTGAAAAAATGTGTGCTGAAATTTCAAGAAACTCGTAGTTTTTTGGAAACGTGGCAACTTCTTTCCATGAAAGTGATTTGCGCCAGTCTCTACTTAGGGGTACATCAATAGGAAGCAAACCATAGAGTTAGAACATGGAACTACTTTATGGTGTCAAGTCTCAAAGAGCTAGCACAAACCGTGTTTGATTTAGAGTTCCAAATACAAGTATCCATATAGGAGAAAACAGAGTGAAACCTAAAATAAAACTGTTACTGCCAACGAACCGATTAACCTAGAAGAATTAAATTTGGTGAGCCAAGTGGGATTGGGGTACTGACCATTTCTTGAAAGTGTCATCAAGATTGGGTGAAAAAATGTGTGTTTAGATTTCAGGAAACTCGTAGTTTTTTGGTAGCTTGGCAACCCCTTTCCATGAAAATGATTTGCGCCAGTCTCTGTTAGGTATACATCAATAGGAAACAAACCATAGAGATAAAACTCTAACTAATTTATTGTGTCAAGTTTCAAAGAGTGAGCTCAAACCGTCTTTGATTTAGAGTTCCAACTACATGTATCCATATGGGAGAAAACAGAGTGAAACCTAAAAATTAAAACTGTTACTGCCAACGAACGGTTTAATCTAGAAGAACGAAATTTGGTGAGCCAAGTGGGATTGGGGTACTGATCATTACCTGAAAGTGTCATCAAGTTTGGGTGAAAATATGTGTGATGAGATTTCAGGAAACTCGTAGTTTTTTGGAAGCTTGGCAACCCCTTTCCATATAAGTGATTTGCGAAAGTCTCTGCTTAGGGCAACATCAATAGGAAATAATCCATAGTGATAGAACTTGGAACTCTTTTATTGTGTCAAGTTTCAAAGAGCTAGCACAAACCGTGTTTGCTTTAGTGTTCCAACTACATGTATCCATACAGGAGAAAACAGAGTGAAACCTAAAAATTAAAACTGTTACTGCCAATGAACGGTTTAACGTAGAAGAACGAAATTTGGTGAGCCAAGTGGGATTGCGGTACTGATCATTACCTGAAAGTGTCATCAAGATTGGGCGAAAAAATGTGTGCTGACATTTCAGGAAACTCGTAGTTTTTTGGAAGCTTGCTAACCCCTTTCCATGAAAGTGATTTGCGCCAGTCTCTGCTTAGGGCTACATCAATAGGAAACAATCCATCGAGATAGAACTTGGAACTATTTTATTGTGTCAAGTTTCAAAAAGCTAGCACAAACCATGTTTGATTTAAATTTCCAACTACATGTATCCATATAGGAGAAAACAGAGTGAAACCTAAAAATTAAAACTGTTACTGCCAACGAATGGTTTAACCTAGAAGAAGGAAATTTGGTGAGCCAAGTGGGATTGGGGTATTGATCATTACCTGAAAGTGTCATCAAGATTGGGTGAAAAAATGTGTGCTGAGATTTCAGGAAACTCGTAGTTTTTGGAAGCTTGCCAACCCCTTTCCATGAAAGTGATTTGCGCCAGTCTCTGCTTGGGGCTACATCAATAGGAAACAAACCATAGAGATAGAACTTGGAACTACTTTATGGTGTCAAGTTTCAAAGAGCTAGCACAATCCGTCTTTGATTTAGAGTTCCAACTACATGTATCCATAGAGGAGAAAACAGAGTGAAACCTAAATATTAAAACTCTTACTGCCAACGAACGGTTGTACCTAGAAGAACGAAATTTGGTGAATCAAGTGGGATTGGGGTACTGATCATAACCTGAAAGTGTCATCAAGATTGGGTGAAAAAATGTGTGCTGATATTTCAGGAAACTCGTAGTTTTTTGGAAGCTTGGCAACCCCTTTCCATGAGAGGGATTTATGCCAGTTCCTGCTTAGGGCTACATCAATAGGAAACAAACCATAGAGATAGAACTTGGAACTACTTTATTGGGTCAAGTTTCAAAGAGCTAGAGAAACCGTGTTTGATTTAGAGTTCCAACTACATGTATCCATATAGGAGAAAACAGAGTGAAACCTAAAAATTAAAACTGTTACTGCCAACGAACGGTTTAACTAGAAGAACGAAATTTGGTGAGCCAAGTGGGATTGGGGTACTGATCATTACCTGAAAGTGTCATCAAGATTGGGTGAAACAATGTGTGCTGACATTTCAGGAAACTCGTAGTTTTTTGGAAGCTTGGCAACCCCTTTCCATGAAAGTGATTTGCGCCAGTCTCTGCTTAGGGCTACATCAATAGGAAACAAACCATAAAAACAGAACTTGGAACTATTTTATTGTGTCAAGTTTCAAAAAGCTAGCACAAACTGTGTTTGATTTAGATTTCCAACTACATGTATCCATATAGGAGAAAACAGAGTGAAACCTAAAAATTAAAACTGTTACTGCCAACGAAAGGTTTAACCTAGAAGAAGGAAATTTGGTGAGCCAAGTGGGATTGGGGTATTGATCATTACCTGAAAGTGTCATCAAGATTGGGTGAAAAAATGTGTGCTGTGATTTCATGTAACTCGTAACTTTTTGGAAGCTTGGCAACCCCTTTCCATGAAAGTGATTTGCACCAGTCTCTGCTTAGGGCTACATCAATAGGAAACAAACCATAAAAACAGAACTTGGAACTATTTTATTGTGTCAAGTTTCAAAAAGCTAGCACAAACTTTGTTTGATTTAGATTTCCAACTACATGTATCCATATAGGAGAAAACAGAGTGAAACCTAAAAATTAAAACTGTTACTGCCAACGAAAGGTTTAACCTAGAAGAAGGAAATTTGGTGAGCCAAGTGGGATTGGGGTATTGATCATTACCTGAAAGTGTCATCAAGATTGGGTGAAAAAATGTGTGCTGTGATTTAAGGAAACTCGTAGTTTTTTGGAAGCTTGGCAACCCCTTTCCATGAAAGTGATTTGCGCCAGTCTCTGCTTGGGGCTACATCAATAGGAAACAAACCATAGAGATAGAACTTGGAACTACTTTATGGTGTCAAGTTTCAAAGAGCTAGCACAAACTGTCTTTGATTTAGAATTCCAACTACATGTATCCATAGAGGAGAAAACAGAGTGAAACCTAAATATTAAAACTCTTACTGCCAACAAACGGTTGTACCTAGAAGAACGAAATTTGGTGAGCCAAGTGGGATTGTGGTACTGATCATTACCTGAACGTGTGATCAAGATTGGGTGAAAAAATGTGTGCTGAGATTTCAGGAAACTAGTTGTTTTTTAGAAACTTTGCAACCCCTTTCCATGAAAGTGATTTGCGCCAGTCACTGCTTAGGGCTACATCAATAGGAAACAAACCATAGAGAGAGAACTTGGTACTGCTTTACGGTGTCAAGTTTCAAAGAGCTAGCACAAACTGTCTTTTATTTAGAATTCCAACTACATGTATCCATATAGGAGAAAACAGAGTGAAACCTAAAAATTAAAACTGTTAATGCCAATGAACGGTTTATCCTAGAAGAACAAAATTGGTGACCAAGTGGGATTGGGGTACTGATCATTACCTGAAAGTGTCATCAAGATTGGTGAAAAAATGTGTGCTGAGATTTCAGGAAACTCGTAGTTTTTTGGAAGCTTAGCAACCCCTTTCCATGAAAGTGATTTGCGCCAGTCTCTGCTTAGGGCTACGTCAATAGGAAAAAATGCATAGAGATAGAACTTGGAACTACTTTATTGTGTCAAGTTTCAAAGAGCTTGCACAAACAGTCTTTGATTTAGAGTTCCAACTACATCTATCCATATAGGAGAAAAGAGAGTGAAACCTAAAAATTAAAACTGTTACTGCCAAGGAACGGTTTAACCTAGAAGAACGTAAGTTGGTGAGCCAAGTGGGATTGGGGTATTGATCATTACCTGAAAGTGTCATCAAGATTGGTGAAAAAATGTGTGCTGAGATTTCAGGAAACTCCTAGTTTTTTGGCAGATTGGCAACCCCTTTCCAGGAAAGTGATTTGCGCCAGTCTCTGCTTAGGGCTACATCAATAGGAAACAAACCATAGAGATAGAATTTGGAACTACTTTATTGTGTCAAGTTTCAAAGAGCTAGTACAATCCGTGTTTGATTTAGATTTCCAACTACATGTATCCATATAGGAGAAAACAGAGTGAATCCTAAAAATTAAAACTGTTAATGCCAACGAACGGTTTAACCTAGAAGAACGAAATTTGGTGAGCCATGTTGATTGGGGTACTGAACATTACCTGAAAGTGTCATCAACATTGGGTGAAAAAATGTGTGCTGAGATTTCAGGAAACTCGTAGTTTTTTGGAAGCTTGGCAACCTATTTGATGAAAGTGATTTGGGCCAGTCTCTGCTTAGGGCTACAGCAATAGGAAACAATCCATAGAGATAGAACTTGGAACTATTTTATTGGGTCAAGTATCAAAGAGCTAGCACAAACCGTGTTTGCTTTAGTGTTCCAACTACATGTATCCATACAAGAGAAAACAGAGTGAAACCTAAAAATTAAAACTATTACTGCCAATGAACCTTTTAACCTAGAAGAACGAAATATGGTGAGCCAAGTGGGATTGGGGTACTGATCATTACCTGAAAGTGTCATCAAGATTGGGTGAAAAAATGAGTGCTGACATTTCAGGAAACTCTTAGTTGTTTGGAAGCTTGCCAACCCCTTTCCATGAAAGTGATTTGAGCCAGTCTCTGCTTAGGGCTACATCAATAGGAAACAATCCATAGAGATAGAACATGGAACTATTTTATTGTGTCAAGTTTCAAAGAGCTAGCACAAACCGTGTTGGATTCAGAGTTCCAACAACATATATCCATATAGGAGAAAACAGAGTGAAACCAAAAAATTAAAACTGTTACTGCCAACAAACCGTTTAACCTAGAAGAACGAAATTTGGTGAGCCAATTGGGATTGGGGTACTGATCATTACCAGAAAGTGTCATCAAGATTGGGCGAAAAACTGTGTGCTGACATTTCAGGAAACTCGTAGTTTTTTGGAAGCTTGCCAACCCCTTTCCATGAAAGTGATTTGCGCCAGTCTCTGCTTAGGGCTACATCAATAGGAAACAATCCATCGAGATAGAACTTGGAACTATTTTATTGTGTCAAGTTTCAAAGAGCTAGCAAAAACCGTGTTTGATTTAGAGTTCCATCTACATGTATCCATATAGGGGAAAACAGAGTGAAACCTAAAAATTAAAACTGTTACTGAAAACGAACCGTTTAACCTAGAAGAATGAAATTTGGTGAGCCAAGTGGGATTGGGGTACTGATCATTACCTGAAAGTGTCATCAAGATTGGGTGAAACAATGTGTGCTGACATTTCAGGAAACTCGTAGTTTTTTGGAAGCTTGGCAACCCCTTTCCATGAAAGTGATTTGCGCCAGTCTCTGCTTAGGGCTACATCAATAGGAAACAAACCATAAAAACAGAACTTGGAACTATTTTATTGTGTCAAGTTTCAAAAAGCTAGCACAAACCATGTTTGATTTAGATTTCCAACTACATGTATCCATATAGGAGAAAACAGAGTGAAACCTAAAAATTAAAACTGTTACTGCCAACGAACGGTTTAACCTAGAAGAAGGAAATTTGGTGAGCCAAGTGGGATTGGGGTATTGATCATTACCTGCAAGTGTCATCAAGATTGGGTGAAAAAATGTGTGCTGAGATTTCAGGAAACTCGTTGTTTTTGGAAGCTTTCCAACCCCTTTCCATGAAAGTGATTTGCGCCAGTCTCTGCTTGGGGCTACATCAATAGGAAACAAACCATAGAGATAGAACTTGGAACTACTTTATGATGTCAAGTTTCAAAGAGCTAGCACAATCCGTCTTTGATTTAGAGTTCCAACTTCATGTATCCATAGAGGAGAAAACAGAGTGAAACCTAAATATTAAAACTCTTACTGCCAACGATCGGTTGTACCTAGAAGAACGAAATTTGGTGAGCCAAGTGGGATTGTGGTACTGATCATTACCTGAACGTGTCATCAAGATTGGGTGAAAAAATGTGTGCTGAGATTTCAGGAAACTCGTAGTTTTTTAGAAACTTGGCAACCCGTTTCCATGAAAGTGATTTGTGCCAGTCTCTGCTTAGGGCTACATCAATAGGACACAAACCATAGTGATAGAATTGGTACTATTTTATGGTGTCAAGTTTTAAAGAGCTAGCACAAACCGTCTTTGATTTAGAATTCCAAGTACATGTATCCATATAGGAGAAAACAGAGTGAAACCTAAAAATTAAAACTGTTACTGCCAATGAACGGTTCAACCTAGAAGAACGAAATTTGGTGAATCAAGTGGGATTTGGGTACTGATCATAACCTGAAAGTGTCATCAAGATTGGGTGAAAAAATGTGTGCTGACATTTCAGGAAACTCGTAGTTTTTTGGAAGCTTGGCAACCCCTTTCCATGAAAGGGATTTGTGCCAGTCCCTGCTTAGGGCTACATCAATAGGAAACAAACCATAGAGATAGAAGATGGAACTACTTTATGGTGTCAAGTTTCAAAGAGCTAGCACAAACCGTTTTTGATTTAGAGTTCCAACTACATGTATCCATATAGGAGAAAACAGAGTGAAACCTAAAAATTAAAACTGTTACTGCCAACGAACGGTTTAACTAGAAGAACGAAATTTGGTGAGCCAAGTGGGATTGGGGTACTGATCATTACCTAAAAGTGTCATCAAGATTGGGTGAAACAATGTGTGCTGACATTTCAGGAAACTCGTAGTTTTTTGGAAGCTTGGAAACCCCTTTCCATGAAAGTAATTTGTGCCAGTCTCTGCTTAGGGCTACATCAATAGGAAACAAACCATAGAGATAGAACTTGGAACTACTTTATGGTGTCAAGTTTCAAAGAGCTAGCACAATCCGTCTTTGATTTAGAGTTCCAACTACATGTATCCATAGAGGAGAAAACAGAGTGAAACCTAAATATTAAAACTCTTACTGCCAACGAACGGTTGTACCTAGAAGAACGAAATTTGGTGAGCCAAGTGGGATTGTGGTACTGATCATTACCTGAACGTGTCATCAAGATTGGGTGAAAAAATGTGTGCTGAGATTTCAGGAAACTCGTAGTTTTTTAGAAACTTGGCAACCCCTTTCCATGAAAGTGATTTGCGCCAGTCTCTGCTTAGGGCTACATCAATAGGAAACAAACCATAGTGATAGAACTTGGTACTACTTTATGGTGTCAAGTTTCAAAGAGCTAGCACAAACCGTCCTTGATTTAGAATTCCAACTACATGTATCCATATAGGAGAAAACAGAGTGAAACCTAAAAATTAAAACTGTTATTGCCAATGAACGGTTTAACCTAGAAGAACGAAATTTGGTGAATCAAGTGGGATTGGGGTACTGATCATAACCTGAAAGGGTCATCAAGATTGGGTGAAAAAATGTGTGCTGAGATTTCAGGAAACTCGTAGTTATTTGGAAGCTTGGCAACCCCTTTCCATTAAAGTGATTTGGCCAGTCTCTGCTTAGGGATACATAAATAGGAAACAATCCATAGAGAGAGAACATGGAATTATTTTATTGTGTCAAGTTTGAAAGAACTAGCACAAACCATGTTTGCTTTAGAGTTCCAAGTACATGTATCCATATAGGAGAAAAGAGAGTGAAACCTAAAAATTAAAACTGTTACTGCCAACGAACGGTTTAACCTAGAAGAACGAAATTTGGTGAGCCAAGTAGGATTGGGGTACTGATCATTACCGGAAAGTGTCATCAAGTTTGGGTGAAAAAATGTGTGCTGAGATATCAGGAAACTCGTAGTTTTTTGGAAGCTTGGCAACCACTTTCCATGAATGTGATTTGCGCCAGTCTCTGCTTAGGGCTACATCAATAGGAATCAAACCATATAGATAGAACTTGGAACTATTTTATTGTGTCAAGTTTCAAAGAGCTAGCACAATCCGTCTTTGATTTAGCGTTCCCACTACCTGTATCCATATAGGAGAAAACATAGTGAAACCTAAAAATTTAAACTGTTACTGCCAACGAACGGTTTAACCTAGAAGAACGAAATTTGGAGAGCCAAGTGGGACGGGGGTACTGATAATTACTTGAAAGTGTCATCAAGTTTGGGTGAAAAAATGTGTGCTGAGATTTCAGGAAACTCGTAATTTTTTGGAAGCTTGACAACACCTTTCCATGAAAGTGATTTGTGCCAGTCTCTGCTGAGTGCTACATCAGTAGAAAACAAACCATAGAGATAGAACTTGGAACTACTTTACTGTGTCAAGTTTCAAAGAGCTAGCACATACCGTGTTTGATTTAGAGTTCCAAATACATGTATCCATATAGGAGAAAACAGAGTGAAACCCAGAAATTAAAACTGTTACTGCCAAAGAACGGTTTAAACTAGAAGAATGAAAATTGGTGAGCCAAGTGGGATTGGGGTACTGAAATTACCGGAAAGTGTCATCAAGATGGGGTGAAAAAATGTGTGCTGAGATTTCAGGAAACTCGTAGTTTTTTGGAAGCTTGGCAACCCCTTTCCACTTAAGTGATTGGCGCCAGTCTCTGCTTAGGGCTACATCAGTAGAAAACAAACCATAGAGATAGAACTTGGAACTACTTTATTGTGTCAAGTTTCAAAGAGGTAGCACAAACCCTCTTTGATTTAGACTTCCAAAACATGTATCCATATAGGAGAAAACAGAGTGAAAACTAAAAATTGAAACTGTTACTGCCAACGAACAGTTTAACCTAGAAGAATGAAATTTGGTGAGCCCAGTGGGATTGGCGTACTGATCATTACCTGAAAGTTTCATCAAGAATGGTTGAAAAAATGTGTGCTGAGATTTCAGGAAACTCACAGGTTTTTGGAAGCTTGCCAACCCCTTTCCATGAAAGTGATTTGCATCAGTCTCTGCTTAGGGCTACATCAATAGGAAATAAACCATAGAGATAGAACTTGGAACTACTTTATTGTGTCAAGATTCAAAGAAGTAGCACAAACTGTCTTTGATTGAGAGTTCCAAAACATGTATCCATATAGGAGAAAACAGAGTGAAAACTAAAAATTAAAACTGTTACTGCCAACGAACAGTTTAACCTAGAAGAAGGAAATTTGGTGAGCCAAGTGGGACTGGGGTACTGATAGTTACCTGAAAGTGTCATCAAGATTGGGTGAAAAAATGTGTGGTGAGATTTCAGGAAACTCGTAGTTTTTTGGAAGCTTGGCAACCCCTTTGGATGAAAGTGATTTGTGCCAGTCTCTGCTTAGGGCTACATCAATAGGAAACAAACCATAGAGATAGAACTTAGAACTACATTATTGTGTCAAGTTTCAAAGACCTAGCACAAACCGTCTTTGATTTAGAGTTCCAAATACATGTATGCATATAGGAGAAAACAGATTGAACCAAAAAATTTAAACTGTTACTGCCAACGAACGGTTTAAACTAGAAGAACAAAATTTGGTGAACCAAGTGGGATTGGGGTACTGATCATTACCTGAAAATGTCATCAAGTTTGGGTGAAAAAATATGTGCTGAGATTTCAGGAAACTCGTAGATTTTTGGAAGTTTGGCAACCCCTTTCCATGGAAGAGATTTGTGCCAGTCTCTGCTTAGGACTACATCAATAGGAAACAAACCATAGAGATAGAACATGGAACTACTTTAGTGTGTCAAGTTTCAAAGAGCTAGCACAAACCGTCTTTGATTTAGAGTTCCAACTACATGTATCCATATAGGAGAAAACACAGTGAAACCTAAAAATTAAAACTCTTACTGCCAACAAACGGTTTAACCTAGAAGAACGAAATTTTTTTGACCCAAGTGGGATTGGGGTACTGATCATCACCTGAAAGTGTCATCAAGATTGGGTGAAAAAATGTGAGCTGAGAATTGAGGAAACTCGTAGTTTTTTGGAAGCTTGGCAACCCCTTTCCATGAAAGGGATATGCGCCAGACTCTGCTTAGGGCTACATCAATAGGAAACAAACCATAGAGATAGAACTTGGAACTACTTTATGTGTCAAGTTTCAAAGAGCTAGCACAAACCGTCTTTGATTTAGACTTCCAACTACATGTATCCATATAGGAGAAAACAGAGTGAAACCCAAAAATTAAAACTGTTACTGCCAATGAACGGTTTAAACTAGAAAAATGAAATTTGGTGAGCCAAGTGGGATTCGGGTCCTGATCATTACCAGAACGTGTCATCAAGATTGGGTGAAAAAATGTATGCTGAGATTTCAGGAAACTCGTAGTTTTTTGGAAGCTTGGCAACCCCTTTGGATGAAAGTGGTTTGTGCCAGTCTCTGCTTAGGGCTACATCAATAGGAAACAAACCATAGAGATAGAACTTAGAACTACATTATTGTGTCAAGTTTCAAAGACCTAGCACAAACCGTCTTTGATTTAGAGTTCCAAATACATGTATGCATATAGGAGAAAACAGATTGAACCAAAAAATTTAAACTGTTACTGCCAACGAACGGTTTAAACTAGAAGAACAAAATTTGGTGAACCAAGTGGGATTGGGGTACTGATCATTACCTGAAAATGTCATCAAGTTTGGGTGAAAAAATATGTGCTGAGATTTCAGAAAACTCGTAGATTTTTGGATTTTGGCAACCCCTTTCCATGGAAGAGATTTGTGCCAGTCTCTGCTTAGGACTACATCAATAGGAAACAAACCATAGAGACAGAACATGGAACTACTTTAGTGTGTCAAGTTTCAAAGAGCTAGCACAAACCGTCTTAGATTTAGAGTTCCAAATACATGTATCCATATAGGAGAAAACAGAGTGAAACCTAAAAAATTAAAACTGTTACTGCCAACGAACGATGTAACCTAGAAGAACGAAATTTGGTGAGCCAAGTGGGATTTGGGTACTGATCATTTCCTGAAAGTGTCATCAAAATTGGGTGAAAAAATGTATGCTGAGATTTCAGGAAACTCGTAGTTTTTTGGAAGCTTGGCAACCCCTTTCCATGAAAGTGATTTGTGCAAGTCTCTGTTTAGGGCTACATCAATAGGAAAAAAACCATAGAGATAGAACTTGGAACTACGTTATTGTGTCAAGCTTCAAAGAGCTAGCACAAACTGTGTTTGATTTAGAGTTCCAAATACATGTATCCATATAGGAGAAAAGAGAGTGAAACCTAAAAATTAAAACTGTTACTGCCAACGAACGGTTTAACCTAGAAGAACGAAATTTGGTGAGCCAATTAGGATTGGGGTACTGATCATTACCGGAAAGTGTCATCAAGTTTGGGTGAAAAAATGTGTGCTGAGATATCAGGAAACTCGTAGTTTTTTGGAAGCTTGGCAACCCCTTTCCATGAATGTGATTTGCGCCAGTCTCTGCTTAGGGCTACATCAATAGGAATCAAACCATAGAGATAGAACTTGGAACTATTTTATTGTGTCAAGTTTCAAAGAGCTAGCACAAACAGTCTTTGATTTAGCGTTCCCACTACCTGTATCCATATAGGAGAAAACATAGTGAAACCTAAAAATTTAAACTGTTACTGCCAACGAACGGTTTAACCTAGAAGAACGAAATTTGGAGAGCCAAGTGGGACGGGGGTACTGATAATTACTTGAAAGTGTCATCAAGTTTGGGTGAAAAAATGTGTGCTGAGATTTCAGGAAACTCGTAATTTTTTGGAAGCTTGACAACACCTTTCCATGAAAGTGATTTGTGCCAGTCTCTGCTTAGTGCTACATCAGTAGAAAACAAACCATAGAGATAGAACTTGGAACTACTTTACTGTGTCAAGTTTCAAAGAGCTAGCACATACCGTGTTTAATTTAGAGTTCCAAATACATGTATCCATATAGGAGAAAACAGAGTGAAACCCAGAAATTAAAACTGTTACTGCCAATGAACGGTTTAAACTAGAAGAACGAAAATTGGTGAGCCAAGTGGGATTGGGGTACTGATAATTACCAGAAAGTGTCATCAAGATGGGGTGAAAAAATGTGTGCTGAGATTTCAGGAAACTCGTAGTTTTTTGGAAGCTTGGCAACCCCTTTCCACTTAAGTGATTGGCGCCAGTCTCTGCTAGGGCTATATCAATAGGAAGCAAACCATAGAGATAGAACTTGGAACTACTTTATTGTGTCAAGTTTCAAAGAGGTAGCACAAACCGTCTTTGATTTAGACTTCCAAAACATGTATCCATATAGGAGAAAACAGAGTGAAAACTAAAAATTAAAACTGTTACTGCCAACGAACGGTTTAACCTAGAAGAATGAAATTTGGTGAGCCCAGTGGGATTGGGGTACTGATCATTACCTGAAAGTTTCATCAAGATTGGGTGAAAAAATGTGTGCTGATATTTCAGGAAACTTGTAGGTTTTTGGAAGCTTGCCAACCCCTTTCCATGAAAGTGATTTGCATCAGTCTCTGCTTAGGGCTACATCAATAGGAAACAAACCATAGAGATAGAACTTGGAACTACTTTATTGTGTCAAGATTCAAAGAAGTAGCACAAACCGTCTTTGATTTAGAGTTCCAACTTCATGTATCCATATAGGAGAAAACAGTGAAAAAAAAATTAAAATTGTTACTGCCAACGAACTGTTTAACCTAGAAGAAGGAAATTTGGTGAGCCAAGTGGGACTGGGGTACTGATAGTTACCTGAAAGTGTCATCAAGATTGGGTGAAAAAATGTGTGCTGAGATTTCAGGAAACTCGTAATTTTTTGGAAGCTTGACAACACCTTTCCATGAAAGTGATTTGTGCCAGTCTCTGCTTAGTGCTACATCAGTAGAAAACAAACCATAGAGATAGAACTTGGAACTACTTTCTTGTGTCAAGTTTCAAAGAGCTAGCACAAACCGTGTTTGATTTAGAGTTCCAACTACATGTATCCATAAACGAAAAAACAGAGTAAAATCTAAAAATTAATACTTTTACTGCCAATGAACGGTTTAACCTAGAAGAACGAAATTTGGTTAGCAAAGTGGGATTGGGGTACTGATCATTACCAGGAATTGTCATCAAGATGGGGTGAAAAAATGTGTGCTGAGATTTTAGGAAACTCGTAATTTTTTGGAAGCTTGTCAACCCCTTTCCATGAAAGTGATTTGCGCCAGTCTCTGCTTAGGGCTATATCACTAGGAAACAAACCATAGAGATAGAACTTGGAACTACTTTATTGTGTCAAGTTTCAAAGAGCTAGCACAAATCGTGTTTGATTTAGAGTTGAACTTCATGTGTCCATATAGGAGAAACAGAGTGAAACCTAAATATTAAAACTGTTACTCCAAACGAACGGTTTAACCTAGAAGAACGAAATTTGGTGTGGCAAGTGGGATTGTGGTACTGATCATTACCGGAAAGTGTCATCAAGATTGGGTGAAAAAATGTGTGCTGAGATTTCAGGAAACTCGTAGTTTTTTGGAAGCTTGGCAACCCCTTTCCATGAAAGTGATTTGCGCCAGTCTCTGCTTAGGGCTACATCAATAGGAAACAAACCATAGAGATAGAACTTGGAACTACTTTATTGTGTCAAGTTTCAAAGAGCTAGCACAAACCGTCTTTGTTTTAGAGTTCCAACTACATGTATCCTTATAGGAGAAAACAGAGTGAAACCTAAAAATTAAAACTGTTACTGCCAACGAACGGTTTAACCTAGAAGAACGAAATTTGGTGAGCCAAGTGGGATTTGGGTACTGATAATTTCCTGAAAGTGTCATCAAGATTGGGTGAAAAAATGTATGCTGAGATTTCAGGAAACTCGTAGTTATTGGAAGCTTATCAACCCCTTTCGATGCAAGTGATTTGCGCCAGTCTCTGCTTAGGGCTACATCAATAGGAAACAAACCATAGAGATAGAAATTGGAACTGCTTTCTTGTGTTAAGTTTCAAAGAGCTAGCACAAACCGTCTTTGATTTAGACTTCCAAAACATTTATCCGTATAGGAGAAAAAAGAGTGAAACCTAAAAATTAAAACTGTTACTGCCAACGAACAGTTTAAACTAGAAGAACGAAATTTGGTTAAGCAAGTGGGATTGGGGTACTGATCATCACCTGAAAGTGTCATAAAGATTGGGTGAAAAAATGTGTGCTGAGATTTCAGGAAACTCGTAGTTTTTTGGAAGCTTGGCAACCCCTTTCCATGGAAGTGATTTGCGCCAGTCTCTGCTTAGGGCTACATCAATAAGAAAAAAAACCATAGAGATAGAACTTGGAACTACTTTATTGTGTCAAGTTTCAAAGAGCTAGTACAAACCCTGTTTTATTTAGAGTTCCAACTACATGTATCCATATAGGAAAAAAGAGAGTGAAACCTAAAAATTTAAACTGTTACTGCCAACGAACGGTTTAACCTAGAAGAACGAAATTTGGTGAGCCAAGTGGGATTGGGCACTGATCTTTACCTGAAAGTGTCATCAAGATTGGTTGAAAAAATATGTGCTGAGATTTCAGGAAACTCCTAGTTTTTTGGAAGCTTGGCAACCCCTTTCCATGAAAGTGATTTTTGCCAATCTCTGCTTAGGGCTACATCAATAGAAAACAAACCATAGAGATAGAACTTTGAACTACTTTATTGTGTCAAGTTTCAAAGAGCTAGCACAAACTGACTTTGATTTAGAGTTCCAAAAACATATTCCAAAAACATGAGGCAGATAGACAGATGGGCAGGTGGGCAGAGGGACAACTGGGGCTGAGCCAGCACCATTCCAGAGACAAGGCCAGTGCATATGCAAACTGTGGGATCTCCCCTCTCTTCTCTTCCCCAGTTCTGGCCCTGGCCAGGCCATGCTACTCTAACCTTTCCTTCCCCCTCTCACTCTTGCCTCTCCCCACTCCCCTTCCTCCCTCTCCCATCCTTCCTCTCCCTGAGTGTTCTACCCAGGAGGAGGAAGCTTCACATAGCTGTGCTCAGTTTCTTATTTTAAAGGAATTTGGTTGGGGGGCTGAACAGGGCATCCTTTGGTCTGAAGAAAGCTTTTGGTGCTTGTCCTCACACCCACCTCAACCCTCCCACCCCATCTTCCCCTGTCTCCTTTCCTCCTCCTCCTGGGTTCATTTTGTAATAAAGAAGATTGTTGGTGTGTAATTAATTTGTTCAAAAGGAAAAAAAAAAGCAAGACAAGAAACTTGGTTCCAACTGAAGCCTATTAAATTTTATTTTATTATAATTTTCCTCTTGTTAGAAATAAAACCCTTAGCAACGTTTTTAGGAAAAAAAAATAAAAAATAATAGGAGAAAACAGAGTGAAACCTAAAAATTAAAACTGTTACTGCCAACGAACGGTTTAACCTAGAAGAACGAAATTTGGTGAGCCAAGTGGGATTGCAGTACAGATCATTTCCTGAAAGTGTCATCAAGATTGGGTAAAAATATGGGTGCTGAGATTTCAGGAGACTCATAGTTTTTTGGAAGCTTGGCAACCCCTTTCCATAAAAGTGATTTGCGCCAGTCTCTGCTTAGGGCTACATCAATAGGAAACAAACCATAGTGATAGAACTTGGAACTACTTTCTTGTGTCATGTTTCAAAGAGCTAGCACAATCCGTGTTTGATTTAGAGTTCCAACTACATGTATCCATACAGGAGAAAACAGAGTGAAACCTAAAAATTAAAACTGTTACTGCCAACGAACTGTTTAACCTAGAAGAACGAAATTTGGTGAGCCAAGTGGGATTGAGGTACTGATCATTACCGGAAAGTGTCATCAAGATTGAGTGAAAAAATGTGTGCTGAGAATTGAGGAAACTCGTAGTTTTTTGGAAGCTTGGCAACCCCTTTCCATGAAAGTAATTTGCACCAGTCTCTGCTTAGGGCTACACAATAGGAAACAAAACTAGAGATAGAACTTGGAACTACTTTATTGTGTCAAGTTTCAAAGAGCTAGCACAAACCGTCTTTGATTTAGAGTTCCAACTACATGTATCCATATAGGAGAAAACAGAGTGAAACCTACAAATTAAAACTGTTACTGCCAACGAACGGTTTAACCTAGAAGAACGAAATTTGGTGAGCCAAGTGGGATTGTGGTACTGATCAATTCCTGAAAGTGTCATCAAGATGGGGTGAAAAAATGTGTGCTGAGATTTTCGGAAACTCGTAATTTTTTGGAAGCTTGGAAACCCCTTACCATGTAATTGATTTGCGCCAGTCTCTGCTTAGGGCTACATCAATAGGAAACAAACCATAGAGATAGAACTTGGAACTGCTTTCTTGTGTTAAGTTTCAAAGAGCTAGCACAAACCGTCTTTGATTTAGACTTCCAAAACCTGTATACATATAGGAGAAAACAGAGTGAAACCTAAAAATTAAAACTGTTACTGCCAACGAACGGTTTAACCTAGAAGAAGGAAATTTGGTGAGCCAAGTGGGATTGGGGTACTGATCATCACCTGAAAGTGTCATCAAGATTGGGTGAAAAAATGTGTGCTGAGATTTCAGGAAACTCGTAGTTTTTTGGAAGCTTGGCAACCCCTTTCCATGAATGTGATTTGCGCCAGTCTCTGCTTAGGGCTACATCAAAAAGAAACAAACCATAGAGATAGAACTTGGAACTTTTTTATTGTGTTAAGTTTCAAAGAGCTAGCACAAACCGTCTTTGATTTAGACTTCCAAAACATGTATCCATATAGGAGAAAACAGAGTGAAACCTAAAAATTAAAACTGTTACTGCCAACGAACGGTTTAAACTAGAAGAACGAAATTTGGTGAGCCAAGTGGGATTGGGGTACTTATCATTACCGGAAAGTGTCATCAAGATTGGTTGAAAAAATGTGTGCTGAGATTTCAGGAAACTCGTAGGTTTTTGGAAGCTTGCCAATCCCTTTCCATCAAAGTGATTTGCGCCAGTCTCTGCTTAGGGCTACATCAATAGGAAACGAATCATAGAGATAGAACTTGGAACTACTTTATTGTGTCAAGTTTCAAAGAGCTAGTACACACCATCTTTGATTTAGAGTTCCAACTACATGTATCGATATAGGAGAAAAAAGAGTGAAACCTAAAAATTAAAACTGTTGATGCCAACGAACGTTTTAACCTAGAAGAACGAAATTTTGTGAGCCAAGCGGGATTGGGGAACTGATCATTACCTGAAAGTGTCATCAGGATTGGGTGAAAAAAGGTGTGCTGATATTTCAGGAAACTCGTAGATTTTTGGAAGCTTGGCAACCCATTTCAATGAAAGTGATTTGTGCCAGTCTCTGCTTAGGGTTACATCAATAGGAAACAATCCTTAAAGGCAGAACTTGGAACTATTTTGTTGTGTCAAGTTTCAAAGAGCTAGCACAAACCATCTTTTATTTAGAGTTCCAACTACATGTATCCATATAGGAGAAAACAGAGCGAAACCTAAAAATTAAAACTGTTACTGCCAACGAACGGTTTAACCTAGAAGAACGAAATTTGGTGAGCCAAGTGAGATATGCGTACACATCATTACCGGAAATTGTCATCAAGATTGGGTGAAAAAACGTGTGCTGAGATTTCAGGAAACTCGTAGGTTTTTGGAAGCTTGGCAACCCGTTTCCATGAAAGTGATTGGCGCCAGTCTCTGCTTAGGGCTACATCAATAGGAAACAAACCATACGGATAAAACTTGGAACTACTTTATTGTGTCAAGTTTGAAAGAGCTAGCACAAACCGTCTTTGATTTAGAGTTTTAACTACATGTATCCATATAGAGGAAAACAGAGTTAAACCTAAAAATTAAAACTGTTACTGCCAATGAACGGTTTAACCTAGAAGAACGAAATTTGGTGAGCCAAGTGTGATTGGGGTACTGATCATTACCGGAAAGTGTCATCAAGATTGGTTGAAAAAATGTGTGCTGAGATTTCAGGAAACTCGTAGTTTTTTGGAAGCTTGGCACCCCCTTTCCATGAAAGTGATTTGCGCCAGTCTCTGCTTAGGGCTACATCAATAGGAAACAAACCATAGAGATAGAACTTGGAACTACTTTATTGTGTCAAGTTTCAAAGAGCTAGCACAAACCGTGTTTGATTTAGAGTTCCAACTACATGTATCCATATAGGAAAATACAGAGTGCAACCTAAACATTAAAACTGTTACTGCAAACGAACTGTTTAACATAGAAGAACGAAATTTGGTGAGCCAAGTGGGATTGGGGTCCTGATCATTACCGGAAAGTGTCATCAAGATTGGGTGAAAAAATGTGTGCTGAGAATTGAGGAAATTCGTAGTTTTTTGGAAGCTTGGCAACCCCTTTCCATGAAAGTGATTTGCGCCAGTCTCTTCTTAGGGCTACATCAATAGGAAACAAACCATAGAGATAGAATTGGGAACTACGTTATTGTGTCAAGTTTCAAAGAGCTAGCACAAACCGTCTTCGATTTAGAGTTCCAACTTCATGTATCCATATAGAGGAAAACAGAGTGAAACCTAAAAATTAAAACTGTTACTGCCAATGAACGGTTTAACCTAGAAGAACGAAATTTGGTGAGCCAAGTGGGATTGGTGTACTGATCATTACCGGAAAGTGTCATCAAGATTGGGTGAAAAACTGTGTGCTGAGATTTCAGGAAACTCGTAGGTTTTTGGAAGCTTCGCAACCCCTTTCCATGAAAGTGATTGGCGCCAGTCTCTGCTTAGGGCTGCATCAATAGGAAAGAAACCTTAGGATAGAACTTGGAACTACTTTATTGTGTCAAATTTCAAAGAGCTAGCACAAACCGTCTTTGATTTAGAGTTCCAACTACATGTATCCATATACAGGAAAAAAGATTGAAACCTAAAAATTAAAACTGTTACTGCCAATGAACAGTTTAACCTAGAAGAACGAAATTTGCTGAGCCAAGTAGGATTGGGGTACTGATCATTACCGGAAAGTGTCATCAAGATTGGTTGAAAAAATGTGTGCTGAGATTTCAGGAAACTCATAGTTTTTTGGAAGCTTGGCAACCCCTTTCCATGAAAGTGATTTGCGCCAGTCTCTGCTTAGGGCTACATCAATAGGAAACAAACCATAGAGATAGAACTTGGAACTATTTTGTAGTGTCAAGTTTCAAAGAGCTAGCACAAACCGTGTTTGATTTAGAGTTCCAACTACATGTATCCATATAGGAGAAAACAGAGTGAAACCTAAAAATTTAAACTGTTACTGCAAACTAACGGTTTAACCTAGAAGAAGGAAATTTGGTGAGCCAAGTGGGATTGGGGTCCTGATCATTACCGGAAAGTGTCATCAAGATTGGTTGAAAAAATGTGTGCTGAGAATTGAGGAAATTCGTAGTTTTTTGGAAGCTTGGCAACCCCTTTCTATGAAAGTGATTTGCACCAGTCTCTGCTTAGGGCTACATTAATAGGAAACAAACCATAGAGATAGAACTTGGAACTACTTTATTGTTTCAAGTTTCAAAGAGCTAGCACAAACCGTCTTTGATTTAGAGTTCCAACTACATGTATCCATATAGGAGAAAACAGAGTGAAACCTAATTATTAAAACTGTTACTGCCAACGAACGGTTTAACCTAGGAGAATGAAATTTGGTGAACCAAGTGGGATTGGCGTCCTGATCATTACCTGAAAGTGTCATCAAGATTGGATGAAAAAATGTGTGCTGAGATTTCTGGAAATTCGTAGTTATTGGAAGCTTGGCAACCCATTTCCATGAAAGTGATTTGCGCCAGTCTCTGCTTAGGGCTACATCATTAGGAAACAAACCATAGAGATAGAACTTGGAACTACTTTATTGTGTCAAGTTTCAAAGAGGTAGCACAAACCGTCTTCGATTTAGAGTTCCAACTTCATGTATCTATATAGGAGAAAACAGAGTGAAACCTAAAAATTAAAACTGTTACTGCCAATGAACGGTTTAACCTAGAAGAAGGAAATTTGGTGAGCCAAGTGGGATTGGGGTACTGATCATTACATGAATGTGTCATCAAGATAGGGTGAAAAAATGTGTGCTGAGATTTCAGGAAACTCGTAGGTTTTTGGAAGCTTGGCAACCCGTTTCCACGAAAGTGATTTGCCGCAGTCTCTGCTTAGGGCTACATCAATAGGAAACAAACCATAGAGATAGAACTTGGAACTACTTTATTGTGTCAAGTTTCAAAGAGCTAGCACAAACCGTGTTTGATTTAGAGTTCCAACTACATGTATCCATATAGGAAAATACAGAGTGAAACCTAAAAATTAAAACTGTTACTGCAAACGAACTGTTTAACCTAGAAGAACGAAATTTGGTGAGCCAAGTGGGATTGGGCTCCTGATCATTACCGGAAAGTGTCAACAAGATGGGTGAAAAAATGTGTGCTGAGAATTGAGGAAATTCGTAGTTTTTTGGAAGCTTGGCAACCCCTTTCCATGAAAGTGATTCACGCCAGTCTCTGCTTAGGGCTAAATGAATAGGAAAGAAACCATAGAGACAGAACTTGGAACTACTTTATTGTGTCAAGTTTCAAAGAGCTAGCACAAACCGTCTTCGATTTAGAATTCCAAAACTTGTATCCATATAGGAGAAAACAGAGTGAAACCCAAAAATTAAAACTGTTACTGCCAACGGATGGTTTAACCTAGAAGAACGAAATTTGGTGAGCCAAGTGGGATTGGTGTACTGATCATTACCGGAAAGTGTCATCAAGATTGGGTGAAAAACTGTGTGCTGAGATTTCAGGAAACTCGTAGGTTTTTGGAAGCTTCTCAACCCCTTTCCATGAAAGTGATTGGCGCCAGTCTCTTTAGGGCTACATCAATAGGAAAGAAACCATAGGGATAGAACTTGGAACTACTTTATTGTGTGAAGTTTCAAAGAGCTAGCATAAACCGTCTTTGATTTAGAGTTCCAACTACATGTATCCATATAGAGGAAAACAGAGTGAAACATAAAAATTAAAACTGTTACTGCCAATGAACGGTTTAACCTAGAAGAACGAAGTTTGGTAAGCCAAGTGGGATTGGGGTACTGATCATTACCGGAAAGTGTCATCAAGTTTGGTTGAAAAAATGTGTGCTGAGATTTCAGGAAACTCGTAGTTTTTTGGAAGATTGGCAACCCCTTTCCATGAAAGTGATTTGCGCCAGTCTCTGCTTAGGGCTACATCAATAGGGAACAAACCATAGAGATAGAACTTGGAAGTACTTTATTGTGTCAAGTTTCAAAGAGCTAGCACAAACCGTCTTCGATTTAGAGTTCCAACTACATGTATCCATATAGGAAAAAACAGAGTGAAACCTAAAAATTAAAACTGTTACTGCAAATGAACGGTTTAACCTAGAAGAACGAAATTTGGTGAGCCAAGTGGGATTGGGGTACTGATCATTTCCTGAAAGTGTCATCAAGTTTGGATGAAAAAATGTGTGCTGACATTTCGGGAAACTCGTAGGTTTTTGGAAGCTTGCCAAACCCTTTCCATGAAAGTGATTTGTGCCAGTCTCTGCTTAGGGCTATATCAATAGGAAACAAACCATAGAGATAGAACTTGGAACTACTATATTGTGTCAAGTTTCAAAGAGCTAGCAGAAACCGTCTTTGATTTAGAGTTCCAACTACATGTATTCATATAGGAGAAAACAGTGAAAACAAAAAATTAAAACTGTTACTGCCAAGGAACCGTTTAACATAGAAAAACGAAATTTGGTGAGCCAAGTGGGACTGGGGTACTGATAATTTCCTGAAAGTGTCATCAAGATTGGGTGAAAAAATGTGTGCTGAGATTTCAGGAAACTCGTAGTTTTTTGGAAGCTTGGCAACCCCTTTCCATGAAAGTGATTTGCGCCAGTCTCTGCTTAGGGCTACATCAATAGGAAACAAACCATAGTGATAGAACTTGGAACTACTTTACTGTGTCAAGTTTCAAAGAGCTAGCACAAACAGTGTTTGATTTAGAGTTCCAACTACATGTATCTATATAGGAGAAAACAGAGTGAAACATAAAAATTAAAACTGTTACTGCCAACGAACGGTTGAACCTAGAAGAAGGAAATTTGGTGAGCCAAGTGGGATTGGGGTACTGATCATTACATGAAAGTGTCATCAAGTTAGGGTGAAAAAATGTGTGCTGAGATTTCAGGAAATTCGTAGTTTTTTGGAAACTTGGCAACCCCTTTCCATGAAAGCGATTTGCGCCAGTCTCTGCTTAGGGCTACATCAATAGGAAACAAACCATAGAGATAGAACTTGGAACTACTTTATTGTGTCAAGTTTCAAAGAGCTAGCACAAACCGTGTTTGATTTAGAGTTCCAACTACATGTATCCATATAGGAGAAAACAGAGTGAAATCTAAAAATGAAAACTTTTACTGCTACGAACGGTTTAACCTAGAATAATGAAATTTGGTGAGCCAAGTGGGATTGGGGTACTGATCATTACCGGAAAGTGTCATCAAGATTGGGTGAAAAAATGTGTGGTGAGATTTCAGGAAACTCGTAGGTTTTTGGAAGCTTGGCAACCCCTTTCCATGAATGTGATTTGCGCCAGTCTCTGCTTGGGGCTACATCAATAGGAAACAAACCATAGTGATAGAATTTGGAACTACTTTATTGTGTCAAGTTTCAAATAGCTAGCACAAACCGTGTTTGATTTAGAGTTCCAACTACATGTATCCATATAGGAGAAAACAGAGTGGAACCCAAAAATTAAAACTGGTACTGCCTACGAACGGTTTAACCTAGAAGAAAGAAATTTGGTGAGCCAATTGGGACTGGGGTACTGATCATTACATGAAAGTGTCATCAAGATTGGTTGAAAAACTGGGCGCCGAGATTTCAGGAAACTCGTAGGTTTTTGGAAGCCTGCCAACCCTTTTCCATGAAAGTGATTTGTGCCAGTCTCTGCTTAGGGATATATCAATAGGAAACAAACCATAGAGATAGAACTTGGAACTACTTTATTGTGTGAAGTTTCAAAGAGCTAGTACAAACAGTGTTTGATTTACAGTTCCAACTACATGTATCCATATAGGAGAAAACAGAGTGAAACCTAAAAATTAAAACTGTTACTGCCAAGGAACCGTTTAACCTAGAAGAACGAAATTTGATGAGCCAAGTGGGACTGGGGTACTGATAATTTCCTGAAAGTGTCATCAAGATTGGGTGAAAAAATGTGTGCTGAGATGTCAGGAAACTCGTAGTTTTTTGGAAGCTTGGCAACCCCTTTCCATGAAAGTGATTTGCGCCAGTCTCTGCTTAGGGCTACATCAATAGGAAACAAACCATAGTGATAGAACTTGGAAATACTTTATTGTGTCAAGTTTCAAAGAGCTAGCACAAACCGTGTTTGATTTAGAGTTCCAACTACATGTATCTATATAGGAGAAAACAGAGTGAAACATAAAAATTAAAACTGTTACTGCCAACGAACGGTTTAACCTAGAAGAAGGAAATTGGGTGAGCCAAGTGGGATTGGGGTACTTATCATTACATGAAAGTGTTATCAAGTTAGGTTGAAAAAATGTGTGCTGAGATTTCAGGAAACTCATAGTTTTTTGGAAGATTGGCAACCCCTTTCCATGAAAGTGATTTGCGCCAGTCTCTGCTTAGGGCTAAATCAATAGGAAAGAAACAATAGAGACAGAACTTGGAACTACTTTACTGTGTCAAGTTTCAAAGAGCTAGCACAAACCGTGTTTGATTTAGAGTTCCAACTACATGTATCCATATAGGAGAAAACAGAGTGGAACCCAAAAATTAAAACTGTTACTGCCAACGAACGGTTTAAACTAGAAGAACGAAATTTGGTGAGCCAAGTGGGATTGGGGTACTGATCATTACCGGAAAGTGTCATCAAGATTGGGTGAAAAAACGTGTGCTGAGATTTCAGGAAACTCGTAGTTTTTTGAAGCTTGGCAACCCCTTTCCATGAAAGTGATTTGTGCCAGTCTCTGCTTAGGGCTACATCAATAGGAAACAATCCATAGAGACAGAACTTGGAACTATTTTATTGTGTCAAGTTTCAAAGAGCTAGCACAAACCGTGTTTGATTTAGAGTTCCAACTACATGTATCCATATAGGAGAAAACAGATTGAAACCTAAAAATTAAAACTGTTAATGCCAACGAATGATTTAACCTAGAAGAACGAAATTAGGTGAGCCAAGTGAGATTTGCGTACACATCATTACCGGAAAGTGTCATCAAGATTGGGTGAAAAAATGTGTGCTAGATTTCAGGAAACTCGTAGGTTTTGGGAAGCTTGGCAACCCGTTTCCATGAAAGTGATTGGCGCCAGTCTCTGCTTAGGGCTACATCAATAGGAAACAAACCATACGGATAGAACTTTGAACTACTTTATTGTGTCAAGTTTCAAAGAGCTAGCACAAACCGTCTTTGATTTAGAGTTTTAACTACATGTATCCATATAGAGGAAAACAGAGTTAAACCTAAAAATTAAAACTGTTACTGCCAATGAACGGTTTAACCTAGAAGAACGAAATTTGGTGAGCCAAGTGTGATTGGGGTACTGATCATTACCGGAAAGTGTCATCAAGATTGGTTGAAAAAATGTGTGCTGAGATTTCAGGAAACTCGTAGTTTTTTGGAAGCTTGGCAACCCCTTTCCATGAAAGTGATTTGCGCCAGTCTCTGCTTAGGGCTACATCAATAGGAAACAAACCATAGAGATAGAACTTGGAACTACTTTATTGTGTCAAGTTTCAAAGAGCTAGCACAAACCGTGTTTGATTTAGAGTTCCAACTACATGTATCCATATAGGAAAATACAGAGTGCAACCTAAACATTAAAACTGTTACTGCAAACGAACTGTTTAACATAGAAGAACGAAATTTGGTGAGCCAAGTGGGATTGGGGTCCTGATCATTACCGGAAAGTGTCATCAAGATTGGGTGAAAAAATGTGTGCTAAGAATTGAGGAAATTCGTAGTTTTTTGGAAGCTTGGCAACCCCTTTCCATGAAAGTGATTTGCGCCAGTCTCTTCTTAGGGCTACATCAATAGGAAACAAACCATAGAGATAGAATTTGGAACTACATTATTGTGTCAAGTTTCAAAGAGCTAGAACAAACCGTCTTCGATTTAGAGTTCCAACTTCATGTATCCATATAGAGGAAAACAGAGTGAAACCTAAAAATTAAAACTGTTACTGCCAATGAACGGTTTAACCTAGAAGAACGAAATTTGGTGAGCCAAGTGGGATTGGTGTACTGATCATTCCCGGAAAGTGTCATCAAGATTGGGTGAAAAACTGTGTGCTGAGATTTCAGGAAACTCGTAGGTTTTTGGAAGCTTCGCAACCCCTTTCCATGAAAGTGATTGGCGCCAGTCTCTGCTTAGGGCTGCATCAATAGGAAAGAAACCTTAGGGATAGAACATGGAACTACTTTATTGTGTCAAATTTCAAAGAGCTAGCACAAACCGTCTTTGATTTAGAGTTCCAACTACATGTATCCATATACAGGAAAAAAGATTGAAACCTAAAAATTAAAACTGTTACTGCCAATGAACGGTTTAACCTAGAAGAACGAAATTTGGTGAGCCAAGTGGGACTGGGGTCCTGATCATTACCGTAATGTGTCATCAAGATTGGGTAAAAAAATGTGTGCTGAGAATTGAGGAAATTCGTAGTTTTTTGGAAGCTTGGCAACCCCTTTCCATGAAAGTGATTTGCGCCTGTCTCTGCTTAGGGCTACATCAATAGGATAAAAACCATAGAGATAGAACTTGGAACTACTTTATTGTGTCAAGTTTCAAAGAGCTAGCACAAACCGTGTTTGATTTAGAGTTCCAACTTCATGTATCCATATAGGAGAAAACAGAGTGAAACCAAAAAATTAAAACTGTTACTGCCAAGGAACGGTTTAACCTAGAAGAACGAAACTCGGTGAGCCAAGTGGGATTGGGGTACTGATCATTTCCTGAAAGTGTCATCAAGATTGGATGAAAAAATGTGTGCTGACATTTCGGGAAATTCGTAGGTTTTTGGAAGCTTGCCAAAAACTTTCCATGAAAGTGATTTGTGCCAGTCTCTGCTTAGGGCTATATGAATAGGAAACAAACCATAGAGATAGAACTGGGAACTACTTTATTGTGTCAAGTTTCAAAGAGCTAGCAGAAACCGTCTTTGATTTAGAGTTCCAACTACATGTATTCATATAGGAGAAAACAGTGAAAACAAAAAATTAAAACTGTTACTGCCAAGGAACCGTTTAACCTAGAAGAACGAAATTTGGTGACCCAAGTGGGACTGGGGTACTGATAATTTCCTGAAAGTGTCATCAAGATTGGGTGAAAAAATGTGTGCTGAGATTTCAGGAAACTCGTAGTTTTTTCGAAGCTTGGCAACCCCTTTCCATGAAAGTGATTTGCGCCAGTCTCTGCTTAGTGCTACATCAATAGGAAACAAACCATAGTGATAGAACTTGGAACTACTTTACTGTGTCAAGTTTCAAAGAGCTAGCACAAACAGTGTTTGATTTAGAGTTCCAACTACATGTATCTATATAGGAGAAAACAGAGTGAAACATAAAAATTAAAACTGTTACTGCCAACGAACGGTTGAACCTAGAAGAAGGAAATTTGGTGAGCCAAGTGGGATTGGGGTACTGATCATTACATGAAAGTGTCATCAAGTTAGGGTAAAAAAATGTGTGCTGAGATTTCAGGAAATTCGTAGTTTTTTGGAAACTTGGCAACCGCTTTCCATGAAAGCGATTTGCGCCAGTCTCTGCTTAGGGTACATCAATAGGAAACAAACCATAGAGATAGAACTTGGAACTACTTTATTGTGTCAAGTTTCAAAGAGCTAGCACAAACCGTGTTTGATTTAGAGTTCCAACTACATGTATCCATATAGGAGAAAACAGAGTGAAATCTAAAAATTAAAACTTTTACTGCTACGAACGGTTTAATCTAGAATAATGAAATTTGGTGAGCCAAGTAGGATTGGGGTACTGATCATTACCGGAAAGTGTCATCAAGATTGGGTGAAAAAATGTGTGGTGAGATTTCAGGAAACTCGTAGGTTTTTGGAAGCTTGGCAACCCCTTTCCATGAATGGATTTGCGCCAGTCTCTGCTTTTGGCTACATCAATAGGAAACAAACCATAGTGATAGAACTTGGAACTACTTTATTGTGTCAAGTTTCACATAGCTAGCACAAACCGTGTTTGATTTAGAGTTCCAACTACATGTATCCGTATAGGAGAAAACAGAGTGGAACCCAAAAATTAAAACTGGTACTGCCTACGAACGGTTTAACCTAGAAGAAAGAAGTTTGGTGAGCCAATTGGGACTGGGGTACTGATCATTACCTGAAAGTGTCATCAAGATTGGTTGAAAAACTGGGTGCCGAGATTTCAGGAAATTCGTAGGTTTTTGGAAGCCTGCCAACCCTTTTACATGAAAGTGATTTGTGCCAGTCTCTGCTTAGGGATATATCAATAGGAAACAAACCATAGAGATAGAAATTGGAATTACTTTATTGTGTGAAGTTTCAAAGAGCTAGTACAAACAGTGTTTGATTTACAGTTCCAACTACATGTATCCATATAGGAGAAAACAGAGTGAAACCTAAAAATTAAAACTCTTACTGCCAATGAAAGGTTTAATATAGAAGAACGAAATTTGGTGAGCCAAGTGGGATTGGGGTACTGATCATTACCTGAAAGTATCATCAAGATTGGTTGAAAAAATGTGTGCTTAGATTTCAGGAAACTAGTAGGTTTTTGGAAGCTTGCCAACCCCTTTCGATCAAAGTGATTTGTGACAGTCTCTGCTTAGGGCTATATCAGTAGGAAACAAACCATAGAGATAGAACTTGGAACTACTTTATTGTGTCAAGTTTCAAAGAGCTAGCACAAACCGTCTTTGATTTAGAGTTATAACTACATGTATCCATATAGGAGAAAACAGTGAAAACAAAAAATTAAAACTGTTACTGCCAAGGAACCGTTTAACCTAGAAAACGAAATTTGATGAGCCAAGTGGGACTGGGGTACTGATGATTACCTGAAAGTGTCATCAAGATTGGGTGAAAAAATGTGTGCTGAGATTTCAGGAAACTCGTAGTTTTTTGGAAGCTTGGCAACCCCTTTCCATGAAAGTGATTTGCGCCAGTCTCTGCTTAGGGCTACATCAATAGGAAACAAACCATAGTGATAGAACTTTGAACTACTTTATTGTGTCAAGTTTCAAAGAGCTAGCACAAACCGTGTTTGATTTAGAGTTCCAACTACATGTATCTATATAGGAGAAAACAGAGTGAAACATAAAAATTAAAACTGCTACTGCCAACGAACGGTTTAACCTAGAAGAAGGAAATTGGGTGAGCCAAGTGGGATTGGGGTACTTATCATTACATGAAAGTGTTATCAAGTTAGGTTGAAAAAATGTGTACTGAGATTTCAGGAAACTCATAGTTTTTTGGAAGATTGGCAACCCCTTTCCATGAAAGTGATTCGCGCCAGTCTCTGCTTAGGGCTAAATCAATAGGAAAGAAACAATAGAGACAGAAATTGGAACTACTTTACTGGGTCAAGTTTCAAAGAGCTAGCACAAACCGTGTTTGATTTAGAGTTCCAACTACATGTATCCATATAGGAGAAAACAGAGTGGAACCCAAAAATTAAAACTGTTACTGCCAATGAACGGTTTAAACTAGAAGAACGAAATTTGGTGAGCCATGTGGGATTGGGGTACTGATCATTACCGGAACGTGTCATCAAGATTGGGTGAAAAAATGTGTGGTGAGATTTCAGGAAACTCGTAGGTTTTTGGAAGCTTGGCAACCACTTTCCATGAAAGTGATTTGCGCCAGTCTCTGCTTAGGGCTACATCAATAGGAAACAAACCACAGAGATACAACTTGGAACTACTGTATTGTGTCAAGTTTCAAAGAGCTAGCAAAAACCGTCTTTGATTTAGAGTTCCAACTACATGTATCCATATAGGAGAAAACAGAGTGAAACCCAAAAATTAAAACTGTTACTGCCAACGAATGGTTTAACCTAGAAGAACGAAATTTGGTGAGCCAAGTGGTATTGGGGTACAGATCATTACAGGAAAGTGTCATCAAGTTTGGGTGAAAAACTGTGTGCTGAGATTTCAGGAAACCCGTAGGTTTTTGGAAGCTTGGCAACCCCTTTCCGTGAAAGTGATTTGTGCCAGTCTCTGCTTAGGGCTACATCAATAGGAAACAAACGATAGAGATAGAACTTTGAACTACTTTATTGTGTCAAGTTTAAAAGAGCTAGCACAAACCGTGTTTGATTTAGAGTTCCAACTACATGTATCCATATAGGAGAAAACAGAGTGAAACCTACAAATTAAAACTGTTACTGCCAACGAACGGTTTAACCTAGAAGAAGGAAATTTGGTGAGCCAAGTGGGATTGGCGTACTGGTCATTACCTGAAAGTGTCATCAAGATTGGGTGAAAAAATGTGTTCTGAGATTTCAGGAAACTCGTAGGTTTTTGGAAGCTTGGCAACCCCTTTCCATGAAAGTGATTTGCGCCTGTCTCTGCTTTAGGCTACATCAATAGGATAAAAACCATAGAGATAGAACTTAAAACTACTTTATTGTGTCAAGTTTCAAAGAGCTAGCACAAACCGTGTTTGATTTAGAGTTCCAACTACATGTATCCATATAGGAGAAAACAGAGTGAAACCTAAAAATTAAAACTGTTACTGCCAACGAACGGTTTATCCTAGAAGAATGAAATTTGGTGAACCAAGTGGGATTGGGTACTGATCATTACCTGAAAGTGTCATCAAGATTGGGTGAAAAAATGTGTGCTGAGATTTCGTGAAACTCGTAGGTTTTTGGAAGCTTGCCAACCCATTTCCATGAAAGTGATTTGCGCCAGTCTCTGCTTAGGGCTATATCAATAGGAAACAAAAAATAGAGATAGAACTCTGAACTACTTTATTGTGTCAAGTTTCAAAGAGCTAGCAAAAACCGTCTTTGATTTAGAGTTCCAACTACATGTATTCATATAGGAGAAAACAGTGAAAACAAAAAATTAAAACTGTTACTGCCAAGGAACGGTTGAACCTAGAAGAACAAAATTTGGTGAGCCGAGTGTAATTGCGGTCCTGATCATTATCGGAAATTGTCATCAAGATTGGGTGAAAAAATGTGTGCTGAGATTTCAGGAAACTCGTAGTTTTTTGGAAGCTTGGCAACCCCTTTCCATGAAAGTGATTTGCGCCATTCTCTGCTTAGGGCTACATCAATAGGAAACAAACCATAGAGATAGAACTTGGAACTACTTTATTGTGTCAAGTTTCAAAGAGCTAGCACAAACCGTGTTTGATTTAGAGTTCCAAATACATGTATCCATATAGGAGAATACAGAGTGAAACGTAAAAATTAAAACTGTTACTGCAAACGAACGGTTTATCCTAGAAGAACAAAATTTGATGAGCCGAGTGTAAATGGGGTTCTGATCATTATCGGAAAGTGTCATCAAGTTTGGGTGAAAAAATGTGTGCTGAGAATTGAGGAAATTCGTAGGTTTTTGGAAGCTTGGCAACCCCTTTCCGTGAAAGTGATTTGCGCCAGTCTCGGCTTAGGGCTACATCAATAGGAAACAAACCATAGAGATAGAACTTGGAACTACTTTATTGTGTCAAGTTTCAAAGAGCTAGCACAAACCGTCTTTGATCTAGAGTTCCAAATACATGTATCCATATAGGAGAAAACAGAGTGAAATCTAAAAATTAAAACTGTTACTGCCAATGAACTGTTTAACCTAGAAGAACGAAATTTGGTGAGCCAATTGAGATTTGCGTACTAATCATTACCGGAAAGTGTGATCAAGATTGGGTGAAAAAATGTGTGCTGAGATTTCAGGAGACTCGTAATTTTTTGGAAGCTTGGCATCCCCTTTCCATGAAAGTGATTTGCGTCAGTCTTGATTAGAGCTACATCAATAGGAAACAAACCATAGAGATAGAACTTGGAACTACTTTCTCGTGTCAAGTTTCAAAGAGCTAGCACAAACCGTGTTTGATATGAGTTAAAACTACATGTATCCATACAGGAGAAAACAGAGTGAAACCTAAAAATTAAAACTGTTACTGCCAATGAACGGTTTAACCTAGAAGAATGAAATTTGGAGAGCCAAGTTCGATTGGAGTACTGATCATTTCCTGAAAGTGTCATCAAGATTGGGTGAAAAAATGTGTGCTGAGATTTCAGGAAACTCGTAGTTTTTTGGAAGCTTGGCAACCCCTTTCCATGGAAGTGATTTGCGCCAGTTTCTGCTTAGGGCTACATCAATAGGAAACAAACCATAGAGATAGAACTTGGAACTACTTTCTTGTGTCAAGTTTCAAATTGCTAGCACAATCCGTGTTTGCTTTATAGTTCCAACTATATGTATCCATATAGGAGAAAACAGATTGAAACCTAAAAATTAAAACTGTTACTGCCAACGAACGGTTTAACATAGAAGAAGGAAATTTGGTGAGCCAAGTGGGACTGGGGTACTGATCATTACCTGAAAGTGTTATCAAGATTGGGTGAAAAAATGTGTGCTGACATTTCAGGAAACTCGTAGTTTTTTGGAAGCTTGGCAACCCCTTTCAATGAAAGTGATTTGCGCCAGTCTCTGCTTAGGGCTACATCAATAGGAAACAAACCATAGAGATAGAACTGGGAACTACTTTATTGTGTCAAGTTTCAAAGAGCTAGCACAAACCGTCTTTTATTTAGAGTTCCAACTACATTTATCCATATAGGAGAAAACAGAGTGAAAACTAAAACTTAAAACTGTTACTGCCAATGAACGGTTTAAACTAGAAGAACGAAATTTGGTGAGCCAAGTGGGACTTGGGTACTGATAATTACCTGAAAGTGTCATCAAGATTGGGTGAAAAAATGTGTGCTGTGATTTCAGGAGACTCGTAATTTTTTGGAAGCTTGGCAACCTCTTTCCATGAAAGTGATTTGCGCCAGTCTCTGCTTAGGGCTACATCAATAGGAAACAAACCATAGAGATAGAACATGGAACTACTTTCTTGTGTCAAGTTTCAAAGAGCTAGCACAAACCGTGTTTGAAAGGAGTTCCAACTACATGTATCCATACAGGAGAAAAGAGAGTGAAACCTAAAAATTAAAACTGTTACTGCCAATGAACGGTTTAACCTAGAAGAACGAAATTTGGTGCGCCAAGTGGAATTGGATACTGGTCATTACCTGAAAGTGTCACTAAGATTTGGTGAAAAAATGTGTGCTGTGAATTGAGGAAACTCGTAGTTTTATGGAAGCTTGGCAACCCCTTTCCATGAAAGTGATTTGCGCCAGTCTCTGCTTAGGGCTACATCAATAGGAAACAAACCATAGAGATAGAACTTGGACATACTTTATTGTGTCAAGTTTCAAAGAGCTAGCACAAACCGTGTTTGATTTAGAGTTCCAACTACATGTATCCATATAGGAGAAAACAGAGTGAAACCTAAAAATTAAAACTTTTACTGCCAACGAACGGTTTAACATAGAAGAATGACATTTGGTGAGCCAAGTAGAATTGGGGTACTGATCATTACCGGGAAGTGTCATCAAGATTGGGTGAAAAAATTTGTTCTGAGATTTCAGGAAACTCATAAATTTTTGGACGCTTCGCAACCCCTTTCCATTAAAGTGATTTGCGCCTGTCTCTGCTTAGGGCTACATCAATAGGAAACAAACCATAGAGATAGAACTTGGAACTACTTTATTGTGTCAAGTTTCAAAGAGCTAGCACAAACCGTGTTTGAAATGAGTTCCAACTACATGTATCCATACAGGAGAAAACAGAATGAAACCTAAAAATTAAAACTGTTACTGCCAATGAACGGTTTAACCTAGAAGAGTGAAATTTGGAAAGCAAAGTTCGATTGGAGTACTGATCATTTCCTGAAAGTGTCATCAAGATTGGGTGAAAAAATGTGTGCTGAGATTTCAGGAAACTCGTAGTTTTTTGGAAGCTTGGCAACCCCTTTCCATGAAAGTGATTTGGCTAGTCTCTCCTTAGGGCTACATCAATAAGAAACAAAACATAGAGATTGAACTTGGAACTACTTTATTGTGTCAAGTTTCAAAGAGCTAGCACAAACCGTGTTTGATTTAGAGTTCCAACTACATGTATCCATATAGGAGAAAACAGAGTGAAACCTAAAAATTAAAACTGTTACTGCCAACGAACGGTTTAACCTAGAAGAACGAAATTTTTTTGACCCAAGTGGGATTGGGGTACTGATCATCACCTGAAAGTGTCATCAAGATTGGGTGAAAAAATGTGTGCTGAGATTTCAGGAAACTCGTAGTTTTTTGGAAGCTTGGCAACCCCTTTCCATGAAAGTGATTTGGCTAGTCTCTCCTTAGGGCTACATCAATAAGAAACAAAACATAGAGATTGAACTTGGAACTACTTTATTGTGTCAAGTTTCAAAGAGCTAGCACAAACCGTGTTTGATTTAGTGTTCCAACTACATGTATCCATATAGGAGAAAACAGAGTGAAACCTAAAAATTAAAACTCTTACTGCCAACGAACGGTTTAACCTAGAAGAACAAAATTTGGTGAGCCAAGTGGGACTGGGGTACTGATAATTACCTGAAAGTGTCATCAAGTTTGGGTGAAAAAATGTGTGCTGAGATTTCAGGAAACTCGTAGTTTTTTGGAAGCTTGGCAACCACTTTCCATGAAAGTGATTTGCGCCAGTCTCTGCTTAGGGCTACAATATTAGGAAACAAACCATAGAGATAGAACTTGGAACTACTTTATTGTGTCAAGTTTCAAAGAGCTAGCACAAACCGTGTTTGATTTAGAGTTCCAACTGCATGTATCCCTATATGAGAAAACAGAGCGAAATCTAAAAATTAAAACTTTTACTGCCAATGAATGGTTTAACCTAGAAGAACGAAATTTGGTGAGCCAAATGGGATTGGGGTACTGATCACTACCGGGAAGTGTCATCAAGATTGGGTGAAAAAATGTGTGCTGAGATTTCAGGAAACTCGTAGTTTTTTGGAAGCTTGGCAACCCCTTTCCATGAAAGTGATTTGCGCCAGTCTCTGCTTAGGGCTACATCAATAGGAAACAAACCATAGAGATAGAACTTGGAACTACTTTATTGTGTCAAGTTTCAAAGAGCTAGCACAAACCGTGTTTGATTTAGAGTTCCAACTACATGTATCCATAAGGGAGAAAACAGAGTGAAACCTAAAAATTAAAACTGTTACTGCAAACGAACGGTTTAACCTAGAAGAACAAAATTTGGTGAGCCAAGTGGGATTGTTGTACTGATCATTACCTGAAAGTGTCATCAAGATTGGGTGAAAAAATGTGTGCTGAGTTTTCAGGAAACTTGTAGTTTTTGGAAGCTTGGCAACCCCTTTGCATGAAAGTGATTTGCGCCAGTCTCTGCTTAGGGCTACATCAATAGGAAACAATCCATAGAGATAGAACTTGGAACTATTTGATTGTGTCAAGTTTCAAAGAGCTAGCACAAACCGTGTTTGATTTAGAGTTCCAACTACATGTATCCATATAGGAGAAAACAGAGTGAAACCTAAAAACTAAAACTGTTACTGCCAATGAACGGTACAACCTAGAAGAACGAAATTTGGTGAGCCAAGTGGGATTGGGGTACTGATCATTACCTGAAAGTGTCATCAAGATTGGGTGAAAAACTGTGTGCTGAGATTTCAGGAAACTCGTAGTATTTTGGAAGCTTGGCAACCCCTTTCCATGAAAGTGATTTGTGCCAATCTCTGCTGAGGGCTACATCAATAGGAAACAATCCATAGAGATAGAACTTGGAACTAGTATATTGTGTCAAGTTTCAAAGAGCTAGCACAAACCATGTTTGATTTAGATTTCCAACTACATGTATCCATATAGCAGAAAACAGAGTGAAACCTAAATATAATACTGTTAATGCCAACGAACTGTTTAACCTAGAAGAACGAAATTTGGTGAGCCAAGTGGGACTCGGGTACTGATCATCACCTGAAAGTGTCATCAAGATTGGGTGAATCAATGTGTGCTGAAATTTCAGGAAACTCGTTTTTTGGAAGCATGGCAACCCCCTTTCCTTGAAAGTGATTTGCGCCAGTTGCTGCTTAGGGCTAAAGCAATAGGAAACAATCCATAGAGATAGAACTTGGAACTATTTTATTGTGTCAAGTTTCAAAGGCCTAGCACAAACCGTGTTTGATTTAGAGTTCCAACTACATGTATCCATATAGGAGAAAACAGAGAGAAACCTAAAAATTAAAACTGTTACTGCCAATGAACGTTTTAAGGTAGAAGAACAAAATTTGGTGAGCCATGTGTGATTGGGGTACTGATCATTACCTGAAAGTGTCATCATGTTTGGGTGTAAAAAATTGTGCTCAGATTTTATGAAACTCGTAGTTTTTTGGAAGCTTGGCAACCCTTTTCCATGAAAGTGATTTGCGCCAGTCTCTGCTTAGGGCTACATCAATAGGAAACAAACCATAGAGATAGAACTTGGAACTACTATATTGTGTCAAGTTTCAAAGAGCTAGCACAAACCGTCTTTGATTTAGTGTTCCAACTACATGTATCCATATAGGAGAAAACAGAGTGAAACCAAAAATAAAAACTGTTACTCCCAAAGAACGGTTTAAACTAGAAGAACGAAATTTGGTGAGCCAAGTGGGATTGTGGTACTGATCATTACCTGAAAGTGTCATCAAGATTGGGTGAAAAAATGTGTGCTGAGATTTCAGGAAACTCGTAGTTTTTTGGAAGCTTGGCAACCCCTTTCCATGAAAGTGATTTGCGCCATTCTCTGCTTAGGGCTACATCAATAGGAAACAAACCATAGAGATAGAACTTGGAACTTCTTTATTGTGTCAAGTTTCAAAGAGCTAGCACAAACCGTGTTTGATTTAGAGTTCCAAATATATGTATCCATATAGGAGAAAACAGAGTGAAACCTAAAAATTAAAACTGTTACTGCCAACGAACGGTTTAACCTAGAAGAACAAAATTTGGTGAGCCAAGTGGGATTGGGGTACTGATCATTTCCTGAAAGTGTCATCAAGATTGGATGAAAAAATGTGTGCTGAGATTTCGGGAAACTCGTAGGTTTTTGGAAGCTTGCCAACCCCTTTCCATGAAAGTGATTTGTGCCAGTCTCTGCTTAGGGCTATATCAATAGGAAACAAACCATAGAGATAGAACTTGGAACTACTTTATTGTGTCAAGTTTCAAAGAGATAGCAGAAACCGTCTTTGATTTAGAGTTCCAAATACATGTATTCATATAGGAGAAAACAGTGAAAACAAAAAATTAAAACAGTTACTGCCAAGGATCGGTTTAACCTAGAAGAACGAAATTGGTGAGCCAAGTGGGACTGGGGTACTGATAATTTCCTGAAAGTGTCATCAAGATTGGGTGAAAAAATGTGTGTTGAGATTTCAGGAAACTCGTATTTTTTTGGAAGCTTGGCAACCCCTTTCCATGAAAGTGATTTGCGCCAGTCTCTGCTTAGGGCTACATCAATAGGAAACAAACCATAGTGATGGAACTTTGAACTACTTTACTGTGTCAAGTTTCAAAGAGATAGCACAAACAGTGTTTGATTTAGAGTTCCAACTACATGTATCCATATAGGAGAAAACAGAGTGAAACCTAAAAATTAAAACTGTTACTGCCAACGAACGGTTGAACGTAGAAGAAGGAAATTTGGTGAGGCAAGTGGGATTGGGGTACTGATCATTACATGAAAGTGTCATCAAGTTAGGGTGAAAAAATGTGTGCTAAGATTTCAGGAAACTCGTAGTTTTTTGGAAACTTGGCAACCCCTTTCCATGAAAGCGATTTGCGCCAGTCTCTGCTTAGGGCTACATCAATAGGAAACAAACCATAGAGATAGAACTTGGAACTACTTTATTGTGTCAAGTTTCAAACAGCTAGCACAAACCGTGTTTGATTTAGAGTTCCAACTACATGTATCCATATAGGAGAAAACAGAGTGAAATCTAAAAATTAAAACTTTTACTGCTACGAACGGTTTAACCTAGAATAATGAAATTTGGTGAGCCAAGTGGGATTGGGGTACTGATCATTACCGGAAAGTGTCATCAAGATTGGGTGAAAAAATGTGTGCTGACATTTCAGGAAACTCATAGTTTTTTGGAAGCTTGGCAACCCCTTTCCATGAATGTGATTTGCGCCAGTCTCTGCTTGGGGATACATCAATAGGAAACAAACCATAGTGATAGAACTTGGAACTACTTTATTGTATCAAGTTTCAAATAGCTAGCACAAACCGTGTTTGATTTAGACTTCCAACTACATGTATCCATATAGGAGAAAACAGAGTGGAACCCAGAAATTAAAACTGGTACTGCCAACGAACGGTTTAACCTAGAAGAACGAAATTTGGTGAGCCAATTGGGACTGGGGTACTGATCATTACCTGAAAGTGTCATCAAGATTGGTTGAAAAACTGTGCGCCGAGATTTCAGGAAACTCGTAGGTTTTTGGAAGCTTGCCAACCCCTTTCGATGAAAGTGATTTGTGCCAGTCTCTGCTTAGGGCTATATCAATAGGAAACAAACCATGGGGATAGAACTTGGAACTACATTATTGTGTCAAGTTTCAAAGACCTAGCACAAACCGTGTTTGATTTAGAGTTCCAACTACATGTATCCATATAGGAGAAAACAGTGAAAACAAAAAATTAAAACTGTTACTGCCAAGGAACCGTTTAACCTAGAAGAACGAAATTTGATGAGCCAAGTGGGACTGGGGTACTGATCATTACCTGAAAGTGTCATCAAGATTGGGTGAAAAAATGTGTGCTGAGATTTCAGGAAACTCGTAGTTTTTTGGAAGCTTGGCAACCCCATTCCATGAAAGTGATTTGCGCCAGTCTCTGCTTAGGGCTACATCAATAGGAAACAAACCATAGAGATAGAACTTGTAACTACTTTATTGTGTCAAGTTTCAAAGAGCTAGCACAAACCGTGTTTGATTTAGAGTTCCAAATACATGTATCCATATAGGAGAATACAGAGTGAAACGTAAAAATTAAAACTGTTACTGCAAACGAACGGTTTATCCTAGAAGAACAAAATTTGGTGAGCCGAGTGTAATTGGGGTTCTGATCATTATCGGAAAGTGTCATCAAGTTTGGGTGAAAAAATGTGTGCTGAGAATTGAGGAAATTCGTAGGTTTTTGGAAGCTTGGCAACCCCTTTCCGTGAAAGTGATTTGCGCCAGTCTCGGCTTAGGGCTACATCAATAGGAAACAAACCATAGAGATAGAACTTGGAACTACTTTATTGTGTCAAGTTTCAAAGAGCTAGCACAAACCGTCTTTGATTTAGAGTTCCAAATACATGTATCCATATAGGAGAAAACAGAGTGAAATCTAAAAATTAAAACTGTTACTGCCAATGAACTGTTTAACCTAGAAGAACGAAATTTGGTGAGCCAATTGAGATTTGCGTACTAATCATTACCGGAAAGTGTGATCAAGATTGGGTGAAAAAATGTGTGCTGAGATTTCAGGAGACTCGTAATTTTTTGGAAGCTTGGCATCCCCTTTCCATGAAAGTGATTTGCGTCAGTCTTGATTAGAGCTACATCAATAGGAAACAAACCATAGAGATAGAACTTGGAACTACTTTCTCGTGTCAAGTTTCAAAGAGCTAGCACAAACCGTGTTTGATATGAGTTAAAACTACATGTATCCATACAGGAGAAAACAGAGTGAAACCTAAAAATTAAAACTGTTACTGCCAATGAACGGTTTAACCTAGAAGAATGAAATTTGGAGAGCCAAGTTCGATTGGAGTACTGATCATTTCCTGAAAGTGTCATCAAGATTGGGTGAAAAAATGTGTGCTGAGATTTCAGGAAACTCGTAGTTTTTTGGAAGCTTGGCAACCCCTTTCCATGGAAGTGATTTGCGCCAGTTTCTGCTTAGGGCTACATCAATAGGAAACAAAACATAGAGATAGAACTTGGAACTACTTTCTTGTGTCAAGTTTCAAATTGCTAGCACAATCCGTGTTTGCTTTATAGTTCCAACTATATGTATCCATATAGGAGAAAACAGATTGAAACCTAAAAATTAAAACTGTTACTGCCAACGAACGGTTTAACATAGAAGAAGGAAATTTGGTGAGCCAAGTGGGACTGGGGTACTGATCATTACCTGAAAGTGTTATCAAGATTGGGTGAAAAAATGTGTGCTGACATTTCAGGAAACTCGTAGTTTTTTGGAAGCTTGGCAACCCCTTTCAATGAAAGTGATTTGCGCCAGTCTCTGCTTAGGGCTACATCAATAGGAAACAAACCATAGAGATAGAACTGGGAACTACTTTATTGTGTCAAGTTTCAAAGAGCTAGCACAAACCGTCTTTTATTTAGAGTTCCAACTACATTTATCCATATAGGAGAAAACAGAGTGAAAACTAAAACTTAAAACTGTTACTGCCAATGAACGGTTTAAACTTGAAGAACGAAATTTGGTGAGCCAAGTGGGACTTGGGTACTGATAATTACCTGAAAGTGTCATCAAGATTGGGTGAAAAAATGTGTGCTGTGATTTCAGGAGACTCGTAATTTTTTGGAAGCTTGGCAACCTCTTTCCATGAAAGTGATTTGCGCCAGTCTCTGCTTAGGGCTACATCAATAGGAAACAAACCATAGAGATAGAACATGGAACTACTTTCTTGTGTCAAGTTTCAAAGAGGTAGCACAAACCGTGTTTGAAAGGAGTTCCAACTACATGTATCCATACAGGAGAAAAGAGAGTGAAACCTAAAAATTAAAACTGTTACTGCCAATGAACGGTTTAACCTAGAAGAACGAAATTTGGTGCGCCAAGTGGAATTGGATACTGGTCATTACCTGAAAGTGTCACTAAGATTTGGTGAAAAAATGTGTGCTGTGAATTGAGGAAACTCGTAGTTTTATGGAAGCTTGGCAACCCCTTTCCATGAAAGTGATTTGCGCCAGTCTCTGCTTAGGGCTACATCAATAGGAAACAAACCATAGAGATAGAACTTGGACATACTTTATTGTGTCAAGTTTCAAAGAGCTAGCACAAACCGTGTTTGATTTAGAGTTCCAACTACATGTATCCATATAGGAGAAAACAGAGTGAAACCTAAAAATTAAAACTTTTACTGCCAACGAACGGTTTAACATAGAAGAATGACATTTGGTGAGCCAAGTAGAATTGGGGTACTGATCATTACCGGGAAGTGTCATCAAGATTGGGTGAAAAAATTTGTTCTGAGATTTCAGGAAACTCATAAATTTTTGGACGCTTGGCAACCCCTTTCCATTAAAGTGATTTGCGCCTGTCTCTGCTTAGGGCTACATCAATAGGAAACAAACCATAGAGATAGAACTTGGAACTACTTTATTGTGTCAAGTTTCAAAGAGCTAGCACAAACCGTGTTTGAAATGAGTTCCAACTACATGTATCCATACAGGAGAAAACAGAATGAAACCTAAAAATTAAAACTGTTACTGCCAACGAACGGTTTAACCTAGAAGAACGAAATTTTTTTGACCCAAGTGGGATTGGGGTACTGATCATCACCTGAAAGTGTCATCAAGATTGGGTGAAAAAATGTGTGCTGAGATTTCAGGAAACTCGTAGTTTTTTGGAAGCTTGGCAACCCCTTTCCATGAAAGTGATTTGGCTAGTCTCTCCTTAGGGCTACATCAATAAGAAACAAAACATAGAGATTGAACTTGGAACTACTTTATTGTGTCAAGTTTCAAAGAGCTAGCACAAACCGTGTTTGATTTAGTGTTCCAACTACATGTATCCATATAGGAGAAAACAGAGTGAAACCTAAAAATTAAAACTCTTACTGCCAACGAACGGTTTAACCTAGAAGAACAAAATTTGGTGAGCCAAGTGGGACTGGGGTACTGATAATTACCTGAAAGTGTCATCAAGTTTGGGTGAAAAAATGTGTGCTGAGATTTCAGGAAACTCGTAGTTTTTTGGAAGCTTGGCAACCACTTTCCATGAAAGTGATTTGCGCCAGTCTCTGCTTAGGGCTACAATAATAGGAAACAAACCATAGAGATAGAACTTGGAACTACTTTATTGTGTCAAGTTTCAAAGAGCTAGCACAAACCGTGTTTGATTTAGAGTTCCAACTGCATGTATCCCTATATGAGAAAACAGAGCGAAATCTAAAAATTAAAACTTTTACTGCCAATGAATGGTTTAACCTAGAAGAACGAAATTTGGTGAGCCAAATGGGATTGGGGTACTGATCACTACCGGGAAGTGTCATCAAGATTGGGTGAAAAAATGTGTGCTGAGATTTCAGGAAACTCGTAGTTTTTTGGAAGCTTGGCAACCCCTTTCCATGAAAGTGATTTGCACCAGTCTCTGCTTAGGGCTACATCAATAGGAAACAAACCATAGAGATAGAACTTGGAACTACTTTATTGTGTCAAGTTTCAAAGAGCTAGCACAAACCGTGTTTGATTTAGAGTTCCAACTACATGTATCCATAAGGGAGAAAACAGAGTGAAACCTAAAAATTAAAACTGTTACTGCAAACGAACGGTTTAACCTAGAAGAACAAAATTTGGTGAGCCAAGTGGGATTGTTGTACTGATCATTACCTGAAAGTGTCATCAAGATTGGGTGAAAAAATGTGTGCTGAGTTTTCAGGAAACTTGTAGTTTTTGGAAGCTTGGCAACCCCTTTGCATGAAAGTGATTTGCGCCAGTCTCTGCTTAGGGCTACATCAATAGGAAACAATCCATAGAGATAGAACTTGGAACTATTTGATTGTGTCAAGTTTCAAAGAGCTAGCACAAACCGTGTTTGATTTAGAGTTCCAACTACATGTATCCATATAGGAGAAAACAGAGTGAAACCTAAAAACTAAAACTGTTACTGCCAATGAACGGTACAACCTAGAAGAACGAAATTTGGTGAGCCAAGTGGGATTGGGGTACTGATCATTACCTGAAAGTGTCATCAAGATTGGGTGAAAAACTGTGTGCTGAGATTTCAGGAAACTCGTAGTATTTTGGAAGCTTGGCAACCCCTTTCCATGAAAGTGATTTGTGCCAATCTCTGCTGAGGGCTACATCAATAGGAAACAATCCATAGAGATAGAACTTGGAACTAGTATATTGTGTCAAGTTTCAAAGAGCTAGCACAAACCATGTTTGATTTAGATTTCCAACTACATGTATCCATATAGCAGAAAACAGAGTGAAACCTAAATATAATACTGTTAATGCCAACGAACTGTTTAACCTAGAAGAACGAAATTTGGTGAGCCAAGTGGGACTCGGGTACTGATCATCACCTGAAAGTGTCATCAAGATTGGGTGAATCAATGTGTGCTGAAATTTCAGGAAACTCGTTTTTTGGAAGCATGGCAACCCCTTTCCTTGAAAGTGATTTGCGCCAGTCGCTGCTTAGGGCTAAAGCAATAGGAAACAATCCATAGAGATAGAACTTGGAACTATTTTATTGTGTCAAGTTTCAAAGGCCTAGCACAAACCGTGTTTGATTTAGAGTTCCAACTACATGTATCCATATAGGAGAAAACAGAGAGAAACCTAAAAATTAAAACTGTTACTGCCAATGAACGTTTTAAGGTAGAAGAACAAAATTTGGTGAGCCATGTGTGATTGGGGTACTGATCATTACCTGAAAGTGTCATCATGTTTGGGTGTAAAAAATTGTGCTCAGATTTTATGAAACTCGTAGTTTTTTGGAAGCTTGGCAACCCTTTTCCATGAAAGTGATTTGCGCCAGTCTCTGCTTAGGGCTACATCAATAGGAAACAAACCATAGAGATAGAACTTGGAACTACTATATTGTGTCAAGTTTCAAAGAGCTAGCACAAACCGTCTTTGATTTAGTGTTCCAACTACATGTATCCATATAGGAGAAAACAGAGTGAAACCAAAAATAAAAACTGTTACTCCCAAAGAACGGTTTAAACTAGAAGAACGAAATTTGGTGAGCCAAGTGGGATTGTGGTACTGATCATTACCTGAAAGTGTCATCAAGATTGGGTGAAAAAATGTGTGCTGAGATTTCAGGAAACTCGTAGTTTTTTGGAAGCTTGGCTACCCCTTTCCATGAAAGGGATTTGCGCCAGTCTCTGCTTAGGGCTATATCAATAGGAAACAATCCATAGAGATAGAACTTGGAACTATTTTAATATTTCAAGTTTCAAAGATCTAGCACAAACCGTGTTTGATTTAGAGTTCCAACTACATGTATCCATATAGGAGAAAACAGAGTGAAACCTAAAAATTAAAACTGTTACTGCGAACGAACGGTTTAACCTAGAAGAAAGAAATTTGGTGAGCCATTTGGGATTGGGGTACTGATCATTACCTGAAAGTGTGATTAAGATTGGGTGAAAAAAATGTGTGCTGAGATTTCAGGAAACTCGTAGTTTTTTGGAAGCTTGGCAACCCCTTTCTTTGAAAGAGATTTGCGCCAGTCTCTGCTTAGGGCTACATCAATAGGAAACAAACAATAGAAATAGAACTTGGAACTACTTTATTGTCTCAAGTTTCAAAGAGCTAGCAAAAAAATTCTTTGATTTAGAGTTCCAAATACATGTATCCATATAGGAGAAAACAGACTAAAACCTAAAATTTTAAACTGTTAATTCGAACAAATGATTTAACCTAGAAGAAGGAAATTTGGTTATCCACGCGGGATTGGGGTACTGATCATTACCTGCAAGTGTCATCAAGATTGGGTGAAAAAATGTGTGCTGAGATTTCAGGAAACTTGTAGTTTTTGGAAGCTTGGCAACCCCTTTGCATGAAAGTGATTTGCGCCAGTCTCTGCTTAGGGCTACATCAATAGGAAACAATCCATAGAGATAGAACTTGGAACTATTTTATTGTGTCAAGTTTCAAAGAGCTAGCACAAACCGTGTTTGATTTAGAGTTCCAACTACATGTATCCATATAGGAGAAAACAGAGTGAAACCTAAAAACTAAAACTGTTACTGCCAATGAACGGTACAACCTAGAAGAACGAAATTTGGTGAGCCAAGTGGGATTGGGGTACTGATCATTACCTGAAAGTGTCATCAAGATTGGGTGAAAATATGTGTGCTGAGATTTCAGGAAACTCGTAGTTTTTTGGAAGCTTGGCAACCCCTTTCCTTGAAAGTGATTTGTGCCAATCTCTGCGGAGGGCTACATCAATAGGAAACAATCCATAGAGATAGAACTTGGAACTATTTTATTGTTTCAAGTTTCAAAGTGCTAGCACAAACCATGTTTGATTTAGATTTCCAACTACATGTATCCATATAGCAGAAAACAGAGTGAAACCTAAAAATTAATACTGTTAATGCCAACGAACGGTTTAACCTAGAAGAACGAAACCTGGTGAGCCAAGTGGGATTGGTGTACTGTTCATTACCTGAAAGTGTCATCAAGATTGGGTGAAAAACATGTGTGCTGAGATTTCAGGAAACTCGTAGTTTTTTGGAAGCTTGGCAACCCCTTTCCATGAAAGTGATTAGCGCTAGTCTCTGCTAAGGGCTACATCAATAGGAAACAAACCATAGAGATAGAACTTGGAACTACTTTCTTGTGTCAAGTTTCAAAGAGCTACCACAAACCGTCTTTGATTTAGAGTTCCAACTACATGTATCCTTATAGGAGAAAACAGAGTGAAACCTAAAAATTAAAACTGTTACTGCCAACGAACGGTTTAACCTAGAAGAACGAAATTTGGTGAGCCAAGTGGGATTGGCGTACTGTTCATTACCTGAAAGTGTCATCAAGATTCGGTGAAAAAAATGTGTGCTGAGATTTCAGGAAACTCCTAGATTTTTGGAAGCTTGGCAACGCCTTTTTTTAAGAGTGATTTGCGCCAGTCTCTGCTTAGGTCTACATCAATAGGAAACAAACCATAGAGACAGAACTTGGAACTACTTTATTGTGTCAAGTGTCAAATAGCTAGCACAAACCGTCTTTGATTTAGAGTTGCAAATACATGTATCCAAATATAAGAATACAGAGTGAAACCTAAAAATTAAAACTGTTACTGCCCACGAACGGTTTAACCTAGAAGAACGAAATTTGGTGACCCAAGTGCAATTGGGGTACTGATCATCACCTGAAAGTGTCATCAAGATTGGGTGAAATAATGTGTGCTGAGATTTCAGGAAAATCGTAGTTTTTGGATGCTTTGCAACCCCTTTCCATGAAAGTGATTTGCACTAGTCTCGGCTTAGGGCTACATCAATAGGAAACAACCATAGAGATAGAACTTGGAAATACTTTATTGTGTCAAGTTTCAAAGAGCTAGCACAAACCGTATTTCATTTAGAGTTCCAACTACATGTATCCATATAGGAGAAAACAGAGTGAAACCTAAAAATTAAAACTGTTACTGCCAACGAACGGTTTAACCTAGAAGAACGAAACTTGGTGAGCCAAATGGGATTGGGGTACTGATCATTACCTGAAAGTGTCATCAAGATTGGGTGAAAAAATGTGTGCTGAGATTTCAGGAAACTCGTAGTTTTTTGGAAGCTTGGCAACCCCTTTCCATGAAAGTGATTTGCGCCAGTCTCTGCTTAGGGCTACATCAATAGGAAACAAACCATAGAGACATAACTTGGAACTACTTCATTGTGTCAAGTTTCAAATAGCTAGCACAAACCGTCTTTGATTTAGAGTTGCAACTATATGTATCCAAATAGGAGAAAACAGAGTGAAACCTAAAAATTAAAACTGTTACTGCCCGCGAAAGGTTTAACCTAGAAGAACGAAATTTGGTGACCCAAGTGGGATTGGGGTACTGATCATCACCTGAAAGTGTCATCAAGATTGGGTGAAAAAAATGTGTGCTGAGATTTCAGGAAACTCATAGTTTTTTGGAAGCTTGGCAACCCCTTTCCATGAAAGTGATTAGCGCCAGTCTCTGCTTAGGGCTACATCAATAGGAAACAAATCATAGAGATAGAACTTGGAACTACTTTCTTGTGTCAAGTTTCAAAGAGCTAGCCCAAACTGTCTTTGATTTAGAGTTCCAACTACATGTATCCATATAGGAGAAAACAGAGTGAAACCTAAAAATTTAAACTGTTACTGCCAACGAACGGTTTAACCTAGAAGAACGAAATTTGGTGAGCCAAGTGGGATTGTGGTACTGATCATTTCCTGAAAGTGTCATCAAGATTGTGTGAAAAAATGGGTGCTGAGATTTCAGGAAACTGGTAGTTTTTTGGAAGCTTGGCAACCCCTTTCCATGAAAGGGTTTTGTGCCAGTCTCTGCTTAGGGCTACATCAATAGGAAACAAACCATAGAGATAGAACTTGGAACTACTTTATTGTGTCAAGTTTCAAAGAGCTAGCACAAACCGTGTTTAATTTAGTGTTCCAACAACATGTATACATATAGGAGAATACAGAGTGAAACCTAAAAGTTAAAACTGTTACTGCCAAAGAACGGTTTAACCCAGAAGAACGAAACTTGGTGAGCCAAGTGGATAGGGGTACTTATCATTACCTGAAAGTGTCATCAAGATTTGGTGAAAAAAATGTGTGCTGAGATTTCAGGAAACCCGTAGTTTTTTGGAAGCTTGGCAACCCCTTTCCATGGAAGTGATTTGCGCCAGTCTCTGCTTAGGGCTACATCAATAGGAAACAAACCATAGAGATAGAACTTGGAACTACTTTCTTGTGTCAAGTTTCAAAGAGCTAGCACAAACCGTCTTTGATTTAGAGCTCCAACTACATGTATCCATATTGGAGAAAACAGAGTGAAACCTAAAAATTTAAACCGTTACTGCCAACGAACGGTTTAACCTAGAAGAACGAAATTTGGTGAGCCAAGTGGGATGGAGGTACTGATCATTACCTGAAAGTGTCATCAAGATTGGGTGAAAAAATGTGTGCTGAGATTTCAGGAAACTCGTAGTTTTTTTGAACCTTGGCAACCCCTTTCTATGAAAGTGATTTGCGCCAGTCTCTGCTTAGGGCTACATCAATAGGAAACAAACCATAGATATAGATCTTGTAACTACTTTATTGTGTCAAATTTCAAACAGCTAGGACAAACCGTCTTTGATTTAGAGTTCCAACTATATGTATCCATATAGGAGAAAACAGAGTGAAACCTACAAATTTAAACTGTTACTGCCAACGAACAGTTTAACCTAGAAGAACGAAATTTGGTGAGCCAAGTGGTATGGGGGTACTGATCATTACCTGAAAGTGTCATCAAGTTTGGGTGAAACAATGTGTGCTGAGATTTCAGGATACTCATAGTTTTTAGGAAGCTTGGCAACCCCTTTCCATGAAAGTGATTTGCGCCAGTCTCTGCTTAGGGCTACATCAATTGGAAACAAACCATAGAGATAGAACTTGGAACTATTTTCTTGTGTCAAGTTTCAAAGAGCTAGCACAAACCGTGTTTGATTTAGAGTTCCAACTACATGTATCCATAAGGGAGAAAACAGAGTGAAACCTAAAAATTAAAACTGTTCCTGCCAACGGATGGTTTAACCTAGAAGAACAAAATTTGGTGAGCCAAGTGGGATTGTTGTACTGATCATTACCTGAAAGTGTCATCAAGATTGGGTGAAAAATTATGTCTTGAGATTTCAGGAAATTCGTAGTTTTTTGAATGCTTGGCAACCCCTTTCCATGAAAAGGATTTGCGCCAGTCTCTGCTTAGGTCTACATCAATAGGAAACAAACCATAGAGATAGAACTTGGAACTACTTTATTGTGTCAAGTTTCAAAGAGCTAGCACAAACCGTGTTAAATTTATTGTTCCAACAACATGTATCCATATAGGAGAAAACAGAGTGAAAACTAAAAGTTAAAACTGTTACTGCCAAGGAACATTTTAACCAAGAAGAACGAAATTTTGTGACCCAAGGGGGATTGGGGTACTGATCATTAAATGAAAGTGTCATCAGGAATGGGTGAAAAACTTGTGTGCTGAGATTTCAGGAAACTCGTAGTTTTTTGGAAGCTTGGCAACCCCTTTCCATGAAAGGGATTTGCGCCAGTCTCTGCTTAGGGCTATATCAATAGGAAACAAACCATAGAGATAGAACTTGGAACTACTTTATTGTCTCAAGTTTCAAAGAGCTAGCAAAAAAAGTCTTTGATTTAGAGTTCCAACTACATGTATCCATATAGGAGAAAACAGAGTGAAACCTAAAATTAAAACTGTTAATGCGAACGAATGATTTAACCTAGAAGAAGAAAATTTGGTTAGCCAAGCGGGATTGGGGTACTGATCATTACCTGAAAGTGTCATCATGATTGGGTGAAAAAATATGTGCTGAGATTTCAGGAAACTTGTAGTTTTTTGGAAGCTTGGCAAACCCTTTCCATGAAAGTGATTTGCGCCAGTCTCTGCTTAGGGCTACATCAATAGGAAACAATCCATAGAGATAGAACTTGGAACTATTTTATTGTGTCAAGTTTCAAAAGGCTAGCACAAACCGTGTTTGATTTAGAGTTCCAACTACATGTATCCATATAGGAGAACACAGAGTGAAACGTAAAAACTAAAACTGTTACTGCCAACGAACGGTTTAACCTAGAAGAACGAAATTTGGTGAGCCAAGTGGGATTGGAGTACTGATCATTACCTGAAAGTGTCATCAAGATTGGGTGAAAAAAAGTGTGCTGAGATTTCAGGAAACTCGTAGTTTTCTGGACGCTTGGCAACCCCTTTCCATGAAAGTGATTTGCGCCAATCTCTGCTTAGGGCTACATCATAGGAAACAAGCCATAGAGATAGAACTTGGAAGTACTTTTTTGTGTCAAGTTGCAAAGAGCTAGCACAAACCGTGTTTGATTTAGAGTTCCAACTACATGTATCCATATAGGAGAAAACAGGGTGAAACCTAAAAATTAAAACTGTTACTGCTAATGAACCGTTTAACCTAGTAGAACGAAATTTGTTGAGCGAAGTGTGATTGGTGTACTGATCATTACCTGAAAGTGTCATCAATATTGGGTGAAAAAATGTGTACTGACATTTCAGGAAACTCGTAGTTTTTTGGAAGCTTGGCAAACCCTTTCCTTGGAAGTGATTTGCGCCAGTCTCTGCTTAGGGCTACATCAATAGGAAACAAACCATAGAGATATTACTTGGAACTACTTTATTGTGTCAAGTTTCAAAGTGCTAGCACAAACCGTCTTTGATTTAGAGTTCCAACTACATGTATCCATATAGGAGAAAACAGAATGAATCCTAAAAATTAAATCTGTTACTGCCAATGAACGGTTTAACCCAGAAGAACGAAACTTGGTGAGCCAAGTGGATAGGGGTACTTATCATTACCTGATAGTGTCATCAAGATTTGGTGAAAAAAATGTGTGCTGAGATTTCAGGAAACCCGTAGTTTTTTGGAAGCTTGGCAACCCCTTTCCATGAAAGTGATTTGCGCCAGTCTCTGCTTAGGTCTACATCAATAGGAAACAAACCATAGAGATAGAACTTGGAACTACTTTCTTGTGTCAAGTTTCAAATACCTAGCACAAACCGTCTTTGATTTAGAGTTCCAACTACATGTATCCATATAGGAGAAAACAGAGTGAAACCTAAAAATTTAAACTGTTACTGCCAACGAATGGTTTAACCTAGAAAAACGAAATTTGGTGAGCCAAGTGGGATTGGGGTACTGATCATTACCTGAAAGTGTCATCAAGATTGGGTGAAAAACATGTGTGCTGAGATTTCAGGAATCTCGTAGTTTTCTTGAAGGTTAGCAACCCCTTTCCATGAAAGTGATTTGCGCCAGTCTCTGCTTAGGGCTACATCAATAGGAAAGAAACCATAGATTTAGAACTTGGAACTACTTTATCGTGTCAAATTTCAAACAGCTAGCACAAACTGTCTTTGATTTAGAGTTCCAACTACATGTATCCATATAGGAGAAAACAGAGTGAAACCTAAAAATTAAAACTGTTACTGCCAACGAACGGTTTAACCAAGAAGAACGAAATTTGGTGAGCCAAGTGGGATGGGGGTACTGATCACTACCTGAAAGTGTCATCAAGATTGGGTGAGAAAATGTGTGCTGAGATTTCAGGAAACTCCTAGATTTTTGGAAGCTTGGCAATGCCTTTCCATATGAGTGATTTGCGCCAGTCTCTGCTTAGGGCTACATAAATAGGAAACAAACCATAGAGACAGAACTTGGAACTACTTTATTGTGTCAAGTTTCAAATAGCTAGCACAAACCGTCTTTGATTTAGAGTTGCAACTACATGTATCCAAATATAAGAAAACAGAGTGAAACCTAAAAATTAAAACTGTTACTGCCCACGAACGGTTTAACCTAGAAGAACGAAATTTGGTGACCCAAGTGCAATTGGGGTACTGATCATCACCTGAAAGTGTCATCAAGATTGGGTGAAATAATATGTGCTGAGATTTCAGGAAACTCGTAGTTTTTGGAAGCTTGGCAACCCCTTTCCATCAAAGTGATTTGCGCCAGTCTCTGCTTAGGGCTACATCAATAGGAAACAACCATAGAGATAGAACTTGGAACTACTTTATTGTGTCAAGTTTCAAAGAGCTAGCACAAACCGTGTTTGATTTAGAGTTCCAACTACATGTATCCATATAGGAGAAAACAGAGTGAAACCTAAAATTTAAAACTGTTACTGCCAACGAACGGTTTAACCTAGCAGAACGAAATTTGGTGAGCCAAGTGGGATGGGGGTACTGATCATTACCTGAAAGTGTCATCAGGATTGGGTGAAAAAAATGGGTGCTGAGATTTCAGGAAACTCGTAGTTTTTTTGAAGCTTAGCAACCCCTTTCCATGAAAGTGATTTGCACCAGTCTCTGCTTAGGGCTACATCAATAGGAAACAATCCATAGATATAGAACTTGGAACTACTTTATTGTGTCAAATTTCAAACAGCTAGCACAAACCGTCTTTGATTTAGAGTTCCAACTACATGTATCCATATAGGAGAAAACATAGTGAAACCTAAAAATTAAAACTGTTACTGCCAACGAACAGTTTAACCTAGAAGAACGAAATTTGGTGAGCCAAGTGGTATGGGGGTACTGATCATTACCTGAAAGTGTCATCAAGGTTGGGTGAAACAATGTGTGCTGAGATTTCAGGATACTCATAGTTTTTTGGAAGCTTGGCAACCCCTTTCCATGAAAGTGATTTGCGCCAGTCTCTGCTTAGGGCTACATCAATAGGAAACAAACCATAGAGATAGAACTTGGACATACTTTATTGTGTCAAGTTTCAAAGAGCTAGCACAAACCGTGTTTGATTTAGAGTTCCAACTACATGTATCCATAAGGGAGAAAACAGAGTGAAACCTAAAAATTAAAACTGTTCCTGCCAACGAATGGTTTAACCTAGAAGAACAAAATTTGGTGAGCCAAGTGGGATTGTTGTACTGATTATTACCTGAAAGTGTCATCAAGATTGGGTGAAAAAATATGTCCGGAGATTTCAGGAAACTCGTAGTTTTTTGAATGCTTGGCAACCCCTTTCCATGAAAGGGATTTGCGCCAGTCTCTGCTTAGGTCTACATCAATAGGAAACAAACCATAGAGATAGAACTTGGAACTACTTTATTGTCTCAAGTTTCAAAGAGCTAGCAAAAAAAGTCTTTGATTTAGAGTTCCAACTACATGTATCCATATAGGAGAAAACAGAGTGAAACGTAAAAACTAAAACTGTTACTGCCAACGAAAGGTTTAACCTAGAAGAACAAAATTTGTTGAGCGAAGTGGGATTGGGGTACTGATCATTACCTGAAAGTATCATCAAGTTTGGGTGAAAAAATGTGTACTGACATTTCAGGAAACTCGTAGTTTTTTGCAAGCTTGGCAAACCCTTTCCTTGGAAGTGATTTGCGCCAGTCTCTGCTTAGGGCTACATCAATAGGAAACAAACCATAGAGGTATTACTTGGAACTACTTTATTGTGTCAAGTTTCAAAGAGCTAGCACAAACCGTCTTTGATTTAGAGTTCCAACTACATGTATCCATATAGGAGAAAACAGAGTGAAACCTAAAAATTAAAACTGTTACTGACAACGAACGGTTTAACCTAGAAGAACGAAATTTGGTGAGCCAAGTGGGTTTGGGGTACTGATCATTACCTGAAAGTGTCATCAAGATTGGGTGAAGAAATGTGTGCTGAGATTTCAGGAAACTCGTAGTTTTTTGGAAGCTTGGAAACCCATTCCTTGAAAGTGATTTGTGCCAGTCTCTGCTTAGGGCTACATCAATAGGAAACAAACCATTGAGATAGAACTTGGAACTACTTTATTGTGTCAAGTTTCAAAGAGCTAGCACAAACCCTGTTTGTTTTGGAGTTCCAACAACATGTATCCATATAGGAGAAAACAGAGTGAAACTAAAAACTAAAACTGTTACTGCCAACGAACGGTTTAACCTAAAAGAACGAAATTTGGTGAGCCAAGTGGGATTGGGGTACTGATCACTTCCTGAAAGTGTCATCAAGATTGGGTTTAAAAATGTGTACTGAGATTTCAGGAAACTCGTAGTTTCTTGGCAGATTGGCCACCCCTTTTCATGTAAGTGATTCGCGCCAGTCTCTGATTAGGGCTACATCAATAGGAAAGAAACCATAGAGATAGAACTTGGAACTACTTTCTTGTGTCAATTTCAAAGAGCTAGCAGAAACCGTGTTTGATTTAGACTTCCAAAACTTGTATCCATATAGGAGAAAACAGAGTCAAACCTAAAAATTAAAACTGTTACTGCCAACGAACGGTTTAACCTAGAAGAACGAAATTTGCTGAGCCAAATGGGATTTGAGTACTGATCATTACCTGAAAGTGTCATCAAGATTGGTTGAAAAAATGTGTGCTGATATTTCAGGAAACTCGTAGTTTAATGAAAGCTTGCAACCCCTTTCCATGCAAGTGATTTGCGCCAGACTCTGCTTAGGGCTACATCAATAGGAAACAAACAATAGAGATAGAACTTGGAACTACTTTATTGTGTCACGTTTCAAAGAGATAGCACAAACCATCTTTGATTTAGAGTTCCAACTACATGTATCCATATAGGAGAAAACAGAATGAAACCTAAAAATTAAAATTGTTACTGCCTACGAACGGTTTAACCTAGAAGAACAAAATTTGGTGAGCCAAGTGGGATTGGGGTACTGATCATTAAGGAAAGTGTCATCAAGATTGGGTGAAAAAATATGTGCTGAGATTTCAAAAAACTCGTAGTTTTTTGGAAGCTTGGCAACCCCTTTCCATGAAAGTGATTTGCGCCAGTCTCTGCTTAGGGTTATATCAATAGGAAACAATCCATAGAGAAAGAACATGGAACTATTTTATTGTGTCAATTTCAAAGAGCTAGCTCAAACCGTGTTTGATTTGGAGTTCCAACTACATGTATCCATATAGGAGAAAACAGAGTGAAACCTAAAAATTTAAACTGTTTCTGCCAACGAACGGTTTAACCTAGAAGAACGAAATTTGGTGAGCCAAGTGGGATTGGGATACTGATCATTTCCGGAAAGTGACATCAAGATTGGGTGAAAAAATGTATGCTGAGATTTCAGGAAACTCGTAGTTTTTTGGAAGCTTGGCAACCCCACTCCATGAAAGTGATTTGCGCCAGTCTCTGCATAGGTCTACATCAATTGGAAACAAACCATAGAGATAGAACTTGGAACTTCTTTATTGTGTCAAGTTTCAAAGAGCTAGTAGAAACCGTGTTTGATTTAGAGTTCCAACTACATGAATCCATATAGGAGAAAACAGAGTGAAACCTAAAAATTAAAACTGTTACTGCCAACGAACTGTTTAACCTAGAAGAACGAAATTTGGTGAGCAAAGTGGGATTGGGGTACTGATCATTACCTGAAAGTGTCAGCAAGAGTGAATGAAAAAATGTGTGCTGAGATTTCAGGAAACTCGTAGTTTTTTGGAAGCTTGCCAATCCATTTCCATGAAAGTGATTTGCGCCAGTCTCTGCTTAGGGCTACATCAATAGGAAACAATCCATAAATAGAACTTGGAACTACTTTCTTGTGTCAATTTCAAAGAGATAGCACAAACATGTATGATTTAGAGTTCCAACTACATGTATCCATATAGGAGAAAACAGAGTGAAACCTAAAAATTAAAACTGTTACTGCCATCGAACGGTTTAACCCAGAAGAACGAATTTTGGTGAGTCAAGTGGGATTGGGGTACTGATCATTTCCGGAAAGTGATATCAAGATTGGGTGAAAAAATGTATGCTGAGATTTCAGGAAACTCATAGTTTTTTGGAAGCTTGGCAACCCCTTTCCATGAAAGGGATTTGCACCAGTCTCTGCATAGGGCTACATCAATAGGAAACAAACCATAGAGATAGAAGTTTTAACTACTTTCCTGTGTAAATTTCAAAGAGCTAGCAGAAACCGTGTTTGATTTAGACTTCCAAAACTTGTATTTATATAGGAGAAAACTGAGTGAAACCTAAAAATTAAAACTTTTACTGCCAACGAACGGTTTAACCTAGAAGAACGAAATTTGGCGAGCCAAGTGAGATTTGGGTACTGATCATTACCTGAAAGTGTCATCAAGATTGGTTGAAAAAATGTGTGCTGACATTTCAGGAAACTCGTAGTTTTATGAAAGCTTGCAACCCCTTTCCATGAAAGTGATTTGCGCCAGTCTCTGCTTAGGGCTACATCAATAGGAAACAAACAATAGAGATAGAACTTGGAATTACTTTATTGTGTCACGTTTCAAATAGATAGCACAAACCATCTTTGATTTAGAGTTCCAACTACATGTATCCATATAGAAGAAAACAAAATGAAACCTAAAAATTAAAACTGTTACTGCCAACGAACGGTTTAACCTACAAGAACAAAATTTGGTGAGCCAAGTGGGATTGGGGTACTGATCATTACCGGAAAGTGTCATCAAGATTGGGTGAAAAAATGTATGCTGAGATTTCAGGAAACTCGTAGTTTTTTGAAAGCTTGCAACCCCTTTCCATGAAAGGGATTTGCGCCAGTCTCTGCTTAGGGCTACATCAATAGGAAACAAACCATAGAGATAGAACTTGGAACTACTTTATTGTGTCAAGTTTCAAAGAGCTAGCACAAACCATGTTTGATTTGGAGTTCCAACTACATGTATCCATATAGGAGAAAACAAAGTGAAACCTAAAAATTAAAACTGTTACAGCCAACGAACGGTTTAACCTAAAAGAATGAAATTTGGTGAGCCAAGTGGGATTGGGGTACTGATCACTTCCTGAAAGTGTCATCAAGATTGGGTTTAAAAATGTGTGCTGAGATTTCAGGAAACTCGTAGTTTCTTGAAAGATTGGCAACCCCTTTCCATGGAAGTGATTCGCGCCAGTCTCTGATTACGTCTACATCAATAGGAAAGAAACCATAGAGATAGAACTTGGAACTACTTTCTTGTGTCAAGTTTCAAAGAGCTAGCACAAACCGTGTTTGATTTAGAGTTCCAACTACATGTATCCATATAGGAGGAAACAGAGTGAAACATAAAAGTTAAAACTGTTACTGCCAACGAACAGTTTAACCTAGGATAACGAAATTTGGTGAGCCAAGTGGGATTGGGCTACTGATCATCACCTGAATGTGTCATCAAGATTGGGTTAAAAAATGTGTGCTGAGATTTCAGGAAACTCGTAGGTTTTTGGAAGCTTGGCAAACCCTTTCCATAAAAGTGATTTGCGAAAGTCTCTGCTTAGGGCTACATCAATAGGAAACAAACCATAGATATAGAACTTGGAACTACTTTATTGTGTCAATTTCAAAGAGCTAGCACAAACCTTGTTTGATTTAGAGTTCCAACTACATGTATCCATATAGAAGAAAACAGAGTGAAACCTAAACATAAAATTGTTACTGCCAACGAACGGTTTAACCTAGAAGAATGAAATTTGGTGAGCCAAGTGGGATTGGGGTAATAATCATCACCTGAAAGTGTCATCAAGATTGGGTGAAAAAATGGGTGCTGAGACTTCAGGAAACTCGTAGTTATTGGAAGCTTGGCAACCCCTTTCCATGAATGTGATTTGTGCCAGTCTCTGCTTAGGGCTATATCAATAGGAAAGAAAGCATAGAGATAGAAATTGGAACTACTTTATTGTGTCAAGTTTCAAAGAGCTTGCAAAATCCATGTTTGATTTAGAGTTCAAACTACATGTATCCATATAGAAGAAAACAGAGTGAAACCTAAATATTAAAACTTTTACTGCCAATGAACGGTTTAACCTAGAAGAACGAAATTTGGTGAGCCAAGTGGGATTGGGGTACTGATCATTACCTGAAAGTGTCATCAAGATTGGGTGAAAAAAATTGTGCTGAGATTTCAGGAAACTCGTAGTTTTTTGGAAACTTGGCAACCCCTTTCCATGAAAGTGATTTGCGCCAGTCTCTGCTTAGGGCTACATCAATAGGAAACAAACCATATAGAAAGAACTTGGAACTACTTTATTGTGTCAAGTTTCAAAGAGCTAGCACAAAACGTCTTTGATTTAGAGTTCCAACTACATGTATCCATATAGAGGAAAACAGAGTGAAACCTAAAAATTAAAACTGTTACTGCCAATGAACGGTTTAATGTAGAAGAACGAAATTTGGTGAGCCAAGTGGGATTTGGGTACTGATCATTACCGGAAAGTGTCATCAAGATTGGTTGAAAAAATGTGTGCTGAGATTTCAGGAAACTCGTAGGTTTTTGGAAGCTTGGCAACCCCTTTCCATGAAAGTGATTTGCGCCAGTCTCTGCTTAGGGCTACATCAATAGGAAAAAAAAAACATACAGATAGAACTTGGAATTAAGTAATTGTGTCAAGTTTCAAAGAGCTAGCACAAACCGTCTTTGATTTAGCGTTCCAACTACATGTATCCATATAGGAGAAAACAGAGTGAAACCTAAAAATTAAAACTGTTACTGCCAACGAACGGTTTAACCTACAAGAACAAAATTTGGTGAGCCAAGTGGGATTGGGGTACTGATCATTACCTGAAAGTGTCATCAAGATTGGGTGAAAAAATGTGTGCTTAGATTTCAGGAAACTTGTAGGTTTTTGGAAGCTTGCCAACCTCTTTCAATGAAAGGTATTTGCGCCAGTCTCTGCTTCGGGCTACATCTATAGGAAACAAACCATAGAGATAGAACTTGGAACTACTTTCTTGTGTCAAGTTTCAAAGAGCTAGCACAAACCGTGTTTGATTTAGAGTTCCAACTACATGTATCCATATAGGAGAAAACAGAGTGAAATCTAAAAATGAAAACTTTTACTGCCACGAACGGTTTAACCTAGAAGAACGGAATTTGTTGAGCTAAGTTGGATTGGGGTACTGATCATTACCGGAAAGTGTCATCAAGATTGGGTGAAAAAATGTGTGCTGAGATTTCAGGAAACTCGTAATTTTTTGGAAGCTTGGCAACCCCTTTCCATGAAAGTGATTTGCGCCAGTCTCTGCTTAGGGCTACATCAATAGGGAACAATCCATAGAGATAGAACTTGGAACTACTTTATTGTGTCAAGTTTCAAACAGGTAGCACAAATCGTGTTTGATTTAGAGTTCCAACTACATGTATCCATATAGGAGAAAACAGGGTGAAATCTGAAAATTAAAACTGTAACTGCAAACAAACGGTTTAACCTAGAAGAACGGAATTTGGTGAGCCAAGTGGGATTGGGGTCCTGATCATTACCGGAAAGTGTCATCAATATTGGGTGAAAAAATGTGTGCTGAGAATTGAGGAAACTCGTACTTTTTTGGAAGCTTGGCAACCCCTTTCCATGAAAGTGATTTGCGCCAGTCTCTGCTTAGGGCTACATCAATAAGGAACAAACCATAGAGATAGAACTTGGAACTACTTTCTTGTTTCAAGTTTAAAAGAGCTAGCACAAACCGTGTTTGATTTAGAGTTCCAACTACATGTATCCATATAGGAGAAAACAGAGTGATACCTAAAAATTAAAACTGTTACTGCCAACGAACGGTTTAACCTAGAAGAACGAAATCTGGTGACCCAAGTGGGATTGGGGTACTGATCATGACCTGAAAGTGTCATCAAGATTGGGTTAAAAAATGTGTTGAGATTTCAGGAAACTCGTAGTTTTTTGGAAGCTTGCCATCCCCTTTCGATTAAAGTGATTTCTGCCAGTCTCTGCTTAGGGCTACATCCATAGGAAACAAACCATAGAGAAAGATCTTGGAACTACTTTATTGTGTCAAGTTTCAAAGAGCTAACACAAACCGTCTTTGATTTAGAGTTCCAACTACATGTATCCATAAAGGAGAAAACAGAGTGAAACCTAAAAATTAAGACTGTTACTGCCAAGGAACGGTTTAACCTAGAAGAATGAAATTTGGTGAGCCAAGTGGGATTGGGGTACTGATCATTACCTGAAAGTGTCCTCAAATTGGGTGAAAAAATGTGTGCTGAGATTTCAGGAAACTCGTAGTATTTTAGAAACTTGCCAACCCCTTTCCATGAAAGTGATTTGCGCCAGTCTCTGCTTAGGGCTACATCAATAGGAAACAAACCATAGAGATAGAACTTGGAACTACTTTGTTATCCCAAGTTTCAAAGAGCTAGCACAAACTGTCTTTGATTTAGAGTTCCAACTACATGTATCCATATAGGAGAAAACAGAGTGAAACCTAAAAATTAAAACTGTTACTGCCAACGAACGGCTTAACATAGAAGAACGAAATTTGGTGAGCCAAGTGGGATTGGGGTACTGATCATTACCTGCAAGTGTCATCAAGATTGGGTGAAAAAATGTGTGCTGAGATTTCAGGAAACTCGTAGTTTTTTGGAAGCGTGGCAACCCCTTTCCATGAAAGTGATTTTCACCAGTCTCTGCTTAGGGCTACATCAATACGAAAGAAACCATAGAGAAAGAAAATGGAACTACGTTATTGTGTCAAGTTTCAAAGAGCTAGCACAAATCGTGTTTGATTTAGAGTTCCAACTACATGTATCCATATAGGAGAAAACAGAGTGAAACCTAAAAATTAAAACTGTTACTGCCAACGAACGGTTGAACCTAGAAGAAGGAAATTTAGTGAGCCAAGTGGGATTGGGGTACTGATCATTACCTGCAAGTGTCATCAAGATTGGGTTAAAAAATGTGTGCTGAGATTTCAGGAAACTCGTAGTTTTCTGGAAGCTTGGCAACCCATTTCCATGAAAGAGATTTGCGCCAGTCTCTGCTTAGGGCTACATCAATAGGAAACAAACCATAGAGATAGAACTTGGAACTACTTTATTGTGTCAAGTTTCAAATAGCTAGCACAAACCGTGTTTGATTTAGAGTTCCAACTACATGTATCCATATTCGAGAAAACAGAGTGAAACCTAAAAATTAAAACTGTTACTGCCAACGAACGGTTTAACCAAGAAGAACGAAATTTGGTGAGCCAAGTGGGATTGGGGTACTGATCATTACCTCCAAGTGTCATCAAGATTGGGTGAAAAAATGTGTGCTGTGATTTCAGGAAACTTGTAGTTTTTTGTAAGGTTGGCAAACACTTTCGTGAAAGTGATGCGCCAGTCTCTGCTTAGGGCTACAGCAATAGGAAACAATCCATAGAGATAGAACTCGAACTAATTTATTGAGTCAAGTTTCAAAGAGCTAGCAGAAACCGTCTTTGATTTAGAGTTCCAACTACATGTATCCATATAGGAGAAACAGAGTGAAACCTAAAAATTAAAACTGTTAATGCCAACGAACGGTTTAACCTAGAAGAACGAAATTTGGTGACCAAGTGGGATTGGGGTACTGATCATTACCTGAAAGTGTCATCAAGATTGGGTGAAAAAATATGTGCTGACATTTAAGGAAAATCGAAGTTTTTTGGAAGCTTGGCAACAACTTTCCATGAAAGTGATTTGCGCCAGTCTCTGCTTAGGGCTACATCATAGGAAACAATCCCTAGAGAAAGAACTTGGAACTATTTTATTGTGTCAAGTTTCAAAGAGCTAGCACAAACCGTGTTTGATTTAGAGTTCCAACTACATGTATCCATATCGGAGAAAACAGAGTGAAACCTAAAAATTAAAACTCTTACTGCCAACAAACGATTTAATCTAGAAGAATGAAATTTGGTGAGCCAAGTGGGATTGGGGTACTGATCATTACCGGAAAGTGTCATCAATATTGGGTGAAAAAATGTGTGCTGAGAATTGAGGAAACTCGTAGTTTTTTGGAAGCTTGGCAACCCCTTTCCATGAAAGTGATTTGCGCCAGTCTCTGCTTAGGGCTACATCAATAAGAAACAAACCATAGAGATAGAACTTGGAACTACTTTCTTGTTTCAAGTTTCAAAGAGCTAGCACAAACCGTGTTTGATTTAGAGTTCCAACTACATGTATCCATATAGGAGAAAACAGAGTGATACCTAAAAATTAAAACTGTTACTGCCAACGAACGGTTTAACCTAGAAGAACGAAATCTGGTGACCCAAGTGGGATTGGTGTACTGATCATGACCTGAAAGTGTCATCAAGATTGGGTGAAAAAATGTGTTGAGATTTCAGGAAACTCGTAGTTTTTTGGAAGCTTGCCAACCGCTTTCGATTAAAGTGATTTCTGCCAGTCTCTGCTTAGGGCTACATCCATAGGAAACAAACCATAGAGAAAGATCTTGGAACTACTTTATTGTGTCAAGTTTCAAAGAGCTAACACAAACCATCTTTGATTTAGAGTTCCAACTACATGTATCCATAAAGGAGAAAACAGAGTGAAACCTAAAAATTAAGACTGTTACTGCCAACGAACGGTTTAACCTAGAAGAATGAAATTTGGTGAGCCAAGTGGGATTGGGGTACTGATCATTACCTGAAAGTGTCATCAAATTGGGTGAAAAAATGTGTGCTGAGATTTCAGGAAACTCGTAGTTTCTTGGAAGATTGGCAACCCCTTTCCATGAAAGTGATTCGTGCCAGTCTCTGCTTAGGGCTACATCAATAGGAAACAAACCATAGAGACAGAACTTAGAACTACTTTATTGTGTCAAGTTTCAAAGAGCTAACACAAACCATCTTTGATTTAGAGTTCCAACTACATGTATCCATAAAGGAGAAAACAGAGTGAAACCTAAAAATTAATACTGTTACTGCCAACGTACGGTTTAACCTAGAAGAATGAAATTTGGTGAGCCAAGTGGGATTGGGGTACTGATCATTACCTGAAATTGTCCTCAAATTGGGTGAAAAAATGTGTGCTGAGATTTCAGGAAACTCGTAGTATTTTAGAAACTTGCCAACCCCTTTCCATGAAAGTGATTTGGCCAGTCTCTGCTTAGGGCTACATCAATAGGAAACAAACCATAGAGATAGAACTTGGAACTACTTTGTTATGCCAAGTTTCAAAGAGCTAGCACAAACTGTCTTTGATTTAGAGTTCCAACTACATGTATCCATATAGGAGAAAACAGAGTGAAACCTAAAAATTAAAACTGTTACTGCCAACGAACGGCTTAACCTAGAAGAACGAAATTTGGTGAGCCAAGTGGGATTGGGGTACTGATCATTACCTGCAAGTGTCATCAAGATTGGGTGAAAAAATGTGTGCTGAGATTTCAGGAAACTCGTAGTTTTTTGGAAGCTTGGAAACCCCTTTCCATGAAAATGATTTGCGCCAGTCTCTGCTTAGGGCTACATCAATACGAAAGAAACCATAGAGAAAGAAAATGGAACTACGTTATTGTGTCAAGTTTCAAAGAGCTAGCACAAATCGTGTTTGATTTAGAGTTCCAACTACATGTATCCATATAGGAGAAAACAGAGTGAAACCTAAAAATTAAAACTGTTACTGCCAACGAACGGTTGAACCTAGAAGAAGGAAATTTGGTGAGCCAAGTGGGATTGGGGTACTGATCATTACCTGCAAGTGTCATCAAGATTGGGTGAAAAAATGTGTGCTGAGATTTCAGGAAACTCGTAGTTTTCTGGAAGCTTGGCAACCCATTTCCATGAAAGAGATTTGCGCCAGTCTCTGCTTACGGCTACATCAATAGGAAACAAACCATAGAGATAGAACTTGGAACTACTTTATTGTGTCAAGTTTCAAAGAGCTAGCACAAACCGTGTTTGATTTAGAGTTCCAACTACATGTATCCATATTCGAGAAAACAGAGTGAAACCTAAAAATTAAAACTGTTACTGCCAACGAACGGTTTAACCAAGAAGAACGAAATTTGGTGAGCCAAGTGGGATTGGGGTACTGATCATTACCTGCAAGTGTCATCAAGATTGGGTGAAAAAATGTGTGCTGAGATTTCAGGAAACTCGTAGTTTTGTGTAAGCTTGGCAAACCCTTTCGTGAAAGTGATGCGCCAGTCTCTGCTTAGGGCTACAGCAATAGGAAACAATCCATAGAGATAGAACTCGAACTAATTTATTGAGTCAACTTTCAAAGAGCTAGCAGAAACCATCTTTGATTTAGAGTTCCAACTACATGTATCCATATAGGAGAAAACAGAGTGAAACCTAAAAATTAAAACTGTTAATGCCAACGAACGGTTTAACCTAGAAGAACGAAATTTGGTGACCAAGTGGGATTGGGGTACTGATCATTACCTGAAAGTGTCATCAAGATTGGGTGAAAAAATATATGCTGACATTTAAGGAAAATCGAAGTTTTTTGGAAGCTTGGCAACAACTTTCCATGAAAGTGATTTGCGCCAGTCTCTGCTTAGGGCTACATCATAGGAAACAATCCATAGAGAAAGAACTTGGAACTATTTTATTGTGTCAAGTTTCAAAGAGTTAGCACAAACCGTCTTTGATTTAGAGTTCCTACAACATGTATCCATATAGGAGAAAACAGAGTGAAACCTAAAAATTAAAACTGTTACTGCCAACGAACGGTTGAACCTAGAAGAACGAAATTTGGTGAGCCAAGTGGGATTGGGGTACTGATCACGACCTGAAAGTGTCATCAAGATTGGGTGAAAAAATGTGTGCTGAGATTTCAGGGAACTCGTAGTTTTTTGGAAGCGTGGCAACCCCTTTCCATGAAAGTGATTTGCTCCAGTCTTTGCTTAGAGCTACATCAATAGGAAGCAAACCATAGAGATAGAACTTGGAACTACTGTATGGTGTCAAGTTTCAAAGAGCTAGCACAAACCGTATTTGATTTAGAGTTGCAACTACATGCATCCATATAGGAGAAAACAGAGTGAAACCTAAAAATTAAAACTGTTACTGCCAACGAACCGTTTAACCTTGAAGAATGAAATTTGGTGAGCCAAGTGGGACTGGGGTACTGATCATTTCCTGAAAGTTTCATCAAGATTGGATGAAAAAATGTGTGCTTGGATTTCAGGATACTCATAGTTTTTTGGAAGCTTGGCAACCCCTTTCCAGGAAAGTGATTTGCGCCAGTCTTGGCTTAGGGCTACTTCAATAGGAAAAAAACCATAGAGATAGAATTTGGAACTACTTTATTGTGTCAAGTTTCAAAGAGCTAGCACAAACCATCTTTGATTTAGACTTCCAAAACATGTATCCATACAGGAGAAAACAGAGTGAAACCTAAAAATTAAAACTGTTACTGCCAACGAACGGTTTAACCTAGAAGAACGAAATTTGGTGAGCCCAGTGGGATTGGCGTACTGATCATTACCTGAAAGTGTCATCAAGATTGGGTGAAAAAATTTGTGCTGAGATTTAAGGAAACTCGTAGTTTTTTGAAAGCTTGTAACCCCTTTCCATGAAAGTGATTTGCGCCAGTCTCTGCTTTGGGCTACATCAATAGGAAAAAACCATAGAGATAGAACTTGGAACTACTTTATTGTGTCAAGTTTCAAAGAGCTACCAAAAACCGTGTTTGATTTAGAGTTCCAACAACATGTATCCATATAGGAGAAAACAGAGTGAAACGTAAAAGTTAAAACTTTTACTGCCAACGAACGGTTTTACCTAGAAGAACGAAATTTGGTGACCCAGCAGGATTGGTGTACTGATCATTACCTGAAAGTGTCATCAAGATTGGGTGAAAAAATGTGTGCTGAGACTTCAGGAAAATCATAGATATTTGGAAGCTTGGCAACCCCTTTCCATGAAAGTGATTTGCGCCAGTCTCTGCTTAGGGCTACATCAATAGGAAACAATCCATAGAGACAGAACTTGGAACTATTTTATTGTGTCAAGTTTCAAAGAGCTAGCACAAACCGTCTTTGATTTAGATTTCCAACTACATGTATCCATAAAGGAGAAAACAGAGGGAAACCTAAAAATTAAAACTGTTACTGCCAACGAACAGTTTAATCTAGAAGAACGAAATTTGGTGACCAAGTGGGATTGGGGTACTGATTATTACCTGAAAGTGTCATCAAGATTGGGTGAAAATTGTGTGCTGAGATTTCAGGAAACTCGTAGTTTTTTGGAAACTTGCCAACATTTTTCCGTGAAAGTGATTTGCGCCAGTCTCTGCTTAGGGCTACATCAATAGGAAACAATCCATAGAGATAGATCTTGGAACTATTTTATTGTGTCAAGTTTCAAAAAGCTAGCACAAGCCGTGTTTGATTTAGAGTTCCAACTACATGTATCCATATAGGAGAAAACAGAGTGAAACCTAAAAATTAAAACTGTTGATGTCAACGAAGGGTTCAACCTAGAAGAACGAAATTTGGTGAGCCAAGCGGGATTGGGGTACTGATCATTACCTGAAAGTGTGATCAAGATTGGGTTAAAAAAAGTGTGCTGATATTTCAGGAAACTCTTAGTTTTTTGGAAGCTTGGCAACCCCTTTCCATGAATGTGATTCATGCCAGTCTCTACTTAGGTCTACATCAATAGGAAACAAATCATAGAAAGAAAACTTGTATCTACTTTATTGTGTCAAGTTTCAAAGAGATAGAACAAACCGTGTTTGATTTAGACTTCCAACTACATGTATCCATATAGGAGAAAACAGAGTGAAACGTAAAAATTAAAACTGTTACTGCCAACGAACGCTTTAACCTAGAAGAACGAAATTTAATGTGCCAAATGCGATCAGGGTACTGATCGTTACCTGAAAGTATCATCAAGATTGGGTGAAAAAATCTGTGCTGAGATTTCAGGAAACTCGTAGTTTTTTGGAAGCTTGGCAACCCCTTTCCATGAAAGTGATTTGCTCCGGTCTCTGCATACAGCTACATCAATAGGAAACAAACCATAGAGATAGAACTTGGAACTCCTTTATTGTGTCAAGTTTCAACGAGCTAGCAAAAACCGTGTTTGATGTAGAGTTCCAACTACATGTATCCATATAGAAGAAAACAGAGTGAAACCTAACAATTAAAACTGTTACTGCCAACGAACGGTTTAATCTAGAAGAACGAAATTTTGTGAGCCAAGTGGGATTCGGGCACTGATCATTACCTGAATGTGTCATCAAGATTGGGAGAAAAAATGTGTGCTGAGATTTCAGGAAACTCGTAGATTTTTGGAAGCTTGCCAACCCCTTTCCAATGAAGTGATTTGCGCCAGTCTCTGCTTAGGGCTACATCAATAAGAAACAAACCATAGAGATAGAACTTGGAACTACTTTATTGTGTCAAGTTTCAAAGAGCTAGCACAAACCGTCTTTCATTTAGAGTTCCAACTACATGTATCCATATAGGAGAAAACAGAGTGAAACCTAAAAATTTAAACTGTTACTGCCAACGAATGGTTTAACCTAGAAGAACGAAATTTGGTGAGCCATGTAGGATTTGGGTATTAATCATTACCTGATAGTGTCATCAAGATTGGTTGAAAAAATGTGTGGTGAGATTTCAGGAAACTCGTAGTTTTTTGGAAGCTTGGCAACCCCTTTCCATGAAAGTGATTTGGGCCAGTCTCTGCTTAGGGCTACGTCAATAGGAAACAATCCTTAGAGATAGAACTTGGAACTATTTATTTTGTCAAGTTTCAAAGAGCTGGCACAAACCGTGTTTGATTTAGAGTTCCAACTACATGTATCCGAATAGGCGAAAACAGAGTGAAACATATATATTAAAACTGTTAATGCCAACAAACGGTTTAACCTAGAAGAACGAAATTTGGTGAGCCAAGTGGGATTGGGGTACTGATTATTACCTGAAAGTGTCATCAAGTTTGGGTGAAAAAATATGTGCTAAGATTTCAGGAAACTCGTAGTGTTTTGGAAGATTGGGAACCCCTTTCCATGAAAGTGATTTGCGCCGGTCTCTGCTTAGAGCTGCATCAATAGGAAACAAACCATAGAGATAGAACCTGCAACTAATTTATTGTGTAAAGTTTCAAAGAGCTAGCACAAACCGTGTTGGATTTAGAGTTCCAACTACATGTATCCATATAGGAGAAAACAGAGTGAAACCTAAAAATTAAAACTGTTACTGCCAACGAACTGTTAAACTACAACAACGAAATTCGGTGAGCCAAGTGGGATTGGAGTACTGATCATTACCTGAAAGTGTCATCAAGTTTGGATGAAAAAATGTGTGCTGAGATTTCAGGAAACACGTAGTTTTTTGGAAGTTTGGCAACCCCTTTCCATGAAAGGATTTGCTGCCAGTCTCTGCTTAGGGCTACATCAATAGGAAACAAACCATAGAGATAGAACTTGGAACTACTTTATTGGGTCAAGCTTCAAAGAGCTAGCACAAACCGTCTTTGATTTAGAGTTCCAAATATTTTTTTCCATATAGGAGAAAACAGAGTGAAACCTAAAAATTAAAACTGTTACTGCCAACGAACGGTTTAACCTAGAAGAACGAAATTTGGTGAGCCAAGCGGGTTTGGAGTACTGATCATTACCTGAAAGTGTCATCAAGATTGGGTGAAAAACTGTGTGCTGAGATTTCAGGAAACTCGTAGTTTTTTGAAAGCTTGCAACCCCTTTCCATGAAAGTGATTTGCGCCAGTCTCTGCTTAGGGCTACATCAATAGGAAACAAACCATAGAGATAGAACTTGGAACTACTTTATTGTGTCAAGTTTCAAAGAGATAGCACAAACCGTCTTTGCCTTAGAGTCCAACTACATGTATCCATATAGGAGAAAACAGAGTGAAACCTAAAAATTAAAACTGTTATGGCCAACGAACGGTTTAACCCAAAAGAACGAAATTTGGTGAGCCAAGTGGGATTGGGGTACGGTTCTTTTCCTGAAAGTGTCATCAAGACTGGGTGAAAAAATGTGTGCTGAGATTTCAGGAAACTCGTATTTTTTTGGAAGCTTGGCAACCCCTTTCCATGGAAGTGATTTGCGCCAGTCTCTGCTTAGGGCTACATCAATAGGAAACAAACCATAGAGATAGAACTTGGAACTACTTTATTGTGTCAAGTTTCAAAGAGATAGCACAAACCTTCTTTGACTTAGAGTTCCAACTGCATATATCCATATAGGAGAAAACAGAGTGAAACCTAAAAATTAAAACTGTTACTGCCAACGAAGGGTTTAACCTAGAAGGACGAAATTTGGTGAGCCAAGTGGGATTGGGGTACTGATCATTACCAGAAAGTGTCATCAAGATTGGGTGAAAAACTGTGTGCTGAGATATCAGGAAACTCGTAGTTTTTTGGAAGCTTGTAACCCCTTTCCATGAAAGTGATTTGCGCCAGTCTCTGCTTAGGGCTACATCAATAGGAAACAAACCATAGAGATAGAACTTGGAACTACTTTATTGTGTCAAGTTTCAAAGAGCTACCAAAAACCGTGTTTGATTTAGAGTTCCAACTACATGTATCCATATAGGAGAAAACAGAGTGAAACGTAAAAATTAAAACTTTTACTGCCAACGAACGGTTTTACCTAGAAGAATGAAATTTGGTGACCCAGCAGGATTGGGGTACTGATCATTACCTGAAAGTGTCATCAAGATTGGGTGAAAAAATGTGTGCTGAGACTTCAGGAAAATCATAGATATTTGGAAGCTTGGCAACCCCTTTCCATGAAAGTGATTTGCGCCAGTCTCTGCTTAGGGCTACATCAATAGGAAACAAACCATAGAGAAAGAACTGGGAACTACTTTATTGTGTCAAGTTTCAAAGATCTAGCACAAACCGTCTTTGATTTAGAGTTCCAACTACATGTATCCATATCGAGAAAACAGAGTGAAAACTAAATATTAAAACTGTTACTGCCAATGAATGGTTTAACCTAGAAGAACGAAATTTGGTTAGCCAAGTGGGATTGGTTTACTGATCATTACCGGGAAGTGTCATCAAATTGGGTGAAAAAATGTGTGCTGAGATTTCAGGAATATCGTAGTTTTTTGGAAGCTTGGCAACCCCTTTCCATGAAAGTGATTTGCGCCAGTCTCTGCTTAGGGCTACATCAATAGGAAACAAACCATAGAGATAGAACTTGGAACTACTTTATTGTGTCAAGTTTCAAAGAGCTACCACAATCCGTCTTTGATTTAGAGATCCAACTACATGTATCCATATAGGAGAAAACAGAGTGAAACCTAAAAATTAAAACTGTTCCTGCCAACGAACGGTTTAACCTAGAAGAACTAAATTTGGTGAGCCAAGTGGGATTGGGGTACTGATCATTATCAAAAAGTGTCATCAAGATTGGGTGAAAACATGTGTGCTGAGATTTCAGGAAACTCGTAGTTTTTTGGACGCTTGGCAACCCCTTTCCATGAAAGTGTTTTGGGCAAGTCTCTACTTAGGGCTACATCAATAGGAAACAAACCATAGAGATAGAAATTGGAACTACTTTCTTGTGTAAAGTTTCAAAGAGCTAGCACAAACCGTCTTTGATTTAGACTTCCAAAACTTGTATCCATATAGGAGAAAATAGAGTGAAACCTAAAAATTAAAACTGTTACTGCCAATGAACGGTTTAACCTAGAAGAACGAAATTTGGTGAGCCCAGTGGGATTGTGGTACTGATCATTACCAGAAAGTGTCATCAAGATTGGGTGCAAAAATGTGTGCTGAGATTTCAGGAAACTCGTAGTTTTTGGAAGCTTGGCAACCCATTTCCATGAAAGTGATTTGCGCAAGTCTCTGCTTAGGGCTACATCAATAGGAAACAAACCATAGAGATAGAACTTGGTACTACTTTCTTGTGTCAAGTTTCAAAGAGCTAGCACAAACCATCTTTGATTTAGACTTCCAAAACATGTATCCATATAGGAGAAAACAGAGTGAAACCTATAAATTAAAACTGTTACTGCCAATGAACGGTTTAACCTAGAAGAACGAAATTTGGTAAGCCAAGAGGGATTTGGGTACTGATCATTACCTGAAAGTGTCATCAAGATTGGGTGAAAAAATGTGTGCTGAGATTTAAGGAAACTTGTAGTTTTTTGAAAGCTTGTAACCCCGTTCCATGAAAGTGATTTGCGCCAGTCTCTCCTTAGGGCTACATCAATAGGAAACAAACCATAGAGATAGAACTTGGAACTACTTTATTGTGTCAAGTTTCAAAGAGCTACCACAAACCGTCTTTGATATAGAGATCCAACTACATGTATGCATATAGGAGAAAACAGAGTGAAACCTAAAAATTAAAACTGTTCCTGCCAACGAACGGTTTAACCTAGAAGAACGAAATTTGGTGAGCCAAGTGGGATTGGCATCCTGATCATTACTGGAAAGTGTCATCAAGTTTGGGTGAAAAAATATGTGCTGAGATTTCAGGAAACTCGTAGTATTTTGGAAGCTTGGCAACCCCTTTCCATGAAAGTGATTTGTGCCAGTCTCTGCTTAGGGCTACATCAATAGGAAACAAACCATAGAGATAGAACAGGGAACTACTTTATTGTGTCAAGTTTCAAAGAGCTAGCACAAACCGACTTTGATTTAGAGTTCCAACTACATGTATCCATATCGAGAAAACAGCGTGAAACCTAAAAATTAAAACTGTTACTGCAAACGAACGGTTTAACCTAGAAGAACGTAATTTGGTGAGCCAAGTGGGATTGGGGTACTGATCATTACCTGAAAGTGTCATCAAGATTGGGTGAAAAAATGTGTGCTGAGATTTCAGGAAACTCGTAATTTATTGGAAGCCTGGCAACCCCTTTCCATGAATGTGGTTTGCGCCAGTCTCTGCTTAGGGCTACATCAATAGGAAACAAACCGAAGAGATAGAACTTGGAACTACTTTATTGTGTCAAGTTTCAAAGAGCTAGCACAAACCGTCTTTGATTTAGAGTTCCAACTACATGTATCCGTATCGGAGAAAACAGAGTGAAACCTAAAAATTAAAACTGTTACTGCCAACGAAGGGTTTAACCTAGAAGAACGAAATTTGGTGAGCCAAGTGGGATTGGGGTACTGATCATTACCTGAAAGTGTCATCAAGATTGGGTGAAAAACTGTGTGCTGAGATATCAGGAAACTCGTAGTTTTTTGGAAGCTTGGCAACCCCTTTCCATGAAAGTGATTTGCGCCAGTCTCTGCTTAGTGCTACATCAATAGGAAACAAACCATAGAGATAGAACTTGGAACTACTTTCTTGTGTCAAGTTTCAAAGAGCTAGCACAAACCATCTTTGATTTAGACTTCCAAAACATGTATCCATATAGGAGAAAACAGAGTGAAACCTAAAAATTAAAACTGTTACTGCCAACGAATGGTTTAACCTAGAAGAACGAAATTTGGTGAGCCCAGAGGGAATGGGGAACTGATCATTACCTGAAAGTGTCATGAAGATTGGGTGAAAAACTGTGTGCTGAGATTTCAGGAAACTCGTAGTATTTTGAAAGCTTGTAACCCCTTTCCATGAAAGAGATTTGCGCCAGTCTCTGCTTAGGGCTACATCAATAGGAAACAAACCATAGAGATAGAACTTGGAACTACTTTATTGTGTCAAGTTTCAAAGAGATAGCACAAACCGTCTTTGACATATAGTTCCAACTACAGGTATCCATATAGGAGAAAACAGAGTGAAACCTAAAAATTAAAACTGTTATTGCCAACGAACGGATTAACCTAGAAGAACGAAATTTGGTGAGCCAAGTGGGATTCGGGTACGGTTCTTTTCCTGAAAGTGTCATCAAGATTGGGTGAAAAAATTTGTGCTGAGATTTCAGGAAACTCGTAGTTTTTAAGAAGTTTGGCAACCCCTTTCCATGAAAGTGATTTGTGCCAGTCTCTGCTTAGGCTACATCAATATGAAAAAAAAAAACATAGAGATAGAACTTGGAACTACTTTATTGTGTCAAGTTTCAAAGAGCTAGCACAAACCGTCTTTGATTTAGAGTTCCAACTACATGTATCCATATAGGAGAAAACAGAGTGAAACCTAAAAATTAAAACTGTTACTGCAAACGAACGGTTTAACCTAGAAGAACGAAATTTGGTGAGCCAAGTGGGATTGGGGTACTGATCATTACCTGAAAGTGTCTCTAAGATTGGGTAAAAAAATGTGTGCTGAGAATTGAAGAAACTTGTAGTTTTTTGGAAGCCTGGCAACCCCTTTCCATGAAAGTGATTTGCGCCAGTCTCTGCTTAGGGTTACATCAATACAAAACAAACCATAGAGATAGAACTTGGAACTACTTTATTGTGTCAAGTTTCAAAGAGCTAGCACAAACCATCTTTGATTTAGAGTTCCAACTACATGCATCCATATAGGAGAAAACAGCGTGAAACCTAAAAATTAAAACTGTTACTGCCAATGAACGGTTTAACCTAGAAGAACGAAATTTGGTAAGCCAAGAGGGATTTGGGTACTGATCATTACCTGAAAGTGTCATCAAGATTGGGTGAAAAAATGTGTGCTGAGATTTCAGGAAACTCGTAATTTTTTGGAAGCCTGGCAACCCCTTTTCCATGAAAGTGATTTGCGCCAGTCTCTGCTTAGGGCTACATCAATAGGAAACAAACCGTAGAGATAGAACTTGGAACTACTTTATTGTGTCAAGTTTCAAAGAGCTAGCACAAACCGTCTTTGATTTAGAGTTCCAACTACATGTATCCGTATAGGAGAAAACAGAGTGAAACCTAAAAATTAAAACTGTTACTGCAAACGAACGGTTTAACCTAGAAGAACGAAATTTGGTGAGCCAAGTGGGATTGGGGAACTGATAATTACCTGAAAGTGTCATCAAGATTGGGTGAAAAAATGTGTGCTGAGATTTCAGGAAACTCGTAGTTTTTAAGAAGTTTGGCAACCCCTTTCCATGAAAGTGATTTGTGCCAGTCTCTGCTTAGGCTACATCAATATGAAAAAAAACATAGAGATAGAACTTGGAACTACTTTATTGTGTCAAGTTTCAAAGAGCTAGCACAAACCGTCTTTGATTTAGAGTTCCAACTACATGTATCCATATAGGAGAAAACAGAGTGAAACCTAAAAATTAAAACTGTTACTGCAAACGAACGGTTTTACCTAGAAGAACGAAATTTGGTGAGCCAAGTGGGATTGGGGTACTGATCATTACCTGAAAGTGTCTCTAAGATTGGGTAAAAAAATGTGTGCTGAGAATTGAGGAAACTTGTAGTTTTTTGGAAGCCTGGCAACCCCTTTCCATGAAAGTGATTTGCGCGAGTCTCTGCTTAGGATTACATCAATACAAAACAAACCATAGAGATAGAACTTGGAACTACTTTATTGTGTCAAGTTTCAAAGAGCTAGCACAAACCATCTTTGATTTAGAGTTCCAACTACATGTATCCATATAGGAGAAAACAGCGTGAAACCTAAAAATTAAAACTGTTACTGCCAATGAATGGTTTAACCTAGAAGAACGAAATTTGGTAAGCCAAGAGGGATTTGGGTACTGATAATTACCTGAAAGTGTCATCAAGATTGGGTGAAAAAATGTGTGCTGAGATTTCAGGAAACTCGGAATTTTTTGGAAGCCTGGCAACCCCTTTTCCATGAAAGTGATTTCCGCCAGTCTCTGCTTAGGGCTACATCAATAGGAAACAAACCATAGAGAAAGAACTGGGAACTACTTTATTGTGTCAAGTTTCAAAGATCTAGCACAAACCGTCTTTGATTTAGAGTTCCAACTACATGTATCCATATCGAGAAAACAGAGTGAAAACTAAATATTAAAACTCTTACTGCCAATGAATGGTTTAACCTAGAAGAACGAAATTTGGTTAGCCAAGTGGGATTGGTGTACTGATCATTACCGGAAAGTGTCATCAAGATTGGGTGAAAAAATGTGTGCTGAGATTTCAGGAAACTCGTAGTTTTTGGAAGCTTGGCAACCCCTTTCCATGAAAATGATTTGCGCCAGTCTCTGCTTAGGGCTACATCAATAGGAAACAAACCATAGAGATAGAACTTGGTACTACTTTCTTGTGTCAAGTTTCAACGAGCTAGCACAAACCATCTTTGATTTAGACTTCCAAAACATGTATTCATATAGGAGAAAACAGAGTGAAACCTAAAAATTAAAACTGTTACTGCAAACGAACGGTTTTACCTAGAAGAACGAAATTTGGTGAGCCAAGTGGGATTGGGGTACTGATCATTACCTGAAAGTGTCTCTAAGATTGGGTAAAAAAATGTGTGCTGAGAATTGAGGAAACTTGTAGTTTTTTGGAAGCCTGGCAACCCCTTTCCATGAAACTGATTTGCGCCAGTCTCTGCTTAGGATTACATCAATACAAAACAAACCATAGAGATAGAACTTGGAACTACTTTATTGTGTCAAGTTTCAAAGAGCTAGTACAAACCATCTTTGATTTAGAGTTCCAACTACATGTATCCATATAGGAGAAAAAAGCGTGAAACCTAAAAATTAAAACTGTTACTGCCAATGAATGGTTTAACCTAGAAGAACGAAATTTGGTATGCCATGAGGGATTTGGGTACTGATCATTACCTGAAAGTGTCATCATGATTGGGTGAAAAAATGTGTGCTGAGATTTCAGGAAACTCGGAATTTTTTGGAAGCCTGGCAACCCCTTTTCCATGAAAGTGATTTGCGCCAGTCTCTGCTTAGGGCTACATCAATAGGAAACAAACCGTAGAGATAGAACTTGGAACTACTTTATTGTGTCAAGTTTCAAAGAGCTAGCACAAACCGTCTTTGATTTAGAGTTCCAACTACATGTATCCATATAGGAGAAAACAGAGTGAAACCTAAAAATTAAAACTGTTCCTGCCAACGAACGTTTTAACCTAGAAGAACGAAATTTGGTGAGCCAAGTGGAATGGGGTACTGATCATTACCGGAAAGTGTCATCCAGATTGGGTGAAAAAATGTGTGCTGAGATTTCAGGAAACTCGTAGTTTTTTGGAAGCTTGGCAACCCCTTTCCATGAAAGTGATTTGCGCCAGTCTCTGCTTAGGGCTACATCAATAGGAAACAAACCATAGAGAAAGAACTGGGAACTACTTTATTGTGTCAAGTTTCAAAGATCTAGCACAAACCGTCTTTGATTTAGAGTTCCAACTACATGTATCCATATCGAGAAAACAGAGTGAAAACTAAATATTAAAACTGTTACTGCCAATGAATGGTTTTACCTAGAAGAACGAAATTTGGTTAGCCAAGTGGGATTGGTTTACTGATCATTACCGGGAAGTGTCATCAAATTGGGTGAAAAAATGTGTGCTGAGATTTCAGGAATATCGTAGTTTTTTGGAAGCTTGGCAACCCCTTTCCATGAAAGTGATTTGCGCCAGTCTCTGCTTAGGGCTACATCAATAGGAAACAAACCATAGAGATAGAACTTGGAACTACTTTATTGTGTCAAGTTTCAAAGAGCTACCACAATCCGTCTTTGATTTAGAGATCCAACTACATGTATCCATATAGGAGAAAACAGAGTGAAACCTAAAAATTAAAACTGTTCCTGCCAACGAATGGTTTAACCTAGAAGAACTAAATTTGGTGAGCCAAGTGGGATTTGGGTACTGATCATTATCAAAAAGTGTCATCAAGATTGGGTGAAAACATGTGTGCTGAGATTTCAGGAAACTCGTAGTTTTTTGGACGCTTCGCAACCCCTTTCCATGAAAGTGTTTTGGGCAAGTCTCTACTTAGGGCTACATCAATAGGAAACAAACCATAGAGATAGAAATTGGAACTACTTTCTTGTGTAAAGTTTCAAAGAGCTAGCACAAACCGTCTTTGATTTAGACTTCCAAAACCTGTATCCATATAGGAGAAAATAGAGTGAAACCTAAAAATTAAAACTGTTACTGCCAACGAACGGTTTAACCTAGAAGAACGAAATTTGGTGAGCCCAGTGGGATTGTGGTACTGATCATTACCAGAAAGTGTCATCAAGATTGGGTGCAAAAATTTGTGCTGAGATTTCAGGAAACTCGTAGTTTTTGGAAGCTTGGCAACCCCTTTCCATGAAAATGATTTGCGCCAGTCTCTGCTTAGGGCTACATCAATAGGAAACAAACCATAGAGATAGAACTTGGTACTACTTTCTTGTGTCAAGTTTCAAAGAGCTAGCACAAACCATCTTTGATTTAGACTTCCATAACATGTATCCATATAGGAGAAAAAAGAGTGAAACCTATAAATTAAAACTGTTACTGCCAACGAACGATTTAAGCTAGAAGAACGAAATTTGGTGAGCCAAGTGTGATTGGGGTACTGATCATTACCTGAAAGTGTCATCAAGATTGGGTGAAAAAATGTGTGCTGAGATTTAAGGAAACTTGTAGTTTTTTGAAAGCTTGTAACCCCGTTCCATGAAAGTGATTTGCGCCTGTCTCTGCTTAGGGCTACATCAATAGGAAACAAACCATAGAGATAGAACTTGGAACTACTTTATTGTGTCAAGTTTCAAAGAGCTACCACAAACCGTCTTTGATATAGAGATCCAACCACATGTATCCATATAGGAGAAAACAGAGTGAAACCTAAAAATTAAAACTGTTCCTGCCAACGAACGGTTTAACCTAGAAGAACGAAATTTGGTGAGCCAAGTGGGATTGGCATCCTGATCATTACTGGAAAGTGTCATCAAGTTTGGGTGAAAAAATATGTGCTGAGATTTCAGGAAACTCGTAGTATTTTGGAAGCTTGGCAACCCCTTTCCATGAAAGTGATTTGTGCCAGTCTCTGCTTAGGGCTACATCAATAGGAAACAAACCATAGAGATAGAACAGGGAACTACTTTATTGTGTCAAGTTTCAAAGAGCTAGCACAAACCGACTTTGATTTAGAGTTCCAACTACATGTATCCATATCGAGAAAACAGCGTGAAACCTAAAAATTAAAACTGTTACTGCAAACGAACGGTTTAACCTAGAAGAACGAAATTTGGTGAGCCAAGTGGGATTGGGGTACTGATCATTACCTGAAAGTGTCATCAAGATTGGGTGAAAAAATGTGTGCTGAGATTTCAGGAAACTCGTAGTTTTTTGGACGCTTCGCAACCCCTTTCGATGAAAGTGATTTGCGCAAGTCTCTGCTTAGGGCTACATCAATAGGAAACAAACCATAGAGAAAGAACTGGGAACTACTTTATTGTGTCAAGTTTCAAAGATCTAGCACAAACCGTCTTTGATTTAGAGTTCCAACTACATGTATCCATATCGAGAAAACAGAGTGAAAACTAAATATTAAAACTGTTACTGCCAATGAATGGTTTAACCTAGAAGAACGAAATTTGGTTAGCCAAGTGGGATTGGTTTACTGATCATTACCGGGAAGTGTCATCAAATTGGGTGAAAAAATGTGTGCTGAGATTTCAGGAATATCGTAGTTTTTTGGAAGCTTGGCAACCCCTTTCCATAAAAGTGATTTGCGCCAGTCTCTGCTTAGGGCTACATCAATAGGAAACAAACCATAGAGATAGAACTTGGAACTACTTTATTGTGTCAAGTTTCAAAGAGCTACCACAATCCGTCTTTGATTTAGAGATCCAACTACATGTATCCATATAGGAGAAAACAGAGTGAAACCTAAAAATTAAAACTGTTCCTGCCAACGAACGGTTTAACCTAGAAGAACTAAATTTGGTGAGCCAAGTGGGATTGGTGTACTGATCATTATCAAAAAGTGTCATCAAGATTGGGTGAAAACATGTGTGCTGAGATTTCAGGAAACTCGTAGTTTTTTGGACGCTTCGCAACCCCTTTCCATGAAAGTGTTTTGGGCAAGTCTCTACTTAGGGCTACATCAATAGGAAACAAACCATAGAGATAGAAATTGGAACTACTTTCTTGTGTAAAGTTTCAAAGAGCTAGCACAAACCGTCTTTGATTTAGACTTCCAAAACCTGTATCCATATAGGAGAAAATAGAGTGAAACCTAAAAATTAAAACTGTTACTGCCAACGAACGGTTTAACCTAGAAGAACGAAATTTGGTGAGCCCAGTGGGATTGTGGTACTGATCATTACCAGAAAGTGTCATCAAGATTGGGTGCAAAAATTTGTGCTGAGATTTCAGGAAACTCGTAGTTTTTGGAAGCTTGGCAACCCCTTTCCATGAAAATGATTTGCGCCAGTCTCTGCTTAGGGCTACATCAATAGGAAACAAACCATAGAGATAGAACTTGGTACTACTTTCTTGTGTCAAGTTTGAAAGAGCTAGCACAAACCATCTTTGATTTAGACTTCCAAAACATGTATCCATATAGGAGAAAAAAGAGTGAAACCTATAAATTAAAACTGTTACTGCCAACGAACGATTTAAGCTAGAAGAACGAAATTTGGTGAGCCAAGTGTGATTGGGGTACTGATCATTACCTGAAAGTGTCATCAAGATTGGGTGAAAAAATGTGTGCTGAGATTTAAGGAAACTTGTAGTTTTTTGAAAGCTTGTAACCCCGTTCCATGAAAGTGATTTGCGCCTGTCTCTGCTTAGGGCTACATCAATAGGAAACAAACCATAGAGATAGAACTTGGAACTACTTTATTGTGTCAAGTTTCAAAGAGCTACCACAAACCGTCTTTGATATAGAGATCCAACTACATGTATCCATATAGGAGAAAACAGAGTGAAACCTAAAAATTAAAACTGTTCCTGCCAACGAACGGTTTAACCTAGAAGAACGAAATTTGGTGAGCCAAGTGGGATTGGCATCCTGATCATTACTGGAAAGTGTCATCAAGTTTGGGTGAAAAAATATGTGCTGAGATTTCAGGAAACTCGTAGTATTTTGGAAGCTTGGCAACCCCTTTCCATGAAAGTGATTTGTGCCAGTCTCTGCTTAGGGCTACATCAATAGGAAACAAACCATAGAGATAGAACAGGGAACTACTTTATTGTGTCAAGTTTCAAAGAGCTAGCACAAACCGACTTTGATTTAGAGTTCCAACTACATGTATCCATATCGAGAAAACAGCGTGAAACCTAAAAATTAAAACTGTTACTGCAAACGAACGGTTTAACCTAGAAGAACGAAATTTGGTGAGCCAAGTGGGATTGGGGTACTGATCATTACCTGAAAGTGTCATCAAGATTGGGTGAAAAAATGTGTGCTGAGATTTCAGGAAACTCGTAATTTTTTGGAAGCCTGGCAACCCCTTTCCATGAATGTTGTTTGCGCCACTCTCTGCTTAGGGCTACATCAATAGGAAACAAACCGAAGAGATAGAACTTGGAACTACTTTATTGTGTCAAGTTTCAAAGAGCTAGCACAAACCGTCTTTGATTTAGAGTTCCAACTACATGTATCCGTATCGGAGAAAACAGAGTGAAACCTAAAAATTAAAACTGTTACTGCCAACGAAAGGTTTAACCTAGAAGAACGAAATTTGGTGAGCCAAGTGGGATTGGGGTACTGATCATTACCTGAAAGTGTCATCAAGATTGGGTGAAAAACTGTGTGCTGAGATATCAGGAAACTCGTAGTTTTTTGGAAGCTTGGCAACCCCTTTCCATGAAAGTGATTTGCGCCAGTCTCTGCTTAGTGCTACATCAATAGGAAACAAACCATAGAGATAGAACTTGGAACTACTTTCTTGTGTCAAGTTTCAAAGAGCTAGCACAAACCATCTTTGATTTAGACTTCCAAAACATGTATCCATATAGGAGAAAACAGAGTGAAACCTAAAAATTAAAACTGTTACTGCCAACGAATGGTTTAACCTAGAAGAACGAAATTTGGTGAGCCCAGAGTTATTGGGGAACTGATCATTACCTGAAAGTGTCATGAAGATTGGGTGAAAAACTGTGTGCTGAGATTTCAGGAAACTCGTAGTATTTTGAAAGCTTGTAACCCCTTTCCATGAAAGTGATTTGCGCCAGTCTCTGCTTAGGGCTACATCAATAGGAAACAAACCATAGAGATAGAACTTGGAACTACTTTATTGTGTCAAGTTTCAAAGAGATAGCACAAACCGTCTTTGACATATAGTTCCAACTACAGGTATCCATATAGGAGAAAACAGAGTGAAACCTAAAAATTAAAACTGTTATTGCCAACGAACGGTTTTAACCTAGAAGAACGAAATTTGGTGAGCCAAGTGGGATTGGGGTACGGTTCTTTTCCTGAAAGTGTCATCAAGATTGGGTGAAAAAATTTGTGCTGAGATTTCAGGAAACTCGTAGTTTTTAAGAAGTTTGGCAACCCCTTTCCATGAAAGTGATTTGTGCCAGTCTCTGCTTAGGGCTACATCAATATGAAACAAACCGAAAAGATAGAACTTGGAACAACTTTATTGTGTCAAGTTTCAAAGAGCTAGCACAAACCATCTTTGATTTAGAGTTCCAACTACATTTATCCGTATCGGAGAAAACAGAGTGAAACCTAAAAATTAAAACTGTTACTGCCAACGAAGGGTTTAACCTAGAAGAACGAAATTTGGTGAGCCAAGTGGGATTGGGGTACTGATCATTACCTGAAAGTGTCATCAAGATTGGGTGAAAAACTGTGTGCTGAGATATCAGGAAACTCGTAGTTTTTTGGAAGCTTGGCAACCCCTTTCCATGAAAGTGATTTGCGCCAGTCTCTGCTTAGTGCTACATCAATAGGAAACAAACCATAGAGATAGAACTTGGAACTACTTTCTTGTGTCAAGTTTCAAAGAGCTAGCACAAACCATCTTTGATTTAGACTTCCAAAACATGTATCCATATAGGAGAAAACAGAGTGAAACCTAAAAATTAAAACTGTTACTGCCAACGAATGGTTTAACCTAGAAGAACGAAATTTGGTGAGCCCAGAGGGATTGGGGTCTGATCATTACCTGAAAGTGTCATGAAGATTGGGTGAAAAACTGTGTGCTGAGATTTCAGGAAACTCGTAGTATTTTGAAAGCTTGTAACCCCTTTCCATGAAAGTGATTTGCGCCAGTCTCTGCTTAGGGCTACATCAATAGGAAACAAACCATAGAGATAGAACTTGGAACTACTTTATTGTGTCAAGTTTCAAAGAGATAGCACAAACCGTCTTTGACATATAGTTCCAACTACAGGTATCCATATAGGAGAAAACAGAGTGAAACCTAAAAATTAAAACTGTTATTGCCAACGAACGGTTTAACCTAGAAGAACGAATTTTGGTGAGCCAAGTGGGATTGGTGTACGGTTCTTTTCCTGAAAGTGTCATCAAGATTGGTTGAAAAAATGTGTGCTGAGATTTCAGGAAACTCGTAGTTTTTTGGAAGCTTGGCAACCACTTTCCATGAAAGTGATTTGCGCCAGTCTCTGCTTAGGGCTATATCAATAGGAAAGAAAGCATAGAGATAGAACTTGGCACTACATTATTGTGTCAACTTTCAAAGAGCTAGCACAAACCGTGTTTGATTTAGAGTTCCAACTACATGTATCCATATAGGAGAAAACAGAGTGAAACCTAAAAATTAAAACTGTTACTGCCAATGAACGGTTTAACCTAGAAGAACGAAATTTGGTGAGCCAAGTGGGATTCGTGTACTGATCATTACTGGAAAGTGTCATCAAGATTGGTTGAAAAAATGTGTGCTGAGATTTCAGGAAATTCGTAGTTTTTTGGAAGCTTGGCAACCCCTTTCCATGAAAGTGATTTGCGCCAGTCTCTGCTTAGGGCTACATCAATAGGAAAGAAAGCTTAGAGATAGAACTTGGAACTACTTTATTGTGTCAAGTTTCAAAGAGCTAGCACAAACCGTGTTTGATTTAGAGTTCCAACTACATGTATCCATATAGGAGAAAACAGAGTGAAACCTAAAAATTTAAACTGTTACTGCCAATGAACGGTTTAATCTAGAAGAACGAAATTTGGTGAGCCAAGTGGGATTGGGGTACTGATCATTACTTGAAAGTGTCATCAAGATTGGGTGAAAAAAAGTGTGCTGAGATTTCATGAAATTCGTAGTTTTTTGGAAGCTTGGCAACCCTTTTTCAAGAAAGTGATTGGTGCCAGTCTCTGCTTAGGGCTACATCAATAGGAAACAAACCATAGAGATAGAACTTGGAACTACTTTACTGTGTCAAGTTTCAAAGAGCTAGCACAAACCGTCTTTGATTTAGAGTTCCAACTACATGTATCCATATAGAGGAAAACAGAGTGAAACCTAAAAATTAAAACTGTTACTGCCAATGAACGGTTTAACCAAGAAGAATGAAATTTCGTGAGCCAACTGGGATTGGGGTACTGATCATTACCTGAAAGTGTCATCAAGATTGGGTGAAAAAATGTGTGCTGAGATTTCAGGAAACTCGTAGTTTTTTGGAAGCTTGGCAACCCCTTTCCATGAAAGTGATTTGCGCCAGTCTCTGCTTAGGGCTACATCAATAGGAAACAAACCATAGAGATAGAACTTGGAACTACTTTATTGTGTCACGTTTCAAAGAGCTAGCACAAACCGTGTTTGATTTAGAGTGCCAACTACATGTATCCATATAGGAGAAAACAGAGTGAAACCTAAAAATTAAAACTGTTACTGCCAATGAACGGTTTAACCTAGAAGAATGAAATTTGGTGAGCCAAGTGAGATTGGGGTATTGATCATTACTTGAAAGTGTCATCAAAATTGGGTGAAAAAAAGTGTGCTGAGATTTCAGGAAACTTGTAGTTTTTTGGAAGCTTTTCAACCCCTTTCCTTGAAAGTGATTTGTGCCAGTCTCTGCTTAGGGCTACATCAATAGGAAAAAAACCATAGAGATAGAACTTGGAACTAATTTATTGTGTCAAGTTTGAAAGAGCTAGCACAAACCGTCTATGATTTAGAGTTCCAACTACATATATACATATAGGAGAAAACAGAGTGAAACCTAAAAATTAAAACTGTTACTGCCAATGAACGGTTTAACCTAGAAGAACGAAATTTGGTGAGCCAAGTGGGATTGGGGTACTGATCATTACCGGAAAGTGTCATCAAGATTGGTTGAAAAAATGTGTGCTGAGATTTCAGGAAACTCGTAGTTTTTTGGAAGCTTGGCAACCCCTTTCCTTGAAAGAGATTTGCGCCAGTCTCTGCTTAGGGCTACATCAATAGGAAACAAACCATAGAGATAGAACTTGGAACTACTTCATTGTGTCAATTTTCAAAGAGCTAGCACAAACCGTGTTTGATTTAGAGTTCCAAATACATGTATCCATATAGGAGAAAACAGAGTGAAACCTAAAAATTAAAACTGTTAATGCCAACGAACGGATTAACCTCGAAGAACGAAATTTGGTGAGCCAAGTGAGATTGGGGTATTGATCATTACTTGAAAGTGTCATCAAGATAGGGTGAAAAAAAGTGTGCTGAGATTTCAGGAAACTCGTAGTTTTTTGGAAGCTTGGCAACCCCTTTCCATGAAAGTGATTTGTGCCAGTCTCTGCTTAGGGCTACATCAATAGGAAAAAAACCATAGAGATAGAACTTGGAACTAATTTATTGTGTCAAGTTTCAAAGAGCTAGCACAAACCGTCTATGATTTAGAGTTCCAACTACATGTATACATATAGGAGAAAACAGAGTGAAACCTAAAAATTAAAACTGTTACTGCCAATGAACGGTTTAACCTAGAAGAACGAAATTTGGTGAGCCAAGTGGGATTGGTGTACTGATCATTACTTGAAAGTGTCATCAAGATTGGTTGAAAAAAAGTGTGCTGAGATTTCAGGAAACTCGTAGTTTTTTGGAAGCTTGGCAACCCCTTTCCATGAAAGTGATTTGCGCCAGTCTCTGCTTAGGGCTATATCAATAGGAAAGAAAGCATAGAGATAGAACTTGGAACTACTTTATTGTGTCAAGTTTCAAAGAGCTAGCACAAACCGTGTTTGATTTAGAGTTCCAACTACATGTAACCATATAGGAGAAAACAGAGTGAAACCTAAAAATTTAAACTGTTACTGCCAATGAACGGTTTAATCTAGAAGAACGAAATTTGGTGAGCCAAGTGGGATTGGGGTACTGATCATTACTTGAAAGTGTCATCAAGATTGGGTGAAAAAAAGTGTGCTGAGATTTCATGAAATTCGTAGTTTTTTGGAAGCTTGGCAACCCTTTTCCAAGAAAGTGATTGGTGCCAGTATCTGCTTAGGGCTACATCAATAGGAAACAAACCATAGAGATAGAACTTGGAACTACTTTACTGTGTCAAGTTTCAAAGAGCTAGCACAAACCGTCTTTGATTTAGAGTTCCAACTACATGTATCCATATAGAGGAAAACAGAGTGAAACCTAAAAATTAAAACTGTTACTGCCAATGAACGGTTTAACCTAGAAGAATGAAATTTCGTGAGCCAACTGGGATTGGGGTACTGATCATTACCGGAAAGTGTCATCAAGATTGGTTGAAAAAATTTGTGCTGAGATTTCAGGAAACTCGTAGTTTTTTGGAAGCTTGGCAACCCCTTTCCATGAAAGTGATTTGCGCCAGTCTCTGCTTAGGGCTACATCAATAGGAAACAAACCATAGAGATAGAACTTGGAACTACTTTATTGTGTCAAGTTTCAAGGAGCTAGCACAAACCGTGTTTGATTTAGAGTTCCAAATACATGTATCCATATAGGAGAAAACAGAGTGAAACCTAAAAATTAAAACTGTTAATGCCAACGAACGGTTTAACCTCGAAGAACGAAATTTGGTGAGCCAAGTGAGATTGGGCTATTGATCATTACTTGAAAGTGTCATCAAGATTGGGTGAAAAAAAGTGTGCTGAAATTTCAGGAAACTCGTAGTTTTTGGAAGCTTGGCAACCCCTTTCCATGAAAGTGATTTGTGCCAGTCTCTGCTTAGGGCTACATCAATAGGAAAAAAACCATAGAGATAGAACTTGGAACTAATTTATTGTGTCAAGTTTCAAAGAGCTAGCACAAACCGTCTATGATTTAGAGTTCCAACTACATGTATACATATAGGAGAAAACAGAGTGAAACCTAAAAATTAAAACTGTTACTGCCAATGAACGGTTTAACCTAGAAGAACGAAATTTGGTGAGCCAAGTGGTATTGGTGTACTGATCATTACTGGAAAGTGTCATCAAGATTGGTTGAAAAAATGTGTGCTGAGATTTCAGGAAACTCGTAGTTTTTTGGAAGCTTGGCAACCCCTTTCCATGAAAGTGATTTGCGCAAGTCTCTGCTTAGGGCTATATCAATAGGAAAGAAAGCATAGAGATAGAACTTGGAACTACTTTATTGTGTCAAGTTTCAAAGAGCAAGCACAAACCGTGTTTGATTTAGAGTTCCAACTACATGTATCCATATAGGAGAAAACAGAGTGAAACCTAAAAATTAAAACTGTTACTGCCAATGAACGGTTTAATCTAGAAGAACGAAATTTGGTGAGCCAAGTGGGATCGGGGTACTGATCATTACTTGAAAGTGTCATCAAGATTGGGTGAAAAAAAGTGTGCTGAGATTTCAGGAAACTCGTAGTTTTTTTGGAAGATTGGCAACCCCTTTCCATGAAAGTGACTGGAACCAGTCTCTGCTTAGGGCTACATCAAAAGGAAACAAACCATAGAGATAGAACTTGGAACTACTTTACTGTGTCAAGTTTCAAATAGCTAGCACAAACCGTCTTTGATTTAGAGTTCCAACTACATGTATCCATATAGAGGAAAACAGAGTGAAACCTAAAAATTAAAACTGTTACTGCCAATGAACGGTTGAACCTAGAAGAACGAAATTTGGTTAGCAAAGTGGGATTGGGGTACTGATCATTACCGGAAAGTGTCATCAAGATTGGTTGAAAAAATATGTGCTGAGATTTCAGGAAACTCGTAGTTTTTTGGAAGCTTGGCAACCCTTTCCATGAAAGTGATTGGCGCCAGTCTCTGCTTAGGGCTACATCAATAGGAAAAAACCATACATTAGAACTTGGAACTAAGTTATTGTGTCAAGTTTCAAAGATCTAGCACAAACCGTCTTTGATTTAGAGTTCCAACTACATGTATCCATATCGAGAAAACAGAGTGAAAACTAAAAATTAAAACTGTTACTGCCAAGGAACGGTTTAACCTAGAAGAACAAAATTTATGAGCCAAGTGGGATTGGGGTACTGATCATTACCTGAAAGTGTCTTCAAGTTTGGGTGAAAAAATGTGTGCTGAGATTTCAGGAAACTCATAGGTTTTTGGAAGCTTGCCAACCCCTTTCCATGAAAGTGATTTGCGCCAGTCTCTGCTTAGGGCTACATCAATAGGAAACAAACCATAGATATAGAACTTTGAATTACTTTATTGTGTCAAGTTTCAAAGAGCTAGCACAAACCGTCTTTGATTTAGAGTTCCAACTACATGTATCCATATAGGAGAAAACAGTGAAATCAAAAAATTAAAACTGTTACTGCCAACGAACCGTTTAACTTAGAATAACGAAATTTGGTGAGCCAAGTGGGACTGGTGTACTGCTAATTACCTGAAAGTGTCATCAAGATTGGTTGAAAAAATGTGTGCTGAGATTTCAGGAAACTCGTAGGTTTTTGGAAGCTTGGCAACCCTTTTCCATGAAAGTTATTTGCGCCAGTCTCTGCTTTGGGCTACATCAATCGGATAGAAACCATAGAGATAGAACTTGGAACTACTTTATTGTGTCAAGTTTCAAAGAGCTAGTACAAACCGTCTTTGATTTAGTGTCAAAACTATATGTATCCATATAGAAGAAAACAGTGAAATCAAAAAATTAAAACTGTTACTGCCAACCAACCGTTTAAACTAGAAGAACGAAATTTGGTGAGCCCAGTGGGACTGGGGTACTGATAATTACCTGAAAGTGCAATCAAGATTGAATGAAAAAATGTGTGCTGAGATTTCAGGAAACTCGTAGTTTTTTGGAAGCTTGGCAACCCTTTCCATGAAAGTGATTTGCGCCAGTCTCTGCTTAGGGCTACATCAATAGGAAAAAAAACATACAGATAGAACGTGGAACTAAGTTATTGTGTCAAGTTTCAAAGATCTAGCACAAATCATGCTTGATTTAGCGTTACAAAAACCTGTATCCATATAGGAGAAAACAGAGTGAAACCTAAAAATTAAAACTGTTACTGCAAACGAATAGTTTAACCTAGAAGAACGAAATTTAGTGAGCCAAGTGGAATTGGGGTCCTGATCATTATTGGAAAGTGTCATCAACATTGGGTGAAAAAATGTGTGTTGAGAATTGAGGAAACTCATAGTTTTTTGGAAGCTTGGCAACCTCTTTCCATGAAAGTGATTTGCTCCAGTCTCTGCTTAGGGCTACATCAATAGGAAAAAAACATAGAGATAGAACTAGGAACTAGTTTATTGTGTCAAGTTTCAAAGAGCTAGCACAAACCATCTTTGATTTAGAGTTCCAACTACATGTTTCCATATAGGAGAAAACAGAGAGAAACCCAAAAATTAAAACTGTTACTGCCAATGAACGGTTTAAACTAGAATAACGAAATTTAGTGAGCAAAGTGGGATTGGGGTACTGATCATTACCGGAAAGTGTCATCAAGATTGGGTGAAAAAATGTGTGCTGAGATTTCAGGAAACTCATAGTTTTTTGGAAGCTTTGCAACACCTTTCAATGAAAGTGATTTGCGCCAGTCTCTGCTTACGGCTACATCAAAAGGAAACAAACCATAGAGATATAATTTGGAACTACTTTATTGTGTCAAGTTTCAAAGAGCGAGCACAAACCGTCTTTGATTTAGCGTTCCAACTACATGTATCCATATGGGAGAAAACAGTGAAAACAAAAAATTAAAACTGTTACGGCCAACGAACCGTTTAACCTAGAAGAACGAAATTTGGTGATCCAAGGGCGACTGGGGTACTGATAATTACCTGAAAGTGTCATCAAGATTGGGTGAAAAAATGTGTGCTGAGATTTCAGGAAACTCGTAGTTTTTTGGAAGTTTGGCAACCCCTTTCCATGAAAGTGATTTGCGCCAGTTTCTGCTTAGGGCTATATCAATAGGAAACAAACCATAGAGATAGAACTTGGAACTAATTTATTGTGTCAAGTTTGAAAGAGCTAGCACAAACCGTCTTTGATTTAGAGTTCCAACTACATGTATCCATATAGAGGAAAACAGAGTGAAACCTAAAAATTAAAACTGATACTGCCAAAGAACGGTTTAACCTAGAAGAATGAAATTTGGTGAGCCAAGTGGGATTGGGGTACTGATCATTACCTGAAAGTGTCATCAATATTGGGTGAAAAAAAGTGTGCTGAGATTTCAGGAAACTCGTAATTATTGGAAGCTTGGCAACCCCTTTCCATGAAAGTGATTTGCGCCAGTCTCTGCTTAGGGCTACATCAATAGGAAAAAAAACCATAGAGGTAGAACTTCAAACTAAGTTACTGTGTCAAGTTTCAAAGAGCTAGCACAAACTGTGTTTGATTTAGATTTCCAACTACATGTATCCATATAGGAGAAAACAGAGTGAAACCTAAAAATTAAAACTCTTACTGCCAATGAACGGTTTAATCTAGAAGAACGAAATTTGGTGAGCCAAGTGGGATTGGCGTACTGATCATTACCAGAAAGTGTCATCAAGATTGGGTGAAAAAATGTGTGCTGAGATTTCAGGAAACTCGTAGTTATTGGAAGCTTGGCAACCCCTTTCAATGAAAGTGATTTGTGCCAGTCTCTGCTTAGGGCTACATCAATATGAAAAAAACCATAGAGATAGAACTTGGAACTAATTTATTGTGTCAAGTTTAAAAGAGCTAGCACAAACTGTGTTTGATTTTGCGTTCCAAATACATGTATCCATATAGGAGAAAACAGAGTGAAACCCAAAAATTAAAACTGTTACTGCCAACGAACGGTTTAACCTAGAAGAACGAAATTTGGTGAGCCAAGTGGGATTGGGGTACTGATCATTACCTGAAAGTGTCATCAAGTTTGGTTGAAAATATGTGTGCTGAGATTTCAGGAAACTCGTAGGTTTTTGGAAGCTTGCCAACCCCTTTCCATGAAAGTGATTTGTGCCAGTGTCTGCTTAGGGCTATATCAATAGGAAACAAACCATAGAGATAGAACTTGGAACTACTTTATTGTGTCAAGTTTCAAAGAGCTAGCACAAACCGTCTTTGATTTAGAGTTCCAACTACATGTATCCATATAGAAGAAAACAGTGAAAACAAAAAATTAAAACTGTTACGGCCAACGAACCGTTTAACCTAGAAGAACGAAATTTGGTGAGCCAAGTTCGACTGGGGTACTGATAATTACCTGAAAGTGTCATCAGGATTGGGTGAAAAAATGTGTGCTGTGATTTCAGTAAACTCGTAGTTTTTTGGAAGCTTGGCAACCCCTTTCCATGAAAGTGATTTGTGCCTGTCTCTGCCTAGGGCTACATCAATAGGATAAAAACCATAGAGATAGATCATGGAAGTACTTTATTGTGTCAAGTTTCAAAGGGCTAGCACAAACTGTGTTTGATGTAGAGTTCCAACTACATGTATCCATATTGGAGAAAACAGAGTGAAACCTAAAAACTAAAACTGTTACTGCCAACGAACGGTTTAACCTAGAAGAACGAAATTTGGTGAGCCAAGTGGGACTGGCGTTCTGATCATTACCTGAAAGTGTCATCAAGATTGGTTGAAAAGATGTGTGCTGAGATTTCAGGAAACTCGTAGGTTTTTGGAAGCTTGCCAACCCCTTTCCATGAAAGTGATTTGCGCCAGTCTCTGCTTAGGGCTACATCAATAGGAAACAAACCATAGAGAAAGAACTTGGAACTACTTTATTGTGTCAAGTTTCAAAGAGCTAGCACAAACCGTCTTTGATTTAGAGTTCCAAATACATGTATCCATATAGGAGAAAACAGTGAAATCAAAAAATTAAAACTGTTACTGCCAACGAACGGTTTGACCTAGAAGAACGAAATTTGGTGAGCCAAGTGGGATTGGGGTACTGATCATTACCAGAAAGTGTCATCAAGATTGGTTGAAAAAATGTGTGCTGAGATTTCAGGAAACTCGTAGTTTTTTGGAAGCTTGGCAACCCCTTTCCTTGAAAGTGATTTGCGCCAGTCTCTGCTTAGGGCTACTTCAATAGGAAACAAACCATAGAGATAGAACTTGGAACTACTTTATTGTGTCAAGTTTCAAAGAGCTAGCACAAACCATCTTTGATTTAGACTTCCAAAACATGTATCCATATAGGAGAAAACAGAGTGAAACCTAAAAATTAAAACTGTTACTGCCAACGAATGTTTTAACCTAGAAGAACGAAATTTGGTGAGCCCAGAGGGATTGGGGTACTGATCATTACCTGAAAGTGTCATGAAGATTGGGTGAAAAACTGTGTGCTGAGATTTCAGGAAACTCGTAGTATTTTGAAAGCTTGTAACCCCTTTCCATGAAAGTGATTTGCGCCAGTCTCTGCTTAGGGCTACATCAATAGGAAACAAACCATAGAGATAGAACTTGGAACTACTTTATTGTGTCAAGTTTCAAAGAGATAGCACAAACCGTCTTTGACATATAGTTCCAAATACAGGTATCCATATAGGAGAAAACAGAGTGAAACCTAAAAATTAAAACTGTTATTGCCAACGAACGGTTTAACCTAGAAGAACGAATTTTGGTGAGCCAATTGGGATTGGTGTACGGTTCTTTTCCTGAAAGTGTCATCAAGATTGGTTGAAAAAATGTGTGCTGAGATTTCAGGAAACTCGTAGTTTTTTGGAAGCTTGGCAACCCCTTTCCATGAAAGTGATTTGCGCCAGTCTCTGCTTAGGGCTATATCAATAGGAAAGAAAGCATAGAGATAGAACTTGGCACTACTTTATTGTGTCAAGTTTCAAAGAGCTAGCACAAACCGTGTTTGATTTAGAGTTCCAACTACATGTATCCATATAGGAGAAAACAGAGTGAAACCTAAAAATTAAAACTGTTACTGCCAATGAACGGTTTAACCTAGAAGAACGAATTTTGGTGAGCCAAGTGGGATTGGTGTACGGTTCTTTTCCTGAAAGTGTCATCAAGATTGGTTGAAAAAATGTGTGCTGAGATTTCAGGAAACTCGTAGGTTTTTGGAAGCTTGCCAACCCCTTTCCATGAAAGTGATTTGCGCCAGTCTCTGCTTAGGGCTACATCAATAGGAAACAAACCATAGAGATAGAACTTGGAACTACTTTATTGTGTCAAGTTTCAAAGAGCTAGCACAAACTGTCTTTGATTTAGAGTTCCAACTACATGTATCCATATAGGAGAAAACAGTGAAAACAAAAAATTAAAACTGTTACGGCCAACGAACCGTTTAACCTAGAAGAACGAAATTTGGTGAGCCAAGTGCGAATGGGGTACTGATAATTACCTGAAAGTGTCATCAAGATTGGGTGAAAAAATGTGTGCTGAGATTTCAGTAAACTCGTAGTTTTTTGGAAGCTTGGCAACCCCTTTCCATGAAAGTGATTTGCGCCAGTCTCTGCTTAGGGCTACTTCAATAGGAAACAAACCATAGAGATAGAACTTGGAACTACTTTATTGTGTCAAGTTTCAAAGAGCTAGCACAAACCGTCTTTGATTTAGAGTTCCAACTACATGTATCCATATACAGGAAAACAGAGTGAAACCTAAAAATTAAAACTGTTACTGCCAATGAACGGTTTAACGTAGAAGAACGAAATTTGGTGAGCCAAGTGGGATTGGGGTACTGATCATTACCGGAAAGTGTCATCAAGATTGGTTAAAAAAATGTGTGCTGAGATTTCAGGAAACTCGTAGGTTTTTGGAAGCTTGCCAACCCCTTTCCATGAAAGTGATTTGCGCCAGTCTCTGCTTAGGGCTACATCAATAGGAAACAAACCATAGAGATAGAACTTGGAACTACTTTATTGTGTCAAGTTTCAAAGAGCTAGCACAAACTGTCTTTGATTTAGAGTTCCAACTACATGTATACATATAGGAGAAAACGGTGAAAACAAAAAATTAAAACTGTTACGGCCAACGAACCGTTTAACCTAGAAGAACGAAATTTGGTGAGCCTAGTGCGAATGGGGTACTGATAATTACCTGAAAGTGTCATCAAGATTGGGTGAAAAAATGTGTGCTGAGAATTGAGGAAACTCGTAGTTTTTTGGAAGCTTGGCAACCCCTTTCCATGAATGTGATTTGCGCCAGTCTCTGCTTAGGGCTACTTCAATAGGAAACAAACCATAGAGATAGAACTTGGAACTACTTTATTGTGTCAAGTTTCAAAGAGCTAGCACAAACCGTGTTTGATTTAGAGTTCCAACTACATGTATCCATATAGGAGAAAACAGAGTGAAACCTAAAAATTAAAACTGTTACTGCCAACGAACGGTTTAACCTAGAAGAACGAAATTTGGTGAGCCAAGTGGGATTGTGGTACTGATCATTCCCGGAAAGTGTCATCAAGATTGGGTGAAAAAATGTGTGCTGACATTTCAGGAAACTGGTAGTTTCTGGAAAATTGGCAACCCCTTTCCATGAAAGTGATTTGCGCCAGTCTCTGCTTAGGGCTACATCAATAGGAAACAAACCATAGAGATAGAACTTGGAACTACTTTATGGTGTCAAGTTTCAAAGAGCTAGCTCAAACCGTCTTTGATTTAGAGTTCCAACTACATGAATCTATATAGGAGAAAACAGAGTGAAACCAAAATTAAAACTGTTACTGCCAAGGAACGGTTTAACCTAGAAGAACGAAATTTGGTGAGCCAAATGGGACTGGGGTACTGATAATTACCTGAAAGTGTCATCAAGATTGGGTGAAAAAATGTGTGCTGAGATTTCAGGAAACTCGTAGTTTTTTGGAAGCTTGGCAACCCCTTTCCATGAAAGTGATTTGTGCCAGTCTCTGCTTAGGGCTGCATCAATAGGAAACAAACCATAGAGATAGAACTTGGAACTACTTTATTGTGTCAAGTTTCAAAGAGCTAGCACAATCCGTGTTTGATTTAGAGTTCCAAATACATGTATCCATATAGGAGAAAACAGAGTGAAACCTAAAAATTTAAACTGTTACTGCCAACGAACGGATTAAACCAGAAGAACGAAATTTGGTGAGCCAAGTGGGATTGGGGTACTGATCACTACCGGTATGAGTCATCAAGATTGGTTGAAAAAATGTGTGTGAGATTTCAGGAAACTCGTAGGTTTTTGGAAGCTTGGCAACCCCTTTCCATGAAAGTTATTTGTGCCAGTCTCTGCTTAGGGCTACATCAATAGGAAACAAACCATAGAGATAGAACTTGGAACTACTTTATTGTGTCAAGTTTCAAAGAGCTAGCACAAACCGTGTTTGATTTAGAGTTCCAACTACATGTATCCATATAGGAGAAAACAGAGTGAAACCTAAAAATTAAAACTGTTACTGCCAACGAACGGTTTAACCTAGAAGAACGAAATTTGGTGAGCCAAGTGCGACTGGGGTACTGATAATTACCTCAAAGTGTCATCAAGTACGGATGAAAAAATGTGTGCTGAGATTTCAGGAAACTCGTAATTTTTGGATGCTTTGCAACCCCTTTCAATTAAAGTGTTTTGCGCCAGTCTCTGCTTAGGGCTACATCAATAGGAAACAAACCATAGAGATAGAACTTGGAACTACTTTATTGTGTCAAGTTTCAAAGAGCTAGCACAAACCGTGTTTGATTAAGTTTCCAACTACATGTATCCATATAGGATAAAAGAGAGTGAAACCTAAAAATTAAAACTGATACTGCCAATGAAGGGTTTAATCTAGAAGAACGAAATTTGGTGAGCCAAGTGGTACTGGGGTACTGATCATTACCTGAAAGTGTCATCAAGATTGGGTGAAAAAATGTGTGCTGAGATTTCAGGAAACTCGTAGTTTTTTGGAAGCTTGGCAACCCCTTTCCATAAAAGTGATTTGCGCCAGTCTCTGCTTAGGGCTACATCAATAGGAAAAAAAACCATAGAGGTAGAACTTCAAACTAAGTTACTGTGTCAAGTTTCAAAGAGCTAGCACAAACTGTGTTTGATTTAGATTTCCAACTACATGTATCCATATAGGAGAAAACAGAGTGAAACCTAAAAATTAAAACTCTTACTGCCAATGAACGGTTTAATCTAGAAGAACGAAATTTGGTGAGCCAAGTGGGATTGGCGTACTGATCATTACCAGAAAGTGTCATCAAGATTGGGTGAAAAAATGTGTGCTGAGATTTCAGGAAACTCGTAGTTATTGGAAGCTTGGCAACCCCTTTCAATGAAAGTGATTTGTGCCAGTCTCTGCTTAGGGCTACATCAATATGAAAAAAACCATAGAGATAGAACTTGGAACTAATTTATTGTGTCAAGTTTAAAAGAGCTAGCACAAACTGTGTTTGATTTTGCGTTCCAAATACATGTATCCATATAGGAGAAAACAGAGTGAAACCCAAAAATTAAAACTGTTACTGCCAACGAACGGTTTAACCTAGAAGAACGAAATTTGGTGAGCCAAGTGGGATTGGGGTACTGATCATTACCTGAAAGTGTCATCAAGTTTGGTTGAAAATATGTGTGCTGAGATTTCAGGAAACTCGTAGGTTTTTGGAAGCTTGCCAACCCCTTTCCATGAAAGTGATTTGTGCCAGTGTCTGCTTAGGGCTATATCAATAGGAAACAAACCATAGAGATAGAACTTGGAACTACTTTATTGTGTCAAGTTTCAAAGAGCTAGCACAAACCGTCTTTGATTTAGAGTTCCAACTACATGTATCCATATAGAAGAAAACAGTGAAAACAAAAAATTAAAACTGTTACGGCCAACGAACCGTTTAACCTAGAAGAACGAAATTTGGTGAGCCAAGTTCGACTGGGGTACTGATAATTACCTGAAAGTGTCATCAGGATTGGGTGAAAAAATGTGTGCTGTGATTTCAGTAAACTCGTAGTTTTTTGGAAGCTTGGCAACCCCTTTCCATGAAAGTGATTTGTGCCTGTCTCTGCCTAGGGCTACATCAATAGGATAAAAACCATAGAGATAGATCATGGAAGTACTTTATTGTGTCAAGTTTCAAAGGGCTAGCACAAACTGTGTTTGATGTAGAGTTCCAACTACATGTATCCATATTGGAGAAAACAGAGTGAAACCTAAAAACTAAAACTGTTACTGCCAACGAACGGTTTAACCTAGAAGAACGAAATTTGGTGAGCCAAGTGGGACTGGCGTTCTGATCATTACCTGAAAGTGTCATCAAGATTGGTTGAAAAGATGTGTGCTGAGATTTCAGGAAACTCGTAGGTTTTTGGAAGCTTGCCAACCCCTTTCCATGAAAGTGATTTGCGCCAGTCTCTGCTTAGGGCTACATCAATAGGAAACAAACCATAGAGAAAGAACTTGGAACTACTTTATTGTGTCAAGTTTCAAAGAGCTAGCACAAACCGTCTTTGATTTAGAGTTCCAAATACATGTATCCATATAGGAGAAAACAGTGAAATCAAAAAATTAAAACTGTTACTGCCAACGAACGGTTTGACCTAGAAGAACGAAATTTGGTGAGCCAAGTGGGATTGGGGTACTGATCATTACCAGAAAGTGTCATCAAGATTGGTTGAAAAAATGTGTGCTGAGATTTCAGGAAACTCGTAGTTTTTTGGAAGCTTGGCAACCCCTTTCCTTGAAAGTGATTTGCGCCAGTCTCTGCTTAGGGCTACTTCAATAGGAAACAAACCATAGAGATAGAACTTGGAACTACTTTATTGTGTCAAGTTTCAAAGAGCTAGCACAAACCATCTTTGATTTAGACTTCCAAAACATGTATCCATATAGGAGAAAACAGAGTGAAACCTAAAAATTAAAACTGTTACTGCCAACGAATGTTTTAACCTAGAAGAACGAAATTTGGTGAGCCCAGAGGGATTGGGGTACTGATCATTACCTGAAAGTGTCATGAAGATTGGGTGAAAAACTGTGTGCTGAGATTTCAGGAAACTCGTAGTATTTTGAAAGCTTGTAACCCCTTTCCATGAAAGTGATTTGCGCCAGTCTCTGCTTAGGGCTACATCAATAGGAAACAAACCATAGAGATAGAACTTGGAACTACTTTATTGTGTCAAGTTTCAAAGAGATAGCACAAACCGTCTTTGACATATAGTTCCAACTACAGGTATCCATATAGGAGAAAACAGAGTGAAACCTAAAAATTAAAACTGTTATTGCCAACGAACGGTTTAACCTAGAAGAACGAATTTTGGTGAGCCAATTGGGATTGGTGTACGGTTCTTTTCCTGAAAGTGTCATCAAGATTGGTTGAAAAAATGTGTGCTGAGATTTCAGGAAACTCGTAGTTTTTTGGAAGCTTGGCAACCCCTTTCCATGAAAGTGATTTGCGCCAGTCTCTGCTTAGGGCTATATCAATAGGAAAGAAAGCATAGAGATAGAACTTGGCACTACTTTATTGTGTCAAGTTTCAAAGAGCTAGCACAAACCGTGTTTGATTTAGAGTTCCAACTACATGTATCCATATAGGAGAAAACAGAGTGAAACCTAAAAATTAAAACTGTTACTGCCAATGAACGGTTTAACCTAGAAGAACGAATTTTGGTGAGCCAAGTGGGATTGGTGTACGGTTCTTTTCCTGAAAGTGTCATCAAGATTGGTTGAAAAAATGTGTGCTGAGATTTCAGGAAACTCGTAGGTTTTTGGAAGCTTGCCAACCCCTTTCCATGAAAGTGATTTGCGCCAGTCTCTGCTTAGGGCTACATCAATAGGAAACAAACCATAGAGATAGAACTTGGAACTACTTTATTGTGTCAAGTTTCAAAGAGCTAGCACAAACTGTCTTTGATTTAGAGTTCCAACTACATGTATCCATATAGGAGAAAACAGTGAAAACAAAAAATTAAAACTGTTACGGCCAACGAACCGTTTAACCTAGAAGAACGAAATTTGGTGAGCCAAGTGCGAATGGGGTACTGATAATTACCTGAAAGTGTCATCAAGATTGGGTGAAAAAATGTGTGCTGAGATTTCAGTAAACTCGTAGTTTTTTGGAAGCTTGGCAACCCCTTTCCATGAAAGTGATTTGCGCCAGTCTCTGCTTAGGGCTACTTCAATAGGAAACAAACCATAGAGATAGAACTTGGAACTACTTTATTGTGTCAAGTTTCAAAGAGCTAGCACAAACCGTCTTTGATTTAGAGTTCCAACTACATGTATCCATATACAGGAAAACAGAGTGAAACCTAAAAATTAAAACTGTTACTGCCAATGAACGGTTTAACGTAGAAGAACGAAATTTGGTGAGCCAAGTGGGATTGGGGTACTGATCATTACCGGAAAGTGTCATCAAGATTGGTTGAAAAAATGTGTGCTGAGATTTCAGGAAACTCGTAGGTTTTTGGAAGCTTGCCAACCCCTTTCCATGAAAGTGATTTGCGCCAGTCTCTGCTTAGGGCTACATCAATAGGAAACAAACCATAGAGATAGAATTTGGAACTACTTTATTGTGTCAAGTTTCAAAGAGCTAGCACAAACTGTCTTTGATTTAGAGTTCCAACTACATGTATACATATAGGAGAAAACGGTGAAAACAAAAAATTAAAACTGTTACGGCCAACGAACCGTTTAACCTAGAAGAACGAAATTTGGTGAGCCTAGTGCGAATGGGGTACTGATAATTACCTGAAAGTGTCATCAAGATTGGGTGAAAAAATGTGTGCTGAGAATTGAGGAAACTCGTAGTTTTTTGGAAGCTTGGCAACCCCTTTCCATGAATGTGATTTGCGCCAGTCTCTGCTTAGGGCTACTTCAATAGGAAACAAACCATAGAGATAGAACTTGGAACTACTTTATTGTGTCAAGTTTCAAAGAGCTAGCACAAACCGTGTTTGATTTAGAGTTCCAACTACATGTATCCATATAGGAGAAAACAGAGTGAAACCTAAAAATTAAAACTGTTACTGCCAACGAACGGTTTAACCTAGAAGAACGAAATTTGGTGAGCCAAGTGGGATTGTGGTACTGATCATTCCCGGAAAGTGTCATCAAGATTGGGTGAAAAAATGTGTGCTGACATTTCAGGAAACTGGTAGTTTCTGGAAAATTGGCAACCCCTTTCCATGAAAGTGATTTGCGCCAGTCTCTGCTTAGGGCTACATCAATAGGAAACAAACCATAGAGATAGAACTTGGAACTACTTTATGGTGTCAAGTTTCAAAGAGCTAGCTCAAACCGTCTTTGATTTAGAGTTCCAACTACATGAATCTATATAGGAGAAAACAGAGTGAAACCAAAATTAAAACTGTTACTGCCAAGGAACGGTTTAACCTAGAAGAACGAAATTTGGTGAGCCAAATGGGACTGGGGTACTGATAATTACCTGAAAGTGTCATCAAGATTGGGTGAAAAAATGTGTGCTGAGATTTCAGGAAACTCGTAGTTTTTTGGAAGCTTGGCAACCCCTTTCCATGAAAGTGATTTGTGCCAGTCTCTGCTTAGGGCTGCATCAATAGGAAACAAACCATAGAGATAGAACTTGGAACTACTTTATTGTGTAAAGTTTCAAAGAGCTAGCACAATCCGTGTTTGATTTAGAGTTCCAAATACATGTATCCATATAGGAGAAAACAGAGTGAAACCTAAAAATTTAAACTGTTACTGCCAACGAACGGATTAAACCAGAAGAACGAAATTTGGTGAGCCAAGTGGGATTGGGGTACTGATCACTACCGGTATGAGTCATCAAGATTGGTTGAAAAAATGTGTGTGAGATTTCAGGAAACTCGTAGGTTTTTGGAAGCTTGGCAACCCCTTTCCATGAAAGTTATTTGTGCCAGTCTCTGCTTAGGGCTACATCAATAGGAAACAAACCATAGAGATAGAACTTGGAACTACTTTATTGTGTCAAGTTTCAAAGAGCTAGCACAAACCGTGTTTGATTTAGAGTTCCAACTACATGTATCCATATAGGAGAAAACAGAGTGAAACCTAAAAATTAAAACTGTTACTGCCAACGAACGGTTTAACCTAGAAGAACGAAATTTGGTGAGCCAAGTGCGACTGGGGTACTGATAATTACCTCAAAGTGTCATCAAGTACGGATGAAAAAATGTGTGCTGAGATTTCAGGAAACTCGTAATTTTTGGATGCTTTGCAACCCCTTTCAATTAAAGTGTTTTGCGCCAGTCTCTGCTTAGGGCTACATCAATAGGAAACAAACCATAGAGATAGAACTTGGAACTACTTTATTGTGTCAAGTTTCAAAGAGCTAGCACAAACCGTGTTTGATTAAGTTTCCAACTACATGTATCCATATAGGATAAAAGAGAGTGAAACCTAAAAATTAAAACTGATACTGCCAATGAAGGGTTTAATCTAGAAGAACGAAATTTGGTGAGCCAAGTGGTACTGGGGTACTGATCATTACCTGAAAGTGTCATCAAGATTGGGTGAAAAAATGTGTGCTGAGATTTCAGGAAACTCGTAGTTTTTTGGAAGCTTGGCAACCCCTTTCCATAAAAGTGATTTGCGCCAGTCTCTGCTTAGGGCTACATCAATAGGAAAAAAAACATAGAGATAGAACTTCAAACTAAGTTATTGTGTCAAGTTTCAAAGAGCTAGCACAAACTGTCTTTGATTTAGAGTTCCAACTACATGTATCCATATAGGAGAAAACAATAAAAACAAAAAATTAAAACTGTTACGGCCAACGAACCGTTTAACCTGGAAGAACGAAATTTGGTGAGCCAAGTGCGAATGGGGTACTGATAATTACCTGAAAGTGTCATCAAGATTGGGTGAAAAAATGTGTGCTGAGATTTCAGTAAACTCGTAGTTTTTTGGAAGCTTGTCAACCCCTTTCCATGAAAGTGATTTGCGCCAGTCTCTGCTTGGGGCTACATCAATAGGAAACAAACCATAGAGATAGAACTTGGAACTACTTTATTGTGTCAAGTTTCAAAGAGCTAGCACAAACCGTCTTTGATTTAGAGTTCCAACTACATGTATCCATATAGAGGAAAACAGAGTGAAACCTAAAAATTAAAACTGTTACTGCCAATGAACAGTTTAACCTAGAAGAACGAAATTTGGTGAGCCAAGTGGGATTGGGGTACTGATCATTACCGGAAAGTGTCATCAAGATTGGTTCAAAAAATATGTGCTGAGATTCCAGGAAACTAGTAGTTTTTTGGAAGCTTGGCAACCCCTTTCCATGAAAGTGATTTGTGCCAGTCTCTGCTTAGGGCAACATCAATAGGAAATATACCATAGAGATAGAACTTGGAACACTTTATTGTGTCAAGTTTCAAAGAGCTAGTACAAACCGTCTTTGATTTAGAGTTCCAACTATATGTATCCATATAGGAGAAAAGAGAGTGAAACCTAAAAATTAAAACTGTTACTGCAAACGAACGGTTTAACTTTGAAGAACGAAATTTGGTGAGCCCAGTGGGATTTGCGTACTGATCATTACTGAAAAGTGTCATCAAGATTGGGTGAAAAAATGTGTGCTGAGATTTCAGGAAACTCGTAGTTTTTTGAAAGTTTGGAAACCTCTTCCCATGAAAGTGATTTGCGCCAGTCTCTGCTTAGGGCTACATCAATAGGAAACAAACCATAGAGATAGAACTTGGAACTACTTTGTTGTGTCAAATTTCAAAGAGCTAGCACAAACCGTCTTTGACTTAGAATTCCAAAATATGTATCCATATAGGAGAAAACAGAGTGAAACCCAAAAAATAAAACTCTTACTGCCAATGAACGGTTTAACCTAGAAGAACGAAATTTGGTGAGCAAAGTTGGATTGGGTGTACTGATCATTACCTGAAAGTGTCATCAAGATTGGGTGAAAAACTGTGTGCTGAGATTTCAGGAAACTCGTAGTTATTTGGGAGCTTGCCAACCCCTTTCCATGAAAGTGACTTGCGCCAGTCTCTGCTTAGGGCTACATCAATAGGAAACAAACCATAGAGATAGAACTGGGAACTAAGTTATTGTGTCAAGTTTCAAAGAGCTAGCACAAACCGTGTTTGATTTAGAGTTCCAACTACATGTATCCATATAGGAGAAAACAGAGTGAAACCTAAAAATTAAACCTGTTACTGCCAACGAACGGTTTAACCTAGAAGAACGAAATTTGGTGAGCCAAGTGGGATGGGGTACTGATCATTTCCTGAAAGTGTCATCAAGTTTGGGTGAAAAAATGTGTGCTGAGATTTCAGGACACTCGTAGTTTTTCGGAAGCTTGGCAACCCCTTTCCATGAAAGTGATTTCCGCCAGTCTCTGCTTTGGGCTACATCAATAGGAAACAAACCGTAGATGTAGAACTTGGAACTACTTTATTGTGTCAAGTTTCAAAGAGCTAGCACAAACCGTTTTTGATTTAGAGTTCCAACTACATGTATCCATAGGAGAAAACAGAGTGAAACCTAAAAATTAAAAGTGTTACTGCCAATGAATGGTTTAACATAGAAGAACAAAATTTGTTGAGCCAAGTGGGATTGGGGTACTGATCATTACCTGAAAGTGTCATCAAGTTTGTGTGAAAAAATGTGTGATGAGATTTCAGGAAACTCGCAGTTTTTTGGAAGATTGGCAACCCCTTTCCATGAAAGTGATTTGAGCCAGTCTCTGCTTAGGGCTACATCAATAGGAAACAAACCGTAGATGTAGAACTTGGAACTACTTTATTGTGTCAAGTTTCAAAGAGCTAGCAGAAACCGTGTTTGATTTAGAGTTCCAACTACATGTATTCATATAAGAGAAAACGGAGTGAAACCTAAAAATTAAAACTGTTAATGCCAACGAACGGTTTAACCTAGAAGAATGAAATTTGGTGAGCCTAGTAGGATTGGGGTACTGATCATTACCTGAAAGTGTCATCAATATTGGGTGAAAAAATGTGTGCTGAGATTTCAGGAAACTCGTAGTTATTGGAAGCTTGGCAACCCCTTTCCATGAAAGTGATTTGCGCCAGTCTCTGCTTAGGGCTACATCAATAGGAAAGAAACCATAGAGATACAACATGGAACTACTTTATTTTGTCAAGTTTCAAATAGCTAGCACAAACCGTGTTTGATTTAGAGTTCCAACTACATGTATCCATATAGGAGAAAACAGAGTGAAACCTAAAAATTAAAACTGTTACTGCCAATGAACGGTTTAATCTAGAAGAACGAAATTTGGTGAGCCAAGTGGGAATGGGGTACTGATCATTACCTGAAAGTGTCATCAAGATTGGGTGAAAAAAAGTGTGCTGATATTTCAGGAAACTCGTAGTTTTTTGGAAGCTTGGCAACCGATTTCCATGAAAGTGATTTGCGCCAGTCTCTGCTTAGGGCTACATCAATAGGAAACAAACCATAGAGATAGAACTTGGAACTACTTTACTGTGTCAAGTTTCAAAGAGCTAGCACAAACCGTGTTTGATTTAGAGTTCCAACTACATGTATCCATATAGGAGAAAACATAGTGAAACCTAAAAATTTAAACTGTTACTGCCAACCAACGGTTTAACCTACAAGAACGAAATTTGGTGAGCCAAGTGGGATTAGGGTGATGATCATTACCTGAAAGTGTCATGAAGATTGGGTGAAAAAATGTGTGCTGAGATTTCAGGAAACTCATAGTTTTTTGGAAGCTTGGCAACCCCTTTCAATGAAAGTGATTTGCGCCAGTCTCTGCTTAGGGCTACATCAATAGGAAACAAACCATAGAGATAGAACTTGGAACTACTTTGTTGTGTCAAATTTCAAAGAGCTAGCACAAACCGTCTTTGACTTAGAATTCCAAAATATGTATCCATATAGGAGAAAACAGAGTGAAACCCCAAAATTAAAACTCTTACTGCCAACGAACGGTTTAACCTAGAAGAACGAAATTTGGTGAGCAAAGTTGGATTGGGTGTACTGATCATTACCTGAAAGTGTCATCAAGATTGGGTGAAAAACTGTGTGCTGAGATTTCAGGAAACTCGTAGTTTTTTGGGAGCTTGCCAACCCCTTTCCATGAAAGTGACTTGCGCCAGTCTCTGCTTAGGGCTACATCAATAGGAAACAAACCATAGAGATAGAACTGGGAACTAAGTTATTGTGTCAAGTTTCAAAGAGCTACCACAAACCGTCTTTGATTTAGAGTTCCAACTACATGTATCCATATAGGAGAAAACAGAGTGAAACCTAAAAATTAAACCTGTTACTGCCAACGAACGGTTTAACATAGAAGAATGAAATTTGGTGAGCCAAGTGAGATTGGGTACTGATCATTTCCTGAAAGTGTCATCCAGTATGGTTGAAAAAATGTGTGCTGAGATTTCAGGAAACTCGTAGTTTTTTGGAAGCTTGGCAACCCCTTTCCATGAAAGTGATTTGCGCCAGTCTCTGCTTAGGGCTACATCAATAGGAAAAAAAACATAGAGATAGAACTTGAAACTAAGTTATTGTGTCAAGTTTCAAAGAGCTAGCACAAACTGTCTTTGATTTAGAGTTCCAACTACATGTATCCATATAGGAGAAAACAGTGAAAACAAAAAATTAAAACTGTTACGGCCAACGAACCGTTTAACCTAGAAGAACGAAAATTGGTGAGCCAAGTGCGACTGGGGTACTGAAAATTACCTGAAAGTGTCATCAAGATTGGGTGAAAAAATATGTGCTGAGATTTCAGGAAACTTGTAGTTTTTTGGAAGCTTGGCAACCCCTTTCCATGAAAGTGATTTGCGCCAGTCTCTGCTTAGGGCTACATCAATAGGAAACAAACCATAGAGATAGAACTTGGAACTACTTTATGGTGTCAAGTTTCAAAGAGCTAGCACAAACCATGTTTGATTTAGAGTTCCAACTACATGTATCCATATAGGAGAAAACAGAGTGAAACCTAAAAATTAAAACTGTTACTGCCAATGAAGGGTTTAATCTAGAAGAACGAAATTTGGTGAGCCAAGTGGGATTGGCGTACTGATCATTACCTGAAAGTGTCATCAATATTGGGTGAAAAAATGTGTGCTGAGATTTCAGGAAACTCGTAGTTTTTTGGAAGCATGGCAACCCCTTTCCATGAAAGTGATTTATGCCTGTCTCTTCTTAGGGCTACATCAATAGGATAAAAACAATAGAGATAGATTTTGAACTACTTTATTATGTCAAGTTTCAAAGGGCTAGCACAAACTGTGTTTGATTTAGAGTTCCAACTACATGTATCCATATAGGAGAAAACAGTGAAAACAAAAAATTAAAACTGTTACGGCCAACGAACCGTTTAACCTAGAAGAACGAAATTTGGTGAGCCAAGTGCGAATGGGGTACTGATAATTACCTGAAAGTGTCATCAAGATTGGGTGAAAAAATGTGTGCTGAGATTTCAGTAAACTCGTAGTTTTTTGGAAGCTTGGCAACCCCTTTCCATGAAAGTGATTTGCGCCAGTCTCTGCTTGAGGCTACATCAATAGGAAACAAACCATAGAGATAGAACTTGGAACTACTTTATTGTGTCAAGTTTCAAAGAGCTAGCACAAACCGTCTTTGATTTAGAGTTCCAACTACATGTATCCATATAGAGGAAAACAGAGTGAAACCTAAAAATTAAAACTGTTACTGCCAATGAACAGTTTAACCTAGAAGAACGAAATTTGGTGAGCCAAGTGGGATTGGGGTACTGATCATTACCGGAAAGTGTCATCAAGATTGGTTCAAAAAATGTGTGCTGAGATTACAGGAAACTAATAGTTTTTTGGAAGCTTGGCAACCCCTTTCCATGAAAGTGATTTGTGCCAGTCTCTGCTTAGGGCAACATCAATAGGAAATATACCATAGAGATAGAACTTGGAACACTTTATTGTGTCAAGTTTCAAAGAGCTATTACAAACCGTCTTTGATTTAGAGTTCCAAATATATGTATCCATATAGGAGAAAAGAGAGTGAAACCTAAAAATTAAAACTGTTACTGGAAACGAACGGTTTAACTTTGAAGAACGAAATTTGGTGAGCCCAGTGGGATTGGCGTACTGATCATTACTGAAAAGTGTCATCAAGATTGGGTGAAAAAATGTGTGCTGAGATTTCAGGAAACTCGTAGTTTTTTGAAAGTATGGAAACCTCTTCCCATGAAAGTGATTTGTGCCAGTCTCTGCTTAGGGCTACATCAATAGGAAACAAACCATAGAGATAGAACTTGGAACTACTTTGTTGTGTCAAATTTCAAAGAGCTAGCACAAACCGTCTTTGACTTAGAATTCCAAAATATGTATCCATATAGGAGAAAACAGAGTGAAACCCAAAAAATAAAACTCTTACTGCCAACGAACGGTTTAACCTAGAAGAACGAAATTTGGTGAGCAAAGTTGGATTGGGTGTACTGATCATTACCTGAAAGTGTCATCAAGATTGGGTGAAAAACTGTGTGCTGAGATTTCAGGAAACTCGTAGTTATTTGGGAGCTTGCCAACCCCTTTCCATGAAAGTGACTTGCGCCAGTCTCTGCTTAGGGCTACATCAATAGGAAACAAACCATAGAGATAGAACTGGGAACTAAGTTATTGTGTCAAGTTTCAAAGAGCTACCACAAACCGTCTTTGATTTAGAGTTCCAACTACATGTATCCATATAGGAGAAAACAGAGTGAAACCTAAAAATTAAAACTGTTAGTGCCAATGAACGGTTTAATCTAGAAGAACGAAATTTGGTGAGCCAAGTGGGAATGGGGTACTGATCATTACCTGAAAGTGTCATCAAGATTGGGTGAAAAAAAGTGTGCTGATATTTCAGGAAACTCGTAGTTTTTTGGAAGCTTGGCAACCGATTTCCATGAAAGTGATTTGCGCCAGTCTCTGCTTAGGGCTACATCAATAGGAAACAAACCACAGAGATAGAACTTGGAACTAGTTTATTGTGTCAAGTTTCAAAGAGCTAGCACAAACCGTGTTTGATTTAGAGTTCCAACTACATGTATCCATATAGGAGAAAACATAGTGAAACCTAAAAATTTAAACTGTAACTGCCAACCAACGGTTTAACCTACAAGAACGAAATTTGGTGAGCCAAGTGGGATTAGGGTGATGATCATTACCTGAAAGTGTCATGAAGATTGGGTGAAAAAATGTCTGCTGAGATTTCAGGAAACTCATAGTTTTTTGGAAGCTTGGCAACCCCTTTCAATGAAAGTGATTTGCGCCAGTCTCTGCTTAGGGCTACATCAATAGGAAACAAACCATAGAGATAGAACTTGGAACTACTTTGTTGTGTCAAATTTCAAAGAGCTAGCACAAACCGTCTTTGACTTAGAATTCCAAAATATGTATCCATATAGGAGAAAACAGAGTGAAACCCCAAAATTAAAACTCTTACTGCCAACGAACGGTTTAACCTAGAAGAACGAAATTTGGTGAGCAAAGTTGGATTGGGTGTACTGATCATTACCTGAAAGTGTCATCAAGATTGGGTGAAAAACTGTGTGCTGAGATTTCAGGAAACTCGTAGTTTTTTGGGAGCTTGCCAACCCCTTTCCATGAAAGTGACTTGCGCCAGTCTCTGCTTAGGGCTACATCAATAGGAAACAAACCATAGAGATAGAACTGGGAACTAAGTTATTGTGTCAAGTTTCAAAGAGCTACCACAAACCGTCTTTGATTTAGAGTTCCAACTACATGTATCCATATAGGAGAAAACAGAGTGAAACCTAAAAATTAAACCTGTTACTGCCAACGAACGGTTTAACATAGAAGAATGAAATTTGGTGAGCCAAGTGGGATTGGGGTACTGATCATTTCCTGAAAGTGTCATCAAGTTTGGGTGAAAAAATGTGTGCTGAGATTTCAGGAAACTCGTAGTTTTTTGGAAGCTTGGCAACCCCTTTCCATGAAAGTGATTTCCGCCAGTCTCTGCTTAGGGCTACATCAATAGGAAACAAACCGTAGATGTAGAACTTGGAACTACTTTATTGTGTCAAGTTTCAAAGAGCTAGCACAAACCGTTTTTGATTTAGAGTTCCAACTACATGTATCCATAGGAGAAAACAGAGTGAAACCTAAAAATTAAAACTGTTATTGCCAATGAACGGTTTAACCTAGAAGAACAAAATTTGTTGAGCCAAGTGGGATTGGGGTACTGATCATTACCTGAAAGTGTCATCAAGTTTGTGTGGAAAAATGTGTGATGAGATTTCAGGAAACTCGCAGTTTTTTGGAAGATTGGCAACCACTTTCCATGAAAGTGATTTGAGCCAGTCTCTGCTTAGGGCTACATCAATAGGAAACAAACCATAGATGTAGAACTTGGAACTACTTTATTGTGTCAAGTTTCAAAGAGCTAGCAGAAACCGTGTTTGATTTAGAGTTCCAACTACATGTATTCATATAGGAGAAAACAGAGTGAAACCTATAAATTAAAACTGTTAATGCCAACGAACGGTTTAACCTAGAAGAATGAAATTTGGTGAGCCAAGTAAAATTGGGGTTCTGATCATTACCTGAAAGTGTCATCAATATTGGGTGAAAAAATGTGTGCTGAGATTTCAGGAAACTCGTAGTTATTGGAAGCTTGGCAACCCCTTTCCATGAAAGTGATTTGTGCCAGTCTCTGCTTAGGGCTACATCAATAGGAAGGAAACCATAGAGATACAACTTGGAACTACTTTATTTTGTCAAGTTTCAAATAGCTAGCACAAACCGTGTTTGATTTAGAGTTCCAACTACATGTATCCATATAGGAGAAAACAGAGTGAAACCTAAAAATTAAAACTGTTACTGCCAATGAACGGTTTAATCTAGAAGAACGAAATTTGGTGAGCCAAGTGGGAATGGGGTACTGATCATTACCTGAAAGTGTCATCAAGATTGGGTGAAAAAAAGTGTGCTGATATTTCAGGAAACTCGTAGTTTTTTGGAAGCTTGGCAACCGATTTCCATGAAAGTGATTTGCGCCAGTCTCTGCTTAGGGCTACATCAATAGAAAACAAACCACAGAGATAGAACATGGAACTACTTTATTGTGTCAAGTTTCAAAGAGCTAGCACAAACCGTGTTTGATTTAGAGTTCCAACTACATGTATCCATATAGGAGAAAACATAGTGAAACCTAAAAATTTAAACTGTTACTGCCAACCAACGGTTTAACCTAGAAGAACGAAATTTGGTGAGCCAAGTGGGATTAGGGTGATGATCATTACCGGAAAGTGTCATCAAGATTGGTTGAAAAACAGTGCTGAGATTTCAGGAAACTCGTAGGTTTTTGGAAGCTTGGCAACCCCTTTCCATGAAAGTGATTGGCGCCAGTCTCTGCTTAGGGCTACATCAATAGGAAAGAAACCATAGAGATAGAACTTGGAACTACAATATTGTGTCATGTTTCAAAGAGCTAGCACAAACCGTCTTTGATTTAAAGTTCCAACTACATGTATCCATATAGAGGAAAACAGAGTGAAACCTAAAAATCAAAACTGTTACTGCCATTGAACAGTTTAACCTAGAAGAACGAAATTTGGTGAGCCAAGTGGGATTGGGGTACTGATCATTACCGGAAAGTGTCATCAAGATTGGTTGAAAAAAAGTGCTGAGATTTCAGGAAACTCATAGGTTTTTGGAAGCTTGGCAACCACTTTCCATTAAAGTGATTTGCGCCAGTCTCTGCTTAAGGCTACACCAATAGGAAACAAACCGTAGAGAGAGAACTTGGAACTAAGTTATTGTGTCAAGTTTCAAAGAGCTAGCACAAACCGTCTTTGATTTAGAGTTCCAACTACATGTATCCATATAGAGGAAAACAGAGTGAAACCTAAAAATTAAAACTGTTACTGCAATTGAAAGGTTTAACGTAGAAGAACGAAATTTGGTGAGCAAAGTGGGATTGGGGTACTGATCATTACCAGAAAGTGTCATCAAGTTTGGTTCAAAAAATATGTGCTGAGATTTCAGGAAACTCGTAGTTTTTTGGAAGCTTGGCAACCCCTTTCCATGAAAGTGATTTGCGCCAGTCTCTGCTTAGGGCTACATCAATAGGAAACAAACCACAGAGATAGAACTTGGAACTACTTTATTGTTTCAAGTTTCAAAGAGCTAGCACAAACCGTCTTTGATTTAGAGTTCCAACTACATGTATCCATATAGAGGAAAACAGAGTGAAACCTAAAAATTAAAACTGTTACTGCCAATGAACAGTTTAACCTAGAAGAACGAAATTTGTTGAGCCAAGTGGGATTGGGGTACTGATCATTACCTGAAAGTGTCATCAAGGTTTTGTGAAAAAATGTGTGCTGAGATTTCAGGAAACTCGCAGTTTTTTGGAAGTTTGGCAACTCCTTTCCATTAAAGTGATTGGCGCCAGTATCTGCTTAGGGCTACCTCAATAGGAAAAAATCCATAGAGATAGAACTTGGAACTATTTTATTGTGTCAAGTACAAAGAGGTAGCACAAACCGTGTTTGCTTTAGAGTTCCAACTACATGTATCCATATAGGAGTAAACAAAGTGAAACCTAAAAATTAAAACTGTTACTGCCAACGAACGGTTTAACCTAGAAGAACGAAATTTGGTGAGCCAAGTGGGATTGGGGTAGTGATCATTACCTGAAAGTGTCATCAACATTGGGTGAAAAAATGTGTGCTGAGATTCCTGGAAACTCGTAGTTTTTTAGAAGCTTGACAACCCCTTTCCATGAACGTGATTTGCGCCAGTCTCTGCTTAGGGCTACATCAATAGGAAACAATCCATAGACACAGAACTTGGATCTACTTTATTGTGTCAAGTTTCAAAGAGCTAGCACAAACCGTCTTTGTTTTAGAGTTCCAACTACATGTATCCATGTAGGAGAAAACAGAATGAAACCAAAAAATTAAAACTCTTACTTCCAACGAACGATTTAATCTAGAAGAACGAAATTTGGTGAGCCAAGTGGGATTGGGGTACTGATCATTACCTGAAAGTGTCATCAAGATTGAATGAAAAAATGTGTGCTGCGATTTCAGGAAACTCGTAGTTTTTTGGTAGCTTGGCAATCCATTTCCATGAAAGTGATTTGCGCCAGTCTGTGCTTAGGACTACATCAATAGGTAACAATCCATAGAGATAAAACTTGGAACTACATTATTGTGTCAAGTTTCAAAGAATTAGCACAAACCGTGTTTGATTTAGAGTTGCAACTACATGTATCCATATAGGAGAAAACAGAGTTAAACCTAAAAATTAAAACTGTTACTGCCAACGAACGTTTTATCCTAGAAGAACGAAATTTGATTAAACAAGTGGGATTGGCGTACTGATCATTACCTGAAAGTGTCATCAAGATTGGGTGAAAAAATGTGTGCTGAGATTTCAGGAAATTCTTAGTTTTTTGGAAGCTTGGCAACCCCTTTCCATGAAAGTGATTTGCGCCAGTCTCTGCTTAGGACTACATCAATAGGAAAGAAACCATAGAGATAGAACTTGGAACTACTTTATTGTGTGAAGATTCAAAGAGATAGCACAAACCGTCTTTGATTTAGAATTCCAACTATATGTATACATTCAGGAGAAAACGGAGTGAAATCTAAAAACTAAAACTGTTAATGCCAACAAACGATTTAACCTAGAAGTACGAGATTTGGTGAGCCAAGCGGGATTGGGGTACTGATAATTACCTGAAAGTGTCATCAAGATTGGGTGAAAAAATGTGTGCTGAGATTTCAGGAAACTCGTAGTTTCTTGGAAGATTGGCAACCCCATGCCATGAAAGTGATTCGTGCCAGTCTCTTCTTAGGGCTACATCAATAGGAAACAAACCATAGATATAGAACTTGGAACTACTATATTGTGTCATGTTTCAAAGAGCTGGCAAAAAACGTCTTTGATTTAGAGTTCCAACTACATGTATCCATATACGAGAAAACAGAGTGAAACCTAAAAATTAAAACTGGTACTGCCAAAGAACGGTTTAACCTAGAAGAAGGAAATTTGGTGAGCCAAGTGGGATTGGGGTACTGATCATTACCTGAAAGTGTCATCAAGATTGGGTGAAAAAAAGTGTGCTGAGATTTCAGGAAACTCGTAGTTTTTTGGAAGCTTGGCAACCCCTTTCCATGAAAGTGATTTGCGCCAGTCTCTGCTTAGGACTACATCAATAGGAAAGAAACCATAGAGATAGAACTTGGAACTACTTTATTGTGTCAAGTTTCAAAGAGGAAGCACAAACCGTCTTTGATTTAGAGTTCCAAATACATGTATCCATATAGGAGAAAACAGAGTGAAACCCAAAAATTAAAACTGTTACTGCCAACGTACGGTTTAACCTAGAAGAACGAAATTTGGTGAGCGAAGTAGGATTGGGGTACTGATCATTTCCTGAAAGTGTCATCAAGTTTGGGTGAAAAAATGTGTGCTGAGATTTCAGGAAACTCGTAGTTTTTTGGAAGCGTGGCAAACCCTTTCCATGAAAGTGATTTCCGCCAGTCTCTGCTTAGGGCTACATCAATAGGAAACAAACCGTAGATGTAGAACTTGGAACTACTTTATTGTGTCAAGTTTCAAAGAGCTAGCACAAACCGTTTTTGATTTAGAGTTCCAACTACATGTATCCATATAGGAGAAAACAGAGTGAAACCTAAAAATTAAAACTGTTACTGCCAATCAACGGTTTAACCTAGAAGAACAAAATTTGTTGAGCCAAGTGGGATTGGGGTACTGATCATTACCTGAACGTGTCATCAAGTTTGTGTGAAAAAATGTGTGCTGAGATTTCAGGAAACTCTCAGTTTTTTGAAAGATTGGCAACCCCTTTCCATGAAAGTGATTTGAGCCAGCCTGTGCTTAGGGCTACATCAATAGGAAACAAACCGTAGATGTAGAACTTGGAACTACTTTATTGTGTCAAGTTTCAAAGAGCTAGCAGAAACCGTGTTTGATTTCGAGTTCCAACTACATGTATTCATATAGGAGAAAACAGAGTGAAACCTAAAAATTAAAACTGTTAATGCCAACGAACGGTTTAACCTAGAAGAATGAAATTTGGTGAGCCAAGTAGGATTGGGGTACTGATCATTACCTGAAAGTGTCATCAATATTGGGTGAAAAAATGTGTCCTGAGATTTCAGGAAACTCGTAGTTATTGGAAGCTTGGCAACCCCTTTCCATGAAAGTGATTTGCGCCAGTCTCTGATTAGGGCTACATCAATAGGAAAGAAACCATAGAGATAGAACTTGGAACTACTTTATTTTGTCACCTTTCAAATAGCTAGCACAAACCGTGTTTGATTTAGAGTTCCAACTACATGTATCCATATAGGAGAAAACAGAGTGAAACCTAACAATTAAAACTGTTACTGCCAATGAACGGTTTAATCTAGAAGAACGAAATTTGGTGAGCCAAGTGGGATTGGGGTACTGATCATTACCTGAAAGTGTCATCAAGATTGGGTGAAAAAAAGTGTGCTGAGATTTCAGGAAACTCGTAGTTTTTTGGAAGCTTGGCAACCCCTTTCCATGAAAGTGATTTGCGCCAGTCTCTGCTTAGGACTACATCAATAGGAAAGAAACCATAGAGATAGAACTTGGAACTACTTTATTGTGTCAAGTTTCAAAGAGCAAGCACAAACCGTCTTTGATTTAGAGTTCCAACTACATGTATCCATATAGGAGAAAACAGAGTGAAACCCAAAAATTAAAACTGTTACTGCCAACGAACGGTTTAACCTAGAAGAACGAAATTTGGTGAGCGAAGTAGGATTGGGGTACTGATCATTTCCTGAAAGTGTCATCAAGTTTGGGTGAAAAAATGTGTGCTGAGATTTCAGGAAACTCGTAGTTTTTTGGAAGCTTGGCAACCGATTTCCATGAAAGTGATTTCCGCCAGTCTCTGCTTAGGGCTACATCAATAGGAAACAAACCACAGAGATAGAACTTGGAACTACTTTATTGTGTCAAGTTTCAAAGAGCTAGCACAAACCGTCTTTGATTTAGAGTTTCAACTACATGTATCCATATAGAGGAAAACAGAGTGAAACCTAAAAATTAAAACTGTTACTGCCATTGAACAGTTTAACCTAGAAGAAGGAAATTCAGTGAGCCAAGTGGGATTGGGGTACTGATCATTACCTGAAAGTGTCATCAAGTTTGGGTGAAAAAATGTGTGCTGAGATTTCAGGAAACTCGTAGTTTTTTGGAAGCTTGGCAACCCCTTTCCATGAAAGTGATTTGCGCCAGTCTCTGCTTAGGGCTACATCAATAGGAACCAAACCATAGAGATAGAACTTGGAACTACTTTATTGTGTCAAGTTTCAAAGAGCTAGCACAAACCGTCTTTGATTTAGAGTTAAAACTACATGTATCCATATAGGAGAAAAGAGAGTGAAACCTAAAAATTAAAACTGTTACTGCCAACGAACGGTTTAACCTAGAAGAACGAAATTTTGTAAGCCAAGTGGGATTGGGGTACTGATCATTACCTGAAAGTGTCATCAAGTTTGGTTGAAAAAATGTGTGCTGAGATTTCAGGAAACCCGTAGTTCTTTGGAAGCTTGGCAACCCCTTTCAATGAAAGTGATTTGCGCCTGTCTCTGCTTAGGGCTACATCAATAGGAAAGAAACCATAGAGAGAGAACTTGGAACTACTTTATTGTGTCAAGTTTCAAAGAGCTAGCACAAACCGTCTTTGATTTAAAGTTCCAAATACATGTATCCATATAGAGGAAAACAGAGTGAAACCTAAAAATTAAAACTGTTACTGCCATTGAACAGTTTAACCTAGAAGAACGAAATTTGGTGAGCCAAGTGGGATTGGGGTACTGATCATTACCGGAAAGTGTCATCAAGATTGGTTGAAAAAAAGTGCTGAGATTTCAGGAAACTCGTAGGTTTTTGGAAGCTTGGCAACCCCTTTCCATGAAAGTGATTTGCGCCAGTCTCTGCTTAAGGCTACACCAATAGGAAACAAACCATAGAGATAGAACTTGGAACTAAGTTATTGTGTCAAGTTTCAAAGAGCTAGCACAAACCGTTTTTGATTTAGAGTTCCAACTACATGTATCCATATAGAGGAAAACAGAGTGAAACCTAAAAATTAAAACTGTTACTGCCAATGAACGGTTTAACCTAGAAGAATGAAATTTGGTGAGCCAAGTGGGATTGGGGTACTGATCATTACCAGAAAGTGTCATCAAGTTTGGTTCAAAAAATGTGTGCTGAGATTTCAGGAAACTCGTAGTTTTTTGGAAGCTTGGCAACCCCTTTCCATGAAAGTGATTTGTGCCAGTCTCTGCTTAGGGCTACATCAATAGGAAACAAACCACAGAGATAGAACTTGGAACTACTTTATTGTGTCAAGTTTCAAAGAGCTAGCACAAACCGTCTTTGATTTAGAGTTCCAACTACATGTATCCATATAGAGGAAAACAGAGTGAAACCTAAAAATTAAAACTGTTACTGCCAATGAACAGTTTAACCTAGAAGAACGAAATTTGTTGAGCCAAGTGGGATTGGGGTACTGATCATTACCTGAAAGTGTCATCAAGTTTTTGTGAAAAAATGTGTGCTGAGATTTCAGGAAACTCGCAGTTTTTTGGAAGCTTGGCAACTCCTTTCCATTAAAGTGATTGGCGCCAGTCTCTGCTTAGGGCTACCTCAATAGGAAAAAATCCATAGAGATAGAACTTGGAACTACTTTATTGTGTGAAGTTTCAAAGAGATAGCACAAACCGTCTTTGATTTAGAATTCCAACTATATGTATCCATTCAGGAGAAAACATAGTGAAACCTAAAAAGTAAAACTGTTAATGCCAACAAAAGATTTAACCTAGAATTACGAGATTTGGTGAGCCAAGCGGGATTGGGGTACTGATCATTACCAGAAAGTGTCATCAAGTTTGGTTCAAAAAATGTGTGCTGAGATTTCAGGAAACTCGTAGTTTCTTGGAAGATTGGCAACCCCTTTCCATGAAAGTGATTTGCGCCAGTTTCTGCTTAGTGCTACATCAATAGGAAACAAACCATTGAGATAGAACTTGGAACTACTTTATTCTGTCAAGTTTCAAAGAGCTAGCACAAACCGTGTTTGATTTAGAGTTCCAACAACATGTATCCATATAGGAGAAAACAGAGTGAAACCTAAAAATTAAAACTGTTACTGCCAACGAACGGTTTAACCTAGAAGAACGAAATTTGGTCAGCCAAGTGGGATTGGGGTACTGATCATTACCTGAAAGTGTCATCAAGATTGGGTGAAAAATGTGTGCTGAGATTTTAGGAAACTCGTACTTTTTGGAAACTTGGCAACCCCTTTGCATGAAAGTGATTTGCGCCAGTCTCTGCTTAGGGCTACAACAATAGAAAACAAACCATAGAGATAGAACTTGGAACTACTTTATTGTGTCAAGTTTCAAAGAGCTAGCACAAACCTTGTTTGATTTAGAGTTCCAACTACATGTATCCATATAGGAGAAAACAGAGTGAAACCGAAAAATTAAAACTGATATTGCCAACGAACAGTTTAACATAGAAGAACGAAATTTGGTGAGCCAAGTGGGTTTGGGGTACTGATCATTACCTGAAAGTGTCAGCAAGATTGGGTGAAAAAATGTGTGCTAAGATTTCAGGAAACTCGTAGTATTTCTGAAGCTTGGCAACCCCTTTCCATGAAAGTGATTTGCGCCAGTCTCTGCTTAGGGCTACATCAATAGGAAACAAACCATAGAGATAGAACTTGGAACTACTTTCTTGTGTCAAGTTTCAAAGAGCTAGGACAAACCGTGTTTGATTTAGAGTTCCAACTACATGTATCCATATAGAAGAAAACAGAGTGAAACCTAAAAATTAAAACTGTTACTGGAAACGAACGGTTTAACCTAGAAGAACGAAATTTGGTCAGCCAAGTGGGATTGGGGTACTGATCATTACCTGAAAGTGTCATCAAGATTGGGTGAAAAAAATATGTGCTTAGGTTTCCGGAAACTCGTAGTTTTTTGGAAGCTTGGCAACCCATTTCAATGAAAGTGATTTGCGCCAGTCTCTTCTTAGGGCTACATCAATAGGAAACAAACCATAGATATAGAACTTGGAACTACTTTGTTGTGTCAAGTTTCAAAGAGCTAGCACAAATCGTGTTTGATTTAGAGTTCCAACTACATGTATCCATATAGGAGAAAACAGAGTGAAACCTAAAAATTAAAACGGTTACTGCCAACGAACGGTTTAACATAGAAGAATGAAATTTGATGAGCCAAGTTGGATTGGGGTACTGATCATTTCCTGGAAGTGTCATCAAGATTGGGTGAAAAAAAGTGTGCTGAGATTTCAGGAAACTCGTAGTTTTTTGGAAGCTTGGCAACCCCTTTCCATGAAAGTGATTTGCGCCAGACTGTGCTTAGGGCTACATCAATAGGAAACAAACCATAGACACAAAACTTGGAACTACTTTCTTGTGTCAAGTTTCAAAGAGCTAGCACAAACCGTGTTTGATTTAGAGTTCCAACTGCATGTATCCATATAGGAGAAAACAGAGTGAAACCTAAAAATTAAAACTGTTACTGCTAATGCAGGGTTTAACCTAGAAAACGAAATTTGGTGAGCCATGTAGGATTGGGGTACTGATCATTACCTGAAATTGTCATCAAGATTGGGTGAAAAAATGTGTGCTGAGATTTCAAGAAACTCGTAGTTTTTTGGAAGCTTGGCAAACCCTTTCCATGAAAGTGATTTGCGCCAGTCTCTGCTTAGGGCTACATCAATAGGAAACAAACCATAGAGATAGAACTTGAAACTACTTTATTGTGTCAAGTTTCAAAGAGATAGCACAAACCGTGTTTGATTTAGAGTTCCAACTACATATATCCATAAAGGAGAAAACAGTGAAACCTAAAATTTAAGACTGTTACTGCCAACGAACGGTTTAACCTAGAAGAATGAAATTTGGTGAGCCAAGTGGGATTGGGGTACTGATCATTACCTGAAAGTGTCATCAAATTGGGTGAAAAAATGTGTGCTGAGATTTCAGGAAACTCATAGTTTCTTGGAAGATTGGCAACCCCTTTCCATGAAAGTGATTTGCGCCAGTCTCTGCTTAGGGCTACATCAATAGGAAACAAACCATAGAGATAGAACGTGGAACTACTTTATTCTGTCAAGTTTCAAAGAGCTAGCACAAACCGTGTTTGATTTAGAGTTCCAAATACATGTATCCATATAGGAGAAAACAGAGTGAAACCTAAAAATTAAAACTGTTACTGCCAACGAACGGTTTAACCTAGAAGAATGAAATTTGGTGAGCCAAGTGGGATTGGGGTGCTGATCATTACCTGAAAGTGTCATCAAGATTGGGTGAAAAAATGTGTGCTGAGATTTCAGGAAACTCGTAGTTTTTTTGAAGCTCGCCAACCCCTTTCCATGAAAGTGATTTGCGCCAGTCTCTGCTTAGGGTTTCATCAATAGGAAACAAACCATAGAGAGAGAACTTGGAACTACTTTGTTGTTTCAAGTTTCAAAGAGCTAGCACAAACCGTCTTTGATTTAGACTTCCAAAACCTGTATCCATATAGGAGGAAACAGAGTGAAACCTAAAAATTAAAACTGTTACTGCCAACGAACGGTTTAACCTAGAAGAACGAAATTTGGTGAGCCAAATAGGATTGGGGTACTGATCATC